>NC_037334.1:3773115-4401968 GCF_002263795.3 Bos taurus | reverse complement strand
GGGTGTACTACAATTCAACTCAGTTCTCACACTGTCAGTCTGGAGAAAACATCAGATCCCACAGTCTAAGGGCTCAGTCCTATGAGATTGCCCCTCCTTTCGGAGGCCAGTTACAAGTAATAGGCTACCCACAACTTCTGTTTGACTTGACGAGAAGGGGCTTCCGTGACCTTCTCCCGCTTGGATTCAATGATGTGCCAGAGCAGCTCACAGAACTCAGGGAAACACGTCCATTTACCAGTTTATTGAAGGATATGATAAAAGACACAGATGAACAGCCAGATGAAGCGAGACATAGGCGAAGTCTGGGAGGGTCCTATGCCCAGGAGCTGTCCGTGTGGAGTTGGGATGCATCATTCCCTCTGTGCGATGTGTTCGCACACCTGAAACCTGAACCCCATACTACTGAAATTTTTATGGAAGCTTCCTCACATAAGCGTGGTCAATTGTTAACTACGTTTCCAGCCCCTCTTCTCTTTCTGGAGCATAGCAGGTAAGATTGAAAATTCCAATCTTCTACTCATGGCTCCATCTTTCTGGTGATCAGCTGCCATCCAGGAGCCCAATCAGAATCACTTCATTCGAACAAAAGATGCTCCTGGTGCTTCTATCACTTATTGGGTAACAGGAGTTTCTTGTTGCTGTTCCTGTGCCAGGAACTGGTGGCAGAAATCTGTCTACATATTCTCTATCATCTCACACACAGACACATCATGGTTTGTTCATTTGTCTGTCAATGAACATTTGGACTGTTTCCACTTTTGGCTATTATGACTTGTGCTGCTATGGATGTTTGTTCACAGGTTTTTCTCAGAGCCCCCGTTCCCAGTTCTTCGGGAATCTATTCCTAGGAGCAGAATTGCTGGTAACTCTGTTTGGCTTCCCAGGAGGTGCTAGCAGTGAAGACCCTGCCTGCCAATGCAGGAGACAAGAGATGCAGGTTCAGCCCCTGGGTTGGGAAGACCCACTGGAGAAGGTGTGGCAACCCACTCCAGCATTCTTGCCGGGAGAGTCCTGTGGACAGAGGAGCCTGGTGGGCTACAAGTTCATAGCGTCACAAGAGTCAGACACAACTTAAATGGCTTAGTATGCAGTCACTGTGTTTAACATTTTTAGGAACTTGCCACCTATTTATTTATTTATCTTCTCTGCTGCTGCTAAGTCGCTTCAGTCATGTCCGACTCTGTGCGACCCCATAGACGGCAGCCCACCAGGCTCCCCCGTCCCTGGGATTCTCCAGGCAAGAACACTGGAGTGGGTTGCCATTTCCTTCTCCAGTGCATGAAAGTGAAAAGTGAAAGTGAAGTCGCTCAGTTGTGTCCGACTCTTCACGACCCCATGGACTGCAGCCCACCAGACTCCTCCGTCCATGGGATTTTCCAGGCAAGAGTACTGGAGTGGGGTGCCGTTGCCTTCTCCATTCTTTTTAATAATTAATTTTATTGTTGGTCACACTGGGTCTTCGTTTCTGTGCGGGGGCTTTCTCTAGTTGTGGAGAGTGAGGGTCACTCTCCAGGTGTATTGCATGGGCTTCTCTCTGGGGGGGCTTCTCTTGTTGTGGAGCTCAGGATCTAGGCACACAGGCTCAGTAACTGCAGCACATGGGCTCAGTAGTTTTGGCTGGTGGAATCTTAATGGCTCAGGGATTGGACCTGGATCCCCTGCATTGACAGGCAAATTCTTACCCACTGTTTCACCAGAGAAGAGCAGAAGGTAAATTCTTAGCCACCAAAGTACCAGGGAAGGCTCTCTACTTCCTTTCTAAAAAATATTTATTTTTGTTTTATTTACTTGGCTGCGCCGGCTCTGAGTTACAGCATGCAGTACCTTCGATCTTCATTACAGTGCGCTGGGACTTCAGTCGTGACATGCAGTCTCTTAGTTGCTGCCTTTGGGATCTAGTTCCCTCAGCAGGGATGGAACTTGGACCCCCTGCATTGGGAGCTCAGAGTCTTAGCCACTGGACCACCAGGGAAGTCCCTCTACCTCCTTTTTGAAAGCTACATAAGATTCTATTATAAGGGCACACAGCAGTCGACTCACCAGACCCTTCTGATTAAGTACCTTCTGCACACGTAGCTTCTGGTTTTTCCACATGGCAGCAGAGATCCCAGAACTGCACCCCATGGGTGCCCGTGTGACTTCATCCGAGTAAATTGCTGGATGTGCAAAGCCTCAGCTAAATGATTTGTGCATCTCTACCTTGAGTCCCTTTTCCCACATTGCCCATTGGGAATTTCACACACACAGAGTTGATCACTGCATCCTCATCCCTTCAGCTTTATCTCTCACACTTAGAAGAGGGCTAATGTGAAAGTCAGTCATGCCTCTCACTGACCTTTCAATTTGTATGCTTTTTTATCTTGCTTTAGATCTCAGCCCTTTTTTTTTTTTCATTATTATTACTGTTGCTATGATGTATTGGTTCATAGCCTTTCCTGCTTTGGAGTGGGGGCTAGTTTTTGCCCTCTAGAAATAGTTCAGATATTCATGAAATTCACTCAGGCTGGGGAGAGAGCAGCGCTTGAGTTTCACACACAGAGACAAACTCTAAGGCCATGCCCTGCGGACTAGTGGGAACTTGGAAAGGAGTCTTAATATAATATCATTTACATACCTGTTCAACCAGCGTTCAGAGAGCCTGACTGTGTGGTAGACCTCTTTATAGATTGAACTTGACTGGGAAATGATAAGTTGAAATCCTAACCCCTGGCACTTACAAATGTGACCTTATTTGGAAAAAGAATCTGCAGTTGTCATCAAGATGAGGTCATACTGGAGCAGGATGGACCTTAATCCAATGATTGCTATTCTTATAAAATGCAGGGAGGGACTTCATTGGTGGTCCGGTGGTTAAGAATCTGCCTGCCAATGCAGGGGACACGCGTTTGATTCCCGTTGCGGGAACATTCCACGTATCTTCGGGCAGCTAAGCCCATGTGCCACAATTACTGAAGCTCACGTGCTCTAGAGCCCGTGCTCTGCAACGAGAGAGGCCACTGCAGTGAGAAGCCCATGCACCGCAACTAGACAAAGCCCACACACAGCAACGGAGACACAGCACAGCCATAAATAAATAAAATTTTTAAAAATGGAGGACAGGACACAGATACAGAGAAGAACTTTATGTGAAGATGGAGACAGAGATTGAAGCGAGACAGCCACAGGCCAAGGAATGCTCGAGCCTCCAGAATCAGAGAGAGGCAAGGAAAGATCCTTCTCTAGGACTTTCAAAGGGAACCACCCCCGTGCTGACTTGCTGATTTCAGACTTCTGGCCTCCAGAACTGTGAGAGAATCAATTTCTCATGTTGGAAGCCACCATTTGTGGTCTTTTATATGGCAGCCTCCAGAAACTCACAGACTTCGTGTTAGAGCTTCACAATACTTCACAAGGGGAAGGGAGGCAGGAGAAAGATAGATAGACACACCACATAAAGTTATATCTGGGAGAAGAGGGAATCAGTTCAATGGCACAAGCAAAAAAGGGTGATTTGATCATCTTGGGAAAGCCAGCGAAGGCTTCCCTGAAACCTGACATCCAAGCCAAGATCTGAAGGTGTTAGTAAGTCAGGGATGTGGGGAACACCATTCAAGGCAGAGGGAATAGCCTATGAAAAGGCCCTGAGACTAGATGTGCTTTTGAAGAACAGAAATAAGGTCTTCTGGGGAAAACAGAAGGGAGCTGGTAATGAAACTGTAGTTTCCACAAGACATTTGACAAGCATGAAATTTCTGGAAGCGAAAGGCATTCTTAATCCAACAGATCTGCATTGATTTCCCAGCTTAGACACTTCCCAGCTGTGTGGCCTCAGTGACTTTGCCTCTCTGAGCTTCGGTGTCTGTCTATACAATGCTGATTATGCAAGTCCTTGCTTGGTCAAGGAGGGTGAATGCAATAACACATTTGATATGCTTCCCTATCCTTCACTATCTCCCGGAGTTTTCTCAAACTCATGTCCATTGAATCGGTGATGCTATCCAACCACCTCATCCTCTGCCTCCCTCTTCTCCTTTTGTCTTCAATCTTTCCCAGCATCAGGGTTTTTTCCAATGAGACAGTTCTCCACATCAGGTGGCCAAAGTATTGGAGCTTCAGCTTCAGTATCAGTCCTTCCAATGAGTATTCAGGGTTGATTTCCTTTAGCACTGACTGGTTGGATCTCCTTTCAGTCCAAAGGACTCTCAAGAGTCTTCTCCAGCACCACAGTTCAAAAGCGTCCATTCTTTGGTGTTTACCCTTCTTTATGGCACGACTCTCACATCCATACTTGACTACTGGGAAAACCATAGCTTTGACTAGATGGACCTTTGTTGGCAAAGTGACTTCTTTGCTTTTTAAATCCTGTCTAAATTTGTTATCTTTTAGGATTTAAAATAGCTCACCTGGAATTCCATCATCTCCACTAGCTTTGTTTGTAGTGATGCTTCCTAAACCCCACTTGACTTATTCCAGGATGTGTGGCTGTAGGTGAGTGATTACACCATTGTGGTTATCTGGGTCATGAAGATCTTTTTTGTACAGTTCTTCTGTGTATTCTTGCCATCTCTTCTTAATATCTTCTGCTTCTGTTATACATTTCTGTCCTTTATTGTGCCCATCTTTGCATGAAATGCTCCCTTGGTATCTCTAATTTTCTTGATGAGATCTCTAGTCTTTCCCATTCTATTGTTCTCCTCTATTTCTTTGCATTGATCACTGAGGAAGACTTTCTTATTTCTCCTTACTATTTTTGTAACTATATTTTGTAATATCTTTGTAACTCTGCATTCAAATGGGTGTATCTTTCCTTTTCTCCGTTGCCTTTAGCTTCTCCTTTTCTCAGCTATTTGTAAGCACTCTTCAGACAATCATTTTGTCTTTTTGCATTTCTTTTTCCTGGGGATAGTCTTGATCTCTGCCTCCTGTACAATGTCACAAAACTCCATCCATAGTTCTTCAGGCACTCTGTCTATCAGATCTAATCCTTTGAATCTATTTCTCACTTCCATTGTATAATCATAAGGGATTTGATTTAGGTCATACCTGAACAGTCTAGTGGTTTTCCCTACTTTCTTCCATTTATGTCTGAATTTGGCAATAAGGAGTTCATGATCTGAGCCACAGTCAGCTCCTGGTCTTGTTTTTGCTGACTGTATAGAGCTTCTCCATCTTTGGCTGCAAAGAATATAATCAATCTGATTTCAGTGTTGACCATCTGGTGATGTCCATGTCTAGAGTCTTCTCTTGTGTGGTTAGAAGAGGGTGTTTGCTATGACCAGTGTGTTCTCTTGGCAAAACTCTATTAGACTTTCCCTGCTTCATTCCATATTCCAAGGCCAAATTTGCCTGTTACTCCAGGTGTTTCTTGACTTCCTACTTTTGCATTTCTGTCCCCTATAATGAAAAGGACACCTTTTTTGGGTGTTAGTTCTAAAAGGTCTTGTAGGTCTTCATAGAACTATTCAACTTCAGCTTCTTTGGCATTACTGATTGGGGCCTAGACTTGGATAAATGTGATATTGAATGGTTTCTTTGGAAACAGAGATCATTCTATCATTTTTGAGACTGCACCCAAGTACTGCATTTCAGACTCTTTGGTTGACTATGAGGGCTACTCCATTTCTTCTAAAGGATTCTTGCCCACAGAAATAGTTATAATGGCCATCTGAATTAAATCCACCCATTTCAGTCCATTTTAGTTCACTGATTCCTAAAAGGTTTGTGTTCACTCTTGCCATCTCCTGTTTGACAACTTCCAATTTACCCTGATTCATGGAACTAACATTCCAGTTTCCTATGCAATATTGTTCTTTACAGCATCAGACTTTACTTCCATCATCAGACACATTCACACCTGGGCACTGTTTTCACTTTGGCTCCGCCTCTTCATTCTTTCTGGAGTTTTTCTCCACACTTCTCCAGTAACATATTGGGCACCTATCAACCTGGGGAGTTCATCTTTCAGGGTCCTATCATTTTGCCTTTTCATACTGTTCATGGGGTTCTCAAGGCAAGAATATCGAACTGGTTTGCCATTCCCTTCTCCAGTGGACCACGTTTTGTCAGAACTCTCCACTATGACCCATCTGTCTTGGGTGGCCCCACACGGCATGGCTCATAGTTTCATTGAGTTAGACAAGGCTGTAGTCCATGTGATCAGTTTGATTAGTTTTCTGTGATTGTGGTTTTCATTCTGTCTCCCTCTGATGGAGAAGGATAAGAGGCTTATGGAAGCTTCCTGATGGGAGAGACTGACTGTGGGGGAAACTGGGTCTTGTTCTGATGGGCGGGGCCATGCTCAGAAAATCTTTAATCCAATTTTCTGTTGAAAACAGGCTGTGATCCCCCCTTGTTGTTTGACCTGAGACCAAACTATGGTGGAGGTAATGAAGATAATGGCAACCTTCTTCAAAAGTTCCAGGGCACACACTGCCACACGCAGTGCCCACCGACCCTGCAGCAGGCCACTGCCAACCCACGCCTCCACCAGAGACTCCTGGACACTCACAGGCAAGTCTGGGTCAGTCTCTTGTGGGGTCACTGCTCCTTTCTCCTGGGTCCTGGTGCACGCAAGGTTTTGTTTGTGCCCTCCAAGAGTCTGTTTCCCCAGTCCTGTGTAAATTCCGTAATCAAATCCCACTGGCCTCCAAAGGCAAATTCCAGTTGAGCTATTTCAAATCCTAAAAGATGATGCTATGAAAGTGCCGCACTCAATATGCCAGCAAATTTGGAAAACTCAGCAATGGCCACAGGACTGGAAAAGGTCGGTTTTCATCCCAATCCCAAAGACAGACAATGCCAAAGAATGTTCAAACTACTGAACAATTGTGCTCATCTCACATGCTAGCAAAGTAATGCTCAAAATTCTCCAAGCAAGGCTTCAACATGAACCACGAACTTCCTCATGTTCAAGCTGGATTTAGAAAAGGCAGAGGAACCAGAGATCAAGTTGTCAACATCCACTGGATCATCAAAAAAAACAAGAGAATTTCCAATAAAACATCTACTTCTGCTTTATTGACTATGCCAAAGCCTTTGACTTTGTGGATCACCACAAACTGTGGAAATTCTTCAAGAGATGGGAATACCAGACCACCTGATCTGCCTCCTGAGAAATCTGTATGCAAGTCAAGAAGCAACAGTTAGAACCAGACATGGAACAGCAGACTGGTTCCAAATAGGGAAAAGAGTATGTCAGGGCTGTATATTGTCACCCTGTTTATTTAATTTATATGCAGAGTACATCATGCAAAATTCCCAGCTGGATGAAGCACAAGCTGGAATCAAGATTGACGAGAAAAACATCAATAACCTCAGATATACAGATGACACTCCGTTATGGTAGAAAGCAAAGAAGAACTAAAGAGCCTCTTGATGAAAGTGAAAGAGGAAAGTGAAAAAGTTGGCTTAAACTCAACATTCAGAAAACTAAGATCATGGCATCTGGTCCCATCACTTCATGGCAAATAGATGGGGAAACAATGGAGACAGTAAGAGACTTTATTTTTGAGGGCTCCAAAATCACTATGGATGGTAACTTCAGCCATGAAATTAAAAGACTCTTGCTCCTTGGAAGAAAGGCTATGATCAACCTATACAGCATATTAAAAAACTAATACAATTATGTAAAGTTTAAAAATAAAATAAAAATTAAATTAAAAAAAAAAAAGATCCTGAACAGTGAGCCACCAAAAAAAAAAAAAAGAGAGCCATTACTTTGCCAAGAAGTTCCATCTAGTCAAAGCTATGGTTTTTCCAGTAGTCATGTATGAGAGTTGGACTATGAAGAAAGCTGATCACCAAATAAATTATGCTTTTGAACTGTGGTGTTGGAGAAGACTCTTGAGAGTCCCCTGGACTGCATGGAGATCCAACCTGTCAATCCTAAAGGACATCAACCCTGAATATTCATTGGAAGGACTGATGCTGAAGCTGAAGCTCAAATACTTTGGCCACCTGATGCGAAGAACTGACTCCTTGGAAAAGACTCTGATGCCAGGAAAGATTGAAGGTAGGAGGAGAAGGGGATGACAGAAGATGAGATGGTTGTATGGCATCACCGATTCAATGGACATGAGTTTGAGCAAGCTCAGAGAGTTGGTGATGGACAGGGAAGCCTGGTGTGCTGCAGTCCATGGGGTAGCAAAGAGTCAGACATGACTGAGTGACTGAACTGAACTGAAGTTTGTTATAACTTAGGGTAGAGAAATGTGCTTAAAATAAGAAAAGAGAAAAAAAATGTGCTTAGCGTAGAGAAATAACAACTGTCAATTAGCAGTCACTGCAATTAACAAGAGAACTTGTGAGTGTGACATCAGGCATTCACAGTATCTCCTTTAGCTTTTGATGGTTAATTTCAAGTGTCAATCTGTCTAGAGAACGGATCCTCAGAGAGTTGGGAAAACATTATTTCTAGCTGCATCTGGGAGGGCACTTCCAGAGAGCCTAGCATTTGCATCAGAGGACTGAGTAAGGAAGTCCACCGTCCCCAGTGCAGGTGGGCATCACCCACCCCACTGAGCACCTGAATACAGAAAAAGCATGGAGCAAGGGCTAACTTGCTCTGTCCCTGTCAAGCTGGACTCCGCCTCTTCTGCTGCCCCCAGATATCAGCACCTTGGTTTTTGATCTCTGGGACTCAGCTGGGACTTCCACTGTCAGCGCCCCTGGTCTCGGGGTTTGGACTGAACTACATGACTGGCTTTCCTGGGCCTTAGCTTGCCCAGGGCAGACTGTAGCACTTCTTAGCTTCCATAATCACATAAGCCAACTGCTCATGACAAATCTCTTTCTCTATATCTATATATTGATATAACTGATTGGTTCTGTTTATCTGCGGGAAACTTAACTCATACACGAAGGATTTGATTTTTCCCCATTTGATGGATGAGAAAAGAGTATAGACAGGGTCCTAAATCAGGAAGAGCCTGGATCAGGAATCAAATTCAGAACCTCATCCTTTTTTTTTTTAATTGGCTGAGCCAGGGCTTAATTACAGCATGTGGGATCTTCCCGGTGGCATGTGGAATCTAGTTCCCTGACCAGGAATTAAACCCTGGCTCCTTGCATTGGGAGCATGGAGTCTTAGCCACTGGACCACCAGGGAAGTCCCCAGAACCCCTAGCCCTAACAAGACCCACTGTGCTGCTGCCCCAGGGCCCATCTGAGCTTTCGGTACACAGACTCTGCCCAGCCTGGGGTGAGGGTGCCCAGCATGCAGAGATACTCAGCAAACACCCACTGTGTTGCCCTCAAACTCCTCCGATCCCTTGGGCCTCACGCTTCAGTGGACAGCCCTCGGAGAGTCACGTTGAACTTGTGAATGTCACTGGGCCTTGGATTCACCTCCTAGGGACTTCGATGTTGCCCAGGTCTGAGTGAGACACTTCAGAGTGACCCCAAGGAAATAGCTTCTATCCTCTGAGTCTTGGATATCCCTCTGTAAATGCAAGCAATAATCAGTTTAGAGAGTAGAATGGTGGTCCCGCTGCCAAAGACATGTCTATTCAAAACCTGTGAATGTGAACTTATTTGGAGTAAAGGTATCTGGAAGTGCCATTAAGTTGAAGATATCAAGATCAGATCATCTTGGATTATCTGGGTGGCCATTAAATCCAGTAACAAGTGTCCTTATAAGAGGCAGAAGAAGAAGAGGATGTGATGTAAAGACAGATGCAGAGACGAGACTGATGAAGCCACAAGCCGAGAGGCCTGGAGCCCCCGGCAGCTGGAATTGACAAGGAAGGACCTGCCCCTAGAGCTATCAAGGCTAGTGTGACTGTGCTGCTGCTTAGAATAGGACCTCTGGCCTCCCTCATTGCAAGAGAATAAATTTCTGTTGTTTTAAACACCCCCTCCCAGTTTATGATACATTGTTACAGGAGCTGCAGGAAACTCAGGCAGTCTCCTCTAACTCCATCTGGTGGGTTTTCTTCCGTGCTCACCTTCTGGGCACATCTGGGCAGGGATTTGCAGTTACACATTTGATCTGAAACTGGCTCTGCACCCAGCTTACTTCCAGGTATCCACCTTACCCCTCAGGGACCTAGTTTCTTCTCTCTTTTCTGAACAAAAATTTTTTTTGGTCACAAAAGTGCTGCGTGTGAGATCTTAGTTCCCTGATCAGGGTTTGAACCCACAGCCCCTGCACTGGAAGCTCGGAGTCTTAACCACTGGACCATCAGGGAAGTCCTTTCTTTTCTCCTTCCTCCCTACCTCCTTTCTTTCTTTTCTGGTGGTAAAATCAGATCAAAAAAGATGACAGAAAATTGACCATTTTAGCCACTTAAAGCTAACTCATTGGAAAAGACCCTGATGCTGGGAAAGATTGAGGGCAGGAGGAGAAGGGGACGACAGAGGATGAGATGGTTGGATGGCATCACCGACTCGATGGACATGGGTTTGGGTGGACTCCGAGAGTTGGTGATGGACAGGGAGGTCTGGCGTGCTGCGGTTCGTGGGGTCGCAAAGAGTCGGACACGACTGAGCGACTGAACTGAAAGTGACAATTCAGTGCCACTTAATACATCAACTATGTGTACAACCATTATCTGTTTCTAGTTCCAGAGCATTCTCATCACCCCAAAAGGAAACCCTGTACCCACTAAGCAGTCACTCCTCATACCCGCTCCCCCAGCCTCTGGCAACCACTGATCTGCTTTGTCTATGACATTGCCTGTTTGGACATTTCATAGAAATACAGTCATATGTCTGGTTGCTTTCACTTAGCATAATGTTTTCGAGGTTCAGTACACTGTAGCACATATCAGACCTTTGCTCCTTTTTATGGCTGAGTAATATCCCACAGTATGGAGGCACCACCTTCTGTTTATCCATTCATCAGACACTTGGATTGTTTCTATCTTGGTGATCGTGCCTAGTGCTGCTGTGAATTCGTGTGTACAATCACCTCTTTGAGACTCTGCTTTCAGTGTTTTTGCATATATATCCAGAAGTGAGATTTCTGGGTCATACGGCATTTCAGTGTTTATCTTTTTGAGGAACAGCCGAACTTTTCTGCAGCAACCGCACTGTATCTGTGAAGTGGGGAGAGTGACCAGGCTCGGGGCCCACTGGGAGATGTTATTTAGTCTCCCACCCCAGCACCTTCTAAAAGAGCCACAGTGAAATTCCACCCCAAATATATCCCAGCCTGCAGCCTGGTGTGAGAAGGGATGGGGGTCCCCGGAGGCTGCCTTCTTCCCCAGAGCCTTGCCACCCACAATAGCAGCCTTGAGTCTCTCTTTGGGAACTGGACCTTTGAGGCCAGGCCAAAACCCACCTCTCCAGACATCCCAGTGTATCCCCCAAAAAAGCAGCCTGTGGTTGAGTTAGAATCAAGGTGGCCGCCTGCTGTCCCCTCCACCCAAGGCCTGCTGTGACCCATCGTCACCTTCAAAGAGGCTGTTCAGAGAGCAGAGGAAGGCCATAAAATATGCACACATGCCTATTTTTCTTTCCCTACCAGCATTGCCGGGGCTTTGGCCACAGATCCGTGTCCCACAAGAGGCTCCTTTGAAGCAAGAATGGGGCTGCGGGGGAAGGCGGTGCCCAGGGAAACCCACAAGCACCCACTGTTCCTGGGGAGAGCCCCCAGTGGGGTCCACAGTCAGCCCGGGCTGGCCACAACTCAGCAAGGCACAGCTGGTGAGGGCCACTTCTGCGGGGGCCAAGACCCCAGCAGATGGGGTTTCAGAGAGGCTGGGCTGGGGGAAAGCTAAGATCCTAAATGTCTTTTTTTTCCCCAAAGTCTTGGAATTTCCCTGGAGCAGCCATGGCCGCTGCTTACCCTCGAGGGACCTCTCTTGGTATGAAAGAAGAATTCCATTTTCCTGGACTTGGAGGCTGGCATGGAACTCAAGGAGGAGCTTGACCGAGATGTGGGGCAGAGTTGTGAATTCAGGACTGGAGAGTGAATTCCGGAGTGTGATCTGTGCTGGGCTAAGTCACTGAGTGGGACAGCCCTGGGATTGGCTGAGATCTACCTGGAATCCATCCTGGGCTGTGGTGGAGGCCTGTAAGGACTTTGGCATGGTCTGAAATAAATTTAAAAAAATTTTTCTTTTTTTTGGCCATACCACGGGGCACGTGGGTTCTTAGTTCTCAGACCAGGGATCGAACCTGCATCCTTTGCACAGCCTTAACCACTGGACCACCGGGAAGTCCCTTTTTTAAAAAATTTTCAATGGTGAATTGTTAAAATGTAGACAAAGCAAAGAAGTGAGAAATGGTGCTGGATGGCTGCTGGCCAGATATTGCCTTATGCCCTTTGAGTAACACACTGTGGGGGTGTTGGAGCCACTAGAATCCCATTCCACAGGTGAGGCGCAGAGAGGCCAAGACATTCAGGAGAGGTCGCACAGCAAACCGAGAGCAGAGTGGGAATGTAAATCCAGAGTTGCTTTCGTTAACCCAAACCCATCAACACAGCCATGTATTGTATTTTCAAAAATATTTATTTATTTGACTGTGCTGGGTCTTAGTTGTGGCATGGGGGATTTAGTTCCCTGACCAGGGTTGAATTTGGGACCCCCTGCATTGGGAGTATGGAGTCTCAACCACAGGACCACCAGGGAAGTCCCTGTGTTATTCTTTTTAATTGGAATTTACCTTGAATTGAAATTTACCTTGTTTGATTACCCTAGGTAATTGAAATTACCTAAATTTAAATTTAAAAAATAATTTTATGTATTTATTTTTGGCTGCACCAGGTCTTCGTTGCTGTGTGGGCTTTTCTGTAGTTGAGGTGAGTGGGGGCCACTCGAGCTGCGGTGTGCAGGCTTCTCATTGTGGGGTCTTCTCTTGTTGCGGAGCACAGGCTCTAGGGCATGTAGGCTCAGTGTTATGGTTCCCAAGCTCTGGAACACAGGTCCAATAGCTTTGGCATACGGGCTCAGTTGCTATTGCTGCATGTGGGATCCTCCTGGACGAGGGATCAAACCCTCGTCTCCTGCATTGGCAGGTGGATTCTTTATCACTGAGCCACTAGGGAAGCCCTCTTTTCAGACTTCTTTTTTTGTGGAAAAATATACCTAACATAAAATTCAGCATTTATCTGTACAATTCAATGGTATTAAGTACATTCATGAACTAACTGTAGTGCAAGCATCACCACTTGATACTTCCAAAACTTTTTATCTCCCCAAATAGAATCCCAGTGCTGATTAAGCAATAACTTCCATCACCCCCTTCCCTCCCCTCTGCTGCTGCTGCTGCTAAGTCGCTTCAGTTGTGTCCGACTCTGTGCGACGCCATAGACGGAAGCCCACCAGGCTCCCCCGTCCCTGGGATTCTCCAGGCAAGAACACTGGAGTGGGTTGCCATTTCCTTCTCCAATGCATGAAAGTGAAAAGTGAAAGTGAAGTCGCTCAGTCATGTCTGACTCTGTGCGACCCCATAGACGGCAGCCCACCAGGCTCCTCCGTCCATCGGATTTTCCAGGCAAGAGTACTGGAGTGGGGTGCCATTGCCTTCTCCAACCCCCTAGTTAATCTCTAATATCTGCTTTCTGTCCCTGTGGATCTGTTTGTTCTGGACATTTCATAGAAATAGAATCTCACAACACGCAAGCACACAGCCTTTAGGGTCTGACTTCTTTTACTCAACACAGTGTTTTTAAGGTGGATTTGCGCTTCATTTCTTTTTATGGCTGCATAATATTCCATTGTGTGGACAGAGCACATTTCCTTTACCCGTTCATCCACTAATGGACAGTTGGATTATTTCTACCCTTGGGGCACGGTGAACAGGGCTGCTATGAACTCGCGCATGAAAGTATCTGTGAGTCGCAACTTTGAATTCCTTCGTTACATTTCTTTCTTTTTTTTAGTTATTTATTTTTGGCTGTGTTAGATCTTGGCTGCTTGGCAAGGGCTTTCTGCAGTTGCAGCGAGCGGGGGCTACTCTTCATTGTGGTGCCCGGGCCTCTCACTGGGGGGGGCTTCTCTTGCTGTGGAGCAGGGGCTCTAGGCAAGCGGGCGTCAGTGGTTGCAGCACACGGGCTCAGCAGCTTCCGCCTGTGGGCTCTAGGGCGCAGGCTCAGCAGCTGTGGCAGCTGAATTTAGTTCCTCTGCAGCATGTGGAGTCTTCCTGGACCAGGGATCAAACCCATGCTCCCTGCATTGGAAGGCAGGTTCTTACGCACTGCACGATCAGGGAAGTCTCCTTTGTTACAATTTTTTTCTTACCATACACATTTCTTACCACATACATTTTTCATATAATACTCTCAAGGACATTGCTATTTAAAACAGTACTATTCAGTTAAAGCGGACATACAACAACCTGCACATTTTTAAAGTGTACAATTTGATGTCTTTGATATATGCTTACACCTGTGATGCTGTCTCTGCATTCAGACAGTGAACGCAGCCAGCACCCCTAAAGGCTCACTTCCTTTTATCCCTTCCCCTGAGACCTCTGTCCTGTTTCCTGTCAGCTTACATTAGCTTGCACTTTCGAGGATGGCATATAAAAGGAATCATGCAGTATGTAGCCTTTGGCATCTGGATTCTTTCGCTCAGCATAATGGGCTGGAGGTACATCCCGGTTGCTTGAGTGTCGACAGTTCACACCTTTTCATTGTTGAGAAGCATTCCACGGTGTGTTCATCTCTTCCCCTGAGGGTGAAATTTTGGGTTATTTCCAGTTTGGTGCGACTGCTAATAAATAAAGCCACTGTGAGCATTCATGCACCAGGTCTTCTATGAACACCTGCCTTCATTTCTCTAGGGTAAATACTGAGGAAAGGGAGTGGCTGACTCAAGTTAACTGTTGAAGAACCCGCCAAATCGGTTTTCCAAGTGACTGCAGCAGTTTGCGTTCCCATCCGCCTGGATGGGAGTTTCGGTTCCTCCCGATCCTCGCCAACACTTGCTGGTGTCAGCCTTTTTCATGTTAGCCAACTGGGGGAGGGGGTCATGGCGGGCACTGTGTTCTGAGACTCCAGGTAGATTTATATTCTTTCTACTTTTCTATTTCATCTGATTATCTTCTTTTCCAGCATCAATAATATGATACTTTTATAGTCAGGGATCCTCTACCCCATGTATACATTTTGTTTTTTCCCAAATAGGAAAAACAAATAAGAATTAAACACTGGGCTTCTCTGGTGGCTCAGTGGTAACAAATCTGCCTGCCAATACAGGAGACACGCTCTTGATCCTTGATCCCACATTCCTTGGAGCAAGTAAACCCGTGTGCCACAACTATGGACCCTGCGCTCAGAGGAGCTGCAACCACTGAGCCCACCTGCCAAACCTACTGAACCCATGTGCCCCACGGGCTGTGTCCTGCAACAAGAGCAGCCACTGCAATGAGAAGCAAGTGGACTGCAACAAGCAGTAACCCCTGCTCACTGCAATTAGGGAAAAGCCTGTGCAGCAATGAAGACCCCACACACCCAAAAATAAACTAATAAGAAAGAAATACAAGTATAAAAAGAGAATTAAATACCAATCAAACAGTTACTTAGTTTTGCTCTAAAGTTGCATTGAAGGTATGTTTTGAGGTGATGAACATGTTCCGGAACGAGTTGATATTCACACAGCAGTGTAAGTCTACTAAATGTCATTTAGGAAAAATAGCCAAAGTGGTGAATTTTACATTAAGTGAACTGCATTTAAAAATTTAGAATAACCTGAGATATAATGCTGCATCCAGCTAGTTGGCAAAAATTGCCCAGCGTGGTGGGAATGGGGCTTCTAGGAAACTCATAGACAGGTATGAGGGGGCAGTCATGTTGTAGTGGACATCCTGGTTCTTCCTCCTCAAGTGGAATACTCACATGCCTTGTGACACATCCTGGAGAAACTGCTAGATGTATTGAAGGTGTCCACACCTGGAATCTGCCTGAATGTTGGATAGTGGTGGTGGAATATTATACAGCCATCAAAAATCATACCCAGAGGGGGACTTCCCCGGTGGTCCAAAGGTTAAGAATCTGCCTGTCAGTGCAGGGGATGTGGGTTCAGTCACCGTTCTGGCAGCTAGGATCCCACATGCTCCTGGGCATATGGGCAACTGGGACCGTGTGCCATCATTACTGAGCCCACGCTCTAGAGCTGCACCTACAAAGCATGTGAGCTGCAAGTAGAGCCCGTGCTTCACAAGAGGAAAAGCTGCCAATGAGAAGCCCACACACAACTAGAGTAACCCCAACTCGCCTCAACTAGAGAAAGCCCATGAAGCAACAAAGAGCCCACGTGCCTCAGCAAAGACCCAGTGTAGCCAAAGATAAAAAGTAAATAAATAAAAATAATTTTTTTAAAAAGTATACTCAGAGGGATGAGCACCAATATGGCCACAGCTCAGAAATAGAATCACCATGAGAAAAAGAGTGACCTCAAGATCACAGGCAGCCTGACGCCTTTTACACAATTAAAATAAAGGTGCGTATGTATTTTAATAATTATTAGATTATTAATAAATACAGTACAAGGTTGAATAGGGGGTTTGAGACGAGGGTCATCTGGTGAGACTGTACTGTCCTGGGAGTCCTATAACAAGCCAGCACAGACTGGATGGCTTAAAGCAACAGGACTTCTATTTTCTTGCAGCTCTGGAGGCCAGAAGTCCAGGATGAGGGTGTCGCAGGCCATACTCTCTCCAGAGGCTCTAGGGGAGGAGGCTTCCTTGCTTCTTCCAGCTTCTGGGGACTCCAGGCATTTCTTAGCCTGTGGCTGCATCACTCTGACTTCTGCCTCCATTATTGCATGGTCTTCTCCTCTGTGTTTCTCCTTTTCTATCCCTCATAATACTTGTCGCTGGATTTAGGGCTCACTCTAAATCCATGATGATGTCACTTGTAATCTTTCACTTAATTACATCTGCAAGGACTCTTTTATCCAAATGAGAGCATATTCATAGATTCTGGAGGTGAAGGCTTGGACATATCTCTTGCGGGAACACCAGACAACCTGCTGGAGGGGCAAATACCAATGGCTGCTTGGTAGGCTTTTAAAAATGACCAACAACCTAATAACCAAAAGTGGCCACGGATGCTCCAGTGGTGAGAATGTGGCTAGGTCAAGTATTATTTTATTTTTAATCCTCTTCATGTGATATTGTAAAGAAGTGCTCTGGTGGAGTGTGTTTTTATTTTATAATATAGTTAATTTATAATGTTGTATTGGTTTTGATGTACAGTGACGTGATTAATCTTTAAAAATTTTTACTTATTGATTTATTTTTGGCCGTGCTGGGTCTTCGGTGCTGCGCAGGCTTTTCTCGAGTTGTGGCAAGTGGCTTTTCTCTAGTTGCGGTGCATGGGTGTGTCATTTCAGTGGCTTCTCTTGTGGCGCACGGGCTCCAGGGCATGCAGGCTTCAGTAGCCGTACCATGTGGGCTCTAGAGCACTGACTCAGTCGTTGCTGCAGACTGGTTCACTTGCTCTGAGGCGCGTGGGATCTTCCCGGATCAAGGATTGAGCTCCTGTCTCCTGCATTGGCAGATGGATTCTTTGCCACTGAGCCACCAGGGAAGCCCTAGTGCCTCAATTATACATATACATATATCCATTCTTTTCCAGATTCTTTTCCCATATAGGTTATTACGGAATATTGAGTAGAATTCCTGGAGTTGTGTTAAGATGCAAATGCCTGCGTCTGCCCACATTCTTCTCAGGCTAAGTGTCTATCAGAGGTGGTGGGTGGGATCCTTGGAGACTGATCTGAGATGCCTGCACCCATAGCGGGTACCCCAGGTCCTTTTGAAAAGCCCCTTTGTCCCTTCGGGGACAGATTATCCTGGATGATCAAAAAAAAAAAAAAAAAACCCAAGTGAATCCCACCCTCAGTGTCCCCTGGGTTTGCTTCACCTCCTCTGAACCTGTTTCCACTCCTGGAAGATGGGCAGCCCTCCTACTCTTCGAATTTCTGAGGTGCTGGTTGTCAAGCAATGCTATCCCTGTGTCTGCTTCACACCAGGGTTTCTCAACCTCAGAGTTACAGACATTTTGGATAAGATTTCACTTTTTTTTTTTTTTTTTTATGGAGAGCTGTCCCGAGTGTTGTAGGATGTTTAGCAGCATCCCTGCCCTCTACCCACTAGATGCCAGTATAGAGTTGCAGGATTCAGAAAACACAAATGCAGAAGACCCAGGTAAATTTGAATTTCAGATAAACATAGAAAAAATTTTAGCCTAATTTGTCCCAATTATTGCATGGCATACAATTATACTAAAAAGGCATTTGACAAGGGTGCTCAGTGAGAAATAAACAGTCTTTTCAACAAAAGGTGTTGGGATGATTGGATACCTACATGTGAAAGTATAGAGCTGGATACCTGCTGTATATGGGGGAAATATCTATGACCTTAGAATGGAGTGGGTTGGGCTCATGCTCAGTCGGGTACGGCTCTTTGCGACCTCATGCACTGTAGCCCACCAGGCTTCTCTGTCCATGGAATTTTCCAGGCAAGAATACCGGAATGGGTTGCCATTTCCTACTCCAGGGGACCTTCCCAACCCAGGGATTGAGCTAGCATCTCTTGCATCTCCTGCATTGGCAGGTGGGTTCTTTACCAACTGAGCCACCTGGAACTTTAGAATAGGCAACAGGGCTTCCCTGGTGGCTCAGGCGGTAAAGCATCTGCCTGCAATGCGGGATACCCGGGTTCGATTCCTGGGTCAGGAAGATCCCCTGGAGAAGGAAATGGCAATCCACTCCAGCACTCTTGCCTGGAAAATCCCATGGGTGGAGGAGCCTGATAGGCTACAGTCCATGCGGTCGCAGAGTCGGACACGACTGAGCTACTAGCTACTAGCTAGCTACTTAGCTGTGATGGCAAAAGCAAGGCAACAAAAGGAAAACCAGGTAATTTAGACATCATCATAATTAAAAAGTTTTGTGCTGCAAATGATATCGTCAAGAAAATGAAGAAGACAGCCCCCAGAATGGAAGAAAACAAGCACAAATCATACAGTTGACAAAGGGCTTACATTTAGTATACAAAAATAACTTTTTTTAACCATTCAATAACAAAAATATAAATAACTCAATTTTAAAAGGGCTAAGGATGTGAGTAGACATTTCTTCCTCAAAACAACCAACCTGAGATAGAAGAACAAAGTTGGAAAACCTCACTTTCTGATTTCAAAAACTATTCCAAAGCCACAGTAATCATGACAGCATGGTACTTGCATAAGGATAAACAAATATATCAATAGAATAGAATTGGGAATCCAGAAATAAAGCCTTCCATTCATGATCAATTGATTTTTAAAAAAATATTTATTTTTGGCCGTGCTGGGTCTTCACTGTTGTGCAGGCTTTTCTTTAGTTGCGGTGAGCAGGGGGGACTCCCTAGTTGGGAGTTGAACTAGAACTGCTCTCTAGTTTTCCCTGCAGTGGCTCCTCTCGCTGCAGAACGCAGGTTCTTGGGCACAGGCTCAGTAGCTGTGGTGCATGGGTTTAGTTGCCCTGCAGCACATGGAATCTCCCTGGATCAGGGATCGAGCCCATGTCTCCTGCGTTGGCAGGTGATTCTTTATCACTGAGCCGCCAGGGAAGCCCAATCAATTGACTTTTAATAAGGGTACTATTTTAGTCTGCTTGGGCTGCTATAGCAAAATAACAGAAGACTGGGTGACTTAAGCAACAGGCATTGATTTCTCATAGTTCTGGAAATTGTTAGGTCCAAAATCGAGATGTTAGCCAAGTCAGTTCCAGGTGAGAGCTCTCTTCCTGGCTTGTAGATGGCTGGCTTCTTGCTGTGTCCTCAGCTGGCAGAGAAAGAGAGAGAGAGACAGAGAGATCTGGTATCTCTTCTTATAAGGGTACTAATCCCCACTATTAAGCCCCACTCTCATGAATTCATTAAACTCTAATTACCTCCCAAAGGCCCCACTTCCTAGCCATCATACTGGGGGATAGGGCTTCAATTACACATTTAGGGGGGATACAAACATTCAGCTTATAACAGGTGCTAAAACCATTCAATGGGGAAGGAGTAGTCTCTTCAGCAAATGGCACTAGGACAACTGGATATCCCAGATATCCACGTGTAAAAACAAGGCAGTTGGACCCCTACTTCACACCATACACAAAAATTAACTCAAAATAGATCAAAGACCTGAACATAAGGTTTAAAATCATACTACTCTTAGAAGAAAGTAAGTTCAGTCACTCAGTCGTGTCCGACTCTTTGCAACCCCATTTGGACTGTAGCACGCCAGGCTTCCCTGTCCATCACCAACTCCCAGAGCTTGCTCAAACTCATGTCCATTGAGTTGGTGATGCCATCCAACCATCTCACCCTCTGTCATCTCCTCCTCCTGCCTTCCAGCTTTCCCAGCGTCAGGGTCTTTTCCAATGAGTCAGTTCTTTGCATCAGGTGGCCAAAGTACTGGAGTTTCAGCTGCAGCATCAGTCCTTCCAATGTTTAGGATGGACTGGTTGGATCTCCTTGCAGTGAATTTCTTCTCTTTAGAAGAAAACACAGAAGCTAATCTCCATGACCTTGGATTAGCAATGGTTTCTTGGAAATGACTCCCACAGCACAAGCAACAGAGGAAACAAGTAGATCAATGTGCCTTCTTTTCTGCTGCTGCTGCTAAGTCGCTTCAGTCGTGTCTGACTCTGGGCGACCCCATAGACGGCAGCCCACCAGGCTCCCCCATCCCTGGGATTCTCCAGGCAAGAACACTGGAGTGGGTTGCCATTTCCTTCTCCAATGCATGAAAGTGAAAAGTGAAAGTGAAGTCGCTCAGTCGTGTCCGACTCTTAGCGACCCCATGGACTGCAGCCTACCAGGTTACTCCGTCCATGGGATTTTCCAGGCAAGAGTACTGGAGTGGGGTGCCATTGCCTTCTCCGCCTTCTTTTCTGAGGGGCCCTCAAAGCAGGTGAAGGTGTTGGTGGATCTTGAGTTTGCAGGAGAAATGTGCCAGGGATAACAGAGAATGGAAGATCTTGACAAAGCATGTTGATCCCTTTACCCTATAACCATGGTAATAGGATTCCTCCCTGTTCTCCCCGAGCACTAATGTGGGCTGTGACTTGACCACCGGAACATTTACGGATTACCTACTGTGTACCCAGCTTTGTGTGAGGCCCTGAGCATACAGCAGTGAATGAACAGTGAATGAGATGGACACAGTTCCTGCCTTCAGAGAACTGACTTTTGCTCCCACCTAGGTTGGGTTCTCAAGAAGCTGAGCCTGAGATAGGGATTCAAGGTTGGGTGGGTTTGGAAGAAACCAGTGAGGGAGAAGAGAATGCATGACAAGTTAGAGAAGGAGCAGGCAAGGAAGTGGGCTCAGCTGGACTCAAGCCTCCCCTTCTTTAGGGTGGACCCGAGAGCGTGAAGAGCAGCAAAGTTGGTCTCATTTTGCTGGTTCCCCTGCCAGTGGGTCTCTGGTGTGGGCTTGCCTAGGGTGTGTGTGTTTTGGGAGGCGTAACCTCCCCACTGGGCAGTCAGGATGAGGGCCATTCACAGTGGGTGACTGTGAGCTGTTAGCAGACAATATTTGCAACAGCTGAGTTGGGTGCACTGGCCAGTAGAGGAGCTCTGAGTGAGGCAACTACAGCATCCTCTCCAAAGAGATACTGTACATCAAAAAATCATGCTGACAATAATTTAATCACAATTATAATCAATGAGTTATGGGACCAAACTTGGGTCCACTTGCCCACTCACAGTAAAACCAATCTGCTGACACTGGGTTGTGATGGAGGAAAGTGCAGCATTTATTGCAGGGCGCCAAGCAAGGAGTCCAGGCAGCTAGAGCTCAAAAGGCCTGAACTCCCTGTTGGCTTTCAGGGAGAGGTTTTTAAAGACAGAGTGAGGGAGGGGAGTTTGGGGTGTGTGATCAGCGTGTGGACATTCTTTTCATTGGCTGGTGGTGAGGTGACTGGAAGTAAACATCATCAACCTCCTGGTTTCAACAGCTCTGGGGTCTGTGTGCCTGTGGGCAGCATGCAGTTAACATCTTCTGCCTGGTCGGGGGTTCAATATCTGCAAAATAAGTCAAAGGACAGGACTCAGAATATTATCTATAGTCCTTGAGGAAGAACTAAAGTTTCTTGAGTCTGTTTATTTAAACTGTTACTATGTATCTCACTTGACTGTCTTCCTTTCTTGCTACATTTTCTCACTTCTCTGATTAAATTTGTTTGGAACTTGGGGAAGGCCTAGGAGGCTAAAGTTATTTCTACAGAGGAGAGGCAGGTGAAGGACATGGGAAGTGAGGTCTGCCCTGCGAAGGTCCTATAGGGTACTGCTCAGTTACAAACTCTGGTTGTGAAAAGAGCTCCATCAGAGGAAGGGAAAGGAAGGTCTTGGGGTGACTGGGAAAAGATGGATAAGGCATGGGTCTGGAATTCTGGTGACCATGTCTCTCAAAAGGCTAGAAAACTAAAGTGCACTGGAAGGGCTTGAGGCTCAGCTGCTCCAGACCACATTCTAGGGCTGGCTTCCTTCCTGAGGCACCTCAGCCAGGATATCTTCCAGCCCATGACAGCTGGGGCTGACCTACCCTTAGGGATGTAACATCCCAATCTGAGGTTGGGACAAGTCATTTGTTACTAGTGACAAACACTTAAGTTGTTTTGAATCTTTTGCTTTTACCAACTAACTTGCAATTAAATATCTTGCAGGGCCTTCCCAGGTGTCGCAGTGGTAAAGAATTTGCCTGCCAATGCAGGAGACACAGAAGACATGAGTTTGATCCCTGGGTTGGGAAAACCCCTCGGAATAGGAAATGGCAACCCTCTCTGGTATTCTTGCCTGAAAATTCCATGGACAGGGGAGCCTGGCAGGCTACAGTCCTCGGGGTTGCAAAGAGAGGAACATGACTGTGCGCCTGAGCACATGCACATGTAAACACCTTACATGTCTGTATCAGTTATCCATTGCCATGTAACAAATTACGCCGAAAGTTAGTAATTAAAATAACACACACTTGTTATCTCATAGTTTGCAAAGGTCAGGAATTAGGAAGTGGCTTGTCCAGGCATTTCTGGCTCTGAGTCTCTGAGGAGCTTGAGGTCAAGATGGTGGCTAGAGCTTCAGCTAAAGGACACTCTCCTGAGGCTGCAGAGCTCACCACCACACTCGGGGGGCAGCAGGTGTTGGCTGACGGTTACGTTTCTCAGTTGCTCAGTTGTGTCCAGCTGTTTGCCATCTCATGGACTGTAGCACACCAGCCTCCTCTGTCCTCCCCTATCTCCCAAAGCTTGCTCAAACTCACGTCCATCAAGTTGATGATGCCATCTAACCATCTCATTCTCTGTAGCCCCCTTCTCCTGCCCTCATTCTTTCCCAGCATCAGGGTCTCTTCTAATGAGTCAGTTCTTTGCTTCAAATGGCCAAAGTGTTGGAGCTTCAGCTTCAGCATCAGTCCCTTCAGTGAATATTCAGGGTTGATTTCCTTTAGGATTGACTGGTTTGATCTCCTCACAGTCCAAGGGATTCTCAAGAGTCTTCTTTAGCACCAACAGTTCAAAAGCATCCATTCTTTGGCGCTCAGCCTTCTTTATGGTCCAACTCTCACATCTGTACATGACCACTGAAAAAACCACAGCCTTGGCTATACAGACCTTTATTGGCAAAATGATGTCTCTGCTTTTTAGTATGCTGTCTAGCTTTGTCATAGCTTTTCTTCCAAGAAGCAAGTGTCTTTTAATTTCATGGCTGCAGTTACCATCCACCGTGATTTTGGAGCCCAAGAAAATAAAGTCTGTCTCCACTTGAGACGGAGAAGGCAATGGCACCCCACTCCAGTACTCTTGCCTGGAAAATCCCATGGACGGAGTAGCCTGGTAGGCTGCAGTCCATGGGGTCGCTAAGAGTCGGATACGACTGAGCAACTTCCCTTTCACTTTTCACTTTCATGCATTGGAGAAGAAAATGGCAACCCACTCCAGTGTTCTTGCCTGGAGAATCCCAGGGACGGGGGAGCCTGGTGGGCTGCCACCTATGGGGTCACACAGAGTCGGACACGACTGAAGTGAGTTAGCAGCCACTTGAGAGGTCTTAGTTTCCTCTCCCTGGTCCTCAGGACGTGGTGGCTTGTTTAACCTAGAGTAAGTGGCCAGGAGAGGGCAAGGCAGAGTCCCCAGTTCCTCCAGCATCATGCAATTACTTCTGTCACCTTCTATATTGCCTTCTATTCATTAGCTGCAAGTCACTAAGTCCAGTTGCACTCAAAGGGAGGGCAATCAAAAAGAAGTGTCAAAGAATTTGAGGACATATTTTAAACTTTCAAAATGTTGAGAGGGCAACTTTTAAATTGAACTCAAATCCTGAAGCATAAAATTTAAAGTAGACGATTCATTGGAAATTCCCTGGTGGTCCTGTGGTTAGGATTCTGGGCACAGGTTTGATCTCTGGTTGGTGAGCTAAGACCCTACAAGCGATGCAGTGTGACCAAAACAGACAAACAGAACAAAAACAAAACACACAAAAAATACGACAATTCATTGAATTTTCGTATATGCATAATGTTACACAACCACCACCACTATCTCATTCCAGAACATTTTTGTCATCTCCCAAAGAAACCCTGTATCTTTTGCAATCCCCCCTCCCCCATATCCTGGCCACCATCATTCTATTTCCTGTCTATGAATTTGCCTATTCTCAGTATCTCACAGGAGTGGAATCATATGGTATTTGTCCTTCTTGGCCTGACTCATTTCAGTGTTAATATTTGTATGTTAATCTCATCAAAAAATACCTTCATAGAGATCTAGAATAATATTTGGCTGAATATCTGGCCTAGTGAAACTGACACCCAAAATTAACCATCACAAGTCGACCTCTTGTCAACTTGGCAATCATACACATCTCCTCAAACCATACTTAATTTTCAAAGAAAGATGCTAACCAGGTCATCCTTTTACCTAACACAATTACAACTTTCCTGTGTACAATGAAAACGTACTAACCCTTTCTCTAGCAGAGAATACAAAGTCCTTGGGTAATATTTACTTTTGTCCTTGATATCCTGTAAGTTAAATACTACGATGTGAAGTTCAGTTCATTCGCTCAGTCATGTCCAACTCATCGCCAACTTCCGGAGTTTCCTCAAACTCATGTCCATTGAGTCGGTGATGCCATCCAACCATCTCATCCTCTGTCACCCCCGTCTCCTCCTGCCGTCAATCTTTCCCAGCATCAGGGTCTTTTCAAATGAGTCAGCTCTTCGAATCAGGTGGCCAAAGTATTGGAGCTTCAGCTTCAACGTCAGTCCTTCCAATGAATATTCAGGACTACTTAGACGTTGTGCTATAGTCACTATACTGAACGTTGGGACTTCCTGGGTGGTCCAGCAGTTAAGACTCTACGTTCCCAATGCTGGGGGCTTGGATTCCATGCGGTCAGGAAACTAGGTCCCATACGCTGCAACTAAGAGTTCAAATGCCACAGTGAGAAGATCCTACATAAAAGATCTCGCATTCAGCAATGAAGTTTGAAGATTCTGTGTGCCAGAACTAAGACCTGGATGCTGCTGCTAAGTCGCTTCAGTCATGTCCGACTCTGTGTGACCCCAGAGATGGCAGCCCACCAGGCTCCCCCGTCCCTGGGATTCTCCAGGCAAGAACACTGGAGTGGGTTGCCATTTCCTTCTCCAATGCATGAAAGTGAAAAGTGAAAGTGAAGTCGCTCAGTCCTGTCTGACTCTTTGTGACCCCATGGACTTCAGCCCACCAGGCTCCTCCGTCCATGGGATTTGCCAGGCGAGAGTACTGGAGTGGGTTGCCATTGCCTTCTCTGAGCACAGTCAAATAAATAAAGAAATATATCATTACATGGTCAGAGGATAAGATGAGGAAAGCAAAGATATTTGCTATATAGATATTACACACACATTCACAGCAAAAAAAATAAATAAAGGGTATGGCAGAAGCAACACAATATTGTAAAGCAATTATCATACCTCAATTAAAAATAAATAATTTTTTTTTTTTAGAAAGGAAGAAGTACTCATGATGATTTCAGTCCTCATTTCTGTAACTGGTCATGTGGTCATAGCTGGTATTAACTACCTTCTTCTACTACCTGTTCCATATTCCCTTTGCCCTCAGCAAGCACCTGAGTGATCATGGTTCTTTACCTCATTGAGTGACACAAAACTTCATTCCTGAAGGGTCTGGATCATTAGTAGTCCTGACTGAACTGGGTTGTTGTGGTTCTTTATTGGCCTTAATCACACGACCACGATAATACTCCCGTGAGAGTTGGACCATATAGAAGTATGAGTGTCGAAAAATTGATACCTTTGAATTGTGGTGTTGGAGAAGACTCTGGAGAGTTCCTTGAATTGCAAGGAGATCAAACCAGTCTAAAGGAAACTAAAGGAAATCAACCCTGAATATTCGCTAGAAGGACTGGTGCTGAAGCTGAAGCTCTAATACTTTGGCCACCTGATGCAAGGAGCTAACTCACTGGAAAAGACCCTGATGCTGGGAAAGATTGAGGGCAGGAGAAAAAGGGGACAACAGGGGATGAGATGGTTGGATGGCACCACTGACTCAACGGACATGAATTTGAGCAAATTCTGGGAGATAGTGAAGGGTGGGGAAGCCTGGTGTGCTGCAGTCCATGGGGTCTCAAAGAGTTGAACACAGTTTAGTGACTGAACAATGATAAACGACAATAGTAACAGATAGATGCCTGCATGGCTCTCCTGCAGTCCAGACATATTCTTCCGAACCTCCATTGTGGAGTAGCAGGCTACTTTCCCTCTTGGACATCATGATCCATCATCTCAGCCAGCACGTAACCCCCTTCCTTGCCTGTTGATTCAGGGGCCTGAGGAACCCAAAATGGCCAGGTGGCTAGGTAGCTGTAACTTCCAGTTCAATAGAATCATTGTTTTTCTCCCAGTCTAATCACTCCTCTCTTTGAAATAAAGACCTTGGGACTTCCCTGGTGGTCTAGTGGTTAAGACACTGTGCTCCTAGTGCAGGGTTGAGGCTTCGATACCTTGTTGGGGAACTAAGAGCTCACATGCCACACGAGTGCAACCAAAAAATAAATACAAAAATGAAATAAAGACCTCTAGGCCAGCAGAGCATAGGTCACAATGACAGGAAGCAAAAATTTTGCTAGGCTTCCCTAGTGGTAATAGTGGATGATGCCACTTCTATATCCATACCTCGGTTCCTGGGTCCGTGAATCTTGGCTATCAGATTCAGACCACATGCAGCCTCCTGGACAACCGTGCCTCAGCCCTGCACCTTGCTGGTACTGTAACTGAGTCTTCAAATGGCCATTCATAACTCTATCAAACCTGCTGCTCCAGGATGATGGGGAATATGGTAAGACCAGTGAATTCCTTGCCACACTTCATTTTCATTTGCTGTGCAGTGAGCTTCTCAATCAACAGACTGGTTCCAAATAGGAAAAGGAGTTCGTCAAGGCTGTATATTGTCACCCTGCTTATTTAACTTATATGCAGAGTACATCATGAGAAACGATGGGCTGGAAGAAACACAAGCTGGAATCAAGATTGCCGGGAGAAATATCAATAACCTCAGATACGCAGATGACACCATCCTTATGGCAGAACATGAAGAGGAACTAAAAAGCCTCTTGATGAAAGTGAAAGTGGAGAGTGAAAAAGTTGGCTTAAAGCTCAACATTCAGAAAACAAAGATCATGGCATCCGGTCCCATCACTTCATGGGAAATAGATGGGGAAACAGTGGAAACAGTGTCAGACTTTATTTTTCTGGGCTCCAAAATCACTGCAGATGGTGACTGCAGCCATGAAATTAAAAGACGCTTACTCCTTGGAAGGAAAGTTATGACCAATCTAGATAGCATATTCAAAAGCAGAGACATTACTTTGCCAACAAAGGTCCGTCTAATCAAGGCTATGGTTTTTCCTGTGGTCATGTATGGATGTGAGAGTTGGACTGTGAAGAAAGCTGAGCGTCGAAGAATTGATGCTTTTGAACTGTGGTGTTGGAGAAGACTCCTGAGAGTCCCTTGGACTGCAAGGAGATCCAACCAGTCCATTATAAAGGAGATCAGCCCTGGGATTTCTTTGGAGGGAATGACGCTAAAGCTGAAACTCCAGTACTTTGGCCACCTCATGTGAAGAGTTGACTCATTGGAAAAGACCCTGACGCTGGGAAAGATTGAAGGCAGGAGGAGAAGGGGACGGCAGAGGATGAGATGGTTGGATGGCATTACCGACTCAATGAGCATGAATTTGAGCAGGCTCTGGGAGTTGGTGACTGACAGGGAAGCCTGGTGTGCTGCAGTCCAGGGGTTGCAGAGTCTGACACAACTGAGCAACCGAAATGAACTGATAGTTGTACTGGCCTTAGTGAACGGAAGTCCACATGGCTGAGCTCGTGCATAACCTCTGTCCCTGCCACCACGGTCACTTGTTGATGTGGTCCATGGCATCGTGGCAGGAGTGGCTGGGGAGAGAAACACACTTGTATTCACGGAATAGGTCACTTTGTCCATCTGATTATTAAACTCCTCCTCTGCTGAGTTCAGCCTTTGAGAACATTCACACGGGATACAAATCTCTTCACATTCCCCACCCTCTCATTCAGGGAGGTCTATCCACACCGTCTTCCCCAGACTTTCTAGTCCCCCAAATTCCAGTCATGTTCCTTCCAAATACCTGACCATCCAGCCTATGAATCAGTGTGCAGTCATACATTTGGCCATTTCTCCCTCTAAGCAAAATAAACAGCTAAGTGTACTGGTTGAACTTCTGCCCACTGGGAGCACTCCCCTTCATGGCTGCCCTTCAGGGCTGTCACAGAGAGGCTGTAGCTTTCCAGCTGTCCACTTCTGGTGGATCTGCATGTTTTGCAGAATCTTCTGGAATCTAGGCCCAAAGAGAAATCTTGGGTCAACTGAATATAAGAAAGACTTCTAAAAATATCACTGAGCTAGAAGAGCCTTGAATTTTTGCTGAATGTATTTCCTACCCTCTGACATACAAATGTCTTACCAGTAAGTTTGGAATCATTGCTACTTCTCTGATCAGCATAATGTCGTCAATATAATGGACCAATGCGACATCATGTGAAAGGGTAATTTGATCAAGATATTGCAAACTAACGTATGACTTATGGCTGGAGAGCTGATGTACCCCTGGAGGTAGGACAGTGAAGGAACATTGCTGGCCTTGCCAGCTGAAAGCAAACTACTTCTGGTCTTGGACAAGGATGGAGAAAAGGCATTTGCCACCTCTATAGCTTGCATAGCAGACACTGAGGATGTGTTTATTTGCTCAAGGAATGAAACCACATCTGGTAGGGCAGCTGCAGCCGGAGTCCACTACCCAGTTACTTGTGATAACCCACTGGCATTCTCCAAGCTCCATCTGTCCTCAGCGCAGGCCCAGGAGCAGAACTGAATGGGGATGTGCAATCAATTGCATCTTTCAAGTCCTTAATGGTGACACTAATTCCACCCCTAATTGACACTTTTCCACCCCTCCAGGAATGCAGTATTATTTTTGGTTTACCATTTTATTAGGAAGAGACAGTACTAGTGGCTTTCATTTGACCTTTCCCACCATAAGAGCTCTCACTCCATAGGTCAGGAAACAAATGTGAGGATTCTTCCAGCTGCCAAGTGTATCTATTCCAATTACGCATTCCAGAACTGGAGATATAACACAAGATGAGTTCAGGGATCCACTGAAAAATGAACCAGATAAACTTCCAATAATAACTTGACTTCCATAACTCCCTATTCTGACTGATGGACCACAGTGATGTTTTGGGTGTCCTGAAATTTGTGTTGGTTCAGAGCCACTGTCTAGTAATCTGTGAAAGACCCAAGTATTTCCTTTAGCCTAGTGCACGTTCACCTTGGCATTGGAGAAGACTGGGAGAAAGCTTAACATAAGAATTTTTGGTAGTGTACTGGCTCCTTCCTCAAGGGGACTCAGCCTCTTCATTAAAGATGTTCTGGGTTTGTGAATTGGATCAAGTCAGAATTGACTGCTGCTGCTGCTGCTGCTAAGTCGCTTCAGTCGTGTCCAACTCTGTGCAACCCCACAGACGGCAGCCCACCAGGCTCCCCTGTCCCTGGGATTCTCCAGGCAAGAACACTGGAGTGGGTTGCCATTTCCTTCTCCAATGCATGAAAGTGAAAAGTGAAAGTGACAGGCTGAGGGGCCATGATACTCCATTTTTAAGATTCAAATTAGACTTTTATTCACATGACCTAAAACTTTTCTGCTTAAACAGATCAAGTAAGAATTTAGTAGGCTTCCCAACTATTTTACTTCTAAGAACGCCATGATCAGCTAGTCAATGCCATAGGGCTCTGTAAGTCAGACTCTTCTGATTGCTGCTTTTTTTCTCTCCGGATTGCTACTTTGACTCTGCTGTCCATTATGGTAACCACATCCGTCTTCAAAAGCTTAGGCGGGTGAGTAGGTCTTAAATGATAAATCTACTCTGACATTTTCATCTCCCTAAGCTTTTGACTCATTTCCTTGATAGTAAACTATAGTTACTGTTGAATTATTTCTTTCAATTTATCACATTTTTTCTTAAAGTATTTTTGGGTTTTGTTGTTAGGTGCTTTCATGTTTATAATTATTATTTCTTCCTGATAGATTGAAATTTTATCATTATCATTATTTAATGTTTTTTTGTCTCAAGTAACAATTTTTGTCTTAACATCTGTTTTATTTGATACTGCTCCTCCTGCTGCTGCTAAATCGATTCAGTCGTGTCTGACTCTGTGCGACCCCATAGACGGCAGCCCACCAGGCTCCCCCATCCCTGGGATTCTCCAGGCAAGAACACTGGAGTGGGTTGCCATTTCCTTCTCCAATGCGTGAAAGTGAAAAGTGAAAGTGAAGTCACTCAGTCGTGTCCGACTCTTAGTGATCCCATGGACTGCAGCCTTCCAGACTCCTCCATCCATGGGATTTTCCAGGCAAGAGTACTAGAGTGGGGTGCCATTGCCTTCTCCAATCTGATACTAGTATAGCCAATATAGCTCTCTTTCGGTTACTATTTACCTGGAGTATCCTTTTCCATGCAGTTACTTTTGGCCTTTTTGTTTCTGAATCTAAAGTGAGTCTTTGGGGACTTCCCTGGCAGTCCGGTGGTTCAGAGTCTGCACTACCAATGCAGGGAGCATGGGTTTGATCCCTGGTCAGGGAACTAAGATCCCACATGCCAAGTGGCAAAGAGAAAAAAAAAAGTGATTATTTTGCAGACAGCATAGCTGAACCATGATTAAAAAAAAAAGAAAAACACCTCTGAAAACCTCTGCCTTTTAACTGGAGCGTTTAATTCATTTACATTTAGTGTAATTACTGATAAGGACTTATTTCTGCCATTTTGCTATTTGCTTTCTGTATGTCATGTCTTTTTTCAATTCTTCCACTACTAACTTCTTCTGTGTTAAATTGATATGTTTTAGTGTATCATCCCAGAGAAGGCAATGGCACCCCACTCCATCGCTCTTGCCTGGAAAATCCCATGGACAGAGGAGCCTGGTGGGCTGAAGTCCATGGGGTCGCTAAGAGTCAGACACGACTAAGCGACTTCACTTTCACTTTTCACTTTCATGCATTGAAGAAGGAAATAGCAACCCACTCCAGTGTTCTTGCCTGGAGAATCCCAGAGATGGGGGAGCCTGGTGGGCTGCTGTCTATGGGGTTGCACGGAGTCGGACACGACTGAAGTGATTTAGCAGCAGCAGTGTACCATCCACAATGTCATTCTGCAAATGTGAGGCTATGTAGGAAAAAAGAGGAGATCCTTAGAAGTGGAATTACTAGGTCAAGGGCAGGGCAGGGCATGCACTGAAACTGCTAAGTTTTACCAGATTGGTCTTAAATGATGCTACCAATTCGATTGGATACTTTCCATAGAGGGCTTTGCATTTTATTGAAAGCATCTGTTAGCTTGCTAGGATTCTCCCTTAAACTGTGTCTTCCTGTAGGGGTGGGGGGGACCCAATTATTCATTTTTTATATTCCCACGTTTTTGTGCACAGGAAGCCAAAAAAGATGTGAAGAAGGAAAAAAGGAATCTTTTATCATGTCATGACAGGAATACTGGAAAATGAGGAACCATGCAGCAGCTGGAACTTTAGAAACAGCCATGCAAACCAGGAGCCCTGTGAACTGACTTCAAGTATCTAGTCCCAGAATCTTGGGAAGTGGGGGGGAGGGGTGGTTCTCTGGGCTAGGAGTTAGGAGATTAAGGCTCATAAACTAGTAATTAAACTTTTATTGTGCACCTTTCCCGTAAGTCAGCCCCTGTCCACATGGAACTTTTCTTTGTAAATACCTGGGAGTAAAGAGTAGCTCATTTATTCCTCATCCCACCTTTTTATTTATTTTTGGCTGTGTTGGGTCTTGGATGCTCCTCACACGATTTAGCAGGGCTACTCTCTAGCTGTGGCACACGTGCTTCTCAGTCCAGTGGGTTCTCTTGTTCCAGAGCACTGGCTGTAGGGGGTTTGGGCTTCTGTAGTTGTGGTCCAAGGGGCTTAGTTGCCCCACAGCATGTGGGCTCACCCCAGATCAGGGATCAAACAGTGTCTGCTGCATTGGCAGGCAGATTCTTAACCACTGGACCATCAGGAAAGTTCCCCTCATCCCATCTTAATGGCTATTATTTCCCTTTCCCAGCTGAGGAAACGCTAGGCTCAGAGAGGTAAAATCGCTTGTATAATTAAAGTCACACAGCCAGTAGGTGGCCAGGTTTGGGTTTCAACCCAGAGCAGTGCTCCCAATCGCTGTTATTTCATGCCTCTGAATAACACCATTGTCCAGAGCAGCAGCAACCACCTTTTCTGTGTGCTAGGCTCTGTGGAAAGGACTCTCCCCATTCACTTATTCAACCACTGCACACTGAGCAGCTACTATGTGCCCTGCGCCCTCATCTTAAAGATTTGGAGAAATTAGCCCAGGGAGTTTCTCCGAGTGAAGGGGACGCACCACACTTTCCTCGCCAAGCCTCCCCAGCTGGGTGTTCCACCTCGGTAACGCATCCAGCTGGCGCTCAATTACCCCATGGCACTATCGCCGCTTCTAGGGGCACAGACGACCACAGCCGCACCACCCGCTGCCCGAGTGCCACAGACAGCGGTTGAGGCGGACCCATGAACTCGCGTGGTCGCCGGGACGGCTGTTGGAAGCCCCGCCCCCGCGCGTGCGCGCTGCGCGTCCCGTCTGTCCGCTCGGCTCCGGCGGTACGGGCGCGGTTGAAGGCGTCCTCGAGGAGCGCGCGCGCCTGCGCCGTCGTCGGGCTCGCGCACGCGCACCTGCGCCGGCCTCACGCACGCGCACGGCGGCGACGACGGCGGTGGTGGCGGTTCCTGCCGGGGGCTGCGAGGGCGGGCGGCCCCGAAGGAAGCGACGGAGCTGAGGGGCTCAGCGGCTAGGCGCGCGTGACTCTCAACCCGGCTCGCTCCGCGGCGGGCGTTTTGAGCCGGTCCAGGGGCGCGGACGCGGCGGCGGCGGCGGCGACCCGAGGCCTGCGGCCTAGGCCTCAGCGCGGCGGCGGGCTCGAGTGCGGCGCGGAGCCGGCCGTAGGGCCCTACGCGGCGGCACAATGAGCGTGGAGGCGTACGGGCCCAGCTCGCAGACGCTCACCTTCTTGGACACTGAGGAGGCCGAGCTGCTCGGCGCCGACACCCAGGGCTCCGAGTTCGAGTTTACCGACTTCACCCTCCCCAGCCAGACGCAGACGCCCCCCGGCGGCCCCGGAGGTGGCGGCGCGGGGGCCCCGGTCGGAGCCGGCCCGGGCGCGGCGGCCGGACAGCTCGACGCGCAGGTGAGCGGCACATGGCGGCGCCGGAAGCCGGGGCCGGGCCTCGGCGGCGGGGGACCTGCTCGGGTTTCCCCTCCGGCCGTGCCGGGGCTGATCTGCTCGACTCCTGCAATCCCGCCTGGTCCAGAGTGACCCGGCCGGGTATCTCCCGCTCAGTACAGGTCCGGAGTAACCTGCCTCCAGTTTCTGCTCTCCAGCCCGACCCGGGTAAACCTACTTCAAGTCCTTCTCTGGTCTCTCCCGAGTGATCTCAGGATTTAGTTCCAGACTGAGTCTTAGCTGATCGGTCCCAAGTCCCCTTCCGGGCCTGTCCGAAGTGTCCGTCTCTGGCCTGGGCAGGAGTGACTTGTCCCCGAGTTCTCCTTCAGCTGGGTCAGTGCCCCACTCAAGCCAACTCCTGATCTGCGCCGATTCCCCCCTCAGTCTCATCTGACCGCTGCCCCACCCCCTTACCTGTAGTCTCTGGGCACCCCTGCCCTCGTTCATGCCCATGTGCGGTAGGTTTATATTTCATTGGGCCCACGGACGCTGGCGAGAGGAGGGCTGAGGCTCCTCCAGCAGAAACGGAATTTTTGCATTCAGTAGAGAACCCCAAGCTCGCAGACTTTTAAGATTATTGAGGAGGCAGTTTGCGTTTTGTTTTTTCTTCTTGCATTGCCTGTTGCTGAAACCGACCTGTTACGTAACTCCGCAGCCCTGCCTTGGAAAAGTTGGTTTTGAGTTTGTTCCTCCAGTGGGTGAGTGGTAGTGGGTTTTAAATATGTGGCTTTGCCACGTCAGGAACTTTTGTTCTTAATGATGTGAACATTTAGCAAAGGCTGCTTGGTTATTTTAAATTTGGGTTTGTGTTATGAGAGTGTATCCGGCATACACTTCCTGGATCTGAGTCCCTGACCCGGGATGGGAGAGGGCGCTGCCTATGGTCTTGGGCTAGGCTCCCCAGGAATGTAGCCATCATCCTGTGGGTCTCAAATTCCATTCCTGTGCCTGGCACCTCCCTCATTTATTTTCCTGAATTCTCAGCCACAGAAGAGCTATAGGCTTCACTTTGTCGCAGGTGTCCCTTGGCGTGAGGACCCACTGCCAGAGTCGGGGGAGCCAACCCAGCCTCAGCCAGCGTGAACTGAAACTGTCTCCTGGGGGCTTGCATTCTAGTTGATTGAGTCACTCCCGTGGGTAGACCACCCACTTGGACTTTCTTTTAGCCCCTAATAGAAGCAGAAAGCATTTGACTCATTCTAACCCCAGATTCCTTAAAAATAGAAGCTTAATGGGTGGGGCATCAGGGAGAACAGGTGTGCACATATCTGTTTTTTCCATTTTGTTGACATATCATGGGGGAAGGGAGAGTGTGCTTGGGAAATAAGTGAGCTGCTGTAAGCTCATGATAACACCTGTTATCAGAGTGGTTTCATGCTCTGTGGATGCTGTTTCCACAGCTATAACATGGGAGTAACAGCTGTATTTTTGTTACTTTTAAACATACCTGAAATCTGGACTCACGTTTGAATGAATAGAGCACACAGTGCTGTCTGTGATTTGTGTCCGGTGTGTCCAGAAGACGGAGGCTGAAGATCTCTTGGCTGAGCAGTGTGCCATGATCCGTGGCAGTTCAGGGAGGCTTTGTGGAACCTTATCGTTTTATTGCAGATCCTTTTTAAACTGTAGACTGTAAAACAGCAAACTTGGGTCAGCTCTGAGTTCTAGTTTTGTCCCTTGGGTTCTGTTTTTGATTAATTGTGGGGGCGTGTCTTTCTCTTTCTGTTGAAGTAACTAATTTCCTTTTTTTTAAAAATAAATTTACTTATTTTTAATTGAAGGATAATTGCTTTACAGTAATTGATTTCTTTTACTGCACCTGAACACTGAACTGTACTGAATAAGAGCATTAGAACACTCCAGCAGAGGGAAACATTACAGTTGCGCTCACTTGTTATGACATCAAAAGGGTTTGTCCTTTTTCACTTTTAGGTAACTCTGATGACCCACCCACCTGTAGCCTAACTTTGGACTTGTGTTTGGGGAAGGGGAGTGAAAAGTTGATTATCTCCTGTGTTGGTGGCATTGGCTGCCTATGACATTTGGGAGGTTTTCCCTTATTTGTCCTCAAGACTTGCTGTATAACCAAATGTATGGTGGGGCTTCTGTTCCGAGTGCCTTTTGATTTTATCTTTTTGGATGAGTGGCTGTGAATTGTCAAGTGCCGTGCAGCTCCTTTTGTTTCACAGCTTTATTGAGATAGAACTCACATCCCGTACACTTCAGCCAATCGGAGTGTGCTCCTCAGTGGCTTTAGTGCTGAGTGTGCAGCCTCGCCCACAGTCGGTTTTAGGACATTTTTGTCACCGTGAAAAGAAGCCCGGTGCCCCTCAGTCTGCCAGTCCTCCCTTCTCTAACCCCAGGCAACCACTGATCTCTCTACCTGCTTTGGACCTTTGATGTAAACAGACTGCATGTGGCCATACCGTGCCTGTGTCATCTGCTCTTTCACTGAGTGTGTGTTCAGGGTTCGTCCGCGTTGTAGCGTGTGTCGCTGCGTTCCTTTTTATGACTGAATGACGCTCCACAGCACGGACAGACCGCGTTCTGTTTATCTGCTTGTCTGCTGCTGGGCCTTTGGCTTAGCTACTGTGGAAACGCTGCTGGGAACATCTGTGTACAGATTTCTGTGTGGGTGTAAGCCTTCAGTGAAATTCTGGGTGGTCTGGTAACAGCTGCCTGTTACCTTTTCAGGGGCTACCAGACTGTTTTCTAATGTGTAGCTATATCACTGATACCACCTTTAATATCAGTCTTGACTGCCAACTTTGGTTTTGCCTGAAGGTTTAGGTAACACATGTGTGTCTTGGGGCAGCGGGGAGAATGGCACGCTGAGTTGAACTGAGTTGGTTCAGGTAACAACTTGTTTTCTTATTTATGAAATGAATTGATATTTGTCACAGCCCTGTCAGATGTCCCTAAGATAAGGCAACAGTTTTCTTTTAAGTATTTGACCCTTTTTGGGCTTGTCTGCTAACATCTCCAAGGGCAGGGAAAGGTGAGTTCAGAAGTCCTTTGTGTGACAGCTGGCGTTACACGCCTTCTGGTCTGCTTAGTTGTTACATTTCCCTTTGGTGCTGCTGTCGTGTTTCCTCCAAACATCGGACTTAGGATGATGAAAATGTTGAGTTGGGAACACTACCAAACAAAAGAAGGAGTGAACCACTGATGCACACGGCAGCGTGGATGCGTCTCAAAACAAGCACATTGGGTGGAAGATGCACTGAAAAAAAAGTATATACTCTGTGATTCTTCTCATATGAAACTCTAGAAGGGACTAGGTAGCCTGTGGTGACAGAAGGTAGGACAGTGGCTACGGGGAGGGGAGGAGAGCAGGGAGGGGAGGACAAAGGCAGGAAGAGACTGGGGGTGATGGATGTGCTTGTTATCTTGATCGATGGATCCATGAGTATTTACATACATCAGTGTGTGTCGATTTTAAAAGCTGCAAAGAGCTGCTACCTTGTCTTCAAACGCTGGCTGCCTTCAGAAGTCCAGGAAGGTTGTTCTGACACATCCTTGACTATCTAGGTAAACAGATCGTCTTCTGATTCCTGGCCCTTAGCTTATGATGAGGACTGAATTCCTTACAGTCCCAGGGTTCCTGAAAGTGGTGAGTTGAAAATTTGTGTGGACCTTTTTTGGTTGTGTGAACACTCGGTTAGTACAACTGTGACATAGTGCGCTTTGAGAAAATTGGAGATAAGATGCTGCGAACTTCACAGCTCTGGCAAGTATTCTATAGCACTTGTCTTTCATTGGATTTCCGGGGTTTGAAAACCAAAAGGGAGGACTTATGTGGCTTAGTGCTGAATAGCTGAAATAGCTTTTAACTCTGTTTACCCAATTAATTTCTTTACCCAGATTTAGCATGATTGAGGGGGAAGTTAACTCTAACACAATAGCAAAATTCTCTATCAGCCTAGGTCCCACAGCCAAAAAGGAGACACTTTGCAAACAGCTTTACTGAGGTATGGTCGTACACCGTGGAGTCCTCTTGTTTTTAAGTGTTTGATTCAGTGGGTTTTGTTTTTTTTTAGCTGTGCAGCCATCAGACAGCCACTCACTATCTTCTGTTTCATGCCATCGCTCTTTCCTTTTCTGTTTTGCTCCTGCTGATCTTGGTAGTCTCTTGTTAAAGCCCTGAGGTAGGGAATTGGATGAGCCCAAACTTGGCCACTTCAGCTGGCCCGTCGGGGATGTGTGCGGCCTGTGTGGGTTCCGCACCGGGGTGCGGAGGCTTGGCCACCCGCTTAGTGAGGAGCCCGCGCGCCCCATGTGTCTGTTCGCCGGTTCTTCGGTTCCCTCCACACAGGCTCCCAGGCTGCCCTCCTTGGCCTGATTCTCGATGGCTGCCCCTCGGTACTTCCCTTTCCGCGTCCTGCTGTGCTCCAGGAGCGCTGTGGGCGGTGGCTCCTGCTGGGGGGCAGAGTGAGTCCTTGTCAAGCTGCTGTGTTAGAAATGGCAGGTGCTGCCCAGTCTGCAGTTGGCCATGGGGACAGTGAGGGTCCAGAGGAGGGGGTGGTCTGCCCAGCAAAGTGAAAGCCTTTACGAGTGGTGCTCCTTGAGTCGTTCAGGAAGGTGTGTCCACTTGGCAGGGAACACAGGGCTTGGCATGGAGGGCTAGCGAGTGCAGGCAAGGGCCAGTGTCTACACCGAGGGGCCCAGCTCAATCTGGGAGCCTTGTGTTGCTGCTGAAGGGTGCTGTGACCTCACTTGAGAGCGGGGCCCTTCGATGACGGGAGGTCCGGCAGAGTGTGGTGAGCGGGGCCCTCAGATGGCGGGAGGTCCGGCAGAGTGTGGCTGAAGCTAGAAGGGGGATTCAGGTAGAGAGTGCTGGGGTTAGGTGTGTGGCCTTCTGTGTGTGTGACAGAGAACGCTCATGGTACCAGGTGGCCCTTCCTCTTCCTGGGGTCCCACGGCTGGCATCACATCCTCTTGTGCCTTTTTAAACGTGTGCTGGTCCAGTAGCAGCTTGCGAGCTGGACAGCCAAACCCGGCGTCTCAGGACCCCTGTGGACTGGGCTGTGATGGCCTCTAGACCTCCAGTTGGCTCAGGCTGCCTGTGGAGCTTTGGGGACCTTTGTCACGACTGAGGATAGCCCTTCCCGTCTACTCCAGCTCCTCCCGTAGCTCACCAGCCGGGGGTGACGTGAGCCTGGCGGCGCCACTGCTCGTGCCCGGGTGGAAGGCATTTGGCTGTGCTTGTCTGCCCTCACTCTTCTCAAGTGCATGGCTCTGCAGAGCTGACACAGTGTCCGGGCAGCGCTTTACCACCTGTATTGTATAAAAAGGGACGTTACGAATTCTCTCGTGTATAAGTAAATAAAGCGAACCTTGCCCTTCTTTCTTCTTGATTTGATGATTGTGAAGATTTTCCTTTCTCTTTTCCTTCTCTGATGTGTTTTAAAGCAAATCCAACTTATTTCGCTCTTCTGAGGTTGAGCCATATGAGTTAGTAATACTTAGCCGTTTAGACCTACGGTATTTAGAATGCATTTCTACAAACAGAGAAAGGGCGTCTTCGTAGCCTCACTGCTGTTATCAAATGAACAGCACCAATGGTAGTCTTTCCGCGATCGTCTAGTACACTGGACTTCCCTTTCTCCACAGTCATGTTGTTTACCTGGCCCAGACCCCTGCGAGGGCTAGTGTTAATGTGACTGCCTGTCGTGTCTCCAGCCCTGCTCTCCCGGGCAGCTCCTCTCTCCTTTTCATGCCACAAGCCAGGATCCTGTCCAGGTCACTGTCTTGTGAGGGGTCCTGCCTCCTGGACTGAACCTCTCGTCACAGTCTGGCTTCTCCCTGCAGGTGTGGGTGGATCCCGTTTCAGTCTGTGAGCTCCTCTGAAAAGTGGCTGACCCCAGAGCTGGGGTGGGCTCAGCTCTCGATGAGAACAAGAAAAGGGGAGGCAGGTGGCGCCCATTTAACTCAAAGCGTAGGGGCTGCTGTGCTGGGTGGGGCCGTGTGCAGTCCCCTTTGTTGCAGGTCAGAATGGTCAAATCGTAACAGTTTCTTTTGATTAAAACAGATTAAAGAGGGCTAAGAGATTGTATCACAGTGTGTAATCATTAACTGGATCTTGAATTTAAAAAACTATAAAGGATGTTTTAGGGCACTGGGGACGTGTGTATGTGTGTTAGATAGCAGTGTTATATTAGCATTATTCCTGAGTGTGATGCTTATATTGTGGCTGTGTGGAGAAAGCCCTTGTCCTGGGGCCTGTGACTCTGAAATGGATCAGGAAAGTAAAAGTATCTGTGTGTGTGCGTGCTTGTGCAGAGCAGGAGAGGGAGAGAGCAAGCCTGGTAAAATGTGAGTGGCTGGTAGATCCAAATGGGGGATGAGTGGTCATTCATTCTCTGTAGTTTTGAAACTCTTTCAAAGTTGAGGGAGAGGGATCTTCTGTTAGGCTGTTCCTCAGGGCTCAGAGACCCAGCAGCTCCTCTCTGCCTCAGGCCAACTCAGGAAAGGCAGTTTCCCATTCACTCTTTTTTAGACGGTGGAAGAAAAGAATAAATGATGAGTCATTTTTCATCACAACCTTTATATTTTGGACGAGAAGATGTGTTCATTGAGCCTGTCCTGTGAGAGCATACTGGGGTGTGGGCTTAGTTCTAGGTGCTGGGGTCATGGCGGGAAGCAGAACAGGCAGAGTTGGCCCCACTGGCACCCCTCGGATGGGGTCAGTGGTGGATGGAGACTGAAGGACCAGGAGCTGTCTGTGCAGAAGCCAAGAGGGTAGTGAGTGCAAAGGCCTGGGGAGTGGAGCCTTTCAGGGACCGAGGAAGGTCCGTTTTATGGTGAGTGGTTGACGCTTACAAGGTGTGGGTAATGTGTGGTCTAAAAGTTCTTACCAACACATTTGGTGGTAATTTTTAATTAACGTGCGTTTCCTCTGTGAGAATGAAGTGACTTTTCTTCCTGCTGCTCTGATGTGCACAGAATTCTGCAGTGGGTCATAAGAAACTCTCTTGGCAGAAAATCCCTGCAAGGCCTTAATCAGGGGTGGAGAGGAAACTGTTTCTTTGGCTTTCTAGACCCAGTGACCTGGTGCCTGGGGGTGTGCTCAGAGAGTGCAGGGGGAGGCTTGGGGAGGCCTTTCCCCTCTTGAGCCCAGCAGGACCCAGGGCTCCTGGCTGTAGTTGAGGGGTTGTTAACTTCAGTCAGTCCTGTGCCAGACAGGGACCTTCCCCTCCCTCCTCCTGTTATGTTGCCTGGCTTGGGTTGTGTGCCTTCTCTGTGCCAGGCACTCTTTAGTGCTTTAATTCAGTTAATTATAGTTTCTAAGGTCAAATGTATTTTTGAAGTTAATGTTTATCTTAAAACTTTCCAGAAAGGAGAGAGAGAAACTAACAACCCAGCTATGGAAGTCTGTGCTGTGGTCAGGTCACAGCAGGGCAGGAGTCGGGCTGGGCAGGGGCTGGACATGCACGTGTGCGTGTGCAAAAGTACTTGTGAGAAGGGTCACACCCACACTCCCAGCCACAAAGCTGAGAGCCTGTCGGGGAATCTGGACTGCTCTCTCTGGTCTCCTTGCCTTAGAGGCTGAGGGAGAGTCCATCTAACTTTGTCTCGTCTGTATTGCATTGTCTCTCAAGAGAGTTCCTAGAGCAGACTTAGATTTCCTGCTCCTTATGAAGCCGGAAGGGTTCATAACAGTGATGCAGGGAAAGGATCACTGCTTTCAAGAGCCTCACACATTCCCGATGCTGGCTCTCTCCTCCCTCTGTGAGGGGAGAAGTGTGGGGTCTGAGGCCTGGATGAAGCAGGATGGGTAGCTTGGGGGCCCCTGGTGGCATGCAGGTTTCTGTATTACTCTACATACTAATTTTGGCATTTCAGGAAAGTAAAGATTCACATCACTAATGTTTCCTTGAACAAAAAAGTTTATGCACCCTGATGACACATTTTAGAGGCTCCTCCTCTAGGAGTTGGTGAGACTTTCATTTTTCTTTTCTTTAAATTAACCATTTTTAAAATTGAAGTATAGTTAAAGTACTGTGTTCGTTTCAGGTGTACAGCAAAATGATTCGGTTATACACACATATGTGTATATTCTTTTTCAGATTCTATTCTGTTACAGTTCCTTATAGGTCTCTATTGCTTATCTGTTTTATTCACAGCCGTGTGTACGTGTCAGTCTCAGAATCCTAGTTAACACCTTCCCGCTCAGCCCCTTTGGAAACCATAAGTTTGTTTTCTGTGTCTGTGAGTCTTTCTGTTCTGTAAATAAGTTCATTTGTTTCATCATTTATTTGTCTGTTTTTAATATTCCAACATATAAGTGATATCATATGATATTTGTTTTTGTCTGTCTGACTCCACTTAATACGATACTGTCTCATCCATCCATGTTGCTGCAAGAGGCGTCGTTTCGTTCTTTCTAATGGCCGAGTGGTATTCCACTGTGTGTGCCACACCTTCACCCACTCATCTGTCAGTGGACACTGCTCCCGTGTCCTGGCTGCTGTGAGTGGTGCTGCTGTGAACACTGGGGGGCATGCGTCTTTTCACATTAGAGTTTTCTCGGGATACATGCCCAGCAGTGGGATTGCTGGGTCATATGATAACTCTATTTTTAGTTTTTTGAGGACCCTCCATTGTGGCTGTACCAGTTTACATTCCTACCCAGTGTACCAAGTGTAGGCAGGTTCCTTTTTCTCCACACCTTCTCTAGCATTTATTATTTGTAGACTTTTTAGTCATGGTCATTCTGACTGATGTGAGGTGATACCTTATTTGGTTTGCATTTCTCTAATAATTAGCGATATTGAGCATCTTGTCATGAACCTATTAGCCATCTGTATGTCTTTGGTGAAATATTGGCAAACATTTTCTTAAAGTGCTAGGTACTAAATGTTCTAGACTTTGTGGGACAAGAAGCAAATACCTACTATTAGGTACTTAATTCAACCACTTAAAAATGTAAATACCGTTCTGAGCTTGAGATTGTGGCCCACATCCTTCGATCTCCTGTAGCATGATATATGTGGCTGTTCCACTGCCATTAAGTGAAATCCAGGTACTGTAATCTGGCCACACACTTTGAGAAAACCAGCGTGTGTGTGCTGAGCGGTCAGCCCGAGAGACGCATTGGTCTCTGTTCGCAGCCTCACCTCGGTGCTGCCGCTGTGCGTGGTGGGGGGAGTGCTGCCGGCAGGAGAGGCGACTTTGGACGAACAAAGCACCACAAGGAATTCAGCAGATGAAAAGCGGGCAAAGCACTTCAACAGACTTTTCCTCAGAGAAGATATGCAAACGGCTAACAAGCATAGGAAAAGATCCTTAGCATCGTTAGAAGCCACGAAAGGCAAATCGAAGCCACGGTGAGTTACTGCCTCACGCCCAGCAGGATGGCCACTGTCGAGAACGAACAGAAATCACAAGTGTTGTCAACACTGTGGAAAAATCAGGACCCTTGTGCACTTCTGGTGGGTGGGAAAGTAAAATGGCGTAGCTGCTGTGGAAAACAGTAGTAACTTCCTCACAAAGTTAAGCATAGAATAGCTGTATGATCCAGCAACTCCATTTCTGGGTATATACCCCAAAGAATTGAAATCAGGGACTTGAAGAAAGACTTGGGCTTCATAGTAACATCATTCACAACAGCCAAAAGGTGAAAGCAACCCAACTGTCCATTTTCAGATGAATGGATAAGCAAAATGTTGTGTCCGTACAATGGAATATCATTCAGCCTTTAAAAGTAAGGAAATTCAGACACAGTATGACGTAGATGAACCTTTAACCCCTTACGCTGAGTGAAATGTCAGTCACAAAAGGACAAATACAGTATGATTCCACCGTGTGAAGTCCCTGTAGTAGTAGTTAGATTCATAGAAACAGCGTAGAATGGAGGTTGCCCGGGACGGAGGGAGGGAAGACAGACAGAGCTCCAGTTTGAGAAGATGAGGAAGGTGTGGAGGTGGATGGTGGTAGTGTTTGAACAACTGTGTGGATGTACTTAATGCCACAGAACCATTTAAATTTTTTTAAAAAGGAGATCAGGGCTCTCGGCCTTAGCACCATCTTTTGAGAAACCTCTGCGCCATGAGAGCAAAGTGGAGGAAGAAGCGAATGCGCAGGCTGAAGCGCAAAAGAAGAAAGATGAGGCAGAGGTCCAGGTAAACTTGTACACCCATGGAAGCCACAGAAGCAGAAACAAGGGAAGCCAGAGGCCAGGGACACTGGTACAAAGTGTGGACTGCATGCCTCCTAGCTAGAACTCATCAATGGATCCAGAACACCTATGGCCATTCTGATCGCCTTGACCACCTTTGCGAGACCTACCTTGCTCGTATCAAAGCCGGCCCTTTTGGCCCACTGCCCTGGACCTGAGACAACTATGGACTAGCTCTCTTCTCAGCTGTGGCTGAGTGTAACGTGTGCAATAAATCGTCTCCATCGCTGTCTTAAAAAAAAAAGGCGATCAGGGATTCACAAAGAGGTGCTTGTGGTGATGTTAATAATATTATCTTCATGACATTAAAACCCAAAAGTTGTTATTGATTTTTCGTTTAAAAAAAAATTCCCCCAAACAAAGGATACAGTCTTCTTACATTTAACCTGGACGTTCTGAAAATGAAAGTATATTAAAGTGGTGGCAGAAACTGAAATGGGGTTCTGATCTGGGTGAGACCATTACAGAGACAGGGATTCCTGTGCTGGGTTCTTGGCTTTCTTGACAACCCGAATGCATCTTTGAAATTCTGGGGTGCCCTTCTCAGGAGACGTGTTGCTCTCCGGCTCAGATGGGTGACGAGCAGTGGACGGGCTGGCCTGGCCGACCCTGCACAGCGTGGGCGTGGGTTACAGCTTCAGTCTGCCAGCTGTGTGTGGCAGCGGTTCTGCAAGGGAGCCAGGCCAGTGTCTGACCCGTCTCACAGCTCAGAGAAACCCAGGGCTCCTGTCACTCCCTGTCCTTCGTCACGGGCTGCTCCTGCTGCTTGACCCAGCTTCGTGTGGGCTGTGGCCCCTGGGGGTGATGGGGACTGTTGGCTGCCATCTGAGGGGAGCATCTCTTCCCCTCTGATGAGCTGTCCGTGTACCCATGAATGGATGTGTGAGCTCAGCAGAAGTGCCTGAAGTTCACTGCTTAGTTACTTAAAGCTGCCTGTTTGTATGTTTTTGCTGTTACAACATGTAAAAGGTAGTATATTTAGTACGATTGTATCCTAAAACTAGAAGATTGTCTTAACATTCAGTTTCTAATTCCTGCTTAAGGGCTGCCTTCCGGAGAGGGGAACTGACAGTGAAGAACATTTGTGGACTAGCAAGAGAACCACGTTGCTACGTCTGCAGGAGTCTCAGCCTTTGCTTCTGGTGCCTAGGCAGAGGAATGGGGGGGCGGCCCCTTCACCGTGGTGGGGTTCCAGGCCCTCTGGTCTGGCGCTGCACATCTGTCCTCGGGGGGACCACGCCTGGTTTGTGAGCGGTCCTTTTGCTCCTTGTGGCCCTCCGCACCCTGGTGGTGGTGTGGCTTTGTGGCTAGATGGGGTTTGCTGGGGTATGCACGTGGCGAGGCGGGTGACCTCTGCTGCGCGTGCCCTGTTTCTGGCCAGGCAGGTTTGATAGGAGAGTATGAAAAGTCACATCAGAAGAAACTGGACTGTCTCACAGTGGAGAGCAGGCCAGTGCTTCACGGGAAGGTTGCCATGGCTGCTCATGTGGGGAGACGCCAGGTGCCTGGGCTGAGACCCAGAAGCTGCGGCCTTTCATGGTGATGCTGCCCTTCTGCCGTAGGTTGGTGGCCCTGAGGGCATCCTGCAGAACGGGGCCGTGGACGACAGCGTGGCCAAGACCAGCCAGTTGTTGGCCGAATTGAACTTTGAAGAAGATGAAGAAGATACCTATTACACAAAGGATCTGCCTGTACATGCCTGCAGGTGAGCGCTTCAGCAGAGGGGGGACTCGCCTCCCAGAGCATCCACCTTCCACATGGAAGTTCCAACTTTACAGAGGCCCGTCTAAGACCATGGACTGTGACACTTGGAAACACTGTCCTTGGAAATAAGGTTGCTCAAGCCCTTGTACGCACATAAATCCCTCATCCTGGGCAGGAGAGTGGGGTCAGCACCCTCTGTCATCCCTGATTCTCTCAGCTGGAGGAGAAAGAGTCCCCTTCTCTGCCTTCCTCGGGCCTTAAGGTTGTTCCCCGGAGCCTGCCCCCTCACTCATCCGAAAGAACTCAGCACATCGGCTGAGCATCTGAGTCCAGAGGGTGAAGAGAGCATCTGAGACTTCGCTCACAACGAGGTTCCTGTAGGCTTCTTTAAAATAGCTGCCTTGGGGACTTCCATGGCAGTCCATGCTGCCAGAGCAGGGGGCATGGGTTCCATCCCTGGTCAGGGAACTAAGATCCCGCAGGCTGTGTTGGGCAGCAAAGAAAAATAATAATAATAGAAAGACCTGCGTGTTGACCAAATTTGGAATTCTGATCTAGAGGAGGACCCATCCCTTGTGTTTGGACTTTCTCTTGCTTTTTGAGACCAAAAGAGGTGAAATGATCTTGCTCGGGGCACTCTGCCAGTCAGGGCACTGGGCCTCTCGGCCCTGCCGACCCTCGGGCGCGCGGCCCTCCGCGATCAGCACCCGTGACGGCACAGAGGGCTGCTGCTTCCCTGCTTGACGGCAGACTGTCTTGCTCTGTTGGTTCTGTGCTCCCTCTCATTCCCAGTACATTTTTACATCTGTAATAGTGTTCCTGTTCTCAACAGGCCTGTGAAGTGGCCTAGTGAAGCTGCAGTGGTTAAAGTCTGCACACCCCCTCGCACTCCTGCCGCCTGCTTGGAGCGGAGGAGGGAGAGCTGTCCTGGCACGAGATGCCGCGGGGAAGGTTGTTGGCCAGAGCACATTCTGGTTTGAGACAAAGTCTTGGCTTTATGCACATACAGAACTTTACTCTGTGCAGAGCCAGAGCCAGTGCTTTTGTTTTTGGTGTATTGATTTTCAGAAAAGGGAGTCCGGGGGCTCTCCCGAGGTGCTCCTTGCGGGACCCTCCACTGCTGGGTTGAGCTGAGTGTTCCCAGGAGCATGGCGCCCTCTGCCGGAGCGTGTGAGGCTCTGAATGCAGCGTGGTCTCAGCTTACCTTCTGTGTGCCCAGAGCCAGGGATGTTGACTTCCCTGCTCACAAGTCACAGTTCCTGAAACTTGAGACCGAGGGAAATGACTCCGTCACCTTGGGGGTGTTAGGTCTACGTTGCTGGGCTCACCTGGCACCTTGCACTGCTCTCGTGCCCCACACCCCCAAGGCTGCCTGCAAGGGTCTTTGCTGCCATCTGAGGGGTCTCCACAGCACCCCTAACCGCTTCCCTGTGTTCACAGGAAGCCTCTGCAGTTAACTGATTGGGTTTTGTTAGTGGGATCGTTGGGTTTGAGTATGTGTTTAATGAAAAACTTAAAAATGTTGTAAGAGGAAAGAATTTTACATCCTGCCAAATTAAAACCAGAGAGCAATCTTCCAACTTTAACTGTTGATGTTTTGACTTTTTTAGTTACTGTGGAATACACGATCCTGCTTGCGTGGTTTACTGTAACACCAGCAAGAAGTGGTTCTGTAATGGACGTGGAAATACTTCTGGCAGGTAGATAATCAAACCGCGCATGTGTCTTTAATCAGTGCTGTGCTCAGATTTGTGTGTAAATTATGGAAATGTTGAAGCGAAGCACAATATAAAATCACGCTAACAAACCTGGTTTTTTCCCCTCCTCTGTGACTGGTTTAACTTGAAACAGATGGTGGTGTGTGAATGCCTTAATGTATTTACCCTTGATTTATTCTCTGCGGTTCTTTTTATTATGCAAGTAGGGTTGGTTTAATTCTCATTCCCAGTTTTTATTTATATTTTTCTGCAAGATGAGCTCCTGGCATGCCCGTTCATCTTCATTACTGGGTGCCTGGGGAGGATGTTCCCAAGACAGTCATGGGCATCCATGGGAGCTGCTTCCTGAGAAGGCTCCCTCTGGCCTTAGCTCATTGGAGCAGTCCTGAGGCTAATATGGGCCAGATCCTGAATCATCAGATTAAATTAAGTTCACTTGACCGTCGACTCTGGGCTTCCCTTCCTGCTGTTGATCAGCAGCAGCTGTGACTAGGTCCCTTTTTTTTGGGTTTAGGTGAGACCAGCATGATGCGGGCACTCAGATTCCAGGGAGAGTCCGTTTATCTAGGCTCGAGTGGTGAGATTCCTCAGCCCCCACCACTGGCACGGGTCTAGTTCTATTGGCTTCTCTGAGGCTGCCGTGAGGTGAGGACTCAGGCCATTGCCACAGAGAAGCAGAGCAGAGTCTCCGTGGGACAGGGCTCCCAGGTCACCAGCACGGAACCAGCATCTTCCTCTGAGATTCCTGTTTTATAGAAATAAAGTGACGAAATTCCGTAGGCGGCTTTATTCATACATAGCCCCCTTCCTATGTCTTCGGCAGCCGGACGCGGGCTCATGACCTCGTGCAGGATGCAGAGTGCTCACATCTCATGTCATCTTGGAGTCAGTAATGCAAATTATGGGCTTCTGAGTGAGGCAAGAAAGGGAGCTGGGTTTTTTAGGGATATGAAAGGAGAAGCGTCTTTAGGGTACCCAGAAGAGGCTGGTATCTCACTTTCCAAATGTTCTGGGTAATTTAAGTGTTACTGTGTTTGCATTAGTTCCTCTCTTGCAGGAAAAGCAATTAAATAAAACTTGCCTTAGTTGGCAACCCCATCTTCAGGTCAGCAGAGCCAAGGTCAGGGAAGTGAGCAGAGAACCTCTGAGAGAAAACAGACTTGGTCAGCCAGCACTGTGTTCTGTGCAAGGTCAAATTGTGAAGGTGATGAACCCCCCTTCAGGAAGCTTCCAATGTGGTAGAGCGTGGTGGGCCTAGAAAAGACAGGAGGAAATCACTGATTCCGGTAGAATACCCAGGGGTGGCAGCTCCAGGAGGGGAGGAGGGGTGGGGGCTTTGGAGGTACAGAGAGTAGTGGTGATTAGCTGGGTAATCTGACAATCTTTGTGGGGCCAGAGAGGATTAGGATGTTGGCCTCTGAGCCAAAGCGTGCACAGGAGGGGTTTCCCAGGGTGACGCGAGGGGAGCAGCAGGGAAGGCTGGAGGCCCAGCAGGCGCACTCAGCGTGTGACACACGCACAGCAAGGCTGGGGGTTGCTGGGGAGGCTGGGAGAGCTGAGGCAGGAGCAGGCACTACCTGGGGCCCCGAGTGAGGCTGGTGTTGGGGAGGGCGAGTTCAGCGCTAAACCAGGGACTCAGGGCCTGGCTTAGGTGAGCCGTGTCCCGGAAATGAGAAAGGTGTCAAGAGTTCTGGCCACGCGCAACAAGGAAAGAGCTGAGACAGCGGGGCTTCCAGACAGTTCAGAGCTGGCCCTGTGCTTCCGGAGAGTAGCCTTGACCTCCCCCTGCTCCGTATTTTTTTGCTGTCCTCAGGTTTCTAGTACATTTGGTTATCAGGTTTCCTGGCCTGCAGCAAATGAGAAGGGGTGTTGCTCCTGGAAGCAGGCGCGGGGCCAGGAGAAGTGACTTTGAAAGGAGCAGCGGAGAAACTACGTTGAGTGAATAGGAGCAGTGAAGGGGCGAGCCTTCCTCTCCAAGACAGCAGCCTTGGCACCCGAGTTAGATTCAGTCAGGCCCAATAAGCTGGATTTAAGAAAGCAGGAATGGGGCAAGAGGGAACTGTGTGAAGCATGTTAGGGAAGTTTTCCTTAGAAATGGTTCAAGTCAGATCGATTTTTGCGCTCAGTGGGGAGCCAGTTCAGGGGCAGGCCGGTCCCTCTGGATGCCAGATGGATGAGGTGTGACCATTCCTGCTAATGGACCGTGAACGGTACCGGAACTTTTAACGGAGCTCGAAAATTGGAAGTGGTGAAAAGCCAAACTTTGGGTGTTAACTATTGATCATTTCCTGGTTTCAGCCACATTGTAAATCACCTTGTGAGGGCAAAATGCAAAGAGGTGACTCTGCACAAGGATGGGCCCCTAGGGGAGACGGTTCTGGAGTGTTATAACTGCGGCTGCCGCAACGTCTTCCTCCTCGGCTTCATCCCTGCCAAGGCCGACTCGGTTGTGGTGCTGCTGTGCAGGTGAGGGCAGGGCCCCAGTTCCCTTGTTTGGGGGGGTGCCTTTCAGGCGAAGACTCAGTCTCTCCACAGTGCCAACTCTCTGGAGCTTTAAAATAGTTTTAAGTGGTTTCTGCCAACTGGCGAGGTCTAAGGAGGTTTGGAGGGTTGGGGCTTGTTACAGAGCTAGGAATGTCATATGACCCTTTTGGGGTGTCTTCTGGTTAAATCATAAAAGTTTTAAGAGTTCAGACCTCAAGTGCATGAGGAGATGCATTTATTGCTAACAATTTAAAGGCACTGTGATCATACAGTAAAATGTAGGGAGCACCACTCTGAAGTAAGAGGTAATAAGCCTGGGGCAGGGGCAGAGGTCATCCTCACCTGGGCTCTCCCCGCCCTCGGGGTTTCTGCAGGCAGCCCTGTGCCAGTCAGAGCAGCCTCAAGGACATCAACTGGGACAGCTCCCAGTGGCAGCCCCTGATCCAGGACCGGTGCTTCCTGTCCTGGCTGGTCAAGATCCCTTCTGAGCAGGAGCAGCTGCGGGCGCGGCAGATCACCGCCCAGCAGATCAACAAGCTGGAGGAGCTCTGGAAGGTGAGGGCCTGTGGCAAAGCACGTCCCGCTCCGTGCCACGTGTTGGTGGGGGAGGGGGCTGGGACCGGGGCTGGGGTCCTCAGAAACAGGAAGGAGGGTGCCAGGGATGCCTCCTGCCAGGCCTCTGGGAAAGGAAAGCTCTGGCCAGTGGAGTTTTTCTGTTCTTGTTGAGGGCAGGGGTGGCTGGTGGGAAGGAGGAGGATGGGAGCTGGTGGTCAGCGACTGCAGCTGGACACGCCAGGAGGAGCCGGGCCCGAGCAGACAGCCGGGACTGCGGTATACTGTGTGAAACCTGGTTGGGCTTGAGACGTGTGACATGTTGGAGCCAGGGCGACACCAGGCTGGGGGCCCGCAAGATTCCTGCCCTGCCCACAGGCCGTTCTCCAGGGAAGCCCTCCTCTGGTTCTGGCTGCTTGCACACACACACATGTACACATTTTATTTATTTTTGGTGCAGGATGTGGGGTCTTGGTTCCCTGACCAGGCATTGAACCTGCAGCCCCTGTAATGGAAGCTCAGCATCTTAACTAGTGAACAGCCGAGAACTCCTAATTGCTGTTATAATTAATTAGGCTAGAGATTTTAATTAGGCACCCATATAATTTAAAAAATGTGAATTTATCTTCTCTTCAGCTGCAGGGCAAAATATTTGTGAAGCATTGGCTAGCAGGGACCCTCTCCACCTTGATTTTCAGGTTGCCGCAGTTATCTCACTCTTCTTGTTTATATCTAAACAGCCCACTTACCTGCCAAGAGAGAGTGTGTTTCTCCTTTTGGTGCAGCGTAGTAGGATCAGGAGGAAACGGGGAGGCGGGCCTTCCTTTCTGTTTACACACTTGGGGAATCCAGTGCTCTTTCTGGCAGCTGGGGAGAATAACCTCTCCCGTGTCAGGGGCTAGGTGTTGGTTGAGGAACGTGCCCACCTGGTGGGATAAGTGTGTCAGGCTGTGTTCCTGGGGCTTCCCCCTCTGTGTGTCACGTGGGCTTCCTGATGAGAGGGCTGGGCCACTGGGAGCCCTGCTCGTCCTGAGAAGTGATGACGGGTGTGCACTCGCATACAGGGCGTCTTAAGTAGAGGTGAGAATGGGGAAGAGCGTGGTGCCGGCTCTTGTCTCTAGGAGAACCCTTCTGCCACCTTGGAGGACCTGGAGAAGCCTGGAGTGGACGAGGAGCCGCAGCACGTCCTCCTGCGCTACGAGGACGCCTACCAGTACCAGAACATATTTGGGCCTCTGGTCAAGCTGGAGGCTGACTACGACAAGAAGCTGAAAGAGTCACAGGTGATGTGGTGTGTGCACGAGGGCTTGTTCATTTTAACAGAGCATCTCTCCTCAGGTCTGCGGAGGGTGGGTTTCTCTGCAGACTGCACATGCTGACTTGGGCCTCGGTGCAGCCCCTGAGAGGCGGAGCCGTGGATAAGGACAGGCCTGTGGGCAGGTGCTCTGCCACTCACGGCCAAACATCCATCTAGGTGCTGTCTGACCTAAAGTCCAACAAACATTGCTTCCAGTTGGGTTTGTAGCCTTTGCCTCAGCGGGGAGAGTCAGACCCCAGGAGCCCACAGCACCCTGAGGACGCTCCTGTGCCCATTCCTCGGAAACTGCACGGGAATCGGGAGCCCCGAGGCTCACGGGCCATGTCCTCAGCCGTCAGCTTCCTTCTCTCCCTCCACCACCCACAGAGCAGCTGTCTCCAAGAACAGACGTCGTGTGGGGGGGTCTTCTGGTTGTCCTCTGCAGGTTTTGGGGTCCTCACACCTTCTCTCCCGGATGTGCCCTGGTTGGTGTTTCAGGCTGTCTGGTGCTGCTCGCCTAGAGGCACCTACCTATGGAAAACAGACACGAGGAGCCCAGACCCGTGTCTGTGTTGCAGGCTAACAGGGCTCTTATTTTTTATATGCTCAGACTCAAGATAACATCACGGTCAGGTGGGACCTGGGCCTTAACAAGAAGAGAATCGCCTACTTCACTTTGCCCAAGACTGACTCTGGTAATGAGGATTTAGTCATAATTTGGTTAAGAGGTGATTTTAAGTTTTAAAATATTTGTGACTCTAAGTAGCATAAAATTCCTAGTTTCACCCTTGTAAAGTGTCCCTGAATTTGAACTGTTGGTGGTGGTGTCTGTGATGCGTGTGCAAACGCCGGTTTCCTGTTGTCTTCTCTCTGTAAGACATGCGGCTCATGCAAGGGGATGAGATATGCCTGCGGTACAAAGGGGACCTGGCGCCCCTCTGGAAAGGGATCGGCCACGTCATCAAGGTCCCTGATAGTATCCTTTGTGTAAAGAAGGGCCGGCCCAGGCACCCTCTGCCCCAGTCTCCGACGGGCTTGTCCCGAGTACAAGAGACCTGTGTGGGCCACCATGGAGAGCGGTCTTGAGGCCTCAAATGCAGGGAAGGCTGTGTGCAGCCCCTTTGACTCTGGTTTGTTTCAAGCCATCAGGCTCTAGTTGTCCTAGCTGATACAGAGCTGCTTAGGCAGAAACCAGGGTACTCCGAACTGTGTGCCCGAGGGCTCTGTGGAACCTGGGCCCTGGGCTTGGCTGTTCCTTGCTGGATGCCACCCTAGGCTCGTGGGGAAGACGCCCCTGGCTGCAGTGGCCGGAACCTGCCATGGAGAACACGGGCCTCTCGCTGTGCTTCCTGTGTCTGGTGCAGAGGGGCTGTCTCCTCAGTGAGTGAAGGCTTTGACAAGGATGAGACTTAACTCGGCGGTGTAGATTATGGCGATGAGATTGCTATTGAGCTTCGGAGCAGCGTGGGCGCCCCTGTGGAGGTGACTCATAACTTCCAGGTGGATTTCGTGTGGAAGTCAACCTCATTCGACAGGTATGCCCACCCCCTTCCCCTCGTGCTTGCCTGTGTCTGCTTGGCAGGCCCTGGCCCTCGGTGTGGCTGCAGTCTCCCCACTGCTCCGTGTTGTGGGGAGCCAGGCTGCCTGGCAGCTTCGTGTGCCCGCCACTGAGCTGGAGCTTCCCCTTCAGAATGCAGAGCGCACTGAAAACCTTTGCCGTGGATGAGACCTCCGTGTCGGGCTACATCTACCACAAACTGCTTGGCCATGAGGTGGAGGATGTGATCATCAAGTGCCAGCTGCCCAAGCGCTTCACGGCACAGGGGCTCCCCGACCTCAACCACTCTCAGGTTCTCACCTGTCCCGCGGGCAGGAGGGTCCCAGGCCCCAGGGCCTGCGTGCTGAGCGGCCCTCCGCCTTGTCTGCACCCCTAACGGCTACTTGTATCCGAAGGTTTACGCCGTGAAGACTGTGCTGCAGAGACCACTGAGTCTGATCCAGGGCCCACCGGGCACAGGAAAGACCGTGACCTCAGCCACCATCGTCTACCACCTGGCTCGGCAAGGCAACGGGTAGGGCTCTGTGCAGCCCAGGGTGGGGAAACGGAGGGGCCCAGCATACCTGGCGTGCTGCTTCCTACGCCGTTGGTAGTAGGTCTGGCCTCTGTGGCCGCTTTTAACAAGTGAGCTTGCACAGGGTAGACTCATCCTCGGTTGTGTTGTGCCTGTGTGCACCTCAGCGCTTGGAAAGTCTCAGCAGTGTGGTCACGAGGTGATGACGCCGGAATCAGGAGTTAGTGGGGAGTGGCATGCACAGTGTGAAGATCAGGAAGTTCAGACCATCCACCTTGTTGCTCCTTCAGCACCATGTCACTCCTGGCTTTAGTCTTAGAGCTTGAGTCGGCTCCCCTGCCACCTGTGATCCAAACAGTGGTCTTGCTCTGGGCTCTTCTCTGGGCGAGCACTGACATTGCGCTCACGTTTTATTGAAGGCCTGTGCTGGTCTGTGCTCCAAGCAACATAGCCGTGGATCAGCTGACTGAGAAGATCCACCAGACCGGGCTGAAAGTCGTGCGGCTCTGCGCCAAGAGCCGCGAGGCCATAGACTCCCCGGTGTCCTTCTTGGCCCTGCACAACCAGATCAGGAACATGGACAGGTGGGTGTCGGGTCCCTGGCCTTAAGGCTAGGCACGTCTCCCCGGGGCAGGCCCTGGGGGCACCCACCTCCTGCTCACACGCTGTGTTTGCAGCATGCCAGAGCTCCAAAAGCTGCAGCAGCTGAAGGATGAGACTGGGGAGCTGTCGTCGGCGGACGAGAAGCGTTACAGAGCCCTGAAGCGCACTGCCGAGAGGGAGCTGCTCATGGTGAGCTCCTCACCTGCCCTGCTGCCCGGGAACGGGTCTGGGCCTTTGGGCTTTGTCTTCCTCACTTGTTCACTTTGGGCTTCCCTGGTGGCTCAGACGGTAAAGAATCTGTTGGCAGTGTAGGACACCCGGGTTTGCTCCCTGGGTTGGGAAGATTCCCCTGGAGAAGAGAATGGCAACCCACTCCAGTATTCTCGGCTGAGAAATGCCATGGACAGAGGAGCCTGGCGGGCCACGGTCCATGGGGTTGGAAAGAGTGGGACACGGCTGAGCAACACTTGGAGTTTCACATGTTCTTTGGGCCAGAGGACCTGTTTGGATACATTAAGTCCATGTGTAGCGCCTGTAGTGGGTTCTTTTCTATTTGAGGAGAGAACTCTGATACCGTCCTCCGTGTGCTTCCTCTGAGGTCACACAGAGACATCTTATTGTCTGAAATGACAATTGTTTGCGGTAGAGTCCACTCCCTGCCAGCCTCCCTGTGGCTGGACTCTTGGGAGCCTGGTCCTGGTCTGTGCCTGGAGCCCGGGGCAGGTCCAGAGCGCTGTCTCCTACTCTAGGTGACGAACCAACTGAAACCATGGTTTCCCTGGCTCGGCACTGCCCCTCAGAGGCTGTCGTGAGGCACCACGCCCTTTTTTAGGCATGACTCGCAAGCACTTAGGATCACCACAGCCTGGACTGTAGATTCTGTCAGGAAGGGTGTGGACCAGAGTGGCGTCTGCGTCCCGTCCTGCCTGCCCTTTGGGGTCTGGGAGCCCTCACCTGCAGGTGCCCTGAGGCCTGGCGCTCTCTTCCCCAGAACGCAGATGTCATCTGCTGCACGTGTGTGGGCGCAGGAGACCCGAGGCTCGCCAAGATGCAGTTCCGCTCCATTTTAATCGACGAAAGCACGCAGGCCACCGAGCCAGAGTGCATGGTCCCTGTGGTCCTTGGAGCCAAGCAGGTGGGCCAGAGCACGTCCATCACGGTCTTATTTGACGTTTTGGGTACACTCTCTTTTATTCTAGTTCTGTGTGGTACTTAGTGCTGGAGGTTTGCTTTAGTGTCCTAGGCTCTGTTTCCTGCCCTGGCAGAGCACAGAGGGGTGCACAGCAGGCTTTGAGGGGGTCTTCCAAGGGTGGGCGCGGCACAGAGTGCCTTCGTGAAGGTTCAGAGCATGTTCCATGTGTATGGTGGGCAGTTTTCCCACTCCAGGTCAGTGTCTTGCCACTTGAATTAGTGTAGTTGGGTGGTTGTATGGACCCCAGTCCTCTTAGTCCCTGAGTGGACATGTAGGCTGTCCATGTTTGAACTGTGATGCGGGCCTCTTTATCACAGCTGATCCTCGTGGGTGACCACTGCCAGCTGGGCCCTGTGGTGATGTGCAAGAAGGCGGCCAAGGCCGGGCTGTCGCAGTCGCTCTTTGAACGCCTGGTGGTGCTGGGCATCCGCCCCATCCGCCTCCAGGTCCAGTACCGGATGCACCCCGCGCTCAGCGCCTTCCCGTCCAACATCTTCTACGAGGGCTCTCTCCAGAATGGCGTTACCGCAGGTAAGCTCGGCCCAGTGCTGGGAGTCTGGGGACAGTGCCTGGTCTCGCTTCCTTCTCAAGTGGCCTTAGGTGGTGACTGTGTGTGTAGGGGCCCCTCAGAGAGGTGCAGTGGGCAGAACGTATGCTCTAGAGTGCAGGACATTCTTGGGCATGGGAGAAGGGGAGCCCGCATCTTGGTAAGATTTGCAGAGTCAGCTGTGAGGATTCCCGCCAGTGGTGCATCACACACAGAAGAGGCGGTGAGACAACTGCCTGCCCCACTCCTTCCTCTGTCAGCGGTTCTCAAGGCCTGTGTACGCCCGAGAGCAGACTTCGGCGGTGGCCCTGGGGTGTCGGGCGCCTTCGGGCTGTGCTGACACCTGCGGTGCGACCAGGCTGCTGTGAATTGGCACCGCCACACACCTGTGGCAGGCCCTGTCCTGAGTTCAAAGTGAAGAGTCCTCCGTTTACTGGTCCCTGAGGCGCGTCCTTGGGATTCTGTGTGGGGTGGGAGAGGATGGTCTCCCGAGACGCTTGGCAGGTGTGTGAGGTGCTTGAAGGAAGGACCTACACGCTAGTTACACAGACTGGACAGCTCACAGGCATTTTCTTCAGAGGGATCAAAGCTGGCCTGTGGCTTCAAGGAAAACAACTCACAGTATTCATCACCAGTGATAAAATATGAGACTTCACTCCAAAATGAGGGTTTTGGAAAACGCGTGTCCCCTAGTATGAGCTTACCATGTCTTCCGGGTGCCGAGTAAATTTTCTGATGAGATCGTGGTGGTGACATGTGTCAGGGGTGTCAGCCTTTGGAAGCCCTGCCTGACAGGGTGAGCAGCACATCCCATTCCAACAGGCAGCAAAGGTGCTTCCATGTCACTGGGGGTCAGAGGCCATGCAAGTCAGGGCAGAGCAGAAAGGCCATCGTCCCTGAGCTACAGGGTAGCCTCCCATCCAGTTTTCAGATAGAATTGAGATAATGCCACAGTAGTGGGAAAGGTCTTAAAAGATGCTTCCTGGGACCTCCCTGGTGGTCCAGTGGCTAAGACTGTGTGCTCCTGGTGCAGGAGGCCTGGGTTCAATCCCTGGTCAGGAAACTAAGATCCCACACGTTGCAAGTAAGGGTTCATGTGCCACAACTAAAGATCTCAAGTGCTGCAACTAAGAACTAGCACAGCGAAATAAATGTTTGAAAACAAACATGCGTCCCTTTTCCAACCACTTGCATCTGTGAGGCCTTTCTAGCCTCACATGCTGTGAGGGCTCGCAGGAGACTGGGAGCAGGACTCGAGTAAGCTGGAGAGTGAAGTGAGTTGATAAAATTCACTTAAATATATATTTTAGTGAAATATTATTTTTCATAAAAATATTTTTAAGTTAATATGTTCATCTTTCAATGAATTTTTTAAATTATTTAAAATTTTGGGGTTTTAAAATACAATATATATCGGTAGATGTAATGCACAGAAATAATAGCTGTTTGGACTGCTCCGCTTTCAGAGTGTAAAGAGACGCTGAGAGCAGCATTCGTTTGAGAGCTGCTGATTTAGAGTCTTGTTAAGGCCAGCAGCCTATCACATCAGCTTTGTTTAGCCCACTTTGTAGATGAGGAGACTGAGGCGGAAAGTGTGAGTGCCTGTCCACGGCCACGCGGCTGCTGTGCAATACAGTCTTGACCCTTGGGGCTGCTGGTCTGCCGGGTGGTAAGACTAGAAAAGGCCAGGTCACGAGGAGCTTGTTGGTGACGCAGCTGACACTTGTTGGGAAAGCCACCACTCAGCACTGGTACAGACTCCCGCTGGCCTTGCTCCACCTTCTCCATGGCATCGGCTCCACAGGTTGCTGGCGGTGGTTCACTGCTGAACCGTCACTGTCTGGGACATGGCACCCCCGAAGTAAGTTTTTTAAAAACTGAGGAAGTGTAAAGAAGTGCCCAGGCTTAGTGAGCTCTCACGAGGGGACCGTGTCTTACCAGCACCTGCACCTGGAAGCCCCGCCTCACCAGCACCCTGCAGCCCAGCAGCGAGCCCTGTCTGGGATGGTGCGGGCGCCCCGCCCCAGGGTGGCCGATGTCAGTGGTGGGGGCGTGTCTACAGCATGGGAATTAGCCGGCACTGTTTGCTAGCCCTTGCCCTGTCCCTCGCAGGTGGTTAAATGTTTGCCAGCCCCGAGCTTGCTCTAGCCACTGCCCTCACTTGAAACATTGAGTCTTTGCCTCATTTTCAGCTTGACATAAAAGGGATCATACCATGTGTCCTCACAGCTCAGGCTTTTCCTTCATCTATGGTAGTCTGTTTTGGTGCAAAAATTCCAGTTTTTTTTTTACATTAATCTGATTAGGCGTAACTCCAGTCAGAAATTCCCAAAAGAATGGATGGACTGTCTGATTGGACAGACTGATTTTCAGCATCGTAAGGACTTGCAGAGGGCTGAGCACCTAAGATGAACATAAAAGAGCTTGAGGACGGTGGCAGCTCCTACTCGGGGATGTCACGAGTTGCTGTCCAGCTGCAGTCCCAGAGGCGCTGCGCACAGGCCTGAGATAGAGTCCAGAGGCAGACGCACCTGTCCGCACGCCCTGGTCGGGACAAGGCGTGGGGGTCAGCAGTGTCGTTGTTAAAGGCCAGGTGTGGGTACACACGAGTCCCTTAAAGTACATCATAAACCTTCTGGAAGGAGGTAGAATGTCTTCTTTACCCTGGGGCAGACATAGGCCGCAGAAAACACTAACAGTGAGATCTGTTCCGCGAGTAAGCCAGCTTTGTACCAGCTATAGTGCTAAGTGTTGCTGGGAGTTTCGTCAGAGGACCCCCGCCAATGGCCTCCCCTGGGACCCACAGACCTGGGTCAGTTGCTGGAGCCTGTCATTTCCTGCTCTGCCGTGTGCCTCCACCCAGGATAGAATGGCCTCCACTCTGCTCTCCACCTCAGCTCACCCAGGCCCGCTGCACTTTTCTTCTCTAACAGGATGTTTTCTTTTTTCTCTTCCACGATGCCAGCGGATCGTGTAAAGAAGGGGTTTGACTTTCAGTGGCCCCAACCGGATAAACCAATGTTCTTCTATGTGACCCAGGGCCAAGAGGAGATTGCCAGCTCAGGCACCTCCTACCTGAACAGGTAAGCAGACTTGTCTGTGGTGCCTGCTGGCCTCGGTGACAGCTTTCCCAGCGGCTGCGCACCTGTGGTCTTGTTTAACGTGGTGAGACTTGTCCTTGTTTTCCTTGTGCTCATTCTGTCCACACACTTAGACCAGCAGCATAGGTCCAACCTCATCTTCTCAGTGTATGTTTCCTGTTGAGCAGATCCTTTAGGAGCCCCCATGTGAGCCTTTTCTGTCCCTCCTGACTCCGTTGGTAAATGCTGGGCTGCCCAGCCATGGGTGTGCCAAGCAGGGCCTCCACAGGGTTGCACTGGAGGCGAGGCTGCCCCTGAGCCTTCCACAGCTTCTAGCCTTGGGGGGGTCTCAGGAGCCCAGAGATGGAGCCTGGGAAGTGAAAGCCTGACTTTCTTAGGACGGAGGCTGCAAACGTGGAGAAGATCACCACGAAGCTGTTGAAGGCGGGCGCCAAGCCGGACCAGATCGGCATCATCACGCCCTACGAGGGCCAGCGCTCCTACCTGGTGCAGTACATGCAGTTCAGCGGCTCCCTGCACACCAAGCTCTACCAGGTACGCCCCGGGCGCTGCCCTTCCACCGCCTGGCAGCAGGGGGCTCTGCCAGCTTCAGGTCCCAGGCTCATCTGTGGGATTCAGTGGTGCATTTTGATACACTTTGTGCGGGCTGAGAGCTCCTTGAAGGAAGCCTGTTGGCTGACCGTGATTATTGCACCTGTAGGAGGTGGAGATTGCCAGCGTGGACGCGTTCCAGGGGCGTGAGAAGGACTTTATCATCCTCTCCTGTGTGCGGGCCAATGAGCACCAAGGCATTGGATTTTTGAATGACCCCAGGCGACTCAACGTGGCCTTGACCAGAGCACGGTACGGAGAGCTGAGTCTCGCTGGGCCTTGCAGAGGCGGCCCCTCTTGCATAGGAGGCTTTCTGAGATGCTGGGAGGGGTTAGCCCGAGAGCTGCTCCCTGCCTGCTTCTCCTCCTGTCAGTTCTCGCACCCCAGCCGCGCCTTGGGCTGTGGCACGGGGCACGGTAGAGGGGCCTCGGCAGTGCCGGGGTAGAGGGCTCCCAGCAGCAGTCTGGAGAGAACCTCTGGCCCGTGAGTTGTCTTTGCTTCTGCGTCCTGGTGGCTTTCTGTCCGGTTGCCTTGTTTAGCTGTGGAATACAGCTTTTGAAGTAGTGAGTGACCCAGAGAATCAGCTGGACCCCATGTCACCCCCACAGGAAACCAGCAACAGCCACCCTTGTGCCAGCTGCAAGCGGGACTCACGTGCACATGTTGGTTCCCTCCCCACTGAGGGCACCTTGGTTTTCCTTTGGTAGCCAGCATAGGCAGGGGAGCCCTGAAACAGCTGATGAATGTAAACTTTCCCCAGAAGCTTGGCTTGGGCACCAAGTGGCGTGCCCAGCCCGTCAGAATGCCTGAGGCAGCTGTGGAATCTGCCTCTGCCACGTGTGACTTGGTTGCCCAGGAGGCTGACTCAGGTCTGCAAATGAGGAGACTCGTCTCTGAGTACATCTTCCCACAGAGATGTTTTGACATCTGGGCTCAACAGAAACCTGCCCTCAAATAAACCCAAGTGCAGGGTTGGCAGCTTACAGGATGGGCTCCAGTGAAAGTCACCTCAGTTTGCAGTTACCCAGCCATCCCCAGCATTCCCAGAGGGTGCTGCATAGGCAGGCCGGGCATCTAGGCAAGGAGGTTGAGGGTGGCTCTCAATGTTCCTGTGTGCTGAGAAGATGGGCATGGTGGGCAGGGTGCCAGGGGAGCTGCCTGGGTACCTTGCACTTTCAGTTCAGTCTCTCAGTCGTGTCTGACCCTTTGTGACCCCATGGACTGCAGCACGCCAGGCTTCCCTGTCCATCACCAACTCCCAGAGCTTGCTCAAACTCCTGTCCATCGAGTCAGTGATGCGATCCAACCGTCTCATCCTCTGTCATCCCTTCTCCTCCTGCCTTCAGTCTTTCCCAGCATCAGGGCCTTTTCAAATGAGTCAGTTCTTTGCATCAGGTGGCCAAAGTATTGGAGCTTCAGCATCAGTCCTTCCAATGAATATTCAGGGTTGATTTCCTTTAGGATTGACTGTTTTGATCTCCTTGTAGTCCAAGGGACTTTCAAGAGTTTTCTCCAACACCACAGTTCAAAAGCATCAAATCTTCAGCGCTTAGCCTTCTTTATGGTCCAGCTCTCACATCCATTCATGACTACTGCAAAGCCATGGCTTTGACTAAACTCTTGGTTTCTACCTCTTGCAGATACGGGGTCATTATCGTGGGCAACCCGAAGGCCCTGTCCAAGCAGCCGTTATGGAACCACCTGCTGAACTACTACAAGGAGCAGAAGGTGCTGGTGGAGGGACCCCTGAACAACCTGCGGGAGAGCCTCATGCAGTTCAGCAAGCCCAGGAAGCTGGTCAACACCATCAACCCGGTGAGTGCCCACCGCGGGCGGGGAGAGACTGCTGGGAACCCCCTCCTCCCCAGGCCGGTGTTCTGGGCCTGTGGCAGTGCGTGATGGCAGGTGGGACTTGTGACGAGTACGAGCTGGGGTGGGCTGAGCGCGTCAGTGTGTGAAGACGAGCGGTGCATGCTAGCCTGTCCCCGAGAGCTCCCACGCCAGGCGTCTCAGTTGTTCTGAGGCTTTTCTCTTCTTGGCCCTTGTGGAGCACGGTGTCACGGTGGCACCCAGCAGCTCGCAGTCAGACCCAAGCAGCTGGGAGCGTGGTAAACCCATGGTGCTCTGGGGCTTAAGGAGTGGGTGCTGCCCGAGCTGTTGGGCATCAAAGGCAGGGTCAGGCGAGGAAAGGTGGGCAAAGGCCAGAGCGCATGAATGGCAAGCCTCTGTGTGTGCAGCTTGGCCACCTCCCAGGCCACCAGATGTTTGGAAAGTTCTTCCTTGTGTCAGCATGATAAATTCCTCACTGACCTAAACCCTTTGCAGGGAGCCCGCTTCATGACGACAGCCATGTATGATGCCCGGGAGGCCATCATCCCAGGGTCGGTCTATGACCGGAGCAGCCAGGGTGAGTCTCTGCGGGGGACCGCCTGGCCCCGCACTTGTTGACTCTTCCCACACCCACACCTTCCAGCCCTGTCACTCCTGCCTGACCTCTCATGCCTCTGTCCACAGAAACCTGCCTGGCAGTGAGCGTTCTTTCTCAGCTTTGCTTGTTTGAAATCAAATAATTGGTTTGGGCAATTTCTCAAAAGACTAATGTTTTTAAAATAATACAGCTCTGCATACGCAGTGGTGTCTCAGCAAATCTCGTAGCTCGGTCAGTTTGCTTCTACGCCCTCACCCCACCCTGCCTGCCCTTTGCTCTCCTTCTCCGTGGGAGGGGCACACCTGCAGCCTCGTCTCAGGTTTTGCTGCTTTCCCTGAACTCCAGCTCCATCTGTCAGACCTCAGGGTTGGGCGCCCCGCCTCTCTAGCTGGATGAGGCTTCCGTGTACTGTGTACTAAGGTCCCTGCCTCCCGGGACCCTTCCCCGAGCCAGCTGTCATGGAGGGCCAGCACCTCGCCCATGTGCTCTGCCACCTGCCCAAGTCTCGCAGCTGCCTTTGGCCTTCTGCATGCTTGCCATTCCCCTCCAGGGCAGGTGGACCCCAGCTGCTCCTCTTCCACAGGAAATTGTTAGAGACCCTTTCCCTGCTGCAGTGTCCTTCCGGTCGTTAGGCTCAGACTGGGGGTTGTGTTCTTAAATAACAACAGATCTTGTCACCATATCTGATGAGTACCTGTGTAGCTGAGGGTGTCCTGGGTCCATCCTTCATCCCTGAGGCCCCCGTGGATCTGCCTTGACCGAAGGTTGCCCTGGGGGCTTTTGTCTTCCCTGAGATCCACTGGTGTATCAGGCTTAGGCTTTTTCTTAGGGGTGGCGGTGGGAGCATGTAATGTAACATTTGCAGTAAAAAGGGCTGTTGAAAGAAATCAGAAATGCAGCATGGTTTCCGTTTTTCACATCCCCGTAGGCCAGTGGTTCCCAGAATCCCCCAGGAGAAAAAGTTCACTCCCAGACACCAGCCCCAGGAGGCTGTCGGGTGGGGAGGATGTGTTGTACGATTCGGCATCAGGTGACTTTGCTGTCGGAGCACACCAGGCAACGCTGGGACAGACAGCAGTGAGAGGACAAGACAGATGCTCCCGCTGTGGGCAGAGCAGGGCTCGTTTGGATGCGGTGTGACGCCTGCCGTTCACCTTGTGTCTTACAGGCCGGCCCTCGAACATGTACTTCCAGACCCACGACCAGATTGGCATGATCAGCGCCGGCCCCAGCCACGTGGCTGCCATGAACATCCCCATTCCCTTCAACCTGGTCATGCCGCCCATGCCGCCACCGGGGTATTTTGGACAAGCTAATGGGCCAGCCGCAGGTGAGCGCTGAGCCGGGGTCCCGTGGGAAGCCGGTTTCGCCTGGGCTGGACTCACACCCTAGGGTTGAGCAGGCGTGCTTGTCCGTGAGGCTCAGAACCTCTTTCAGGGAACCCTGGACTGCTGTCTTTCAGGCCGAGGCACCCCGAAAGGCAAGACTGGTCGTGGGGGGCGCCAGAAGAACCGCTTTGGGCTTCCTGGGCCCAGTCAGACGAATCTCCCCAACAGCCAGGCCAGCCAGGATGTGGCGTCCCAGCCCTTCTCCCAGGGCGCCCTGACCCAAGGCTACATCTCCATGAGCCAGCCCTCCCAGATGAGCCAGCCCGGCCTCTCCCAGCCTGAGCTGTCCCAGGTGAGCCCTGGCCCCTTAGCGTGAAGCAGCACACCCACAGTGGGGTCAGAGCAGCCCAGGGAGCCCTCTTGGCACACCCAGGCCCGGTGACACTCTCCCCTAACGACCTCAGCATAGGGACTGTGGGTCTAGAACACCCCACATGCAGTGCTGTCCTGGGTAGCACATATCCAGCGGCGAGGTAACCGGTGTGGGTTTCCTGCCACGTGGGCTTCGAGGTAAGTTTCCAGATGATTCCTTGGGGGTAGCAACGGGTAGGACACAGAGCAGGTTCTCACGGCCGGGAGGACGAGTACACCTCTTGATTCAGTGCTCATCTCTCCAACCTTGTCTCGCAGGACAGCTACCTTGGAGATGAGTTTAAGTCACAGATCGACGTGGCGCTGTCGCAAGACTCCACATACCAGGGCGAGCGGGCGTACCAGCACGGTGGAGTGACGGGGCTGTCCCAGTACTAGAAGGCAAGCTGGCCTCTGGAGGAGGTGTGGGTCTCGAGTCCTCCAGGGGCCGCCCGCCCTGTCCCTGCCACTCTGGGTCCCGGTACCTCTGCTCAGCTGCGGGGGATATGAGCCTCAGGCGCGCTCCTCTGCCACTCTCCAGAGGGTCTTAGCGCTGCTTCTGGTGGGCAGCCAGGAGGCAGAGGGTCCCCTCACCCTGACGAGGCCGGTCGTGAGGGTGGAGAGGGCCCAGCCCCTAGGTGCCTGCGCGCCTCTGGGTGTGCGTCTCGGTCCCTCCGGGGCCCTGTGTCATGGTTGTCTGCCCATAACAAGGCCAGAGTGGAGTTAGAAGGCCTTGGGCCTGCCCCACCCGCCCGTGACCAGGGGCTGCGGGAGCTGGCGATGCTGGGAGCAGGGGCAGGGCTGTTGATTGCACAGGCCCAGCAGCCGTGACTCTCAGCCACCTTGTCTCTGGGTGGGAAGTCGGTGGTCGGGGCCCCTAGCTGGCCACTGGAGTGGGGGAGCCTTCCGGGCCAGGTCCACGAGCTGCCCTGGCTCCCACCTGTTCTAAAGCCTCTTGCCCTCCCTCTCTCCCTGACAGGTGGCAGCGGAAGAGCTAAGCTATGTGGCTTAGTCCATCAGCATCTTATTCTGGGTAATAAAAAATAAAAATAAATGGATACCTGTTTTCCACTGCTAAAACTGAAGCACCACTGTGAGCAACAGGAGAGGGAGAGGAGCACCCGAGGGAGAGAGGAGCCCGAGGCAGAGCGAGCGCCCACTGCTGGCACGTGGCGGCAAGGAGACGAAGGGAGAGCGGGAGGTGGGGCGGCCACGGAGGACCGCCGCCAGCGAGCCCCGCCAGCCCCGCTCGCGAGGAGCCCAGCTCGCCCGCCGCATCCACACCTGGGTCTGCGACCAGGGCGGAGGGAGGAAGACCCTCATCTCAGAGTAGCCCTTTCCTCTGTTCTTTTCTTTCTTTTTCTCTTTTATTGAAAGGGGACTACGTTTTAGCAGGAAAAAACTTCGCGTTTCTGTGCTGAGCAGGCTGCTTGCAGTGGTGGCCATGCCGGGAGAGCCCCACAGAGTGTGGGTTCTGTCCACACCGGCTCTGATACCGCCGCGCTCATGCTGCCTGCGTTCTAGGAGGGTTTTCATTTCAAGAAAATATGGTGGTTTGTGTTTTTCTGTTTGTTTTTTAAAAATTCTTTCTAAGGAGTACTGAAAAATATACTTTCCTGAGTTTGTCTCTCAAATCTTAATGGTGGGCCTGGGAGATGTGAGAAGCTTCCAGAAACGAAGTTTAAACATGCCAACACAAACTCAAGATTAGAATCAACACCTGCAATGGGACGAGGATTGTTTTCAGTTTTTAGCTTCCAGCAGCTTCTCCCAGCGCATCAGGGCAGTGAGGGAGCACAGTCCTGGGCCGGGCAGGCAGCTCCGAGGGCCCTGCTGGACTCCCACGAAGCAGAGCGCTCCGGTGCGCCATGGACTTGGCCCCACAGGAGGGGCTTCGGGCGGGACTGGCCGTGAGGCTGGAAGGCCGGAAGGTGGCTGTTCCCCGGCCAGTTGCTTCTTCCCCAGGGTCCTTCCTGAGGATTTGGTGAAAGGCGGCAGTCAGGAGGACCCGTCCCCGACCCCAGGGAGGCCCCCATCACCCTGAGGCCAGTTGGGAGTCACTGAACGCCCCCCACCCCCACCTTGTTCCTCACCTGCCCCACTAGTTTGGAGCCACTCTACACGTGGGCACAGCTTCGATGAGCTGGGGTCATTTGTGGGGGGAGAAGGGAGTAAGTTTCCAAAATACGTTGGTTTTGTGCTAAAGGGCTTGAGTTTGTCACATCAGGCGTTACACAGGGCCTCTGCCTGGGTCTGCACTGCAACTTGAAGTTACTGTTGCTGGCAGAGGCCCCCACGCCCAGCTCTTTGCACACGGTGGGGTTTTGGCCTCCCTGGCCGGCCCTGGTTGGGGACCATCTAGCCCTAACCCTGCCTGTCCAGGCCCTGGTGCCCCTGACCCCACCATCCCCCTCCCAGTGTGCCTTATCCCACAGCCTCCAGCTGGCACACGGGGGAGAGGGGACGCAGGCCCCCTTCCTCTGGCACACAGGGGTGGGGGCACAGGCCGCCTTGTGTGGCAGGCCTCTTATTTATCACCTTCGCTGCAGGGCCTTCGGCCCCCACTTCTTTTGGTAGCTGCATAGTTCGGATAGGTTTCTGCTGTGACCCCTTGTGCGCCGTCCCCGCGGGTGACACACCCACCCTGTTCTGTTCCTTGGAATGCTTTGCCTCTGCTTTGTGCTGTTTGCTTTTTTTCTCCACCTTCTTAGCAGCAGTTACTATAAGTTCCCCAAGTTAGAAAACATCTGTACCAAGGCAATGCGACTTTTGGTTTTTGGTCAATTTGTTTTAAGCTCTTTTGTCACCAATAAAATCTTAATAAACATCTCTTGCTTTCACACTGGGGCTGGATAACTGCAGGGGTGTGTGGCAGAGCACTTGCCCTGGGGGTCTGGCTGGTTGGGGATGTGGGGTTCAGAGCCACCTTGATGACAAAGCTGAGACGGGGCATGGAAAGGGGAGCATGGGCCTGGGCCTGGGTCCGGCGGTTCCTAGGCTTCGGGCACGTTAGATGTTGGGCTCCGGGATGGTTTCTCCCATGGCATCATTGTTGGGAACCCCCACCCTTTACCCTCGTGGTCAACGGTGATGGTCAGTGGCTGCCAGCCCCCACCCTCCGGGCCAGGTAACAAGAGCAGAGGGGCCAGCTGCGCGGACCACGGAGTGTTTATTAACGCCCCCCCCCCCCCCGCCCCGCCCGCCCCTCAGCGACAACCGCACTCGTCCACCACCATGTCTTCGTAGTGCCGCAGCACCACGTTGTCGCTGTTATCGAAGAAGAGCACGGAGATGGGCGACAGGCGCGCGGGCACGCAGCAGGGCAGGCCGGCGGCGCCGGGGGCGGCCGCGTGCATGAGCGTGCGCAGCACCGCGTGGTTGAGCGCGGGAGTCCCGCCAGGTTCAGACAGCACCGCAGGCAGCGCGCACTTGCCCTGGCAGTAGTTGGCCAGGAAGCCGCGAGGCGCGATGACCCAGCGGTGCCAGCCCACCTCGCGGAAGCTCACGTAGAGCCGCCGTGCGCGACACGAGCCCCCAGAGCCACCACCCACTGGGGGCTCGGCCTCGCGCCGGGGCCGGGCCAGGGGGTGGCACAGGCGCTGGTCGAGGGTCACCAGCAGCAGCGAGGCCTCGGCCAGGCGCGCGCAGGCCGCGGGGGTCCGGTGACGCAGCGCCAGCGTCAGGCGGAGGCTGCGGGGCGCCGAGGCGTTGCGGGCCCAGATGGAGCCCAGCAGCTCAGCACGCACCGGCTGTCCCAGAGTGGGCACCACCTGGCGGAGCCCCACCGGCCCGAGGCCCGCTCCCGCCGGCGCCACGCTCAGTTCCCAGCCGCCAGTCGTCCCCGCTGTCGCCTCCGCAGCCTCGAAGCGCAGCTCCAGGCGGGCCTGGCTCGGGCGCTCGGCTGGTTCCACGGCCGACAGGTCGAAGACGACGGTCCACTCAGGGCACTGCCCTGCAGCTGAGGCGGGTTCCGGGGGGCGGGCGGCGGCTCCTGGGAAGAAAGGGAGAGGGCTTGGCTGGCGCTGGGTCCCTTCGCGGTGCTGGCTGGCCCACGAGGGGGGCCTGGGTTGGGGACTGCAGAGAAAGGTGAGCGTCCGAAGGTGGGGGCGCACCGTCTGTTAGAAGGCGTCAAGTGCTGTGAAGCGCCAGGGGGTGGGGGCAGGGCATCACTTACGAGGAAGAGGCCCTACCCAGTTTGGGTCAACCCGCGGTTGGGGATTTCGGCAGACAGGGGGCCGCGTGCGGGGGCGGGGGGTGGAGATCGGCGAGTGGGGGATGAACGAAAGCCCGCCTGGGGCCAGGGGAACCGATGCTGGGGCGGGGTGGCATCAGCAGGAAGGCATCAAGTGGTGTGAAGCGGCAGAGGGGCTGTGATGGAGTGGGGGCAGGGCTTCATCTGCAAGCCAGGGGGCCCGGCTCTGAGTAGAAGAGCCTGGCTTTCGGACCGCTCCCTTCGCTGTCCCCCATCCCCTGTCCCCACAGGTGTCCACGCCCAGGACCGCATGGAGTACTGAAGCCCAGGTTGCTTGCAGGCTGGACGGGATGGGTGGGGATTCTCAGGGCTCTTCGGCCTCCCAGACCCACGCCGCCAGCGCAGACCCCACTCACCGCGGTCCAGGACGTGGCGCACGATGTTTCCGGCGACCCCCAGCTCCTCCACGTGGCACGGCCGCAAGGTGGCCCCCGGGGGCATCCTCCGCGGGTCCGCCCTGGCCTCCTGGTGGTCCCGGCGCCGGAACAGGCGCCACATGACAGGGGGTACGGGCCGGGATTCGGGGGCGCCCCGGGGCACGTCGGGCAATCCGAGGGCCTGGAGCAGGGCGGCGGCGGGGCCCGGGGGCGCGGGAGCGCAGGCCGGGGGTGATGAGGGCAATAGCAGGGCCAGTAGGAGGAGAAGGACTCGGCGGCTCGGACGGCGGCACAGAGGTGGCATCTTCCTCACAGGCAGCGGCCGGGCGAGTGCTCAGGGCCTGTCGGGCTCCCTGACCTGTGGGCTGGGGGCGGGACCGGGGTCCCTGGAGAGATCTGGGCTGGGTCAGGGTCCCGGGGGGTGTGGCCGCGATCCTGAAGCTGAATAGGGACCAATTGCGGGGGTGGGGTCTCCAGGGGGCGGGGCAGGGGTCCAGGGAGTGGCCAAGGAGGAGTGGGTGGGAGAGGGGGCGGAGCCTGGTAGGGCTAGGGTCCTTGGGGCGGGTTGGGGAGCCGCGTGGTTTGTCTCCGAGGGCGAGGTTGGGCGGGACTGGGTCCTGGGCGGCGAGGCCGGGGTGAAGGGGTTCAGAAGCGTTTGTCTTTAACCAGGCCATTCCTCAGCGGCTTCCTGCGAGCCAGAACCGGCCCAGGTTAGCCTGGGGACCCCACGCCCTTGCGGAGCGTCCCCCACCCCTGTCCCGCCCTCCTGGCCTTTCACATCTCTTTTCCCAGCTCCGCCTCCACCCTTCCTCCCAGCCCACAAGGCCAAAAGACCCTGCCATCTGCCTGCTGGGCGAGTGGTCCCCGCTCCTCCCCACAATTAAACCCTTCTCTCCCCTCCCCACCTCCTGAGCCACCCGCGGCTGCTGGAGGCCAAGTTACCCACCAACTCTGCCTGAACCAGGACCTGGACCTCTGCCTCCACAGGAGGCAGAATTGACCACAGCCCCCTGCGACCCCACTGGAGTGGGGCAGGCTCCTACCCACCTCCAGGAGCCTTACCAAGAAAGGCTTCCCAGGCCACGATTCTCCACCCACTGCCTGCTGTCTACATCTGCCACAGCCCCTATTTTGCTTCCATGTCCTTAAAACAAGTTATGTAGTGTTTTAAAAAAGAATCAATACTATAAGTACCCAGCTTGAGATCCCAAAGAAAGACCCCTAGCTTCTAACAATGTGCATGGTTTGCATCTTTTGAACTGTCTAAAAAGATGTGTGCTCCTGCACTTCAATTTTCCAAATGGTGCAGCTGAGATGGCACCCATGTGCCCTGGCACTCTCCTTAATTCCATCTTCCCTGCCTGTGTTAGTGGTAGATCTCTGGGCTCCCCACTGGGAGGGGACCTGTGCTCTGAGGGGTCTACCCAGGCCCACCTTACTGGACCCAGCAGGTCTGCCCTGCTCCTCACTGCTCCTGCCAGCCCTTGCTTAGAGTTACACCCTGTTTAACTGCCAGTCTGCTGATGCCAAGATGGACCTCGCTGCAGCCTAATGGTCATGGCCATTGGCCATTCCTGTCCCCACGTATGAGAACTCTTCATGCCTTTGCACGTGATCGATCCATCAGTCTCTGCTGAAGTGAGTTCTACAGTCCAGCTTACACACAAATGTATTTTTTTGAGCCAGTAATACATTCTTGGGCTTCCCTGGTGGCTCAGTGGTAAAGATCCTGCCTGCCAATGCAGGAGATGTGGGTTCAATCTCTGGGTTGGGAAGATCCCCTGGAGAAGAAAATGGCAAGCCACTTTATTCTTGCCTGGAGAATCCCATGGACAGATGAGCCTGGTGGGTTACAGTCCAGGGGATCGCAAAAGAGTCGAACACGACTTAGCAACTAAACAACAAATATATTCTCATGATCTAGACATCAGAAAGCACAGCAAACTCAGTTTGACTGGATGACTCCTAACAATCCACCAGTTTTCCTGAGAATCCTCACAGACATATGTGGATTACTGTCCCCTGCAGCTCTCTGGTGTGTGGAGCACCCTAGCCCACAGACCCTTTCATATGAGCACTTTCCCGAGGAGATGGTCTCAGTCACTGTGATTCGCTCTTCCCTTGGCCCTTCCTGGGAGCACGTCTCTCCCCCTCAGCCCACTTCTCCGTGGGTTGCTGCTCTCTCACTGCCACCGCAGGAGTCCTTTATCTAGGAGATCAGAGATAAGCCCCCTGTGGACCGCCCATCTGTCCCATAGCTTCTGGCTTTGCCTGTTGGTCCTTCAGACAGAGCATAGGTGGGATTCCTGGCTTCTCGAGTCTTCTCATAGTTCTGTTCGTTGTTGGACGACACAGTCTCTCGTTTCTGCTCTTGTTCGATTGCACAGCCTTCATTTCTGCACCGACATCTTTGACCTTTTGGAAGTCTGTGCTGGGGGCTGATGTGAGATAAAGATGGTTACCAAGGAAGCGTCCCACTGACACTTCTTCCCTCCCGGGGTTCCTTCTTTGTTAAAGTTTGATAGCCTCAGCTCTGTTCCTGCTGTTTTTAATTCCTATACTTTTATAGAAGGTTTAATACCTCCAAGGATCTGTATTCCCTGCCCTGGACCTTTTTATCAGAGCTTTCCTGGGGTGATTCAGGTTTGTTTTTCTGCGCAAGCTTCCAAGTGTCCCCTCCCTCCTCAAAAACAGTGTTAGTATTTGTGGGGGGAGGGGAGTACCCAATTCTGGCAGGATGGACTCTCTGCAGTATCAGATTTACACTTTTTTAGTCTCAGTGCAACACTGCAGGGAAAGAAAAAATCAGAGTGAGGGTGGAAGCTGGAGGGAGATGTGGACAGGCAGGGACCCAGGGGGTTTCTGGATATTTCCTTGCGGATAAGAAGAAGGAAGAGAAGGGGATCTCTCGAGGGTTTTGCAAGGTTTTCACTTTAAGTTGCCATCAGCTGCGATGGGCAAATGTACAGGAGAGGTAGTTTGGGAGTGGGGCTGGGGGTTGATTTTGGATATTTGAGAAGGTGCTGAGAATGGCGCTCAGAGCAGCACTGGGAGCTGGGAGAGGCACTGGGAAGTCGGGTTGGATTCAGTGACCCTGGTGGGGGAGAAGCCAGGCACATGAGCAGGAAGGCGGCAGAAAGTGAAGTGGGGAGCAAAAGCAGACTGGTGATTGCAAAAGGAGGGGTCGGGCTGGGTATGGGGTTTCTTTTGGGGGGCTGACAAAAATGTCCTAAAACCGCGGTGAGGGTTGCACAACCCTGTGGATGGACCAAAAACATTGAATTCTACATAATAAATGGGCAAACTGCATGGTGTGTGAATTCTATCTCGATAAAACTGTTTTTAAAAAGGGGAGGGGTTTAAGGGACCACCAGGTTTGTTTAGCATCAGTGGAGCAGACAGGAGTGGTCTCAGCGGGTGACGGGGGAAAGATCCCAGAGGGAGCTGGGTTCGGGAAGGGAGACAAGGGGGGCGCTGTGCTGTAAAGGGGGATGGGGTGGGGAAGATGCTGGCCAGACTGGCAGAGAAGGGCAGAGAGGCGGCTTCTCTCTTTGATCAGAATGTCCCTGAGCAGGCAAGGGGGTAGACATCGGTGGCCCAGACGGTGGCTTCAGAAGGAGACGGACCAGCTACCAAACAGCCAGCCAGGCAAGAGGGTGGACATCTTCCTCCCGGGGACACGGGGGCTAGTCATCAGGTGAGGGGACAATGGTGAAGACACTGGTGGCCGAGAAGGGAGAGTCCCAGGAGCGCAGGCACCACCCTGGCATCACTAGGACCCTTGGCCCACGTGGCTGCTGCGGCCAGACACGTGGGTCTCAGCTCTTAAGATACAGCAGGGCCTGCTGAGAGTGCGGCAAAGGCCAATGTCTGGGGAGGTGGGGCTGGCAAGTCAGCAGAGCCAGAGTGGGGCGAGGGGCCTGGATGAACGGCGTTCCCAGCAGCCTGAGAGGATGACGGGGGCTTCAGGCCGAGGTTGTGCCCAGGGAGCGGGGGTCACTGCAGGGGCCCGAAGATGGAGGCCCAGGAGGGGTCCCGTGGAGGCAGGTCAGAAGAGAGAACCAGCAGGAGCAAGGGAGGCATCGGTGCCACCCTGCCACATGATTTGCTCTTCCACTCCGGAGTCCTTCGAAGTGCTTCTCAGTCGCCGTTTTCTTACTGTTTTCAGACCTAACTGAATTTTCTCATCATACGTGGTCTGCGTGATCCCGGCTCTGAGTAACTGAAGTTGCTCCTGTGGCCTGTTTTGTTTTGTTTTGTTTTCAATTTTGATCAGTGTTCTGTGCTTTAAAAGAGCATCTGTCCCTGTGCTTCCCTGATGGCTCAGTGGTAAAGAATCCGCCTGCCAGTGCAGGAAGACATGGATTCGATCCCTGAACTGGAAGATACCACATGCCTCAGGGCAACTGAGCTCACGCACCACAACTACCGAGCCTGTGCTCTAGAGCCTGGAAACCGCCAACTACGGAGCCTGTGCACCCTAGAGCCTGCGCTCTGAAGCAAGAGAAGCCACCGCAACGAGCGCCCAAGCACCACAACTAGAGATTAGCCCCTGCTCGTCGTGACTAGAGAAGCCCGAGCAGCAGCTAAGACCCAGCACGGACAAAAATACGTCATAAACATTAAGTTTAAAAATACAGAAAAGAACGCCTGTTCCTGCTTCTGAGCTGCCTGCTGGGGAGCACGGACTTAACCTCCCGGGGTCCCCTCTCGCCACGGTTTAGGGCTGCACTGTGCAGATTCCTCCAGATCAAAGGTTACACCCGAATGTCTCTTCCTGTCCTTTACTTGCAACTTGCATTTTATCCTGGAGTTGAAGTCTTTTAACCAGGTCAGAAGTGGGTTTATTTAAAAGCCCAGTCTCGTAACTGTCCTGATGAGTCCATAAGGGTTTATTTGGATGCCTATTATTTGAGATTCTGAGCTCTATTTTGCATTACTTATTCTGCTTTTTCTAACTTTCCTTTTCTGTATTTGTTCTGCCTGTTTTTTGTTCCATTCTCCCCTCTACACTCTGAGTGTTAACATAAGTACTCACTATAGTTGGTTGCCCTGGTGGCTCAGACAGTAAAGAGTCTGCCTGCAGTGTAGCACACCCGGGTCGGGAAGATCCCCTGGAGAAGGAAATGGCACCCCACTCCAGTATTCTTGCCTGGAAAATCCCATGGACCAAAGAGCCTGATGGGTTACAGTCCATGGGGTTGCAAAGAGTTGGACACGACTGAGCGACTAACACAGATAACCCAAAGGTAATCCCCTGGGGCTTCCCAGGTGGCGTTAGTGGTAAAGAACCCACCTGCCAATGCTGGAGACATAAGAGATGCAGGTTCGATTCCTAGGTTGGGAAGATCCCCCAGAGGAGGGCATGGCATTTATTTTTATTTTATTAAGCTTGACCCAAACATGGCATCTTTGTGATTCTTTTTTAATTTTTGGCTGTGCAGCGTGTGGGATCTTGGTTCCCAACCAGGGGTCAAACCTTCACACCGTGCAGTGGAAACACAGAGTCCCAACCACTGGACCGCCAGAGAAGTCCCAGCTCTAATTCTTTTAAATCTCTGAGATTAGGCATTTAAAAGAATTTTACCCAGATATGTGTCAGTTTCTCTGCTGATGTATCTCTTGGGTATAGTTTTCTTGTTTTCTGAAATATTCTTGTAGAGAAGATCTGCAAGTGGTAAGCATTCTTAATTTTTGTTCCTGTGGATATTCTTTTTTTCTCTCTCTCTCTCTCTCGATGGGCATGCTGGGGACAAAACCCAGGATCTCATTCAAGCCAACAGGTATCTTTTCTCTTGAGTAATTGTTTTTCAAGTTGTACACAAGATCCCTGGTTTTCTGTTACTTTCTTTTAGCGTTGGAGGTGGTATCTGACTCCACAGTCTTCCAGCTTCCCTTGCTGCTTTAGTCCGTCACTGTTTTGTAGGTCATCTCTTCTTTTCTGTGGCTGTTTCACATTTCCCAGGCTCCTCTGCCCATGGGATTCTCAGGCAAGAACACTGGAGTGGGTAACCATTCCCTTCTCCAGGAGATCTTCCCAACCCAGGGATTGAACCCAGGTCTCCCACCCTGCAGGCAGATTCTTTACCATCTGAGCCACCAGGGAAGCCCCATGTTTGGGGCAAGGACGCTTTTTTATTCATCCTGCTGATGATTTATGGTTTGTCACTTTCTGGAAGAATTCTCAGCGTTGTGTCTTCTCATTGTTCTCTTTCCCTGTCTGTCTTAGAACTCAGCCAGGTAATTCTTACCATTCGAGTTGTCATATTTTCCATGTGTTTAGCTGAATTCTGGATAATTTCTCCACAGCTTTCGATTTACTGATTCTCCTTTAAGCTGTATCTAATTGTTGGAGACAACTTCTACAGTAGGTTGAACAGTGGTCCCTAAAAAGATAAAAAGTTCCCATCCTAATCTCTGGAACTGTGAATGTGACTATTTGGAAAAAGAGTCTTTATAAATGTAATTAAGTGAAGGAAACTGCAAAGAGATGATAGTGGTCTAATGCAATGACAAATGTCCTTAGAAGAGAAGAGCTGGAGAGAAGAGACCTTGTGGAGACAGGAAATGGAGCCTCGAGGGATGCAGCCACAAGCCAAGAGGAGCCCCAGAAACTGCAGGAGGCGAGCAAGGACCCTCCCCTAGACCTTCAGAGAGTCTGTGGCTCCTGTTGACACCTTCATGTCAGACGTCTGGCCTCCAGAACTGTGAGAGAAGTACCTTCTGTTGTTCTAAGCCCCCTGGTCTGCAGCACTTTGTTACAGCAGACCCAGGAAAGTAACAGAACGTCCGATGCTGTTTTGACTGGTCTCTTGGGTCTTTTACATTTTTCATAAACTTTCAACTTTAGAATAATTTTTAGATTTGCAGAGATAGCATCAGGAGTTCCAGGGCAGGCCTTGTCCAAGCTTCCCCAAATGCTGACATTTCATATCCCCACAGTGCATCTGTCCCAGCTAAGAAACCAACGCTGGGGACACTGCGATGAGCTAAACAGTAGATTTTATTTGACTTTCACCAGTTTTTCTACAGATGTCTCTTCTGGTCCAGGATTCCACAACTGCATTCAGTCAGTCTGAGCTAGGACAGCTCCTCTGTCTCTTGTTTTCCATGACCTGACAGTTTTGAGGTGTCCCGACCAGCTCTTTTGTGGCACATCCCACATTCTCATTGCTTTTTATCCCATCTTGTTTTGTACTCAACTGTGCTAATTCTAGTTATCCTTAGGGATTAGGTTCAGGCAGCATTCCCGGGTCCCCTGTCATCTCTGTATGGAGTTTGTTCTTTGCCATCCTAGTGGGAATGCTGTCATTTGGGGCTGGAGGTGCCAGCCTCCCAACCCACATTCTGGCTGGACATTCTTGGGGGAGACAGAGCAGGGAATGGGGTGTGGCTAGGGGGTCTAACTTTCCCTTTGCCTTGGGCTCTCCAGGAGTTCACTGTCTTACAGCAGAAAGAGCTTTCAGAGTTTCAGACTTGGCCAAGCAAGTGCTTTCCTTCCAGAAGCCTTTGAGGGTTGATCAGACTGCTTGGTGAGACCTCACCGATCTCTATGTGTAATTCCCAACTAAAATTTGCTGGACACAGACAATCCAACACCCTTAGAACTAGATTGCCAGCTCCCACCCCGATGGGTGCATACGGCCCTGCCCTGAGTCCCATCTCGGTAAACGGTAGCTCAAGCCAGAGGTCTTGGATCGTCCTTGATTCTTTTATTTCTGTTTCACCTACATCCAGAGCAAGTCTGGTGAGTTCTCCAACACAGCTGGGATCTGACCACTGGGATGACCTCACCTGCTGCCCAGCCTTCTCGTGTCCACCATCCCTGCTCCCTGGCCTGACTCCTCTCTCGACCCCGGGCTCTGACCATCCCCCAGTTCTCTGCTCCCCTTCTCAGGTCTGTTTTTCTCTTTCTCCTCACTGCCCATGCTGACCCATGCATCACTGCACTCTGAGCCCACTGCTTCCTGGGAACCATCTTCCCCAGCCTGGTCCCTCACAATCTCCCAGGGGCCAAATCAGAGGTCTGCTGGGAAGCACCCTGGGGGCCTTCAGCGGTCCCCTCTCCCCCACCTCACTGCTGCTCAACCACTCCTCACACTACCTGTGGGGTGCTGCATGCCTTTGACCTGGCTAGTCACCCCAGCCTGCCTCCATTCACCCCTGGGGCCCCTCTAGGCCAGGGGCTTTGGGTGCCATCTGGCTCACATCCCAGGGCTGGAAGTCCCCAGGCCCACCTCCAGAAAGCTTCAAGAGGTCCCCTTTGCTCTCCGTCCCTATGGCTCCCACCTGGGTCCAAACCCTAAGCCCCATCTGCTTGGCTGACCAGCGGTTGCCTCAAGGGACCTTGAAGCCAGGGAGTATCAGCATGAACAGAGTGCAGGCTCTGGCGCCCACAGCGCCCCCTGCCCCCACCTCCAGTGCCACCTGCTTAGAGGCTGTTGTCAGTCCTGGCCAACGGCCGCCCCTCACCACTGGGCTTGGCCCTTACAGCTCCCACCACTGAGACCCTGATCTCACCCCTCACCATTCTGCCCCGACCAGGCACCTCTCTGCCCCCACCTTCCTCGCTGTCTGTTCCGACAGCATCTAACTCTGTAGCTACATGGTCCATGCCTTTATTGCCGTCTCTCTTTTGAATGGAGGCTCCGGGTGGGGGGCAGCGTCCACCTGGGCTTCATCCGCCACCGCGTCTCCAGGGCCCGCCCTCAGCGCGCGCTCTGTCAGACAGAGGTAGTAGCTAAAGGAATGAACCAGGGCCGCCGGCCCCTCCAAACTCACTCAGCTTTGCGGGGCTTGGGGCTCGGGGCCTCTGCCGTGTCATATTCCCGCACATCCTTCAGCTCCCGCACCTGGCCCGTCAGCACTTTGGCAGCAAAAGCCACGATGTACTGTGGGAGGGGAAGGCAGAGGTGAAAAGAGAGCCCTGCGCCTCCTGACCGCTGTCTGCTCCTGCCACAGGTCCTCTGCCCCTTGCCTAACGTGGCCTTCTCACTGGACCTGTGTGAGAAGGGCCTGCACCTGGAGGGCTCCTCAGGGACGGGGACCGGAACAGGACAGGCGTCTGAGGAGGGCCAGGTGGGGAGGCGTTGTGGGCGTTCACTCACCAGGAACCAGTAGAGGTTCATGAGGGTGAGCAGCAGCAGGAGCACGTTGAAGAAGAAATAGAAGGGGATGTCAGGCACCGACCGCAGGCTGCAGTAGCTCGTGGCATACAGGACCTTGAGCGGGAACCAGTAGAGGCGGAACCAGAACCTGCAGGAGGGAGGGGAGGCTGTGGGGGAGAAGCGGAGGATGGCCGCACCCCGTGCCTGACCTGTCCCGGCTGGAATCATCCATCTGTCCCTGTCTCCTTACCCCATCCTTGTTCATTCCTGCCCATCTGTCTCCTTTCCTGCTCTGTCCTTTCCAGCCCACTTGCTTCTTCCCGACTCTCACCGTCTACTGCCCTGCCAGGCCCTGCCCACCCCACCAAGCCCCACCTGCTTCCCCGGCCTGGCCCTGTCCCTTCCCACAAGCCCTACCCAGTCCCCAGCTGGCCCCACCCACTTCCCTGCTGGGCCCACCCCGTCTCTGGGACCCGCATTCTCCTTGCTCGGCCACGCCCACCCTTCTAAACCCCACCCTCTTCCCTGCCGGGCCCACCCCGTCTCTGGGACCCGCTTTCTTCTGGCTTGGCCACGCCCACTCATCTAAACCCCACCCCCTTTCCGACCTGACCTCGCCCGCCTCCTCCCCTCACCAGCTGAGGCAGAAGCTGAGGCAGCCCAGGTCGGCAGCCAGGGCGTGCAGCCTATGGTGGGCGCCTCCGCGGGACTTGAAGTAGACATTGAGCTTGGTGAACTCCAGCTGTACGTCACTGATGTCATGCAAGAAGAGCACAAGGATGCCCACCTTGTGGTACCTGGGGAAGACAGCGGGAGAGCAGAGAGGACCAGTTATATAGGATCCTACCCACACCCAGGCTCCCAAGCACAGGCCCCCCTGGCCGCCCCCCTCAGGCTTCCTGTGGGCGGGTTCAGAGCCATCCTCCCTGGCCCGGCTGCCCTGCCCATCCCTTCACGGGGCTAGGTCAGCAGTAGCACCCAGACCAAGTCCACCCCGTGGCAGCCCCACCCAGGCCCTCACCCTATCCCTCGTGACTCAGGAACCTCTCTGGAAGTACTTTCTCTGATCCTTCCTCACCTCCTGACGGGTAACCTCACCCGTGACCCCTGACCCCTCTGTAACCCCTAACCCTCACATGTCCAGGACCCCTCAAACTTTAAACACGACTGCCTCGCTGATGTTCCCAGGTTTACACATTTAACCTGAACACGGCCACAATCTGCAGGCTTGCCTAAGACGGGTTGGGTCCCCACCAGGATCTGCAGAAGCCTGGAGCCCCACTCCCAACCCCTCACAGCTGCATGGCCCAGCAGCCTGAGTCCAGCCTGGATGTGGCCGTGTGCCTCGGTCACGTCTCCGTCCCGACTCTGTCCTCCTGACAGCTCAGGCTCCCGACAGTCATAGGCTGTGCTCACCACCTAACATCCCTGGTGTTCCTGGAGCCTTCCTTCACCGCCCTTCAGTCTCTGCTCACCTGTCACCCCCAACCCCCTGCACCTAACCTCACCACCTCAGCAGTCCTCATCTTTCCACTCGAATTTTCCAGTTATCACCTTCAGATAAATGTGGGGCTTTTTTGGGGGGGTGAGGGGATGTTATCTGACTCTACCCTCTAGAGCAGGGCTGTCTGATAGAATTTTCAGGAATGATAGGAATGTTCTAAACCTGCACTGTCTGAGACCCAGTCACCAGCTACAGAGTCACCAGCCACATACTGGCGCTGAAGTACAGAATGTGTGATTTTATTTGTTTAATTAACATTAACAAGGCCACCTGTGGCCAGCAGCTACTGTGCTGGAGGGCATGGCTAGTCCAGTAGGAATAGAATATGAGCTGTATATGTCGTCATTTTTTAATTTTATTGAAGTACAGTTGATTTACAATATTGTGTTAATTTATGCTGTACAGCAAAGTGGTTCAGTTTTATATATATATGTATTTTTATATATATAAAGGCTTCCCTGGTAGCTCAGCTGGTAAAGAATTCACCTGCAATGCAGGAGACCTGGGTTCGATCCCTGGATTGGGAAGATCCCCTGGAAAAGGGAATGGCAACCCACTCCAGTATTCTTGCCTGGAGAATCCCATGGACAGAGGAGCCTGGCAGTCTACAGTCCATGGGGTGGCAAAGAGTCGGGCACAACTGAGTGACTAAGCACATTCTTACACATATGTGTGTGTGTGTGTGTGTGTGTGTGTGTATTCTTTTCCATATTTTTCCATTAGGATTTATCAGAGTACTGAATATGGTTTCCTGTGCTATACAGTAGTAATCCTTCTATGTGTAATTATTTACATCTGCTAATCCCAATTTCGTTTAAAATTTTCTATCAGCCACGTTAAAAAAAAATAAAGTGGAAGAGATAAAATGAATTCTAATAATATATTCTAAATAATTCAGTATATCTGAAATATTGTCATTCAAAATGTAAATGAGGTAACAAAGGGATTGCAAGGTATTTTCACTCTCCTTTGCCTTGGAATTAGAGTGGCTTTTATATATACAGCAGCTTGTGGCTTGGACAGGCTCTGCCTTGAAGCACCGTGACCACATGTGGTGGCCACAGCGGGTTCTGGAACATCAGGGTCTGTCTGTCGGGCTCATGGTCGCACCCCCAGCAGCACCTGCCACATGGCAGGTGTTCAGTAAACACTTGTTTTGTGACCTGGCCAAGGGTGCCATCTAGGAGAGGTCAGAGTGGCACAGATGGGGTGGGGGCAGGGGGGCCTCTGCACCTGTCTCACCCCATCACTTCAGAGTCTCTCTCCAGAAACCTCCCCCATGGACACTCCCATGCCTGACCCAAGGATCAGCCTCTGTCCTGTGCCAGCCTCCTGCCACTGCTCACGCCAGCACCCTCCACCCTCCTGTCTCCCCCTGGACTCACCGGAAGGCGTAAGAGGAGACGATGAGGACCAAGGTGACCACGTGGTGGACAAGCATGACCACTGAGTCCTTGCGCCAAGCATCCAGGTACAGTGTGGCATAGATGGAATGGCCGTAGAAGCTTCCCTGTAGTAGGTAGGCCACTGCAATGTCCCGTGGCACTGCCATGCCCGTCTTCCAGTCTGGGGAGGGCCGCACCGTGCCGTCAGGGACTCACAGGGCCTCTGGGACCCCCAAGTGACCCCACTCACCCCCTCACGCCAGGGGGGTGCCACGTGTCTCTGTAGGTGTGCTGGTCACTGGCCTTCTGTTACGCACTCTCCACCCGTCATTAAGAATAGGCATTACCGTTTAGACCAATTCTAGATCTACAGAAAAAGGTGCTCCTACCCTCAAATTGACTCCTACAAGTCCATCCTAAAGGAAATCAACCCTGAATATTCATTGGAAGGACTGATGCTGAAGCTCCAATACTTTGGCCACCTGATGCGAAGAACTGACTCATTGGAAAAGACCCTGATGCTGGGAAAGACTGAAGGCAGGAGGAGAAGAGGGTGACAGAGGATGAGAAGGTTGGATGGGATCACCGACTCAATGCACATGAACTTGGGCAAACTCTGGGAGATGGTGAGGGACAAGGAGGCCTTGTGTGCTGCAGTCCATGGGGTTGCAGAGAGTTGAACACGACTGACCGACTGAACTGCAGCCCTGGAATCAGTCCTGTGCAGAATTTCCAACTCTGCCCCAGGCCCCCTTCCTGTTTCTCTTACTCACCAGGCTTGCTCGAGACCCTCTCAGCAAATCCAGACTGATGGAGGTGCCCCTGCCTCGCTGTGCCGGCCAGTGCCTGTGAGTGTGGGTGCTCCCGCACAGCAGGCCCGGCTCCACCTCCCGTCCTCCTGTAGTAACCCCCGCCCACCCCCGACACACGCGCCCACCCACACTCCGGTCTTGAGCCTTCCCGGTGACTCCGACCCTCAGCTACTTCTACCAGCTCCCTCCTCCCCTCCTCAGCCCATCACCAGTCTCTGCCTGATCTGACCTAGAACTCCGGGCTGTGCCGTGCTGTCTGCAGCTCCTCCTCTGTTCACCGCACCCCTGAAATGGCCTCCGCGGGCTCCATCCCAGGCCTCCTGTTCCCACCCTCTGCCTCCATGACTTGGAGCTAGACTCAGGTCCCCCTGGAGCCCTATCCCCTAGCTGCCTCCTCTGCTGCCTCCTCCAGTGACAAGCCTTCGCCTGTGCCCCAGCCCCTCGTGCAACAGAGATCCACGTGGGCCCCTCTCGGAGGGTCCCTCCTTGGTCCCTGCCCCCACCCCCGCCCTGGACCAGGCACTGCCATCTCCTCCCAGCACTGCCCCAGCTTCCCGGCCTCCAGAGCCAGTTCCTGACTGCCTGACGGTCCGTTCTCCCCGCAGCCACCTCAATGGCTGGGAATACACAGACCCCATGACCTGGCAAGCCCACTCGGCCTACGGCCAAGGGAAATGAAGACAGGGGCCCTTTATACCCATGTTCATGGCAGGAAAGGGGAGGAGCCCCAGTGCCCGTCAGCAGGTGAAGGGATGCACAAAATGGGATAAATTCACACAGTGGAATATTGTGCAGCCACAAAAAGGAAAGAAACATTAACACACTACAATGTGGATAAACCTCAAAAACATCATGCTGAGTAAAAGAAGCCAGACACAAACTAGTCACAGATAATCACAAACCAATGATTCCATGTAGAAGAAATGAGCACAACAGGCAAATCCGTAGGGACTGAAAGCAGATTAGTGCTTACCTGGGGCTGAGAGAGGGAGGATGGGGAGCTGCTAATGGGGATGGGTCTCCTTTGGGGCAAGATGGAATGTTCTGGACAGACATGGTGCTTGCACAACACTGACTGTGTAACTGCCACTGAATTGCTTGCTCACTTCAAAATGGTGAATTTTGAAAAATTGTGCTAAAAGTATATATAACATAAAATGTACCATCTAGGCCACTTTTAATTTCAGTAGCACTAGGTATATTCACAGTGTTGTGCAACCAATCCCCAAACTCTTTCCATGTTGTAAAACTGAAACTCTGTTCCCACTGGACACTCCCACTGCTTCCCCTCCCCCAAACCCCAGTCCCCCACCATCCTACTTTCTGTCTCTGTGGACTTGACAATCCTGTGCTGTGCTTAGTCGCTCAGTTGTGTCCGATGCTTCGTGACCCCATGGACAAAGGAGCCCGGGAGCCTGGTGGGCTTCTCTGTCCGTGGGATTCTCCAGCCAAGAATATTGGAGTGGGTTGCCATGCCCTCCTCCAGGGGATCTTTCCAACCCAGGGATCAAACCCAGGTCTCCCGTGTTGCAGGTGGATTCTTTACCATCTGAGCCATCAGGGAAGCCCATGAATACTGGAGTGGGTAGCCTATCCCTTCTCCAGGGGACTCTTCCCAACCCAGGAATTGAACCGGGGTCTTCTGCATTGCAGGCAGATTCTTTACCAACCTAGCTATCAGGGAAGCCCTAAGTGCCTCATATAAGTAGAATCACACAATATTTGTCTTTCTGTGACTGGTTAAAATCCATTGATTCTGGGAATTCCCTGGGAGTCCAGTGGTTAGGACTCTACACTTTCATTGCTGGTGGCATGGGTTCAATCCCTGGCCAGGGAACTAAGATCCTGCAAGCCACATGGTACAGCCAAATAAATTAATAAATAAAATTAAATAGTTGATTCTTTGTTATGTGTAACTAATTAAAAGAATGCCAAACACCCGACAGATCACTCACCCTCAACTTTAACACGCCCAGGGCTCCCGAGACTCGGCAGCCGAACTCACAGTCTTAGGAGGCTCTCTCAGCACGTTGTGGGTGCAGGCACGTAGCAGCGCTGCAGTCAGCAGAGGGAGCCCCCCACCCCGCACCTGCCAGGTGCCTCTGTCCCTCTTGAGAAGGAAGGGACATAGAGGCGCCCTCTGTGGAAACTGGACACCCACTTTTCCACCTATCGCATAGGCAAGGCTGGTACAGTGGGGAGCGAGTATCCCCTCTCCAGCCTTGGGCCCCGGATCTGGGGTAGAGGGAAATGGGAAGCAGATAATTCCCCATCCGGGCTGCGTCTGTACCTCCTGGCACATTTGGAGGGGGGCAGTCCAGGGACCTCTGACCTTGTCTCCACACACACTCCCTTGCTGCTCTGGACTCTCCACATCACCGTCGCCTCATCCCCCTCCTCGATCTCCAGGATCAGTTCCTGGTCTCCCCAAACCTGCCCCACCTCCACCCCACTAGACCCCAGCATCAGCCCCACCTTCCTCCGCTCTCACACTCACCTCCAGTTTGGCAGTGAATCCTATCAATTCTGCTTTCAAAAAATTTCTTAATGATATGATCTCTCTCTCTCTCTCTTTTTTAGATTTGGTCATGCTGAGCGGCATGCGGGATCTTAGTTCCCGACCAGGGATCAAACCTGTGCGCTGTGCAGTGGAAGCAGAGTCCTAACCACTGGGCAACCAGGGGGAATCCCCTTAAAACAGTTCTTAACCACTTCTCTCCCTGCTTCAACCCTGTTCTGGCCACAGACACCAGCTCCCGCCCTCAGCCCCTCAAGTCATCCTGTCGATGCCCCCGCTTCTGCTCTCCGCCCTCTGGTTAAGGCCCCCAGTGCCCCTGCCCCAGCTTACTGGGCTCCTTGCTGTTTCTGATTAGCCAGTAGCGTGTCTGTCTGACAGTAGCCTTTACATCTCCTATTTGCCCCCGGCTCCTCCCAGTCCCCACACAGAAGTCACCTTTGGCGGGACCATTCCCATCCCTGTGGCCTCCCTGGTGGCTCAGACAGTAAAGAATCTGCCTGCAATGCAGGAAACCTGGGTTCAGTCTCTGGATCAGCAAGATTCCCTGGGGAAGGGAATGGCTACCCATTCCAGTATTCTTGCCTGGAGAATTCCATGGACAGAAGAGCCTGGTGGGTTATATATAGTCCATGGGGTCACAAAGAGTTGGACACTAGCTAACGCTTTCCCCATCCCTGTAGAAAATGCCCTTCTTCCCACCTCCCAGACACCCCATATCCCCTCTCCTCTCCTCACTCAAGATTTCTCGTCTGTACTTGTCACCATTAACAGACTTGCTATTTCATGGTCTGCTACCCCAAAACACAGGGGTAGGGCCCTTTCTCTGACCTGCCCAGTTGTGCCAGAACAGCACCTGGTACACAGTAGGTGCTCAATAAATGGGCACCCAAACAAGTAGCTAAATTGCAAGTGTGGTCTCACAGAATAATTTATGAGGAGGAGCCAGAGGCAAGTCCATGCCCAAAACTTTGAGAGAGTTCAATTACAGTTCATTCTCAGAAAATCAAATGACAACTAAAACCTCCCCCCAGGGATGCATGACATGGGAAAAGTGGCCCTGTGGACAGCAGGGTCCCAGAAAGACAGACACACAGGGCTTCCATGCTCAGCTCCCTGGTGCCACAGGAACCCTCTCAGGATGTTTATATCACACGGCAGGAAACACACCCATGCGTGTCCCAGACACATGGCCTGTGTGGTCAGCACAAGGGGAGCGAAGTCTGACCCTCACTGCAGACTGTTCTCTATCAGCCTGCCGGTTGGTGACAGACGACACTGCAGTCACCTTCCTGCCCACCCCCCACCCAGAGCTCAGGCCAGCAGACTTCCACATTGAATCCACCCAATGGATGCAGCCACTTCTCCTCACCTATACCTCCTTGCCAAGCTGGTCCAAGCCACACTGGTCTTTCGCCTGCCCTCTGGGCCCGGCTCCCCTTCTTACCCAGGATTCATCTCCTGGGAGCCAGAAGTTTCTTATAATCCACAAACCCACCCCATCTAGGATGAAACTCAAGCTCCTGCCCATCCTCCTCTCATCTTTACATATCAAGCTCATGCATGCCCCAGGGCCTTTCCACTTGCCGGACTGACTGCCAGGACCCACACAAGGGGTACCCCTCCTCTAGGATGTCTCCTTGTGTCCTGACACAGGGTCAGGTGCCCCCTTTCCTGGCCCACAGGCCCCTTGATCGCCATTGTCTCAGGGCTGATGTCCAGTATGGGAAGTCTCATGAGTGTCCATGTCCCGAATAGAGCCCTCCCCCAACCTGCCCCACCCTGGGAGGGGCCCTACCATAGAAAACGGAGGGTGGGTCGTGAAAGAAGGGGTAGTCAGTGCCGAAGAGCAGGTAGGTGCTGTAGCTCCAGGCGCCCAGGTAGAAGAGAAACTTCCAGGCGCTCTCAGGCATCTTGGCGGCATCTCTAGGCTGGAGGCGGCACCGCTTGGCTAGGGGCTATGGGTGAGAAGGTGGGTGGGCCATCAGCACTGGGGGCCCAGGTCCACTCCTCCAGGAAAGGGAAACCGAAGCCCAGGGACTCCAGGCCAGGTCCCCACAGCCTCCTGGAACGTAACCAGAGCCCATGAGTGCCTGCCAAGAGCTAAACTTAGTGCCCAGCTGTCCAGTCAGTGGCCTGGGGAGGGGAGTGATGGGGGAGACCTGAGAGGAAACGTGAGGGGAGGCTGTGAGCAGAGGAAGGGGACATGTAGGTGTAAAGCCAGGGAGATCGTGGGGTCAGTCCAGGGGACTGGGGGTGGGGGGGTCTCAATAGGAGCTGGAGGTATGACAGGGAGGAGGGAGGATTAAAGAGAAGATTTGGAAGGGGCGGTGGGGGTGAACCTGTGAAGAGAGCATGGAGGCAAATTTGGGGGCATTTGTGGGGGACACAGGAGGCTGGAATCCAGTGACCGCCAGGGGGAGAAACTTGAGGGGAAGGAGGTGCCTCAGAGGTGGAATCTGGGGAGACCTGAGAGGAACAAAGGGCTGTGGAAGATGGCGTAGGGATGTGGGGCAAGTCCTGGGAACGCAGGGCGACAAAGGAAGGGAGGATGCAGGAGAGGAAGAAAGAGGGTGAGGGAAAGGACATCAAAGATGGGACCTGAAGGGACATCGGGGAAGGCACAAGAGAAGTGGGGGCATGCAACGGTGAGACGTGGAGGAATCTAAGGGGCTCAGAGCCCCTGGAGTCCTGGGAGCAGAGCCTCAATCTCCCTGGGGGCGGGGCTCCACAGCGGCCGGCCAAGCCCCGCCCCCTTCCCGGAGGCGAGGCTGAGGGGGCTGGAGCACCAATAGTCGCCATGGAGACAGTTGGAGCCAGCTCCAGTAACCCCTGGCAACCAGACAACTGCCAAAAAGATGAGCTTTGGAGGACAAGGCAGCCCCTCCACCCGTTTCTGGGGAAGGGCGAGCCACAAATTTGGAGTGAGTGCCAGACCTCCGGGGATTCCAAAAGTGGGGGCGCTGTGACCTTGCTGTCCCCTGCCCAGCTCCCTCAGTAAGTGAGGAGGAAGCCTGCTCCAGCCTGGTAGTCCCAAACGGACCGTATCCCCTTCCCAGGCTCTGGTGTTCCTGGACCTCCCACCTCCCAGCTGGAAACTAGTAAGGTGGGGGAAGCCACAAAGCCAGACTGGGACCAGAGCTTACATATGGAGGGGCTCTCGTCATGCCTGCCGCCCCCTCCCTGGAGCAGGGTGGTGGCTGGGGTCTCTACCCATCATGTGGGTCAAATGGGGGTGGGGACAAGCAGCCTTGACTTAACAAGGGCCAGCCTCTTCCCCGCCAGCAGAGAAAGGCCCCTTTGTTGGCTCTGGGCACTCTGTCCCTGCACCCCCTGCCAGCTCTGGTCAGACGGGCGGAGTGATCCTTGCTGGTCCTCAGGGGAGTCACAGCCCAGCGATGAGTCCAAACGCCTTCCCACAAGCTCCCACAGCAGCGACCCCTCCCCAAGGAAGGGAGGGAGTCCAGGCACCAATGTCACCCCCGGTCACTCTCCAGGTGGGGGAGGTGGCCTTCCCAGGCTCGCCGGAAATTCAGTAGTTCGGTCGCGACCCCTTGGGGGCCATACAGTCCAGCTTTGAGGACCCAGGCCGCGCGATCTCTCCCAAAGACTGAGAACGCGGCGTCGTCAGGGAGCCCCGGGTTTTGCAGCCCTTGATCAGAGGGTGGCGCTGATTCCAGAGAGACGAGCTACAGCGACCGGGCAGCTCCGGCCTCTTCCCCGTAGCAGCGGACAAGCCAGTCCCACCGCCGCACCGACCCAGGACACCAATACGGTTCGGAGAGCACCCCCCATGACCCGGAGAAGCAAAGCGCAGAAGGCCCCTGTGCGCCGAACCTTCTCCTCCTGTGTCCTCCGCTCCTCGGTCTCCGGCTCCACCGGGTCCGAAAGACTGCGCAGCAGCCAAGGCCCTCCCACCTCCCGGGGCCTCCTTGTGCTTCACTGACCGAATCGGTTCCCCATCTTGAACACCCTACCCGATTCGGGGTCCCCACGTCCCACGCTTCCCCGGCCCAGTCACACCCCCGCATCCACCCCCACTCCCACCCCTTCCTGACCGATAGGGCACGCGGCGGCCCACGATTCCGCGGCCCGAGCTCCTCCAGCCCGGGGGCCCCCATGTCCTAACCCCCAGCAGCACTGACCCGAAAGAGGCGCGAGGTGGCCGCCGAGCGCAGCACGGTCCAGCCGAGCGCGCCAAGGGCCAGCAGCAGCAGCTCGGGCGGCGCCAGGTGCGCGTGCTCAGCCAGGCCGCGGCGAGCAAGCCCCCAGCCGCAGTCCGCGCAACCCCGCGCCGCCGCCAGCGCGCTGCCCCAGCCCCGCTGCACCAGCTGCGCGTAGCTCGGCATGGGCTCGGGCCCCGCCGACCCCGCCGCCGCCATGCCGCCGCTCCCGGACGCCCCGGCAGTCTGCGCCCGCCCACGGTGGCCGCCGGAGCCGCGCGCCCCGCGTCACGCGCTGCAGTTGGGCCGGGGGGCGCGCTGGCGGGAGTTCTTGGGACGAAGGGGCGGGACCGGCGCTAGCTCCGCCCCGCAGGGACGGGGCGCGGCGTTTACGATTTCGGGGCGCGCGGTAGCTGGGTCCCCCGGAGGCAGCGGCGGCGTCGACCTCCGGTGTACAAGTCCCGGCGTTGTCGCGCCGCGTCCTGGAGGCGGGCCAGCGCTCTGGCTCATTTTCCAGTGGAGGAAACCCAGGCGCGGGAGGGCGGGGTAGAGATGGAACGGGCATCTGGCCTGCCGCCCGCCAGGCCTGAACCCAAGAAGGTCCGGAGCGGCCCTGTGCCCCCATCCCTCGTCCCCGCTCGCATGCCCTTGCTCACCCTGGGCCCCTTCACCCCACCAGGCTGTGTCCCCGACATGGGGCACAGCGAACACCAGCAGGCCGCACCCGGGACCCGCGGTTCCCTTTCCCAGGCCCTCCAGCTTGTCTCTGTTGCCCTGTCCCACACTCACGCCTCACCACGTCCTGGCCTGAGGGCCACCTGCTGCTCTCCATGCCCCTGAGGACCCGGCAGGCCACTGCAGCAGGTTAACAGACCTTCAGGGAGGCCAAGGGAGTGGGTGCCCCAAGGTGTGTGGAGGGCCACTTGGGTTGAATCCAAACCACTGCTTCATTGGGACCACCCCTGGTGATCTTCCATTATCCACCCACCAGGCCCTGTGTCCAAAGCCCCCAAAGGTCACCTCTTGAGGACATCGTCTCTTCTGCCACTGACAGCCTTCATTCCAGCCCCCGGGGATTCTTGTACACTTGTGCCCCTCCCTTCCCCCTACCTAGGAGTCCTCCCACCACCTTTCAAGGTAGAGTTAAGGAATCAGTGTGGGCCCTGCAGGAGCCTGGCTGGGTTCCATACAGCCACTAGCCTGACCTGGCCTTCAAGCACACAGGTGAAAATGGAAGAGAGAGGGGTCAAGAGGACCCCCATCCCTCTTCTTTTCCCTTACTGCCTGTCCCAACCCCTAGTCTTCCAGCACATCCAATTCACTCCACCTTCAGACATTCCCAGAATCCAGTCAAGTCTCTGCATCTGTACAGCCTTACTGAACCCTTGGCCACCCTTGTGCCTCCTCCTCACCCCACACAGAGGCCAGAGGAAACCTACCTGCTCCTCCGCTGCTCACAGCCTTCCATGGCTCCCATCACCAAGAGTAAAAGCCCACCTTCTCACTGTGACTCACAACCCACCCTCACGGCCTCCTCTCTTCACCTTGCTCCTTCCATTCCAGCTGCACTGGCCTCATGGCTGGAGGTAGCTCTCCAACAGCAAGCAGTTCTGCCCCAGGGTCCTCGCACTGGCTGTTTCCTCAGGTATTGGCAAGGCTCTTCCTTCCCCTTCAGGCTTTACCTACGTCAGCTGGTCCTTGCACCTCCCGGATCCCCCTGCCCCATCAGCCTTCTTACTGGCACATGTCACCATCTGTCCTGCTCTGCCTCCTACTATTTTTTAATGTGCTCTCCGTGTGGGCAAGGATTCTGTCCATTAAAGATACCCAATTCCATAGCCAGCCTGGCAAGCTGAGGGGAGCTAAGGGGTCCCAGGCTGCTGGACATGCCTCTGTAAGTCCAGCTGGGTAGCCCTGCACCTCCCCAACCAGCCATCTCTGCCCCCACCCCTCCAGGCACTATCTGGTCACTATGGCACCCATCAGTAAGGGGAGAGCTGCCCCCCCACACCAGCCCCAGCCCAGCCTCAAGTTTCATTTTGGCACGGCCCAGGTAGGAGGCTGCCAACGGGTGGGTGCAGAGCAGAAACAAAAGGTGGCTCCTGGTACTGGCAGCTGGGAACCAGAGCTCCCAGGCACTGAGGGCTCTGAGGGGGGCTGCTGAAGTCCCAAGAAAGGGACCTGTACCTTGCACTTCCTGAAAGGGCAGGCCTCCTCTTCCCCAGGGAGCTTACCCCAGCCCTCACCCTCATACACACCCCTGCCCCGGAAGGCTTCTGCCACCTCAATCCCCTGCTGACCTAGCGGGGAGGGGCTGGGGGTCCCTTGCTCTCTGTCCTGTCTCGGCAGTCAAAGGCCACCTCTGAGACAGATGAGGTCAGGTTCAGGGAAGCCAAGTATCGTCTTTCTTTCCCTCCCCAGGCAAGGGCCCAGAGACAAAGCTCCATCGGGCTTGTTGACTCTAGTAAGGCCCCAGGATCTTTGCACAGGCTGTTCTTTCTGCCCAGGAGGCTTGATCTCCCAGAACCTGGGCTGACTGATCCTTCTTGTTCAGGCGGACACAGCTCAACGGTGACCTCATCCCAGAGACCCCGGCCACTCCCCCTCCCTCTGTTGTCCAGCTTCTACTTATCAACGGGTGCTCACTAGGCAGTCACCTTTCTGGGCAAGGAGCTCAGTGCTTCGGCCACAGCGGTGCTTTGGCACCCACGCCCCCATCATGGCGGGCCTGTCCTGACTCACCACACGGCAGCAAGGAGCAGGGGCCGGTGCGGTAGGGCAATGTTTCCTCCTATGAGGACCCGGCACGCCCCCTCCCCACTCAACTGAGCTGAGACCCGAGTACTTCCGGCACCCTCACCACCTCCAGACCCCCCAGGGGTGCTGCGTTTAAATCCTGGTACCCCTTGTGATGGCTGTGACCTCCCTGTGCCTCAGTTTCCCTGGATGCCAACTGGGCGTGGGGGTAGCTGTTTGGTCAGCAGGGGTCCCTCCCATCTGCCCCTTCAAAGTGGCTGGAGCAAACACAAATTGGGTGGGGATTCCTGGAATGGAGACATTTATTGAAAAACGGCAGGCTGGGATGGGCTTCCAGCCTGTACTTCTAGCCAAAGGGCAAGTGCCCAGCAGAGAGGGCAGCAGAGCCCTGGCCTCGCATTCCCACGGCTCCTCCGGAAGTGCATCTGGGGCAGGCCTCAGGCGCTGGGGGCATACTGCAGCACCAGCCGGTCAAAGTCGTTCTCCTTTGATGCGAGTTGGGGGTGCAGGAGTGGGGGGGGGGGGCGCAGAGAGACAGAGAAACGGGAGAATCTGTGAGCCAGGCCCCGAGTCCCCACCTTGCCTAGTAGAGCCTGCGGGATCTGGGGTGCAGAGCTGGGCCACCCCAACGGCTCACCTTGGCCCGGTACTCCTTGATGAAGGGGTGCGACCTGTGGGCGTCCTTCAGCTGGGACAGGTAGCGGTTTGTCACCTGTGGGAGGAGGCAAGGTTAGCTAAACGTGGGGACCCACGTTGGCTCTGACCTGGAAAGCAGAATGGGATGAAGCAAGGGCCACCCAGCCAGACCCAGGCAAGAGCCCCGATTTACCCTCCGTTTTTCCATCACCCCACACCCCGGAATCGTGCTGAACTAGAGGGGACCCTGGGGGGCGGGGCCGGGAGCCTGTACTTGCACATGATTGAAGGGATGCACCAGGTTCAGGGATGGGGGCTGGGTGGGGACCCAGGCCCGGGGAGAGGCAGGGGGCCAGACGGAGTGGACGGCAGGTCAGGGGGATGGGGCTGGGAAAGGAGGTGAGTTTGTTCTGGGCACACTGTATGGAGACACCCCAGAGGCCTGGGGATGGGAACTGGGGCCAAGACAGAACTTCGCGCCCAGCCCTGACATACGGGGCTGTGGGCGTCTATGCAGCTCTGCTTCTTCCAAACTGGTAGTCTGGGGGTGTCTCTGTGCTGAGTGGGGGCGCTGTCCTATCTGTCCCACACCACCCCAGCCCTGAGGCTGCCAGGGGCCCTTCCACAGGCACTGGGGACAGACCCCCATGAAGCCCTGGGGTGGGGGGCCCCTGGCCGCCTGGGCCTGGCACCTAATGGGCAGTGCCCCGCATCCTCCCCCTGCACCCTCAGATGAGACAGGCTCACTGGGATGGCTCCCCTGGGCCCCATTTCTCTGTCCTGTTGCCTGCTCCTGACTGTGAGATGACACAGGCTGGCTCCCACCGTGGGAGCCCCGAGCCTCAGCTCACGTGTCCACAGGACTCTCTGAGCTCTGGGCAGGGTGGGGGCCCTGGGGGAGTGACTGTACCACCAACTTCCCAGGGTCAATGGCAGCCGCATCCACTCATGGGGAGCAGGTTCCTTTCCCAACCCCAGGCTAGCCTTGAAGTTCAGACTCCGTGACCTCGAGCTCCCTGTGGAGCCGGGGCCTCACTGGAGACCCCTGCCCACCACAGGCTGGCATTGCGAGGGCCAGAAAACCCTGCTGCACCTGCTGGGGGCGGGGAGGGGCCTACCTCAGGAGGCTTGCCCAGGTGTTGGGACAGGACAACGAGGTTTATCAGCGTCTCAGGGTGGCCGCTGTCCTGACAACAAAGGGGATGGGCAGGGTCAGCTTCTCCAGGCCAGTGGATTGGCCCACTCACAGGGGTGGGCCAGCTCAGACAGGGCTGGGGCTATAAGACGCAGTGTGCCCCGTGACTGGATGCTTGGCCAGGTGGAGACCTCGGAGCCTTCCGTTTCCCCACACCAGCTGCTTTCCTCAGGGGCTTGGTGCTTCCTTAACAGGTCAGACTGACATGAAGACTCCGCTTGCTGCAGTTTCCGAGGGGCCTATTTATTTATCACAAATCTTAAGGTGACAGAGTCTAGGCCAAGGCAGCCTCAGCGTATCACAGCCCAGCGAGCTGGTCTTCCTGCTGCAGCTGTGAGGCCTGAGAACATGGGGTAGGGCCCGCCCACTCCCCAGGGGACTTGACAGGAAACTGCAGGAAATTACCAGAACCTCCAAGCAGCTGACCTCCCCTCACCCGCCCACACTGGGCGCTGAAGCCCGGGGAATCCTGGGAATGGGCTCGGCTGCTGCCTTGGCCAGGAACCCCAGCCCAAAGGCCCTGATGGGGGGCGAGACATGGCGGCGACATGCCAGTCGGGGTGTCACAGGCTCAAGGGGCCGCATGGACCCTGGGCACCGGCATGGGTCACAGCTCCACACACGCAGCCTGATGACCCCACCACGCCCTTGGCCTGTCCCCGCGCGGCCAACAGCCTGCCGTGACAGCCCGGCCCCTCGCAGAGGTGAAGAGGGAGGGGCTGCCCAGTGGCGTCAGTTTCTCGTTGTATCAGAAACTGCCTCAGCTGTCGGTCGGGAGAAGGCAGGCCACTGCAGCGGCCCCCAGCCTCCGCGGGCGGCACGCTCAGGCCCTCCGCTCGGTGAGCACGGGCACAGGCGACACGTCTGTGTGCGCTCTGCTCGCTCCTCAGCAGCCAACGGCAGGGGTCTCTCTCAAGCACAGATCCAGGTCAGGGGTCATCACCCTGAAACGCCCCAGGCCAGGTAGGGGCGGCATCAGTGAGGAGGAGACGGGGCGTGTTTGCTTAGCTCAGGCCTGGGCTGACTGGATCCTCCCATTTTCAAAAGAAGTCAGAATGAGGACTGTGGTTCACAATCCCGACTTTTAGCTGCGTCAGCATGAGAATCCCCACCTGGCCAGCAGGCAGGCCGTAGGGTCCCTGCCGCACCTGTTTCTGGGGTGGGGCTGGGCCTGCCCTTACCTTGTCCAGTGCCTCCTGCAGTACGCCCTCAGCAGCCTCCCAGCGGCCCTGCGCCATGTGGCAGGCTGCCTGCCCATTGAGCAGCAGCAGGGTCGGCGAACACTTGTCGGCCATCTCCTGGAAGATGTAGTAGGCGTCCTGGAGCTTCTCACCTCCCTGCGGGGACAGTTGGGACACCACCGCCTTGTCACCCTGCTACCCTGCCCTGCCCCGGCCTGCTCCCTCCTGGAGGATCTCAGGGCAGGCACCCTGGGGACACCGACACCTTCCGCACAGAAGCCCTTGAGCAGCCTGTACTGCGAAGGGGCCGAGGCGTTGTGCAGACCCCTCAAACCCGGCTCCCTCGAGCCCTCAGTTTACAGACTTGAAAGGCTCAGCTTCAAGGAGGAATCAACGCACTGGCAGCTGGGCCAAGGTCTGGGCTGGGACACAGGGCCCACCGGCCTCTGCTCCATGGTCGGTCCTGAGCCCGCCCACCCGCATTCTGAATAGCAGGTTCTGTCTGCCTGGTAGAGACACAGTGTCACACTGGCAGGGGAGCCTGACACGAAGATGCACTTGTGAACAAATGCAAGGCTACAGAGAGGACTGTTGGGGTGTGTCCCCTGCACTGAATGGATCCTATGGGGTGAGGCCTCAGCCGTGCAAAACAACATGCAGATACACGCAGACAAGGAGCACACTTTAAAAAGCCTGGACAAGAGCGTGAACTCAGAGAAAGGAAGTCAAAAGCCCAAGACCGAAACAGGGCTGCTGCCAGGAGAGGGGTGCCCGGGCATGTGGGGGTAGGGGGCTGGGCTCGAGGAGGGACTTGGGCCCCAGCTTTGTGCCAGGAGCTGGAGAGCAAGCTGAGCAGCAGCCAAGCCTGGGGCCAGGCCCCAGAGTGTGAGTGCGTGCAGGGAGAGCATGCCGAGTCCGGTTTGGAGCCCCCCAGTCGGTTCACCCTGGGTCTGGCCAAGCTATTGGCCTATAGGAAGCCAGAAGGGATCAAGGCTGAGTGATGGGGAAAACGTGCTGGGCTCTTTCGGGTGACCGGCCCCCAAGAAAGCACGAGGCCTGGGGTGTCCATGAAGCCCAGCAGCAGCCTCGTGCTCCGGCCCAGGCTGGGCAGGGGCTCACCGCAGCCAGGCTGACCCAGGCGGTGGCCAGCTGGGTGAGCGTAGCGTCCTCGTCCTGGTCCTGCATCTTCTTCAGCTCCTTCCTGGGGGCGGAGGAGAGGTGCCCAGTGGCTGTGGGGCCAGGCTACTGTCCCCCACCCCTGCCCGAGTTCCTTGCTCATGAGGCCTTAGCACCCCGCTGCGGCCGCACACACCCGAAGCCTGCTCCCACCCTGTAGGCCAGGCCCTGCTGCCGGCCTCACAGAAGGAAGCTGAGGCACCGGCAGCGATATCCCTTGTCCCAGGCAGCACCACGCAGGGATGGGTAGGTAAGCAGTGGTGCCGTCACCCCTGTGGACCAGAACGCACTACATGGAGAAACATTCGCATTGCTGATGATCTGAGCCAGGGGGCGTGCTCGAGGTGGTCCCCACTGAAGACAGAGGACCAGTTTCTGGAGAATTCAGGGTCCAAGCACAGCCTGGCCTTGGCTAAGATACCCTCCCTTCCCACCCCCAGGCACAGGCCATTACCCAGCAGCCCCCGGTGGGGTCGGGCTTACCGGGCAAGGTCCAGGCGGTCAAGCTTCAGCAGGATCTGCACTGTCATGGCCATGCTGCAGGAAAGGTATGTGGTCCGTGAACCCTCACCCCACCGTACCCTCCCACTGGGAGCTCACTCTGTGTAAGCACCACCTTCCCGAAACTTCCTGTTAGTGCTCGGGCCACCAGTCCCACTTTGCAGAGGGGAAAACTGAAGCTGACCATCAGCCCGGTAGAATCAAACTCTGTGGGCACTGCTCGCCGTAACCAGCGCCCCATCGCTTCCCAGGCCGTGCCTCCGTCGAGCAGGATCAGGCCTAGAGCTCCACGGGGTCCCCAGGCCTGCGGCCCGCTCCCTGCCCATCCCATGGCCAGCCACCAGGTTTGCACCCGCTTCTTTCCCAGATGGAAGAGCTGCAGGTAAGCAAGTGCTCCTTGCCTTCAGCATCCACACCCACCAGCCCCTCTTAGACCTAGACAGCTGGGACCGGCGATCACTAATGTGGCCTCTTGTTCCAGAGCCTTCCCGCCAGAATGACCCAGTGCCCAGAAGAGCCTGGGGAGGGGCATGAGGAACATTCGTGGGTCCACTGCCACCGCAGCCATGTACCGGGCCGACTGCAAACCCCCTTCTGGGTTGAGGTGGGGTATAAATGGGTGAGAAGGAAGACTAACCAAGGCAAGGCAGCAACTAGAGGGCTCGTGGAGCCCTGGCCAGAGCAAGGATCACACCACAGCCCAGAGCCGCCTCCTGGGGTGGGGGTGGAGCCAGCTCAGGCTGCACAGGGCTTCAGGGCCCAGGCCTGTAGTGCCCAAGGCCCGGCCTCAGTGGAGGGTGGTGAGGGCCCAAGGAAGAGGTGGACAGGCCAGGGCCCTGGACAGAGGAGCACAAGGCTTCATGGAGGGAGGGCGGGCACAGAGGCCTCAGGCAGAGACAAAGGTGCTTTCAGCTCTGCTGCTGCGAACAGAGGCTTTTCAGCGGAGGCTGCCGTGTCCTCAGAGCAGCAGCCCAGCCGTGCGGAAGAGAGTGTCTCTGGGACTGGGAACAAGAGCTGGAGCTGGAACGAGAGGCCTGCACCCCACCCCAGGCCCACTTTCCAAGCAGCCCCCCTCGCCGTTCCTATGACAACGGCTGATGAGGCTCTAAGCTGCCTCTCAGGCAGCACCCCCCAAACCCCCATGTAGGATGGCCACTCACCACTCCAGGCTGTCCCCCTGGTGAAGGGTGCGCAGGGCTGCATCTGGGTTCTGGTCGTAGAAATAGATGGAGGCAGCCATGAGCAGGAAGGTGGTGTTGGTCACATCCACGCTCCGGCTCATCTCTCGGTCCAGCTCGGCCACGATCGCATCCCTGTGAGACACAGCTGCTCATGGCCCAAGGCAGGGGCAGGAGGTGGCCGCACCCCCAGGGGGAACAGGCCCAGAGACGGCAAGTCAGGCCCCTGCGGGCACAGAGCAGCAGTAGGCAGGATGGGCCCAGCTGTCTGCACCAAGAGCCCCTCTGGGTGCCAGTCCCCACCTCATCAGGCACTTCTCAGCCTTCACACACACGGGGAAACCGAGGCCAGAAGTGGGGTCAGGTGCGCCAGGCCCCGTGGGGAGATGCAGTGCAGGAAGGGTCATGCCTGGCCCTGCCCGCAGATGACCACCCAGGCCCCGCGCTACCCCGGCATCAGTGCTCAAGGGCTGAGGTGTCCACACCACCCCAGTGCAGAGGGGTGGGCTGGCTTTGCTGGGGGCACCTCCCACGGCAGGGACATGAGGCTACACAGGTGCACTCCATCTTCATGACGCCGCCAACTTCCCCAGGAGGCTGGTGGTCTCAGCAGAGGGTCCAGGTCTACCTCGGTCAGCACTGGGCCTGGGTCCTGAGGGCGGCTGTGTGGGAGGACGCCCCGCGGCCAAGGTGGCTGTCCCTGGCTCCCCAGCCTGACTGCTTCCGACAGGTGGGTGGTGTGCTGGCGCCAGGCCAGAGTCCGGGCTGGCCTGAGGACCAGCTGGGCGCACCCACACGTCACATTACACCAGAAATGAAGTGCTTAACTGAACTGAGGAGTTGGGATTCTTGTTTCAAAGGGCTGCTGAGCAATTAATGAGAGAAGGGCCCTGTGTCACTACTGGAAAATGTTGTGGCTCGGGACTGATGTCGTCTCAGCAAACGCCTACATCTCACGTGGGTTCCTGGGGGGTGGTGACCAAATGTTTGTGTACCCCAGGGCCCCTGGAGGCCAGGGACATGTCTTCAGCCTCTCCGCGCCCACCAGAGAGGGGCCTGACGGACAAGTGACTTCACAGCTGAGTGTGCTGCCCACTGCGCGTGCGGCAGGACTGTGCAGGGATCCCACGGGGCTGGCATGAGCTGCCCCAAGGCCACCTCACAAAGCTTCCTGCCTGCTTCCCCGCGCAGGCGGTGAACACGCAGCCTGCACTTGTCCTCCTAACATCGGTGTTGTAGGCTGTTACTGGGACGTGCTGTGGTCACCCCGTGGGCTCTGGTGCCTTCTCCACCACCTGCTCCCAGGCAGTCTGCACTGTCAGGACGGGCGCACTGTGAGCACCAGCTCCACGCCCTGGGCTTCCTGTCGGTTCTTTTCTGTAATGCTTGTAGCAGTCCCGGAGCTCCTTCCCCTTCCCAAAGGGCTCATCACCCAGGCTAGTGAGGTGCAGAGAGGGCGCCTGTCTTAACTGTCCGGGGGTCATCACAAAGCACCAGGTGCCAGGAAGCAGTGGAACAACAGGATGTATTCTCTCACAATTCTAGAAGCCAGCAGTCTGCAATCAAGGTGTTGTCAGGGGACTTCCCTGTGGTCTAGTGGCTAAAACTCTATGCCCCCAACGCAGGGGGCCCTGGTTCAATCCCTGATCAGGGAGCTAGATCCCAAGTACCACAGCTAAGATGTCACATGCCGCAACTAAAGATGCTGCAGTGAAGATCAAAGATTCTGCATGTGGCAACTGAGACTCAGTGCAGTCAAATAGTTTGTTTTTTTTAAGGTGTTGGCAGGACTTGGTTTCTTCTGCAAGGCTCCAAGGGACAGCGTGTCCGGGACCGCCCCGCCAGCTCTCGGAGCTGTGGCAGTCCTTGGCTTGTGTCTTCTTTTGTCCAGATCTCTGCCTGTGTCTTTAGGTGGCCTCCGCGTCTGTGTCTTCTCTCCCTCTCTTCTGAAGACACCCGTCACTAGGTTTAGGGCCCACCTTACATCCAAGATGAGCTCAAGGTCCTTAACCACTTACATCTGCAGAGACCCCGTTTCTAACGAGGTCAGGTTCACAGCTTTTGGGGGTCCCGGTGTCAGACTTTATTTTCCTGGGTTCCAAAATCACTGCAGATGGTGACTGCAGCCATGAAATTAAAAGACGCTTACTCCTTGGAAGGAAAGTTATGACCAACCTAGATAGCATATTCAAAAGCAGAGACGTTACTTTGCCAACAAAGGTTCGTCTAGTCAAGGCTATGGTTTTTCCTGTGGTCATGTATGGATGTGAGAGTTGGACTGTGAAGAAGGCTGAGCGTCGAAGAATTGATGCTTTTGAACTGTGGTGTTGGAGAACATTCTTGAGAGTCCCTTGGACTGCAAGGAGATCCAACCAGTCCATTCTGAAGGAGATCAGCCCTGGGATTTCTTTGGAAGGAATGATGCTAAAGCTGAAACTCCAGTACTTTGGCCACCTCATGCAAAGAGTTGACTCACTGGAAAAGACTCTGGTGCTGGGAGGGATTGGGGGCAAGAGGACAAGGGGACGACAGAGGATGAGATGGCTGGATGGCATCACCGACTCGATGGACTGAGTCTGAGTGAACTCCGGGAGTTGGTGATGGATAGGGAGGCCTGGCGTGCTGCGATTCATGGGGTCGCAGAGTTGGACACGACTGAGCGACTGATCTGATCTGATCTGATTCAGCTGCCACCGCTTAAGCCTCTTTGAAGAAACCCCTCAGGTCTCTTTGTGGACCAAGGAGCCAGATCAAAGTAGGCTGCGCACAGGGTGCTGCCCTCCATGAGGAGCAGAGTGGGGGTCACAGGAGATATCCACACTTGGGACCCACAGAGGGCTGCAGCAGCCCATGAGGGAAGCTAGTATCGACGAGGTCATGACCTCATCCTGGTCTAACAAGCTCCACGGGGCAGAGTTCAGGAGAGGACCTCCCTGAGATCCCCCAAAGCATCACAGTGCTGTGAGAGAAGGCCCCGGCGCTGAGACGGGCAGCTGGAGTTGGCTCACAGAGCAGAGCGTCTCCGTGTCATGGGCTGTGCTGCCCCAGCCTTCTAGCCCAGCCACCCTCTGGGGGGTGTTTCACCTCTGAAATCCCAGGGGGCTTGTGAGCAGTCCATTTCTGGGTGTGGGGGGAACCGAGATGCAGGGGGACCACAGGGCCTGCTGGGTCAGGCTGGTGCTCCGCGCACAGGTGAGGCAGGGCCACACAGCTCCCAGCCAGAGGCTGAGCTCACAGGCACCTGGGTGAGCATCCCAGCCCAGACCTGCCTGAGCAGGAGCCACCCGAAGCCAGCATGGCCGGACTGTGAGCGGTCTCAGACCCCACACCGGGCAGCAGAGAACAGGCGGGCCTGGTCCTGGAAGACCCAGCGCTTCCGGATCCCTACAGCCCTGACCCTCGCCTCTGCCGGCCACCGCCTGAGGGAGTCTGATGACTGCTGATCAGCGGCACGAGGTGGACATGCAGCTCAGAGTGAGGACATAGCGTCCACCCTCCCACCCGTCTGCAGAGATGAATGACAGGCGGTGCAGCCGCCAGCGCCTCCCCGCAAGGCAGGCGAGCAGCAACGGAAGGTGGGAGGGTCCCCGCGTGTGTCCCGGGGAAGCTCTCTGAGCAACAAGGCTCCTGCAGCCCCTAGGCAGCTGTGCAGTCCCCACCTCTGGTCCCCCACCCCCACAGAGACCTCCTTGAAGCAGGGCCCCTCACTGCCCCCGCTGTGCGGGTGAGGGGAGCCAAGGCTCAGCAAGGCGAGGGGACACAGCAGGGATGCCGACCAGACAGCCCCTGCCCACCCAGGCCCGCCCACGGTGCCCCAGCCTCACCGCCGGCTGTCGCTGGCCAGGTACTCAGCAAACATGCGCACGGCCTGCAGCTCCGGGGCGGAGGAGGGCTTGATCTCGTCCAGCACCACGCCGTACTTCCTCTGCGGGCAGGACACGGACGCTGTCAGCCCCGCCCGCCCTCCCGGTGCGGTTTGTGTCCCAGACCCCGTGGAACACACAAGGGCTGCTTGGTGCCAGCAGCGCCCTGCTGAAGCCCCAGTACCTACCGCTCCCAGGGACGCCCCTTGGCCCTTGGGAGCCAGGCTGCCCGCTGCTCCAGCTGCAGACCCTGGCCAGTCACTGTGCAGCACCGCGTGGTGAAGGGGAGGGGGTCACCAGGATCAGGGAATCTGGGCACGTGCTTTGCCCCGCCCACAGACACCCAGCAGGGAGGTCACTGCCAAGGGAAACCGCAATCAGGGACCCATTTTCCTGTTGCTTTCCAGGCAGTTTCAGTGTGTTCATTGCCTTCTACATGTCTTCACCTTTAGTTTTTAAAAATTTATTAAAAAAGAATTTTTTGGCCTTGCCACGCGGTATGTAGGGCCTTAGTTCTCCGACCAGGGATCAAACCTGTGACCCCTGCATGGAAGCCACAGAGCCGTAACCACTGGGCCACCGGGGGAGTCCCTACATATGTTTATCTTTTAAAGACACACACGTATATGTGAACATATCCAAGGAGACTCTGGAGTGCACTGGGCACCCTACTCTGATGGGGGCACACATACCCTGGAGGTGGGAGGTAGCGGGGAGGAGCACCTGGGCCACAGGGGGAAGTCCCCTCAGGTTCTAGAATGCTCCGCAGAGGGAAAGAGGCAAACAGACCTGGGAAGCCACCTGAGGCCTGACGTGAGGCCATGTGCCCCCCACAATGGCAGCCCAGGCCTGCCCCCTCCCCGCTGCTCTAAGGGCACGAGGCTGGCAGCCACACCCGTGCTGTGGGCCTGGGGTGGGAACCCGGTGGGCACAGCTCAATCCTCTGCAGAGTCCGGGTTGTTTTTACAACAGGGGGATGAACTCTCACTGTATCATGTCCCAGGGGAATGCTGCTTTTTAAGACCCAGGTAAAGAACCTGCCTGCCAATGGAGGAGACGCCAAGAGATGTGGGTTCCATCTCTGGGTGGGAAGATCCCTTGGAGTAGGAAATGGCTTCCCCCTCTAGTACTCTTGCCTGGAAAATCCCATGGACAGACGAGCCTGGCGGACTACAGTCCACAGGGTCACAAAGAGTTGGACATGACTGAGCACAACATGTAATGATGCTTTTAAAAATTTAACTGTAGCGTCTAAACTGCTAGCTCTAGTTAATAAGAGTATCAATACCAGTGCATCAGTTGTAACAAAAGTGCCCCACGAACCCAAACTGTTAATGAGAGAAAATGCCTGTGGGATGGGGCTAGGGATTTGGAATTCTTTTTATCATCTGCTCGGTTATTTTGTAAACCCAGAACCATACTGAACAAGTAAAATCTACTGATTGAGTGGGAAAAAAAAAAAAGCAAAGCAAGAAACCCCAACGCCGGTCTCCTGAGCTGGTGCTGCAGGGCCTCAGTGACCTGCACCGACTTGGGGCGGCCACACGGGCTGCGTGGCTCCCGCCCCCTCCGACACTGCTCCTGACTCTCCTGTCCCAGGGCCCCGGCAGTCATGGTCAAGGGCCCACGCTCACCTGGGCCAGGTATGCTCTGTACAGGAAGACATCCCGCTCCACATCTCTCTCCGGGCTGGATGGCTGCAGAAGCAAAGGCAGGTCAGGACTCATGGGGGCCGTGCAGCCAGCAGGCCCGCAGAGGCCAGCCGCGGGCAGCCTTCCCAGGAGCCTGGACCCTAGTCCCCGCCCTGGCTCTCTGCCGCCTTAGGACCTTCGGCCACAGGAGAGCAGCCGCCACGGACGGCACGCAGCATGCTGGGCACCCCATTCTGTCCTCCCCAGGACATCCCCCTGGGAAAGGAGGCTCGACTGCCACCCCCATCTGGCTGGGTGAGAGACAGGGACACAACAGTGCTGAAACGGCCCCAGCCATACAGAAGGGGCCAGGGCAGAAGCCACGTTTCTGATCACGGGACACGGCTGCTCATGCCGATGGGGAAGGACCCCGACGTGCAGCAGACCAAAATGGAAGCAGCTCAACAGTCCGGGTGGTCTGAGGACGCCTGCAGTGGGGTTGGGGGTGGGCGTGCACTGATGCCTAAGTCTGTACAAGCCCAGAAAGCAGGCTTGGGAAGACTCCTATCTGGAGATGGATGGCTGATGCTGGAGAAGGGATGGGACCTGGTGCGGGACGTGCAAAGCAGACTTTACGGTCTGCAGCGGATCCTTCCATGCTGCTTTGGTTTCAAAATGCTCTTTAAATGTGACAAACAGGAGAGACGAAGATTCGCCTCACTCAGAGGACCTTTCTGGGAGAGCTCAGCTTGGCTGCCCCAGCACAGCAATGCTGGGGTCTAGCCAGGCGGGGGGAGTCCTTGGGGACTGCCGTGTCCGTGGGGACGAGGTCCACAGGCCATGTTCAGTCAGCCCAGTCACCGCACAGAACCCAGCAGCAGCTGTAAGGCGCTCATGCAGAGTTCACTGCAGGACCCTGAAGAGGGCCCCCGTGCGGCTGTGGGCACGCGAGGGCCCCTCCTTGGGCGAACAGCCTTGGACCATGCCCTGGAGTGCTGGCCGACTTCCTGGAGGCCCCACGGTGCCTGGGGCGGGCAGGCACAGAGCAACTCAGCCCAGAGGGCGTGGGGGTGCTGGGACAGGCCACGCGGGGGCCGGGAGAGGAAAGTGACCGGGCAAGCGGGCCTGGCCACCTTGGAGCCGCCACTCCAAACCACGGGGCCTGGGGACCCACAGAGAGAACGGCCTGCCAAGCTGCCCGAGCTGGGGGACAATGGCCTGGAGCCCCACCAGTGGGCGCGTGCCAGGACTACCCTCCCCCAAGGCTGAGAACCAGACTCCAAGTGCCCAGGCCTTCTTCCCAGCCTGAGGGTGTGAGGGAGGTGGACGTGTCCTCCTCTCAGGCCACCGGAGACTGCTAACAAGAAGCCTGGCTCCTGGCCCCAGCTGGACTCCAGCCAGCTTCGCCACGGGGTCTCGGTAGCTTGCTCCAGCCACAGTGGCCAGCCGGGATCTGGCCAGGACTTGGAACACAGTGTCTCCTAAAGAAGTGACTCTCAAAAGACCCTGAGCTGGACACTGGGGAGGACAACCCAGCTGGGGTCCCCACACCACTTGCAGTATAAAAAAAGAGAGAGAGAGAGACAAGGGGCTTCTCTGGGGGCTCAGTGGTAAAGAATCCGCCCACCAATGCAGGAGACACGGGTCCAATCCCTGATCTGGGAATAGCCCACATGCTGCAAGGTCACCAAGCCTGTGCGCCACAGCTACTGAAGCCCCAACTCTACAGCCCGTGCTCTACCCGAGAAGCCGCTGCAGTGAGGCCCACACTCTGAGTACCCCCGTTCACCGCAACTAGAGAAAGCCTGCGTGCAGCAGCGAAGACCCAGGGCAGCCAAAAGTAAAATAAGTAAGATTATCTTCTTCAAAACAAGAGAGAGACAAATGCTGGCTCTTGGTATCTGTGAAGCACTGACACAGTGAGATGCCCTGTGAGGGACCAGACGCCACCCTGAGCCTCAGCTGCCCTCTGCGTCAAACAGCACACCACCGACCCTGCGGGATGGCCGAGGGGGGGTCACTGAGACCCCACATGCAGACCTCAGGACTTTCCCAAGCAGCCAAAGAGAAGAGCTTCTGGGAGGCATAAGAACGAAGACAGTTGTACAGACCAGGGAACCCCAGGAACCATGAAGCATGCCACCAGGGGAGTGCCCTGGTGCCTAGTCCTGACGGCTCATCAGCACCAGCTGGGAGCTCAAAGATCCCAAAAGCCAGGAGGCTCACGTCCACCAGTGACATCCAACCACAGGGAGGGGGGCCTCAAACTGCCTGCAAACGGCTCAGAGGTGCAGCCAGCGCTGAGAGCCAGGGGAACTGTCCAGGGAGGCCAGGGGTGGGGTTGGGCAAGGGGACCACATCCCATCCTCTGACTGGCCATCAGTGTCACCTGACCACACTAGACCGTCACCTCCTGGAGGCTTTCTTAGCTGCTGCATCCTTAACACCTGTGCGGTGCCTGCCATCTTGTGGGCACTCGAGAAACGGCCAAGTAGGGAAACAGACATCACAACGGTGCCAGCACCGCAACACACCAGGGGCTCCGCCTGGGGCCACCTCTGGGGGTGCCTGTCTGAAGTTGCTATAACCAACCACCACCTAGGGTGGGGTTCAGAACAACAGAAACTCATTCTCTTGTGGTTCTGGAGGCCAGAGGTCCAAGATCAAGGTGTCAGCAGAGCTGTGCTCCTTCCACAAGCCGAGAGGATCCGCCTTTGCCTTATCCAGCTGCTGGCGGCTCTGGGTCATCCTTGGCTGGCGGCTGTGTCACCCCAACCTCCGCCTCCACTTTTTCTGTCTGCCTCAAGCCTCTCTCTGCCTTTCTCTTAGAAGGACACCAGTCACTGGATTTAGTTGCTGTTTAGGTGCTAAGCCGTGTCCGACTCTTTGTGACCCCATGGACTGTAGCACGCCAGGCTTCCCTATCCTTCACTATCTTATGATTTTGCTCAAACTCATGTCCGTTGAGTTGATGATGCCATCCAACCATTTCATCCTCTGTCATCCCCTTCTCCTTTTGCACTCAATCTTTCCCCAGCATCAGGGTCTTTTCCAGTGAGTTGGCTCTTCACATCAGGTGGCCAAAGTACTGGAGTTTCAGCTTCAGCATCAGTCCTTCCAATGAATATTCAGGGTTGATTTCCTTTAGGATTGACTGGTTTGATTTCCTTGCAATCCAAGGGACTCTCAAGAGTCTTCTCCAACACCCCAATTTGAAAGCATCAATTCTTCAGTACTCAGCTTTCTTTATGGTCCCACTCTCACAGCCATACATGACTACTGGAAAAACCATACCTCTGACTACAGGGGCATTTGTTGGCAAAGTGATATCTCTGCTTTTAACATGCTGTCTAGGTTTGTCTAGGGCCGATCCTAAATCCTGGCTGATCCCATCCAGAGATCCTTCACTGGATTACAGCTCCATGTGTGTTTGCTCAGAAGTGTGTGACTCTTTGTGACCCCATAGATGTAGCCCGCCAGAATCTTCTGTCCACAGAATTTCCCAGGCAAGAATACTGGAGTGGGTTGCCATTTCCTCTTCCAGGGGATCTTCCTGACCCAGGGACTGAACCCCACCTCCTGCGTCTCCTGCATCAGCAGGCGGATTCTTTGCCATGCACCACCTGGCAGTGTGCAAAGACCCTTTTCCAAATAAGTCACAGTCACAGGTTCCGAGTGGACGCATCTCATCAGGGACACCATTTAAGCCAATACAGGCTGCCGAAGAGGGTTTAGGTGGCCTGTGGACCAGAATTAACGCACGTCAAAGGGCTCAGCAGGGAAAGGACTCCCATGCTTCTGGCCATGTCAGGGAGGGTCTCTTGGTTTGGTGCCAGTGCATCTTTACCATGTTGCAGAGAGGGCACCCAGGCCCCAGCTCAGAGGCTGCGCCACAGCCTTGCCTCCAACAACAGTGGTCTGCCAGCCGACCTGGTTCCCTTGCTTTCCACAGCTCTCTGCATACAGCAGCTCGCGCTGCTTCCTTCAGGAGGGAGGCAAAATCTGCATATTATGACCCAGGAAGACTCGAAGAACACACTGCTGTAACATAAACAGAACAGACACACAACAGAAGGCAGAAGGTGGGTCGCCGAGTGTGACGCGGAACCTCACGGGGCCCTGCTGAGATGAAAGTCACGGCTCCCGTCCGACAGGAGGGGAGAGCAAGGCTCAGAGGGGTGCTGTGACAGCCCTGGCTGCAGGGAGAACACAGAAGAGCGAGAACCTGACGCAGCCAGGCCTGTCTAAACCTTCCTGTGGTCTGCTTTACCCAGCAGGGAGGCACGTTAACAACTGTGACGCTGATGGCAGTAAGGCCCCGAGAGATGTCCACGAGCCCTCGGGACAGCTTTCCTTACGTCACAAAAGGGACGTCACAGGTGTGATTAAGATTATGGCCCTGAACATGGGGAGACCATGCTGGGTTATCTGGGAGGGTCCAGTCTAATACAGAACCCCTTAAAAACAGAGGACTTTTAGACAAAAGGAATGAAGGGGAAGAGGAAACTTGCAAGATTCCAAGAACCCCCATGCCTGGATCTTTTTTCTTTTTTAATTTATTTGGCTGCACCAGATGTTAGTTGCGGCACAGGAGATCTTCATTGCAGCATGTGGGATCCAGTTCCCTGACCAGGGATTGAACCCGGGCCCCTTGCATTGGGAGCATAGTGTCTTCACCACTGGAACACCAGAAAAGTCCCTCCATGGCTGATTCTGAGATGGAAGGGTGATGTGGGAAGTTGAGGGCTGGAGAGAAGCATCTAGAAGCCTCCAGGAGCTAAGGGTGGCCCCTGGCCAAGAAGCAGCAACTTCAATGAGTAAGGAAAGTGATTCTTCCCCACAATGTCCAGAAAGAACACAGCCGGGCCGATACCTTGATTTTAGCTTAGTGAGAGCAGGGTTGGACTTCTGACATACAGAAGCTACAAGATAGTAAACTTGCGTTACCTTGAGCTGTCCTTAGTCACATTGACAACGGAAAACTAATACAATCATGCAAACGTGGTTTCAACGAATCCGAACCTCTTACTGAAGTCTGAGGTTTTACCCTCCATACCACAGATGACACTCAGGGACATGGGGCTCACTGCCAAAGGTCAAAAGGGAAAGCAAGCCTTCTCCACTTCAGAATCCAAACTCCTCCAACCCCTCGGCTGCCTCCGTGAAGACGTCTGCCACTCCCTTGCATGGTGCTCCTATGGCCTCCCAGACCTTCGGAAAAAACTCCAAACCCTTGCTGTGCGCACCCCCCCAGGCCCTCCCTCTCACTCTGCTCACTTCATCCTTCATCTCCCCAACTGCGCTCGCCCCACTTCTGCAACCCCAGCCTCTTAGGCCTTGACTACACAGAGCTCACCCCTGCCTCAGTACCTTTGGGACTCTCACCTATGGAGTGAGAGCCTTCTCAAGGTTTGGTCACAGGGTTAGATGACAGTCACAGAAGCTTGGTCTGATTTGACCACTCCCACATGAAGCAGCCACCACCGCCCCGCCCCCAATATCTGATCAGCACTTTCCGTCTCCTATGCCTGCAGGGCTCAAGTTGTAATTACGTAGTCACTCGATTCTTTACTTGTTTACTCTCTTCAGAACACTAGACCGTGAGGGCAGGCAAAGACCCTGTCACATTCACGGCTCTTAAAAACCCTCGGGATTTCCTGGTGGTCCAGTGGTTGGGAAGGAGTCTGCCTGCCAGTGATGAGTCAAGGAAGATTCCACATGCTTTGGAGGAACGGAACCCATGTGCCACAACCACTGGGCCAGCACTCTAGAGCCTGCAAGCTCTGACTACTGAAGCCCTTAAACCTAGAACCTGTGCTCTGCAGCAAGAGAAGCCACCGCAGTGAGAAGCTCATGTGATGAGTAGTCCCTGTGCTCTGCAACTAGAGAGGAGCCTGAGCAGCAATGAAGACCCCACACAGCCAAAAATAAATATACAAAAAAAAAGTTTTTTTTAAAGTCTCCAATAGCTCACTCTCAAAGTGACAGGCAGTACCATCCATCTCCTTCCCAAAAGGTGCTGCTAGCAGTCCCGGCTGCCCCCTCTCCTGTCACCCACTCACTGCCTGGGTCTTTCCAGCTGCAGTTTCTAGCTCTCAGTCAGGCTCACTCCCACCATTCTCCATCACACCACTTCCTGACACCTTTTAAATAACTTACTTTTATTTATTTGTATTTGTATTTGGCGAGGCATTCAGAACTTCCCCAACCAGGGATGGAACCATGCCTCCTGTAGTGGAAATGCCAAGGCTTAACCGCTGGACCACCAGGGATGCCCCTGATACTTTACTTACTTTCTTATTGTTTATCTGCCTCCCTTGGGAACTGAGGTTTCCAAGAAAGATGGGAGTTTTATCTATTTTGTCACAGCTTTGAGCCTAGCACAGATACACAGCCTGGCCCATACAGATGATCAGTGAGGAATGAATGAATGAGCAAGTCTGGGGAGAAATAAACTGGCTAGTGGGGCAGGGTAACAGGCGAGAAGTCATTTCTCTCTTGAGCCTCCTTGTTCTCTCTCCTGTAAGATGAGGATAAATAACAGTCTCTACTTTAGGGGTATTGAGGGCATGGCGGAAACAAATGAGAACTATTATTGTTGTTACTATTATTACTACCGCAGAGTAGTATTATATTTGTTACTATTACTATAGAAGCATGAACCTCTCTCTTACTCGAACGCCTACTAAGGTGCAGACTGAGCGGTCAAAGAATTATCACGAAATGGTACTGCTTTGAGTTTTGTCAAGGGACAAAGACAATTCCTCACCGCGCTCTGAAGAGATGTAGGGGGTGAAACGGCGCAAGGAGAAAAGGTAGGGTTTTTTAAATCAGAACCCGACCCGCGGCCACCAGGAAGCGTCTTTCGTCTCCGCCCCCAGCGTCTCCCAGCCCCGGAGCCGCCGCACCTTCACCCGCTGCGCCTCGTTGATGCACTGCTGGTAGCTGCCAATGTAGAAGGCGTTCTTCACGTCGAACAGCTCGTCCACCTCCCCGGAGCCGCCAGAAGCCGGACCAGGAGCCGGAGGAGCCATATCGCTGCCCTCTCACCCGCTCCCCTTCCTGAAAGACACGTCGGCCGGAAGGAGGCAGCCACCTACGGCCACGCCGGAAAATGTAGTTTACTGGCTCTTCCCTGGAGATGAGCCAATAGAAGACTCTTAAAGCGGACTAGAGAGGCGGGAGACGCAAGTGCGTCTCGCAGGGCATCTTGGGAACTGTAGTTTAATTCGATGCTGAGATCCCGCGGGATTCCGGGAAACCATGGTAAGGATGTAAGGATGTGGTGGAGGCTGTGAACCGTGAGTTGGAGAAAGTGGGACCGAGCGGGAGGCAGATCCAATGAACTGGAACGCTTTCTGACGTCATCGACACGCGCCGGAAGTACCGTTCACACGCGCGCTCACACTGCCTTGGCTGCGAGGATGGCAGGCTTCGCGGAGCTCGGGCTGTCTTCGTGGCTCGTGGAACAGTGTCGGCAGATGGGTTTGAAGCAGCCCACGCCCGTGCAGCTGGGCTGCATCCCCGCCATCCTGGAGGGTGAGTGTGGCTTGGTCTCTTCAGGAGGCTTCCCCGCAACTGTCGCTTCTCTTGCCTTCTCTCAGCTTTTTGCCCACGCGGGTCCCGTGAGGCAAGGGGCAGCCCTGGCCCTTACGGGCGATCCTGGGTTCCGGAGAACGACTAGGTAATGTTGGCGTTTAGGCTGTACGACTGACTCGCCTGCACAAGTGATATAATCTCTGAAACGTTCGTAGCCTCATCACTGGGAGGGTTTGATGAATACCTAATAGTGCTGGGAAAATTCGATAGAATTTGCTTTACTGTCTTCATTTTACAAATGGCAATTGAGGTTGTCAAGATTATTGGTAATTCCAGGACTCTGGTCCCTAGACTGCTCTTCTCTCCACCCCTTTGGACCAGCCCAGTTTTGCCATTAAAGAGACGCCTTCAGGAAGCCTACGATGTGACAAGTTAAGGCATTAAATAAACAGGGATGAAGAGTCAGTAGGGAGAATAAGATTCAGGTTGGGGGAGGGTATTCTGAGTTTCCCAAGCTCTGATCCCAGGGAAGAAGTCAAAATGAGATTGTGGTTCATAGCAAGTATCTCAGGTCACATGGATGTGGGTTCCAGTCCAGGCTGTTACTGGCTGTATGTCCTGGGCAAACCTTTGACTCTGTTTCCCCTTCTGTTAAATGAGGACAATAATGGCCTCACTCTCCTTAAATGTGTCGATTACTCTAAATGGAAAGTTGTCGTAATGTCTTCAACAGGAAGGGCACAGGCTGGTACTAAGCATATAGTTCTTGTCATTATTGTTAAGTTTCTAAGTCATGCCCGAGTCTTTTGTGACCCCATGGACTGTAGCCCGTTGGGCTCCTCTGTCCATGGGATTTCCCAAGCAAGAGTATTGGAGTGGGTTGCCATTTACTTCTCCAGAGGATCTTCCCAACCCTGGAACCTATGTCTCCCGCACTAGCAGGTGGATTCTCTACCACTGAGTCACCAGGGAAGCCTGAGCATATAGTCATTGCTCGTTAAATGTTAGCTGCTGTAAACTGTGCCTGATGGAATACCTGTCTGCACCTGTGACGCTGCTGTGTTCTCTGCCCAGGTCGGGACTGCCTGGGCTGTGCCAAGACAGGCAGCGGCAAGACAGCAGCGTTTGTCCTGCCCATCTTGCAGAAGCTGTCTGAGGATCCCTATGGCATCTTCTGCCTCGTCCTGACACCCACCAGGTGAGTCCCACCCCCCACATACAGACACATGCCTCTCGGGTGAGTGAACCAGCTGTGTGGTCTTAGGGATGTGCCTTTACCTCTTTGAATACACTTTCCATGTGTGCAAAATGGGAACAGAAATTAGCCCAACCCTTAGAGGTGCTAAAGAATTAGCAAGATGGTGTGTGAAAAGTGCTGAGCACAGGGCTTGACTCAGGGCAAGCAGGAAGGCCAGGAAGTAGGCATATGGGCAGAGGAAAGGCCTGGACAGAGCTGGGGGCAGAGAGGAGGGGACTTGGCCACTGACCCACTGACCAGCCTCGAAGCAGGGGGATGCGGGTGGTGGGCGGGTTAACACCTGGGTCTCGGGCTTTGATGACTGTGGTGTCAAGGCCATTGCTGAGGATGTGGGATGAGGAAAGGCCAGTTTGGGTGGGACTGGCCGAGGACAAGCCATACTCTGTTCGGGCACCCAGCCTAGTGAGAGGGCAGGAGCCACAACGGGCTTCCAACGGTCAGTATCAGAACCTTTGTCCAAAGGGGACTGGGAGCCATGGAGGGTGTATCAACAGGAAAGATGCAAGCAGGAGGCCCTATTGATGGAGGCAGGCACAAAACCCCCATCTGACTCATGCTGGCCCCTTCATGCCCACAGGGAGCTGGCCTATCAGATCGCAGAGCAGTTCCGGGTCCTGGGAAAGCCTCTGGGCTTGAAAGACTGCATCATCGTTGGCGGCATGGGTATGGGGGAACCCAAGGAGGCTCTGGGCATGGGACTGCTGCAGCCTCAGACCATCTACCTAGCCCCACCTCTCGCATTCCACCCACAGACATGGTGGCCCAGGCCCTGGAGCTTTCCCGGAAACCACACGTAGTCATTGCCACACCGGGGCGCCTGGCTGACCACCTCCGCAGCTCCAACACCTTCAGCATAAAGAAGATCCGCTTCCTGGTGAGTCAGCCTGGGGCCCTGATTCATCCATTTGGGAACTGTGCGTCCCATTGGCCATCCGTTACCGAGTTAGGAATGGTGACAGTGACATCTCAGGGACCAACGAAAGGGGGCCTGTACTAGAAAAGATGGGCTTCCCAGGTGGCTCAGTTGTAAAGAATTCACCTGCCGATGCACGAGATGCGGGTTCAGTCCCTGGGTGGGGAAAATTCCCTGGAGGAGGAAATGGCAACCCACTCCAGTATTCTTGCCTGGAAAATCCCATGGACGGAGGAGCCGGAGGTCTACAGTCCTTGGGGTTATAAAGGGTTGGCCACAACTGAGCACACGTGCATGCACACACTAAAAAAGTTAGTTGAGGGCAGGGCCTCTCTGAGGAGTTAACGTTGAAGCTGAGATGGGCAAGAAAACAGGCCTCCAAGACCTCAAGGGAGAGTGCTCCAGGGTGCACGTCTGAGCCCAGAAAGGAGGCACATGGAGGAGGTAGGCTGGGCCCCGGGCTGGTGGTCGGGCCTCGGACAGCAGCCTCACCCCAGGTCCCCACCCCCTGCCTGCTGCGGCTGATGCTACAGGTGATGGATGAGGCGGACCGGCTGTTGGAGCAGGGCTGCACTGACTTCACCGTCGACCTGGAGGTCATCCTGGCAGCCGTGCCCGCCCGCAGGCAGACGCTGCTCTTCAGCGCCACGCTGACCGACACACTGAGGGAGCTACAGGGCCTGGCCACCAACCAGCCCTTCTTCTGGGAGGCTCAGGCCCCGTGAGTCCGTAGCTACTTTCTGGCAGGGGGACGGGGCAGGGCAAGCGGGAGGCAGGGGTGTCCAACAGAGGTCATTGACCTCATTCAACAGAAGGGGAAACAAATCTGCCCGTGCCCAGGGTGCGCACCGTGGAACAGCTGGACCAGCGCTACCTGTTAGTGCCTGAGAAGGTCAAGGATGCCTACCTGGTTCACCTGATCCAGAACTTCCAGGACGAGCACGAGGACTGGTCTATCATCATCTTCACCAACACATGCAAGTGAGCACGGCGGGCCTGCCGCTCCCGTCCCCCGGCGTCCCGCCCCCGGCGCCTCATGGAGGTCCAGCAGGTGGTCTGTGGTTGGAGGGGTCAGGCACACGGCCAGTCTTGGCACTCCAGGGCCTCTGCTCCGAGCAGCAGTTTCAGAGGATTCACTCAAGGAGGCTCAGAGAGGTCAAGCAGTTTGCTAATAAGGTCACTCCCATGAAGACTGAGCCAGGATTTGGGGGTCCTCAAACTTGCCCTTTCCTGGTGGCTCAGATGCTAAAGAATCTGTCTGCAGTGCAGGAGACCCAGGCTCATTCCCTGAGTTTGCAAGATCCCCTGGAGAAGGGAGTGGCAACCCACTCCAGTATTCTTGCTTGGAGAATTCCATGGACAGGGGAGCCTGGTGGGCTACAGTCCATGGGGTTGCAAAGAGTCAGACAAGACTGAGGGACTAACACTTTCACTTTTTGAGACCTGCCCTTAACTGGAAGAGCTGAGGGCCTTGGGCTCTCCCCCAGGAGACCCCTGCAGCAGCTGGGAAGGCCTTGGAGCAGCTAGTTCGCTGTGGTCTCGGGGGGTCACTGAGTTCCAGCACATCACCCCCACGGCTGTCCTCTCCACAGACCCAGGGATTTCAAAATCCTTTGACGTATTTGGGGAGAGCATCAAGGAGCTGTAGGCCGGTCTAGCCTGACCCAGCGTAGAAGGGCAGCCCACAGCACGTGGAGGAGACCTCCTGACCACTGCCCCCCAAGAATTTCTTGGGCTACCAGAAGAAAACAGGCTGGACCTAGAGCACTCTCTTGTAGGCTTAGGCCAGGGAAGGGGTCAGCAGGCAGGACGCGGCACCCCTGCTTCTCCTTCCCCAGTCACACAGGGCCACTGTTCGGGGTCTCGGGGCGGGAAGGCGGGGGCAGAGCACCTTCCCAGGACCCCAGCACTAGATGGACCAACAGCCTGTCCTTCCCACCAGGACCTGCCAGATCCTATGCATGATGCTACGCAAGTTCAACTTCCCCACCGTGGCTCTGCATTCCATGATGAAACAGGTGAGGCGCCAGGCGGCCACCCGGAGCCCTCCCCGACCAGCCTCGCCCTGGGGACCCCTCCCGGCCCCAGGGCTTTTGCTCAGGCCCTCTCCTCTGCCTGGAACACTCTTCCTGCCACCCCATCTGCCCCATTCTGGCCTCCTCAAGGTCATCTCCCTCAAGGTCATCTCCCTTGCTGGACTGTGAGCCCCTTGAGGGCGGAGACCGTCCTGGCCTCTGCCGTGCGTGTCCCCAGGCCTCACACAGTAAGCATACACTCTGAAACATTTCTTGGGATGCTACCTGATATCCTCCCGCCCCAATTCTCTCCCAATTTGGCACAGAAAGAACGCTTTGCCGCCCTGGCCAAGTTCAAGTCCAGCATCTACCGGATCCTGATTGCGACAGATGTAGCCTCCCGGTGAGCGGCTCCAGGGTGCCCCTACAAAAGGGCCAGAGAGGGAGGGTGGCTTCAGGCAGCCCCAGCTTCACCGCCGAGTGACCTTGGGTGAGTCCCAACCTCGGTTTCCCCACCTGGACAGAGGCGCTGAGTGACCTCTGCCTCCAGGGGCCTGGACATTCCCACTGTGCAGGTGGTCATCAACCATAACACCCCCGGACTCCCGAAGATCTACATCCACCGCGTTGGCCGGACAGCCCGCGCAGGTGAGCAGATAGGGCGGGCGCTACCCATGCAGGGGGCACGGGTTTGATCCCTTCTTGGGGAAGATCCCGCACACTATGGCCAAACCCCCCCAAACAACCAAAAAGACACAGGTGTGGGTGCTGTGTCTTCTCCACATGACCCAGGCAGCACTGAGCTATCCCCTGGGGACACGGCACACAACCCCTCCCCACCACCACCTCTTGCCTCACCCGAGCCCCCTTCACCTGTCAGGGCTGGCCGTCCTAGCCCAGCAGCAAACAGGTGTACAGGTCCTGATGGGTAAGATGCTGCCCTGTGGGATTCAGTGTTCAAGTTCAACCACTTGCTGTGACTCCTGGTAGGAGCCTTGTGTCTGCTCCTCAGCCCCACCCGGAAGGGGCACAGAATCCGGGAGATTTTCTCACACCTGGAGTTGGCAGAGCCATGGTTTCTGGGGCCAGACTGGCCCTTCTCTCCTGCCCTGTGGCCTCAGGTCGGTCACATCAGCTCTCTGGGCCCCCACCACCCCGTCCAACAATGGGTAACAAGAATGTGACGCCTGTTTGGGGCCGCTCTGAGGGCCTCAGGCCTGGTCAGCTCCCAGGGCTGTTCTAGCGCATTGTCTCATGGAAGCCAGGAACAGAGAAGGTGGCATGTAGGCTTCGGAGCTGAAGCCTGTCTGGGCTTCCTGCTGATAGGACTGGGCTTGAGCTCCCCGGCAGCCACACCAAAAAGGGAAATCAGCTACATTACCAGCCCCTGATTGAGGCCAAGCTGGCAGGACAGCTGCCCCTCCCTGGAGTCCTGCTGCTCCCCTGGGACAGACCTGCCTGCCACACAGAGGTCAAGCAGGGGGCTGAGACCTGACGCTCTAAGCTTCCTTCGTTTCCACTCATTCTTCCACCCACTGAGCTCCTGTACAGTTCCCCTTGATCAGGAGGAGCTCTGAGCTGCCTAGCAGTCAGGACCTGCTTGTATCGGCCCCTTCTCCTGGCCTCCAGCACACAATCTGGGTGTGTCCCCACAGGGCGGCAGGGACAGGCCATCACGCTGGTGACGCAGTATGACATCCACCTGGTTCACGCCATCGAGGAGCAGATCAGTGAGTGGTGTGGGGAAGGGAGGGTGGTGCCTCCGGGTGAGACGTCCACTCACCCTGTCAATGCCTGCCTGTCTGCTCATGTGAGGAGGCTTAAACTGCACTTTCTTTCCTATGCAACCCCCATAGAAGTTTCATTGGCCCAGCAATTGAAGCAGAAACTCCGTCGTGGCCTCCAGCAGCCGAAAGCCACATCTGATGGGAAGGGACTTTGGTTTCTCAGACCACAGTGTGTGGGTGGTCCCTGCAGATGAGTCAGAAGCCCCAGGGCTGTGGCCTAGGCAGGTTTTTAAAAATCCCTTTGGGTGGTTTAATATACATATATCCAAGACCGAGAAGCTCTGGGGCATCTCCAACCACTGCACAGACTGTTCTGAGATTTAGAAACGTCTTGACTTTAATGGACACTGTTTTCAGAAAAAAAACAACTCCTAATCAAATTCATAGTGTTGTTAACAACCAGAAAGAGAGAGCAGTCTGTACCCAGTTCTTGCCAACCTGATCTTTATCTGACATGACTCTGTATGGCCTTGCGTGCCCTGCTGCATGGAGAGCTACATGGTTGAAATCTTTCTCTCTGTGGTGCCTCCCCTTCCCTGCCCCCTCTCAACCCCAGGCCCCTGCTGTCCCCACAGAAAAGAAGCTGGAGGAGTTCCCAGTGGAGGAAGCCCAGGTCCTACAGATCCTCACACAGGTCAACGTGGTGCGGAGGGAGTGTGAGATTGTGAGTGTCAGGGAAGGGGCTCGTCCTCGGGGACCCAGGGTGCTTCCTTGAAGGTGGCAACCCCTGTGATGGTCTCTCCCTCCCCCTACTCTTTCCCCCCCTGCCCAGAAACTGGAGGCTGCCAACTTCGATGAAAAGAAGGAGATTAACAAGCGGAAGCAGATGATTCTGGAGGGGAAGGTGAGGGCTGGCTGAGCCGTCTGTGTGGTAGGGGCAGGGCACAAGGGTCCCCAGGGAGGGCGCTCAGCTTAGCCACCTTCTGGTCCTGCCCGTGCCAGGACCCCGACCTGGAGGCGAAGCGCAAGGCTGAGCTGGCCAAGATCAAGCAGAAGAACCGGCGCTTTAAGGAGAAAGTGGAGCAGACACTGCAGCGGCAGAAGGCCAGCAGGACTGACCGCAGGGGGCGCCCACCCAGGGCCCGGCCTGAGGCCTCCTTGTCCCTAGCGCCCGCTCAGGGTCCAGCCTGAGTTCCTCACAGCACCCACTTGCCCAGCCTGGGACTCCTTCATCAAGCTGAGGGTTGGCGCGCCCTCCCCTGAGGACAGAACCCTCTGCCAGCCTGCCCAGTGCCCCTCAGCAGAGCCCGCTGACACACACGCTGTATAGCGCACAGCCCTCCACCCTGCAGCCTCTGGTGGCCCCTTTTCAGAGCCTTGGCTGGGAGGCGGGCTGCTGAGGAAGAAAGAACACTGGCTGTGAGGTTGGGCCCCGGTCCACCTGGGACGCAGTGACCCCAGCCCAGGGTCACCCTGGATGTGCGATGAGCAGAGGTGTGTCACTTGCAGGAGGTGCTTAATAAATGAGGCTTTTAGCTTCTGCAGCCTGGCTCTGGGGAGCAGGGGCAGCGAGAAGAGGGTATGGCTGCCTGTGCTTCTCAAGTCCCCCGGAACGTCATGCTACCACCCCACCCACTAGTTCTCCTTTCCTGTCGGGCCAGGCCCAAAGCCTTGGACTGTGGTGTTGACCATTCCAGCCGAGTGACCTTGGGTGGGAGAAGTCCCTTATATGGGCCTCAGTTTCCTCATCTGGAAAATGGGTATAGCAACCGCTCTACTACCCAGATGTAGACATGATGTTTTGGAGAGATCGTTTCCATGCCTAGTGAACACAGCCACATTCTAGGAGCTTTCCCCTTGCCCACTTGGTTGTATTTGGGGTTTGTGGCTAGAGTGAAGTGAAAGCGGGGGGATTAATCAGGGTCCACGTTAGTCCAAGGTGGTCCAGACAACATGGGCAGGGCTTAAGGAGACAGGGAAGCAGAGCCACGTGTCCTGGGCGCGCTCCCTCGGGCTTTCTGAACCTCGCCCTCCAGGTGGCTTACCAGGCTGAGGGCAGATGGACGGAGGGCCCAGTGCTGGCGGTTGGGTACACCCAGGCTGCTCAGACACCACACACACAGCCACGCTCAGAAATGTAATTTGGGCATCAGCACATGCCCTGGGGAGTCTAGAAATTCTACACAATGAAAAGCTCAAAAACAGCCTCTGAGCTGTGAACAGCCAGGGCTGGCTGGAGTCCTGTAGACAAGCCCTCCCCAGGCTGAGTCGGGCCCCAGTTGCTGCCAGGGGGCTTGGCCCACTGTGCCGCCTGCGGCCTGGCCTGTGCCCCAGGCGGGAACCCTTTGTGTAAAACCAGCTCCCAGAGGCCCCTTCCTCTATGCAGACCCGGAGGCTGGACTCAGGGCGCGCCCTCGGCCAGGCGGGCCAGCCCCTCCCGCAGCTCGCTCAGCTCAAACAGCCTGACGTCCAGCAGCTGCGCGGCCCGGCCCACCTCGGCCCGTGCCCGCTCCCGCTCGACTCGGGCCTCCTCCAGGCTGCGCTCCGTGGCCCGCAGCTGGTGCTCCAGCTCTGCGTTTCGGGTTTCCAGGTCCTACAGGGAGAGAGCAGGCGGTGTTGGGGCCCCAGCGAGTCTCAAGCGTCCAGCGTCTCAAAGCGGGTGCTGGGGACCACAGCCCCCACTCTGGGCCAAGCTCTCCCTGTCTGCTGGCTTTTTCCCAGCTACCTGTACCCAAGATCTCCCTGGTCCCCCAGCCAATTTGAACTGACCACATTCCTCCTCAAAATCCTCCTGTTCTGGGAATGAAATTCAAACCCCTCCCTCTCCTTGCTCATTCCTGCTCAGCCTTTCTGGCTTCCTGTGGTTCCTTGAATACTTTCTCCCCACCTCAGGGCCTCTGCATTTGCTGTGCACGCTGCCCAGGAGAAAACAGGGAGCATTCCCTCAAATACTCTCTCTCTGGGGGCACCAGATCCTTTAACTTCTCCACCTGCTGGACTCACAGGACATGCCCCTATGAACGTTCCTCAGATAAAGTCTTCAGTGAAAGCCAGGCCAGCTACATCTGGGTACAAATACAAGCTTCTGGCCTCAGACAGGGATGTGTGAGGATTTGATAGGGGTCAAGAATGGAAATTTAACAGAGACTCAAAAACTGCTTGTTGAATGAATGGAAGAAGATGAAACCTTGTCCTGATAACCATCATTTGACTCAGTCCTTCCATACACCTGGTCGTCTGAATCCTTCACAACCTTAGATGTCTTCCTGACTCCATTTATAGGTGAAGAAACGGAGGTTCAGGAAGGCCCACGGCTGCCCAGAACCCGTGGGAAGGGAAGATCATGTCCGTCCCGTACCAGGGGCTGGCTGCCACGGGTAGTCACCCCACCCCACCCCACAGCAACCACACATACCTGCACCTTCTGCTGTGTCTCCTCACGTTCGGTGTCTGCGGCCTCACGGGACCCACTAGTCTGGCTCCTCAGCGTCTGGATCTCCTGATGGAAAAGTTCCCCAAATCTGTTCCGAGGTCCTTGGCTCCCCTGGGGGAGAGCAAGGCAGGCAAGGCCCAAGGAAGCACACAGGCACACAGAGGCGTTCACACACCTGGTCTTTGGTTTCCACTAGTGCCTCCAGCTGCTCCAATGACTGGCTGGGGCCCTCCTTCTCACTGACGGAAGCTGGCTCTGCCGCAGCCTGGGCTTCCAGCTCAGCCACCTGTGCAGACAGAAGGTCAGTCCCTGATGACCCAGTCTGTACCCTCCTCACCCTGGGGATATGCCTCCTGATCAGTCAAGCCCGTGACTGGGAACTCATCCCTTCAATCTGGGCCACTACCTCACCTCTGGCAGGTAGGACTCTAGGGTCTGACGACCCTCTGTGGCCGACATTACTTCAGACCCATACTACAGAGCAAGAAACTAAGACTCTGGGAAGTGACCTGCCGAGATCACACATCCAGCCAGTTGAACCCAGGACAAATAGGAGGCAGGGCCTTCACAGTGACCCTTGGGCCACTTAGGGTCTTTGGGAGGGTGGGGCTTCCTCACCCGCTGCCGCAGCCTCTCAGCCTCTGCGCGCTGGGCCTCCAGCTGCTGCCTCCACTGGGCGGCGGCCGCGTTGGCCTCTCGCAGGGCACCGGCCAACTTGTTGTTACTGTCCTGCAGCGCGAAGAACTCGGCCTCCCACTGCACCTCGCCCACGGAGCTGCGAGAGCGCCGGGGTCAGCAGAGGGCAGGGCGGGGCCTCACTGGGCCGGGGGCGGGGCTAGGGCGGTGCTGGGTCTGGGGCGGTGCTATGGGCGGGGTCAAGAGACCTCGAGACAATGGGGTGGGGACGTCCCGGGGAGGGACGCTCCGCGAGACACAGTCCGCATGGAGGGCAGTATCAACCCATGGGATGTGGACAGAACCGGGTGGTGGGGAGGCACCCGTGGGTTTAGAATTAGCTGGGGGAGGTGAGGACGGGCTAGGGTTAGCCCCGAGGAACGGATGAGGCAAGCGGGGTCGGCTCTGGAAGGGGCGTAATCTGGGTGTCTCCTCTCCAACCCAGGCCTGTACTGGGATCCCGGGCGTGGATCCACTGTCAGATTGCGCCACTTGAACGAGTCCCAACAGTTTCTGGAAATTCCTCTCGCCTCCCCCACCTTTCGTCCCGTCACGCCCCGTACCCTCTGCTACCCCCTCACCCTTCGGACAGCATCTTTTTGAGCCGCTCGCGTTCAGCGGGGCCCGGGGCATCCGCGCTCTGGCTGCGGAATAGCTTCTCATCGCCGGGGCCATTGGTGCTGACGAGGGGGCTCGGAGGCACCTAAGGGCATGGATAGAAGTGAAGTCAAGTAGGGCGCGGTTTCAGTTAAGGGCCAGCTAGGTCATGGTTGGGGTCAGGGCTGATGTCAAGGGTCCTGACTGAGAGGGGGCAGGAGGTCCTTCCCAGCACTGGGATCCAATCGTTCCTCTCCCCTCCTCACCCACCATCCGTGGCCCCAACATGGCCCCTGGGCTGTAGTTTGGCGCCCTGTCCCGCCTCCTTGCCTGCTGGGCTCTCACCAACCCACCAGCAACAAACCTAATGCAGGCTAGCCTAAACCCAGGGAGACAGATACTCATAATCTGCAAATCGGGGAGCAATCTGATGCCTCGGTGCTGTTCCCTCACCGCAGTGACCTCTCCTGGGGCCCAAATTTCAACAGCTATTTAAAATTCCTATGGGAAATCTACTCCATTAGGCTAAATTCATTATGAATCCACCTGGTGCCTGGACCACAGTCCTGAGGGCAGGGACCAGCCTACTTTTTTTATCTTCTTAAGCCCTGTGCCCAGTCCAGGGTGTGGCACACAGTAGGTGGTCAATAAATGATGTTGAATAAGTTAGTGGGGGGAAATGCTCAGGGACAGTTTTTTACCCCACCCCACTACTTAGGGCTTCCCAGGTGGCTCAGTGGTAAAGAACCCGCCTGTCAATGCAGGAGACATAAGAGACGCAGGTTCAATATCCCTGGGCTAGGAAGATCCCCTGGAGGGCATGGCAATCCACTCTGGTATTCTTGCCTGAAGAATCCCAGGAACAGAGAAGCCTGGCGGACTACAGTTCATAGGGTCACAAAGAGTTGGACATGACGGAAGCGAGAGTATGCAAGCACGCACCGCTACTTAGCCATTTCACCTCTGCCACGTGAGCTGGTTTTCTGGCCTTCCTTTATCTAACTTTCAGACAGGCCTGTGACATGCTCCCATGGCACCCACAGCCCTTTTCCATGGTCCCTGCCATGGATCTAGTTTTACATCATCAGTGAGCGTTTGGTCCTGAGCACCGGCAGTGTTTAGACCCCTCCCCTCCATAGCAGTTGAGTTCCTGGGACAAGGAGTGCTGACCTGGTGGGCAGTGAGCCCCAGCGCTGGACTGGTGAGCTCTCCTCCATCCTGAGATTTCTCCCGTGCCAGCCTTGCTGCTTCCTTCACTTCCTGGAACTTCTCAGCAAACTGAGGGATGAGGGATAGGAACAGTCAACAAACTCCCAGCCCCCTCCACCAGGGCCCCACCACACGATTCCCACCCAGCACCAGCTCTGTCACTTTGGAAGAGAAGGAAGAAGGCTGGGAAAATGATGCCCAAGGAGCAGAGTGGGTATCAGGCTAGAGGGCAGGGGTGGGATGTTCACGGAGGCCACCTTGAGAAAGAGATCCCCTTTCCCTCTCAATCAGCTTATCTCAGTAAGGAGAGCCTCAGGTGGGTGCTAATCTGTCTTTCATGCCTGGGAGCTTGTGAATATCCTTTGTGACAAAAAGAAAGCAGGTCTTGCACTTGGAGCCTCTGACAGGCACCTGCAGCCAGTGGGAAAGTAATCACCCTGTTCTCATTTTTGTTATATTATAGTTTACATTAATCTCCCATACCTGTTTTCCAGCTAGAGTAGGATACACTTTTTTTTTTTTTTTTCATTTTATTTGTTTATTTTTGGCTGCACCAAGCGGATTGTGGGATCTCAGTTCCCTGACTAGGCATTGAACCTGGACCATGGCAGTGAAAGCCTGGAATCCTAACCACTAGGCCACCAGGGAACCTTTTAAAAAATTTTGTTTATGTATTTATTTATTTTTGGTTGTATGGATCTTCATTGCTGCTTAGACTTTTCTCTGGTTGCAGCGAGCAAGGGCTCCTCTCTAGTTGTGGTGCACAGGCTTCCCATCGCAGCTCCTCTCGTTGCAGAGCACAGGCTCTGGGGCACGTGGGCTCAGCAGTGGCAGCTCCTGGGCTCTAGAGCACAGGACCCATAGTTATGGCGCACAGGCTTCATTGCTCTGCAGCATCTAACATCTTCCCAGTCCAGGGATTGAACCTGTTTCTCCTGCATTGGCAGGTAGAGTCTTTACCACTGAGCCACCAAGGAAGCCTCCAACCTTTTTAAATTTTAAAATAAATTTTCTTAGCTTGAAAGTAATTTTAAAAATATTTACAGATATACACTCCCTTGGTTTGTGCAAAGTGGCCAGTGCCATTCATTGGGGGTATTGGTGGTAGGTAGTGTTTTCAAAAACTGTTCTAGGATTTCTCTGGTGGTCCAATGGTTAAGACTCCACACTTCCAGTGCGGGGGGTGCAATCCTCAGTTGGGGAACAAAGATCCCATATGCTACATGGCGTGGCCAAAAAAAAAAGTCCCAAGAGCAACTGAATACTCATATGTGAAAAAAATACTCCTACTTTATACCGCCCATGGAAATTAATTAAAGATCTAAATTTGAAAGGGAAACTAATGCTTCTAAAAGAAAAGAGAAGAAAAGCATCTCGGAGAGCATGAACCATACAGGGAAACAATTAATAAGACAATGCCGAATTCTAGAAACAGCAGAGGGTGGAGGGAGGTGGTGATGAAGGTAGTGCCAGGGGTGTGGGGAAGCCCATCAAAGGCACCCAGAGAGGAGCAGGGTGTGTTCAAAATGAAAGCAGGTGGCCAACTGAGCTGGGATGTGGACCAGGGAAGTGGGAAGGGGCTACAGGCTGGTCCAACTCTATATGCCCATTCTGTAGCTGGGAAGATGGACGCCCAGCATCTGTCCAGGGCCCCCAGTACACACAAGAGAAGACCCAACCCCAGCCCTGCTCCTCCCACCATGTACCCCCGCAGGCCCACCTGAGTCAGATGCTGTTCAGAAGCAAAGCCAAGACCATAGACAGTGTTGGCGCGACTGTCTGCCCACTGTCCAAACTTCTGGGAGGTTTTGGTAAAGGTCATGTTGGGAGTGACAGTGCTGTTGATGATGGCCTGGGAGAAAAGTTCATGGGTGATGGAACTGGTAATAATCAATAGGAAACCCCCAGAGAAAATCGCCTTCTATTAGTCCTTCTGTGCTAAGTCACTTTAGTCCTGTCCGACTCTTTGCAACTTTATGGACTGTAGCCCACCAGGCTCCTCTGTCCATGGGATTCTCCAGGCAAGAGAATGGGAGTGGGTTGCCATGCCCTCCTCCAGAGGATCTTCCTGACCCAGGGATCAAACTTATGTCTCTTACGTCTCCTGCATTGGCAGGTGGATTCTTTATCACTAGCACCACTTGGCTTGAGCCATTTCAGAAGGAAGATGGAGACCCAGAAACATTCAGAGTATCCCCTGGCCCCCAAGACACACAGCAAGGCAGCAAATGGACCCAGTCCTGTCCTGGGATCCTTGGCACCTGCCACCCCACCCAGGCCCCACCAGGACCTTGGCACCCCCAAGGCTGATGATTCGGTAGACATTGCGGGTGGCATCATAAAAGTAGGAGACAGTGAGCGCGTGTTTGCCCGCGGGGATCCAGTTCCGCTTGGTGGCCGGGTCGATCTGGAACACGTGTGCCCGTGTGCTGAAGATGGGCTGCTCCCTGTGTGGGGAGAGGGTGCTCAGTGGGGGCCACCCACACCCACCCCCAGGGACTCAGGGTCAAGCTGGCAGAAGCAGGGGCTCACCTGGCTGTGGACATTGGTCAGGCTGGTCTGGGTGGGCTCCAAGTAGCAGCCAGTGGGATGGTGGGAACTGCTGGTTTGGCCTCTGGAGGGAGAGGGGGTTTGTGAGTGTCCCCCAGGCCAGGATGAGGGAGGCCAAGCATGTCCAACCCCATGTACACCATTCACAGAATTTCGACCCCAAAGTGAAGGGAATGTAGCCGGCCAGGCTCCTCCATCCATGGAAGTCTCCAGGCAACAATACTGGAGTGGATAGCCATTCCCCCTTTCAGGGGATCTTCCCAATCCAGAGATCAAACCTGGGTCTCCTGCATTGCAGGAAGACTCTTTACCATCTGAGCCCCCAGAGGCCATCTCTGTCCTGAGTGTTGCAGGAACATCCTCCAGATGTGCCTCTGACAGGAGGCACCTGGCATCCCGGGCATAAACCTCGCATCTTCCTGCTTACAGGACTCCCAGTGAAGTCTTCTCTATCTCTGGGCTGGGCTGAGGAGGCCAAGGCCAATTCCTGTTCAGCACCTTCTGACATTCATCCAGTACTCTTCAAAGCAGGGCCGCCACCAAAAGAGTGAGGCGTTACTGGGTGCCTACTGGGAGACCCGTCCCCCACAGGACCGCCAAAGAAACCCCTCAGCTTCCACTCTAGAGCAGAGGCACTCCTTGGAGTTAAAGTCCAAAAATCCCCAGGGAGCCTGCAGCCTAGTTAAAGAGACAAGATGCAGCTGCACAGGTCCACTGTGGTGGCCACGCATCACCACTGAATCCCAGTATGCGCGCGGTTGGGTGGGAACCAGGTCCTGGAGAGACCCGGGGGAGGGCAGGCAGACAGAGGGAAGAGAGGCCTGAACTCCGTAGCCCCCGTGGTCAGAAAGGGGAGTGCACCCCCTCCCTTCTGGGCAGCTGCTGTCCTGGTCACAGGGTCTGAAACCGGAGCTCGGGTTGGGGGAGGGGCGGTGACTTTGGCCGGCCTTGGGGGTGGGTCCCGGGTCGAGCCGGGGTTCCGGGGGCGCAGGGGTCTCAGACACTCAGGTCCCTCCTGCCCGTCCGGACGCTCCTGCCACGACTTGCTGCACTGGGGCAAGTTACTCACCAACTAGTCATGCGCCTCGGACGCCTCCGGCCGCGGGGCTCCCCAAGGGGAGCCCTACCCGCCCGGTGTCTGGGATCCAACACTGCGTTTGGTGGTCGAAGCCCCACCCCACGAGCCCCAGTCCAGGGGATCGGATATTCATTCGGGATCAAGACCCCACCCGCGTCACGACCAGGACGCCCCAACTTCGGGAAGTGTCGCCCCCAGCCCTGGAACTTCCAAGATCCCTTGCCACGGCCCTCCAACACTCCGGGTCCAGAACTTCGGGGACACGTTCTCTACCTCCTGCAACCGCAGGTCCAGAACTTAGGGGATCCTTCGCGCTGTCCCTGACTCCTGAACTTCGGGGACCCCCTGCCACCCTTCCATCCCCAGGTCGGGAATTTCGGGGTTCCCTCGGGTCGCCCCTCCACCCCAGGTCCGGAACTTCGGAGACACCTTCACAGCCTTCTCCAACAACGGGGCCGGAACTTCGGGATCCCCTCCCAATGTCCCCTCCCTGACCCCGACTCCGGAACTTCGGGGTCCCCTGACCTCTCAAGCTCTGGCACTTCGGGGCTCCCCCAGCCGCCCCCAGCCTCCGTATCCCGAACTTCGGCGACCCCCCCAGCACCCTCTCCAGGGCTCTCGAACTTCGGGGCCCCCCGCACCCCCAGCGCTGGCTCGGTTGGCCGGGCTCACCCTGCCGGCTCGGCGCCCCTCAAGTGTCCGGGCGCGAGACGGGTGCCGCCCCGCGGCGCCGACTCCCCGCAGCCCGGCGCCCCGCTCGCTCGCTGGCTCCGGGGCCCGCGCCCTCCGCGCCGCCCGCGCCTTTGTCTGCGCCGCCGCCGCCGCCGCCCGCGCCGCCTCCGGTCCCATCGCGGCGGGTCCCGACGCGGCCGCCGCCCGCCCCGCCTCCCCGGGCCGCCGAGGCCGCCCCGCAGCGCCCCCTGCCGGCCCTCCGCGGCGGGGGGGCGGGAGAGAGGGAGGGGCAGGAGCAGGGAGGAAGAGGGGGAGGGTGGGGGGCAAGAGGTTAAGAAGGGTGCGGAGGGGGACAGTCAAAGGGTAGAGCCAGAGACCCGGACCCAGAGACAGAGAGACGGAGGAGAGAGGCAGAGACACAGGCGACAGGCAGACAGACCTAGGCGGACAAAGGAGAATGTGGCCTCATCCTCCTTTCAAGGGTGTATGTCGGGGGTGTGTCCCCGATCCTCTGGGCCACGGCTGCTTTTGTCTGTCATGGGGAGTCAGGTCCCTCTTCACCCGAAGGGAGTCCAGGTGCAGGGCACATCTGCCCCTTGGTGGGCCCAGGCGTGGCTCGTCCTCAGTGCCCGTATGCAGAAAATGAAGAAAGAGACCTTGGTTGAGAGGAGGCTGGAAGATGCTGCTGCTGCTAATGGGGCTTGATCCCAGGTGCGCTGCTCAGATTGCTTCCTACCTGCTCTCCCACCCCACTCTGATCCCCAGGTGGGGGCTTCTGTCCACCTTGGGGCTTCTGTGTCTCCCCAAACAGCTGTCACTGTGTTGATGAGGTTAGATTAGGATTATCATTGCTGTTAAAGGGTCCCCAAATCCCAGGTTGGGGGACTGTCCATGTCCACTTGCCACCGAATGGGTGAATTGCCTGGAGGTCCACAGGCCTGGGCTTGTCACTAATTCCTTCCTACACTTCTGGGAGACAGCCCTTCTAGAGCTGACCCAGGATCTCCTGGTCCAAGCCTGTGGAGCCCCCTTGTCAGTCCCAGCTCCACCCTTTCTCTGGAAACTCCTCCAGAGCCACACAGTGCCATCAGTTCATGGACAGGGGCACTGAACCAAGGAAGGCCTGCCTGCACTTCCATGAAGCTCTGAGCCTCACGTATATGCATGTTCAGTCGCTTCAGTCGTGTCTGACTCTTTGTGACCCTGTGGGCTGTAGCCTTCTAGCCTCCTCTGTCCATGGGATTCCCCAGGTAAGAATACTGGAGTGGGTAGACATGCCCTCCTCCAGGGCATCTTCCCCAACCAGGAATGGAACCTGCATCTCTTATGTCTCCTGCATTGGCAGGTGAGTTCTTTACCACTAGCACCACCTGGGAACCCCACATTTGAGGTTTTTGCTTTTTCTCTCCTCTGTCTCCTTTGCTTGTTCTTGTCTGTTTCTCCCACATCTGAGCTGGTTGCTCCCTTCAAATTACCTATAGGTGAATCCTAGGTCACGTTGTTTCTGGAGCCTTCATCCCAGGCCAAGATCTGAGTTTTCCTCCCTCCCAGCCTTTGCTGAAGCTGTTTCCTCCACCTAGAATGCCCTTCTCAAAGTCCTATATTCTGTTTTGTCCTTCTAGGCTCAGCTCCACTGCCCCCTCACCTCCCAGATGCTTCTCTGACTGTCCTGAGCTTGGTAGGGACCTCGCACACCCCTGCTGCACCACCCTATCCCTTTCTTTGGGGTCCCTGATTTATTTACTGGTTTGATTGTGGCCAGAACTGACCCATCCTTGAGCCTGAACCTCACTCAGCGTGAGAGGGACTATCACTCCAGCTCAGGAAACAGAGCCACAGACTCACTTTCTCCACCTGCCTCTAACTTCACGGCATCTGCATAAGCAAAGGATTTGGCTTCGCTCTCAGGCCCGAAGCCACAAAACACTTGAACACTGTAGGGAACAAAGAAAATACCGTCTGTTCTGTGCAGAGTGACTTTTCCTTATAACAAAAAAAAAAAAAAATTTTTTAATGTAACTGGAAAGGTCCTGGCAGGGCTGAGGCTTTTGGAGGCCACTCAGCATGTGCTGAGTACTGGCCGGATGTAGAACTGGGGTCAGGTGGCTGTTCTGGGGGGGCGGGTGGGCGAGGAGGCCACAGCGTGATGGAGAATGGGGTCCTCTCTCAAGTCTCCAGGAAGGACTGGGATGGAGCTGGCCTTGAGCAGCCCTGACCTGAAGTTGTCTTAGTCCAGTTCAAACTGAGAGAATGATTCTGTCAGTGAAGACTGGGCCTTCTTGCTTGGAGAATGGGGCTGATGCTCATGGTGCTGGGGTGGGGGGAGGAGGCAGGAAGAATCCAGGCAACACCATCAGCTTCTCACTGTTCCCTGGGCATAGATGAGTAGGAGGCTGCCTTGAGCGGCCACTCCCACCTCAGCCTGAGCCCTCTTCTGCGTGGCCCTTGGGCCTCTCTTACAAAGGACTGGGAATGTCCTTGAGGGGCGAACAGAGGCCACCAACCCAAGGTGGCTGACTAGGAACGACAGCTTCCTCTTGGGGCTGAGGAAGGACATGAGGGAATGCGCTTCCTGCCATAGGAGGAACCAAGCAGGAAATAGAACAGCTCATTTGGCTCTCAGCTCAGTTCAGTTCAGTTGCTTAGTCACCTCTGACTCTGCGACGCCATCGACTGCAGCACTCCAGAGTAGCTCTTATAGGTGAGGCTCTGGGCCTCTGTCTCATTAAATCCGACCCAAACTTTGCGCTGAAGTTATATCGTCTCTCTTCCCTGGAGGGTTCCTGTCCCACCAGAGCAGCAAAGCGGGGAGAGTGTCTGTACTCTTCCCCCAAACCACATGCCCAACCTCATGGCATGGATTACAGGGACCACTCAGGTCTGTTTATGTCATGATTTGGTTACTGCCTACTTTGTTCAAGCCTCTGTCCCACCACCTAGAGCAAGCCTGACCTGCAGCAGGAACTCTGTAAATGTTGCCAGAAGGAAGGGATCCCAAGGGCCCTTCCTAGGTCCTTGGTGGCCTTCAATGTCACAGGAGCCAGGGTGCCTCTTACCAGCAGGAGGACCTTAAAGAAATCACTTTTCCTCCCTGTACTTTAGTTTCCCCATCTATAAAACATGCATTAAGAATGGTACCCACTTCTGAGGCTTCCTGTAAGGCTCCAATATGGCCTGGCATGAAGAGGGCATGACCTAGGAGCTTAATAAATGTCTGCTAGTTATAAACATCATAGTTATTCTTGGCTATCTGGACAGGCGGTTTTGATACTGAGCCAAGTTCTTTAGACTTTCAGGGTTTGAAGGGTCCCAACCAGATGTGAGCTCTTGAGGACAGAAATGGGTCCAACGTGGCATGATATCCTCTAAATCTTTAGCTCTGGGGCCTTCATGTGCCTCTCTAACCACCCTCCTTCTCCTACTTCCTATGCCGCCAAGTTTGCCAGTTGGGACAGCCACAGAATCATATCCTCCTAGCAAACTCCTATTCATTCCTCAAACCCCTACCCACCACCCCCATGACCTCTTCTCTAAGAAGGCTTCTTTCCTGCTAAACCCTCCCTTACACCCTCCCTCCTGGTGGAAGTGTCTGTGTTCAGGGCTGATTCCCCCAGCCCGAGGGTATCTCAAGAGCTCAACCGTGGCATCTCTTGGATTTCGCATCTTCCAGCATGGGTTAGCTGCATGGGATTCACGGCAGAGGAAAGTTTGATGATTCTCAACTCACACACAATAACTGACCCCACCTTAAATTCAGATCTATTTCAATTTCTGCCAAAGGCCAAGGTTAATTCATTAAACAACAGCCCCCAGGAAGTAATGAAGACAGGTACCCACCTCCCCCACCCCACCCCACCCCAGTCCTGGCACGAAGGGGCTGGGGCAGGGGGTCTGGCACTGGATTATGGGCTAGACCTCCCAGGACCAGGGTGGGTTGGGGGTTAGGGAAGCAGAACTTGAGCCCCCTCCAAACTCCAAACCTGGATCCGTGGTTTGGTTCCCACAGACCTAATTACCCTCATTTGCCACATGTACTAATTACCTCCGTTGTACCAGGTGGCTGGGCAGGGCTGCCCCACTTTCGGGAGGTAGGTCGGGGCCCGATTATTTTTGGCTGTGCCGTCCTTGAAGGCTCTACCATCCGTTCATGTGAAGGGCAGAAAGTGGGGCAGAAAAACCAGGACCACATCAGGAGAGACAATGGGAGACTTGAGAGTCAAGTTGGCCTAGGAGCCCCTTGAGCAGGGGATTTGGGCCTAAAGCTGAGGATCTGTGGCACTTACCTGCAGCAAAACCTGGAGAGGCTGAGACTCATTCATCTCCATGGTGGATTGGTCTGGAGGCCTGTTTTGAATGTGAAATAATTGGTGAGAGAGGGCTTGGATTGCGGGTGTTAGTCAGACAGCTCTGGGTTTAAGTCCTGAGTCATCCCCACTTGATGTGTGTTCCTGGGCACCTGACCCTCTCTCTTTGCATCTTTCCTGAGGGATAAAACAGGGATCATAAGTTACAAAGAGTGCTCTGGGCAGAGTGCACAGCATGTGCAAAGGCCCTGAGGTGAGGATGGACTAGTGTGTTGGAGGAACAGCCAGGAGGCCAGGGTGGTCAGAACAGAGTGAGTAGGAAGTAAGCAGGGGGAGGCTGAGGGCTAAGGAGGCCACAGGAGCCAGGTGGGACCTCATGGGTGGTGGTGAGGTAGGTGGGTTTCCTTCTGAGGGTACTTGGGAGCCATGGGAGAGTTTGGAGCCAGAGAGGGAAAGATGTGATTGGATGTGCATTGCAGCCTGGTAGGATCTGAGATCCCCTACAAGGGATTAAACCCAGGCCCTTGGCAGTGAAAGTGAAGAATCCTAACCACTGAACGACCGGAAAATTTTCCAGGGTTTCAACTCTTAGGAGAGAACTAGGTATCTCTATGGGCATCCTAGGTGGCTCTAGTGGTAAAGAACCTGCCTTCCAGTGCCAGAGACACAAGAGATACGGGTTTGATCTCTAGGTCAGGAAGATCCTCTAGAGAAGGGCATGACAACCCACTCCAGCATTCTCGCTTGAAGAATCCCCATGGACAGAGGAACGTGGTGGGCTACAGTCCATAGGGTCACAAAAATCAGACACTACTGAAGTGACTTAGCACACATGCAGAACACTATGCAGTGTGCAGAACAGCGGCAGACCCTGGGCCTCAGTTTCCCAGTCCGACAGAGTCCAGAGGCTTTGGCAGCCCCAGGGCACTCTGGACTCTCAGCCAGGGAACCTCCCCCCACCCCAAGCTCCCAAATTCCGGCCAAGCAGCCTACATGGACTCCCTTCCGCCTGCCCTCTCCTCCTACTCGCCTTCTGTGGCCGTGAAGGAACAGCTGCGGGAACAGAGAGCGGGAGGCCTCGGGGAAGGCTGCGTGGAGGGGCTCCGGGGGCCGTGTTCCCGCTTGGTGACAGCCCACATGAGGCCGCTGGGTGCCGAATGTTCTTGCAGGAACTGGGTGACTCAGATGCCTCATCCTCCCTCGGTCTGCCAGGGGACGTCGTTCCTGGTCCCCAGGCACAGGCTAGAGTCAGGATTCACCCCTCTGGGCCACCCCCAAACCAGCATCTCCACCCCCAGGATCCCTTAACTGGTGGCATGGCTCACTTTCCTGCTCCAGCAACTTCCATGAGTCTCTTGGAGGTTTCAGAGAGAGAATCTAGCACCTTGTTTCCATTGGCCAAGCTGCTGAACCCCATCTCTGAACTTTTGCACTTGGCCTCGTTTCTGAGCTTTTGTACTTGACCCCATCAATGGCCTGGAATACGAGCTCTGCTAAACTTCCTCCTCCAGGAAGCCTTTCCAGGTTCCCTCCACTACCCCAAGCCTGACCCTCCAAGACACAGGAGTATCTCTCTCTGGCTTTGCCCTTACCCCAGACTGGGAGTCCCTCAGAGTCTTGACTTGAGCAAAGGGCTCTCAGGGGCTCCACTGTCCCCCAGTGTGGGGTACAAAGAGAAAGGGAGACACCGGCCGTGGCAGCCCAAGGCAGGACCCCACAGGCTGCCTCCTTGATCTGATCTCTAACTTCATTTTTTTGGTTGTTGGCCACACTGTGTGACATGTGTGATCTTAGTTCCCTGGCCAGGAACTGAACCCACGTCTCCTGCAGTGGAAGAGCTGACTCTTAACCAGTGGCCCGCCAGGAAAGTCCCGCTCGTTGTTGTTCAGTCGCTCAGTCATGTCTGACTCTTTGCGACCCCTTGGGCTGCAGCACGCCAGGCTTCTTTGTCCTTCACTGTCTCCCGGAGTTTCCTCAAACTCATGTCCACTGAGTTGGTGATGCCATCCAACCATCTCATCCTCTAACTCTGTTTTTATAGAAGAGGAAACTCAGGCTCAAGGGACTCAGGCCAGTTCCCCAAATTACAAGCTAGCCGAGTGGAAAAGCTTGGCCTGAAACCTGAATCTGACAGGCCAGACTCTGCTTCCTGCAGCCTTCAGAGTCTTATTTACCCAAAGGGCTTTCACTTGCCTATGGGTAGATTTGGCATAATCTAGGCTCAGACTCAAATCGTCCCATCTCCATGGATACCCTGGGGACTTCCCTGGCCCTCTGTTTCCTCCTCCTCTCTCTCCCTCTCTCTTTTTTTTATTTTTTGGTCATACCCATGCAGCTTGCCAGACCACCTGACCTGCCTCTTGAGAAACCTGTATGCAGGTCAGGAAGCAACAGTTAGAACTGGACATGGATCAACAGACTGGTTCCAAATAGGAAAAGGAGTACGTCAAGGCTTTATTTTGTCACCCTGGTTATTTAACTTATATGCAGAGTACATCATGAGAAACGCTGGGCTGGAGGAAGCACAAGCTGGAATCAAGATTGCCGGAAGAAATATCAACAACCTCAGATATGCAGATGACACCACCCTTATGGCAGAAAGTGAAGAAGAACTAAAGAGCGTCTTGATGAAAGTAAAAGAGGAGAGTGAAAAAGTTGGCTTAAAGTTCAACATTCAGAAAACTAAGATCATGGCATCTGGTTCCATCATTTCATGGCAGATAGATGGGGAAACAGTGGAAACAGTGGCTGACTTTATTTTTCTGGGCTCCAAAATCACTGCAGATGGTGATTGCAGCCATGAAATTAAAAGATGCTTACTCCTTGGCAGGAACGTTATGACCAACCTAGACTGCATATTAAAAAGCAGAGACATTACTTTGCCAACAAAGGTCCATCTAGTCAAGGCTATGGTTTTTCCAGTGGTCATGTATGGATGTGAGAGTTGGACTATAAAGAAAGTTGAGTGCCAAAGAATTGATGTTGTTGAAGTGTGGTGTAGGAGAAGACTCTTGAGAGTTCCTTGGACTGCAAGGAGATCCAACCAGTCCATCCTAAAGGAGATCAGTCCTGGGTGTTCATTGGAAAGACTGATGTTGAGGCTGAAACTCCAATACTTTGGCCACCTGATGTGAAGAGCTGACTCATTGGAAAAATCATTCCCACCTGATGCTGGGAAAGATTTAGGGCAGGAGGAGAAGGGGATGACAGAGGATGAGATGGCTGGATGGCATCATCAACTCGATGGACATGAGTTTGGATGGACTCCAGGAGTTGGTGATGGACAGGGAGGCCTGGCGTGCTGCAATTCATGGGGTCGCAAAGAGTTGGACACAACTGAGCAACTGAACTAAACTGATGCAGCTTGCAGGATTTGGTTCCTGGACCAGGGGTTGAACCTGGCCCTCGGCAGTGAAAGCTTGGAGTCTTAACCGCCTGGACCAGACTACCAGGGAATTCCCTGCTTCCTCCTCTTTAAGAAGGAGATTCTTCATTTTTCCAAAAAAATTATAGATTTGGCTGTGCTGGGTCTCAGTTGCGGCATACAAACTCTTCGCTGCTGCATTTGGGATCTAGTTCCCGACCAGGGATCGGGCCTGGGCCCAGCGTTGGGAGCTCAGAGTCTTAGTCACTGGACCACCAGGGAAGTCCCTTCTCTTTGTAACTTATGTTTATTGAGCACCTACTGTATGCCAGTGCTCTGGGAGGCGCTGCCCTTGGGGACTCAGAGCCGTCGGGTGGATGAAATGGATGGCAAGCGAAGGGCAGAGCAGGCTGGCCTCAGTCAGCACTATGAGAAGGAAAGAAAACCAAGCAAAACAGCGGACAAAGACAGCTGGTAGGCAACGGCTGCTCTGAGATGATGATTCAAGGGGAAAGAGCATGTGCAAAGACCCTGAGGGGGGAACGCACTCCGCCTCTTGGGGCAGCATCAGGTGTGGCTAGAGCAGAGTGAGTGGGGGCACAGTTGGGGGCCGTGTGGGCTGGGCGTCAGAAGGAGCCTTCTGGGCCCCAGTGAAGAATGGAGACTGGGGAGCCATGGGAGACTTTTGAGCAGGAGAGGGACAGGATTTGCTTTTATAGGTTGAGATAAGATTCACCACAAATGGACTGAGGAGGGTGATTCTAATACTTTCCTCTTCGTTTATCATGAAGCAGAGGGCATCCTGGACTGTGCTTGATAAAAAGAGGCATTGTTATCAGCTATCACTAAATCTTTAGGGATGGCCACAGGCTCTGAGCACATGTCCCTCCTGGGTCCTTGAGGAGGAAGCTCATCTCAGCAACCCCCTTTCTGCTTTGTCTGGCCTTCCTCTTTCTCTCTCAAAAACTCTTCACACTGGCTCTGGCCTTATCACTGAAATCCCAGGCCTCCAATAGGCCGGAAACATCTGGTTTCCGGAGCATACAGATCCTCTGGTACCAAAGGAGGTCACAGAGGGGCCTCTTTACCCTGGGCTGGAGAGGGGGGACCACTAAGGGACAAAGGGTCACACACTGGACACCAACCACATATAGGGGAGACACTACCTCCTGGCTGCAGGCAGGGGCCTGGGTTCGAATCCACGTGTCATGCTGAGTCACTTCAGTTGTGTCCAACTCTTTGCGATGCTATGGGCTGTAGCTCGCCAGGCTCCTCTGTCCATGGGATTCTCCAGGCAAGCATACTAGTGTGGGTTGCCATTCCCTTCTCTAGGGTATCTTCCCAACCCAGGGACTGAACCCGGGTCTCCCGTGTTGCAGGCAGATTCTTTACCGTCTAAGCCATCAGGGAAGCCCCCAAAGTCACGTCCAACTCTTTGCGATTCTATGGACTGTAACCTGCCAGGCTTGTCTGTCCGTGGGATTCTCCAGGCAAGAATACTGGAGTGGGTTGCCACACCCTCCTCCAGGGGATCTTCCCAATCTAGGGATCGAACCCACATCTCTTATGTCTCCTGCATTGGCAGGTGGGTTCTTTACCACAAGCGCCACCTGGGAAGCCTGGGTTCGAATCTTTCTCTGTCTTATTCTGGCTGGGAGGCCTGAGAGTAGCGGCCACATGCTTCCGGGGAGGGGAACCATGGGTTGGCTCTGCTTGCATTCACCTGGCACAGCTTAAATGCTTGTTGATTGAGGCAGCGGGAGCACGTTGCTACGTTAGCCTGTGGGGTTTAACAGGACCCAGTGCCAAAAGGAAGTGCAGGGCCCCTTGTCAAAAAATTAGTCAGATCTTTAAAGACTGTAACCTCAGACCCGTAAGCTCGGAAGCTGACCCCCTCAGCCTCCTGAAATGGTAACAAGCATGATGAGTGTAGCGGAGGCAGTTGAGACTCAGCCTTCTTGTCACATCTTGGAGACCCCCAAAGATGTGGTGTTCTCCTCAAAATCCTTTAATTCTCTACTATTACAATTCCCAAATTGAGTGGGGAATTCAGAGTCTGGGAAAGAGGTCTTGCCACATCAAGACTTGAGGTCTCTCAGACTTCCCTGCTGGTACAGTGGATAAGAATCCCCCTGCCAGTGCAGAGTTGAATCCCTGGTCCGGAAAGATTCCACATGCTGCGGAGCAACTAGGTCCATGTGCCACAACTACCGAGCCCATGCTCTAGAGTCTGGGAACGGCAACCACTCAAGTGCCCAAATGCCTAGAGTCCATGCTCTGCAACAAGAGAAGCCACTGCAATGAGAAGCCCGAGCACTGCAATGAAGAGTCGTCTCTGCTCACTGCAACCAGAGAAATCACGCGTGCAGCAACCTAAGACCCAGCACAGCCAAAAATAAAAAAATTAAAAAAAAAGACTTGGGGTCTCAGTGCATCCTCTGGAGAAGGAAATGGCAACCCACTCCAGTGTTCTTGCCTGGAGAATCCCAGGGACAGAGGAGCCTGGAAGGCTACAATCCATGGGGTTGCAAGAGTTGAACACAACAGCAACTAAACCACCACCACCATGGATGTGTCTAGTTGCTGGACTGAGTCCTTGGGGGTGTCTCTGCTGTTCTGGGGGCAACTTCCAGGGAGAAGAAGAGCAGAGACATGAGAGAGGAGGGGCTGAGTGACCCCCACAGTGTTGGCCAGGTGGTCAGTCAGTGGTTGGGAGTGGCCTGCCTTGTCTCATTCATCCATCCACCCATCCACTCACTGTCTGTCCATCCAGTCATTCATCTATCCATCCATCCACCTACCTACCTTCCAGAAATGATCCACCATCCATGATCCACCCCCTGCTCCTCTATCCACACATCCATCCAGCCAGCCTTCCACTTCTCAGTCGAGCACACTTCTACTCATTCTTCAAGCCCCAACTCTACGTTCCCTCCTCTATGCAGCCCTCCAGATTTTTCAGACAGAGCATCTGGCCCAGGCCTGATCCCATGGAGCAGAGAGCAAATGTATCTGATTTGGCACCCCCAGGCCTGGTGCTGAGGCTTCTCAGGGAATTGGCAGTACCAGTGTGAGGTGTTGACGAAGGAAAGTCGAAGCGAAAGTGTTCGTTGCTCAGTTGTGTCCGACTCTTTGCGACCCTGTGGGCTACAGTCCAAGCTCCTTTGTCCAAGGGGTTCTCCAGGCAAGAATACTGGAGTGGGCTGCCATTTCCTTCTCCAGGGGATCTTCTCGAACCAGGGATTGAACCCAGGTCTCCTGCACAGCAGGCTGATTCTTTACCAACTAAGACACCGGGATGGAAAAGACCAGCAATTTCTGCTTATGACCCACTGAGAAATCAAATTCCCTGTGGGCTACAATTCCCTCTATCAATAATAAAGCCATCATCATATAAGCCTAATAAAATGGCTGCAGGGAAGGAAGGAATCCAGGCTCGGCCTGAGTCCTTTCCAGGGAGAAGGAGCTCTAGGAGCGGAAGCTTCCATTGACGCTTATGTGCTGTGTGACATTGAACAGGTCAGACTACCTCTCTGAACCTCAGTTCCCCCATTTGAAAATTTCTCCATCTCAACCCGAGCCTTTCGGGGTATTAGTTCCCCAATCAGGGATTTATTCCAGGCCTCAGCAGTGAAAGCTCAGAGGCCTAGCCACTGGACTGCCAGGGAATTCCATGTCCATCATCTTAATTGCATATTTTCTAGAAGTCCCAGCACAGCCCCAGACCCCAGGAGCTGGGATGTACCAACTTTACTCTGGATGAGAGGCCAGGAAGAACTAGACTGGAGGAAAGGAGAGGGTGGCTGGGAAGATAAACAACGGTTATGCTGGGTGAGGAGGGGGTGAAAGATGTCAGCATACGTTTTCTAATGGAATTAGCTTTATGTATTTTCTCTCCTGATTGCCAAAGTAATATGCTCAGTGTAAAAACAGTTTCAGAAAACGCAACAAGCATAACATAAATAATCTAAATAGGTCCTTTGTTATAGCATTTAATTTCCTGAGTGAATTTTTATTATGTGCCTATGATATGCCCAGTGCTCACTGTTACGTTAAAAAAAAAAAAAACACTGGCAAAGTGTTGAGTGAATGACATTTTTATTTATTTATTTGACTGCGCTGGGTCTTTGTTGCTGGGCGAGGTTGCCGTGCGCGTGGGCGGTGGGCTTCTCATTGCGGTGGCTCCTCCTGTTGCGGAGCGCAGGCACTAGAGATCGAAGGTTTCAGAAGTTGGGACTCACGGGCTTAGTTATCCTGCAGCATGCGGAATCTTTCCCGACCAGGAATCGAACCCATGTCCCCTGTTTGATACGTGGATTCCTTTTCTTTTTTTACTTGCTGATTTTTTTTTAATTTTTCTAATTTTTATTTTTATTGGTGTATAATTGATTTACAATGTTGTGTTAGTTTCTGTGGTACAACGAAGTGATTCAGTTATGTATATGTGTTGGAGAAGGAAATGGCAACCCATTCCAGTATTCTTGCCTGGAGAATCCCATGGACAGAGGAGCCTGGTGGGCTATATAGTCCATGGGGTCGCAAAGAGTCAGACAAGACTGAGTGATGAAGATGCATATATATTATATATAGAATTTCTTTTCAGATTCTTGCCCCATTTAACTTTTATAGAATATTGAGTAGAGTTCCCTGTTCTATACAGCAGATGACAGGCGGATCCTTAACCAATAGACCACCAGGAAAGTCCAGTGAATGAAATTTAAAAAATAAACACTCAGAAACCATTGTTACTAACATGATTGTCTGTTTCACTCCAGATTCTTTTTTCTCAGCTACAATGGAATCACACTGTGTATGTACGCTGTACGACTTGTCAGTCAACTTCCCACACCAGTCAGTACCATTAGACTCTCTTACATTGAAAGACATCATCATTGTCCAGCTGAAGGCTCATCTATGATTTACTAAACTGATCCCCGATGGTTGGGCATCTAGGCTGCTTCCTCGATGAGTGCTTTTTGGAGAAAGCCTTAAAAGTGGAATCACTCTGTTGCACACTTTTCAGGGTTTCTTATGGATACTGAGAGCCACCCTGCTTCCGTATGTCCATAGAGGTACCCATATCTCATTCCAATCCCATTGGGTGAGTGTGTCTTTTTTTTTTCTTGAGAGTTATGTTTTATGCAGCAGAAATTTTTAGGAGTTCAAGCTGAGGAGACTGCATCTCAAGTAACCCTGAGAGAACTGCTCTGAAGAGAAGAGCCAGGTTATATAGAAGTTTTGCAACAAAGGGCAGGTGGTCTGAATGTCAAAAGATTATTGCCAATTAAAGAAAACCAGGGGCTGCTTTGGTGGCTCAGGGTTAAATAATCTGCCTGCCATTGCACGGATCCAATCCCTGGTCTGGAAAGATCCCACATGCCGTGGGGCAACCAAACCCAGGGTCACCACTGCTGAACCAGTGCCTCAGAGCCTGTGAGCCACAACTGCTGAAGCCCTTGTGCCTACAGCCTGTGCTCCGCAACAAGACAACCACTGCAATGAGAAGCCCGGGTACCGCAACTAGAGAGCAGCCCCGCTCACCACAACGAGAGAAAGACCCAGCACAGCATAAACAAAAAAAAGAAAATCTGAAAAAAAAAAGAAAACCAGATATCCCAAGTTAAGGAATTTAGTGCTTTCTATGTATGTGACAGACTTTATTTTTGGGGGCTCCAAAATCACTGCAGATGGTAAATGCAGCCATGAAACTAAAACACACTTGCTCCTTGGAAGAAAAGCTGTGACCAACCTAGACAGCATATTAAAAAGCAGAGACATTACTTTGCCAATAAAGGTCCATCTACTCAAAGCTATGTTTTTTCCCGTAGTCATGTATGTATGTGAGAGTTGGACTTTAAAGAAAGCTGAGCGCAGAAGAAGTGATGTTTTTGAGCTGTGGTTTTGGAGAAGACTCTTGAGAGTCCCTTAGATAGCAAGGAGATCCAACCAGTCCATCCTAAAGGAAATCAGTCCTGAATATTCATTGGAAGGACTGATGCTGAAGCTGAAACTCCAATACTTTGGCCACCTGATGCAAAGAACTGACTCATTGGAAAAGACCCTGATGCTGGGAAAGATTGAAGGTGGGAGAAGGGGACGACAGAGGATGAGACAGCTGGATGGCATCACCGACTCAGTGGATGTGAGTTTGGGAGGTATTCTCCTTCCTGAGTGCCCTCAGGGCTCACCAGCTCACATTGGAGAACTGGAATGGCTGATGACTCATCTTTGTTGATTGATTTGACAGCAAATAGTCCATTTCTCAGTTCCTTCTCTTGGTCCAAAATTTGGCCAGTGTTTGGGGAGACATCGTCCATTTCTTTGAACATTTGACATTTGCAAATAAATATTAGAGACGTTTACTTTGCAAAATGTGGATTAAAATCAGAGGCGCCCAATGGGACCCAAGGGGGCCTGAGGAGTGAGTGCTTAATAGGTATGGGGTTTCCTTTGTGGGAGTGATTTCAGCAACGTTCTGGTATTAGACAGAGGTGACGGTCCACAGCACTGTGAATGTGCCAGACGCCTCGGGATTGTATAGTTTATAACGGCTGCTTTCTTTTTTGTTGCGTTTTTTTAAGCTTTGTTTCTGGCTGTGTTGAGTCTGCTGATGTAGCGCTTGTGTTTTCTCTGACGCAGAGGGCCGGGGCTACTCTCCAGCTTCAGTGCCCAGGCTTCTCATGGCAGTGCTTCCTTTTGTTGCCAAGCACGGGCTCCAGTAGTTGAGTTGCCTGGGCACAGTTAATCTTCTCGGACCAGGGACTGAATCTGTGCCCCCTGCCCTGGCAGGTGGATTCCTGCCACTGGATCACCAGGGAAGCCCCACAATGGATAATTTCATGTTATGTGAATTTTACATCAAAACCAACCAATTAGCCAACAAACCAGAACCCCCAACCTGGAGTCTGTGGCTTCGAGGAAGTCCCCCAAACCCTGCTCAAATTTCCTCCAGGAAGCCTCTCCTCACGACCACATCCAAGCCCCTGCACCTCTTCCAGCACTTTCCATCTGTCTTCTTTATCTTCATAGCTCTCATTACTTCCTGGCATTCATTTATTCATTCACTACCTGTGCTTGGCACACAGTAGGTCCTTAGGGAATATTTGTAAAAATCAATGTTTATGAAAATAGTATCCATGACCCAATTATTGTCACCCCGCCAGGCAAAAAGATCAGACACAGTGTACTACAGAGAAATCTCACCCAGGCAAGAAAAACCACAATCCACCCAAAAAAGGTCATTCAGGCTAGGAGGGGTGATGGGGGAGAGGCAAGGGAGTGGAGGTGTTGGAGTGCACAATTCTAAGCCCTCCCTGATTGTACTTTCCTCTTTTTTAAAAAAATTAATTTATTTGGCTATGCCGAGTCCAGTTGGGGCATATTGGATTTTTTAGTTGCAGCACCTGGGATATAGTTCTTTGACCAGGGATCAAATCTGGGTCCCCTGCATTGGGAATGCAGAATCTTAGCCCGTGGACCACCAGGGAAGTCTCATGTATTTTCCGCATGTCTGTCTTTATAAAGGGAAAACGAACTGTATGTGTTTCATCACATAGAGTATGGGAGATGGGAGAAATTTTTCTAGAGTGGCTCCCCTTGGTTAAAGGGGAAGGAAAGAAGGTGTCTTTGGTGACAAGTTGGGGGACCCTGGCCCTAGGGAGGGACTGCTGGGTCTTGAGTGGCTGGACAGCGGGGCTCACCAGGGGGCAGTGGCCAGAGGGAGAAGTGTCCCCCTCTCCCAGGGCTTGAGATGATGCCCACATTGGCCCCCACACACAAAGCCCAAGCCCTGGGGCGCCTTGATTGTTTTTCCTGGTCCCTGGGCAGAGCTTACACTCTCTGCTTAGAGAGCTGCGTGGAGATAGCAGAGGAGTCTTTCCGTCGTGTGTCCCGTACTACCTGTTGGACAGCCAGACATCCTTCCCTTAGTTCAGCTGCTGCTGCTGCTAAGTGGCATCAGTCGTGTCCGACTCTGTGCAACCCCATAGACGGCAGCCCATGAGGTTCCCCCATCCCTGGGATTCGCCAGGCAAGAACACTGGAGTGGGTTGCCATTTTCTTCTCCAATGCATGACAGTGAAAAGTGAAAGTGAAGTCGCTCGTGTCCGACTCTTAGCAATCCCATGGACTGCAGCCCACCAGGCTCCTACGTTCATGGGACTTTCCAGGCAAGAGTACTTAGTTCAGCTAGATGTTCTGAATTAATCCCTCGCCCACACACACACACACAAAACAGGGAGGAAGCAGGCTGAGGGGTAGGGCCCCATTGCCAGGCCGCCCTTTCCACCCTGTGTTCCCAGCCTCGTGGGCTTGTGTGAAAGTGGGGACAAAGACTTCCCTGGTGGCACGGTGGATAAGAATCTGCTTGTCAGTGCAGGGGACGCAGGTTCGATCCCTGGTCTGGGAGGATTCCACATGCCGCAGAGCAACTAAGTCCGGGCACCACGACTACTGAAGCCTGAGTGCCCTGAGCCTGTTCTGCAGCAAGAGAGGCCGCTGCGACGAGAAGCCCAGCGCAGCAACAGAGAGCAGCCCCAGCTCGCTGCAGCTACAGGAAGCCTGGGAGCCGCAATGAAGACTTAGGGCAACCAAAGGTTAATAAGTAAAAGTTAAAAGAAAGAGGAAGGAAAAGTGGGGATGAGCACAGGCTTCCAAGTCGTCACATACAAACAGCACTGAGTGCCCAGCGGCCTGTGTGCAGTGGGCGCTGTCAGTTCCGGTAGTGGTTATGGATCCTGCAGGTCTCAGAAGCCTCTGTGATTCAGCTCTGCTCTCTCCTGCCGTTTCTTCCAGTGCAGTGACATGAGTCCGATTACCTGGCCTCAGAACCCCCCCAGCCCTTCCCACCACCAGACCTTTGCCCATGCACTGCCTTTCACTTGGAATGCCCTTTCCCCTCCCTCCTTGCAAAACCGTGCTCAGTCTTTGAACCCACTCAGCGCTTGCTCTTTAAATAGACAGGATGTCCCTGGTTTTGAGGTGACTCAATGCTTGTGACAATATACAGCCTTGACGTACTCCTTTTCCTATTTGGAACCAGTCTGTTGTTCCATGTCCAGTTCTAACTGTTGCTTCCTGACCTGCATATAGGTTTCTCAAGAGGCAGGTCAGGTGGCCTGGTATTCCCATCTCTTTCAGAATTTTCCACAGTTTATTGTGGTCCACCCAGTCAAAGGCTTTGGCATAGTCAATAAAGCAGAAATAGATGTTTTTCTGGAACTCTCTTGCTTTTTTGATGATCCAGCAGATGTTGGGCTGGAAGAAGCACAAGCTGGAATCAAGATTGCCAGGAGAAATATCAATAACCTCAGATATGCAGATGACACCACCCTTATGGCAGAAAGTGAAGAGGAACTCAAAAGCCTCTTGATGAAAGTGAAAGTGGAGAGTGAAAAAGTTGGCTTAAAGCTCAACATTCAGAAAACGAAGATCATGGCATCTGGTCCCATCACTTCATGGCAAATAGATGGGGAAACAGTAGAAACAGTGTCAGACTTCATTTTTGGGGGCTTCAAAATCACTGCAGATGCTGATTGCAGCCATGAAATTAAAACACACTTACTCCTTGGAAGGAAAGTTATGACCAACCTAGATAGCATATTCAAAAGCAGAGACATTACTTTGCCAACAAATATCCATCTAGTCAAGGCTATGGTTTTTCCAGTAGTCATGTATGGATGTGAGAGTTGGACTGTGAAGAAGGCTGAGCGCCGAAGAATTGATGTTTTGAACTGTGGTGTTGGAGAAGACTCTTGAGAGTCCCATGAACTGCAAGCAGATCCAACCAGTCCATTCTAAAGATCAGTCCTGGGTGTTCTTTGGAAGGACTGATGCTGAGGCTGAAACTCCAGTACTTTGGCCACCTCATATGAAGAGTTGACTCATTGGAAAAGACTCTGATGCTGGGAGGGACTGGGGGCAAAAGGAAAAGGGGACGACAGAGGATGAGATGGCTGGATGGCATCACTGACTCGATGGACGTGAGTCTCAGTGAACTCCGGGAGTTGGTGATGGACAGGGAGGCCTGGAGTGCTGCGATTCATGGGGTCGCAACGAGCTGGACACGACTGAGCAACTGAACTGAACTGAATGCTTGTGAATTTTTTTAAAAGTCTTTATTGAATTTGTTACAATATTGCTTCTGTTTTTTATGTTTTGGTTTTTTGGCCCCAAGGCACATGATTCTTAGCTCCCTGACCAGGGATCAAACCCTTAGCATTGAAAGGCTAAGTCTTCCACCAGCTGCTGCTGCTGCTGCTTAGTCGCGTCAGTCGTGTCCGACTCTGTGCGACCCCAGAGACAGCAGCCCACCAGGCTCCCCTGTCCCTGGGATTCTGCAGGCAAGAACACTGGAGTGGGTTGCCATTTCCTTCTCCAATGCATGAAAGTGAAAAGTGAAAGTGAATTCGCTCAGTTGTGTCCGACTCCTAGAGACCCCATGGACTGCAGCCTACCAGGCTCTTCCGTCCATGGGATTTTCCAGGCAAGAGTACTGGAGTGGGGTGCCATTGCCTTCTCCCACCAGCTAAGTCCCAGCAATTGTGAATTCTTGTGATGGGCTTATATGAGAGTGGTTAAGATAGCTGAGGACCCTAAATTTAGGGTTCCTATCCTAGTGTGCCATGACACCGCGATTCCCTTGCTTATGAAAAGGGAGCAAGGAATACCCTTGGTACCTGCCTCCGTGGGCCAACCAGAATAGGGGAGGCAGCCAGGCCAGGGGAGTGCAGTGGGCAAAGTGCAGGGCCCTGGAACAGTAGGGAGGGGACTCAGTCAAGGGTGAGTTGGTAGCAGCTCCGCATCACTGTGCAACTCCATAAGGACGCAAATAGGTGGCCTCGGGCCACCAGGACTGGGGGCCCCTGAGCTGCAGCCTGCCTCCGACCTCCAAAAACAAGCTCCCTCTGTTAGCCAGCAGCCCTGGGATGAAGTCGATGGGTGACAAATAGCCTGCAGGAACCCGCAGTCTCCTCTCTGGCTTCCTCCTGGGCCTCCCGGCCTCCAGTAGGCTCTGCACACTAGGCAGGGCCGAGATGGAGCGCCCTTCTAATGCTTGAGGGTGCTGGGGAGCCGTGACCCTCCAGGGTGAGCCCAGGCAGGGTGTGGGGAGGAGCTGAGGCACAGCCACCAGGGTGGAGCTGAGGACTGAGGAGGGAGAGTTGTCAGGACTAGAGGTCTGAGTGAACGTGGGTTTGGGCGTGAGAGGCATCAGAGGTTTTGGTCTCGGGGGCCTGGAGTGGATGAGGACGACGGCCTGACACCAAGGATGCTTTGGAGACATATGTCATCGAGAGAGGGACATCCAGGGAACTTCTGGCCTGGGATTCTGGGATGCAAGTCCTTTCCCAGCCTGCAATCCCGCGAATCATGTGGGGCACAGTTGTTACTCAATAAACACTGGCTGGGAGACAGTGGAGAGAGCTATATACACAGGGAGGTCCAGGCCTGGGGGGAGTGCAGGGGAGGTTTATTCAGCATGCATTGAATCCTATTGGGTTGAGCCTGGGATGCCACTGGGGACAAATAGAGACCCGCGTCTATTATCACGGAGTAACAATTCAGTGCAGGAGATACTTGTGCGTGCGTGCTAAGTCACTTCAGTTGTGTCCGACTCTGCAACCCTATGGACCAGAGCCTGCCAGGCTCTGATTACTAGAGTGGGTTGTCATTGCCTCCTCCAGAGGATCTTCCAGACCCAGGGATCGAGCTCGCATCTCTTATGTCTCCTGCATTGGCAGGCGGGTTCTTTACCACTAGGGCCACCGGGGAAGCCCACAGAAGACATAGTCAGAGAAATAAATGTCTAAGTTTGAATGCAGCTATTGGAAAGAAAAGAATTAGCTCCATAAGAGCTTTATCAGTGACTTAAGCTGGGCTGGGGAGCTGGGGCAGGCTTTTGGAGGATGGTTGGCGCTCAGGCATGGAGAACTCAGTGACAGAGGCAGGCACAGAGGACGGTGTTTCTGACGAAGGGTGCTGCATGTGCAGAGGCCTAGGAGTGGGGATGAGGTAGATGTCAATGTGACCAGAGGGAGGCAGAGCGTGGCCCGAACTCTCCGGGCTGGGGCCATCAGGAGGGGCAAGGAGGGGCAGGGTCTTGATGGGGAGCTGGGGTTTTATCCCTAGTGGGCTGGGGGTGCACAGGAGGATTTTGAGAAGCACCGCGCAGCAGAAGTAGGGAGGAGGAGGAGGAAGCAGGGCTTGGGGCCTTCCAGAAGAGACTGGGGCAGCTCGGGTGGGGGCATCAGGGTGGAGAGAAGTAGGCTGACTCGGGATGTCTTTGGGATAAGAAGATGTCCTACAGTTGTTCCTCAGTCTCCATGGGGGCATTGGCTCCAGGATCCCCCTTGGATACCAAAATCTGTGGATGCTCAAGTCCCTTATATAATATGGCATAGTATTTGTGTATGAGTGATGCATATCCTCCTGTACATTTTCAATCATCTCTAGACTACTTATAATCCCTAATACAATGTAAATGTTAATGGTTGTTGCTGGTACAAAGCAAATTCAAATTTTGCTTACTGGAACTTTCTGGAATTTTTTTCTTGAATATTTTTGATCTGTAGTTGGAGGAATCCAAAGAAGCAGAACCCATAGATACAGAGGGCTGACGGTATAAGACATTTGTGGGGATAAGGTGTCTGAAGGAGTCACTTGTTCTGAGGGAGAAACTGGCCATGGGCCAAGCCAAGGACCGAGGAGGGGGTGGCCTTCTCTTCTGGGAGACAGCTCCACAGAGCCCATGGACTGGGGATTAAGGAGGCTCTTCCATGATGACGGTCTCTGAATGGTGGCCGTGAGCTTGTGCGGGTACCTGTCCTCTGGGAGCAGGATAGAGCCGTGAGGAAGTGCCCAGGGCTTTGCTGAGAGCCAGTCTGTGCTATAGGGACCCCACAGTATGGGCCGGGGGAAGCTCGGCTGTCCAGCCTGTGTGACAAGGGCAGGTGCACACCCTCTCTGGGCCTTACTCACTTCAGCTACACCAGTGGGCACTGACACCAGGCTCTAGGGCTGGGTGAGGGCTCACTGGGATGAGATGTGAAGAGAAACTGCGGATGGGGCGTCCTGTGTACCCCTTGCACCTGCTCAGCTCCCAGCACCATTTCTCTGGCCATGGCTCTCTTTGCCTACCTGGGGAGCCAGCTGGAAGTGCCAGGCCCCTGGTACCAGATCAGCCCAGGCCACTCTGACGTCAGCCTTCGGGTGGCACGGCTCCGAGGTGTGCTCTAGGCCATCTTGCGAGACTCCCAATGGACAAAAGCCCCAGTTGCCCACAGCACTGCCTGCACGATTCCATCCTCCGGCTACTGCATCCTAGCTCTTCACCCCCTACCAGCTCTTCCCGGGGTCACCTCCCAAGTAATCCAGGGACCCTCAAGTCCTTGTCTTAGAGTCAGTCTGTGGGGCCCCCAAACTGCCGCTGGGGCTTCCCAGGTGGCTCAGTGGTGAAGAATCCGCCTGCCAATGCAGGAGACATGGGTTTGACCCCTGGGTCGGGAAGATCCCCTGGAGGAGGGCATGGCAACCCACTCCAGTATTCTTGCTGGAGAATCCCATGGACAGAGGAGCCTGGCACACTACAATCCATGGGGTCGCAAAACAGTCAGCCGTGACTTAGGATCTAAACAACACCAACAGGCTACTGATAATGAAAGTGACTGAACTCAACGGACTGGATTTGCTCGTTCTACAGCCATTTAAAGAGAACCACCCCGCCCCCGGCCCCACACTCCCCAACACCTGACCAGACCCTCCCCACCTCCGGGGTATTTGAACCTCCCAAGTTCAGTGTGATGATCTCCATGACATAGATGCAGAAATCAAGCCCAAAGACTGTGATGGCCATGGCCAAGGGCCCACAGGGCAGGAGAGACTGGGCTTCCAAACCCTTCCCATCCTCCCAGCTCTTCCCAGTGGCTCATTTTGTCTGGGTTGGGGTGAGGTATCTTTGAGTTGGGGTGAGGTATCTTTCTCGGGGGGACAGATTGAGGAGAGTCAGGCAGACTCCAGGCCAGGACTCAACTTCCAGAGTTGGCTGCTTGGCCCCTCCCTGCCACGTGCCCTGTGAAACTACAGGTTGAATGCACTCTCCTCCTCCGGAGCATGTCCTGCTCACAAGAGGATCTGGGCTCGCTCCCCCCAGCCCACATACCGTCTTCAGCTTTCAGGCACCTGCCCCTCCCCACTCCAGCCCCCTCAACAATCTTGTCTTCAAAGGCGTATTCCAGGCTTTATGCCTTTGCTTGGGCAGTGTTCTCTAAGGGAACATCTGGGGTCTGCTGGAAACCAGCCACAGATGTTCCTAGATGTTCCTGGAGTAAGGGTGGAACCAGTCAGGAATGACTGAGTGGTTACTGCCTGCTTGCTAAGTCGCTTCAGTGGTGACCAACTCTTTGCAATTGTGTGGACTGTAGCCCACCAGGCTCCTCTGTCCATGGGATTCTCCATGCAAGAATACTGGAGTGGGTTGCCATGCCCTCTTCCAGTGGATCTTCCCAACCCAGGGATCGAACCCATGTCTCTTACATCTCCTGCATTGGCAGACAGGTTCTTTATCACTAGTGAGTAGCTACCAGCAGAGGGAAATCCTTGTTTCTGTTTGTTTTAGGCTCTTTGTTGGCTACACCACACGGCACGTGGGATCTTAGTTCCCTAACCAGGGATCAAACCCCGTCTCCCTGTAGTGGAAGTGCGGAGTCTTAACCATTGGACCACCAGGGAAGTCCCCAAACCCTCATTTGTAAACCACCTACTCTGTTCTGTCTCAAAGCCCAGGCTGGTAATTCCCCCCTGACCTGACCAGTCTCACAAGCCCACCTTGCAGGTAAGAAACAGATTCAGTGCTGACCCGGGGCTCCCCTCCACTTGCTGGCTTCTCCCTCAGCCATGACCCTCTCCAACCACCACTTGTTTCCACATCTCCTTACCTGGAAGAACTAAGTGAACAACTCCAAACATTTATTGAGTGCCAGCTGTATGCTGAGCACCCAGTGTGACTCCTCAAAGTTCTCTCAACAGCCCATCATGAATGGGCAAACTGGGGCACAGAGCAGTCAAGGTCCTTGCCCAGCTGGGAAATGAGGGTCTAGGTTTGGAGGAGGGAGCTCAGTGTACAGAGAGGAAAACTGAGGTGTGCAGAAGTGAAGTAACACACCTAAGGTCACACATCAAGGACGTGCAGGAGCCGGTTTTGAGGTGACACTACTCCTGAGGCCACCGTACAGAGGGGAAAGGTGGGAGGCACAGAGGTCAGTGGGCTGCCGGAGGACACCTAGATGCCAGCATTGAGGATGCACTCCTGGTGGGGGCAGGGCTCCCCACAGGAGGGGTCATCTGGGATGCACCTGTGCGCCCCTTGGAGGATGTGCTTAAAGGGGTTCGTGGGGTGAGGCTATTCAAACAGCTGGATGGAGTCATGGAGTGAGGGAGGGGCAGATCGCTGCATTTCGTGGGCAGGGCTGGGCCCTCTGTTCTATGGAAGGGCATTAGTGTGCTGAATGGCTGCGGGCGAGATTCGGCAGAGCAGCTGCACGTGTCTGTGCCTAGACCGTGCTGTCTGCTCTGGCAGCTCCAGCAAGAACCTGCAGGGCCACGTTGTCCAGGCACTGTGGTGGGGAAGGGGCTGCCACTTTAAGCTGCTCTTCAAGGAAGTGGGATCCCTACCCTCTGTCTGAGCCCCACTCCCCTTGGTCTCTCTAAGCCTCAGTTTCCAAGTCTGATGAAATATTTGCAACTTATATCACAGACAAAGGGTTAATATATACCTAATACAGAGTTCCCAGAAATAAAGAAGAAAGTCAACTACCCTATGTTTAAAAATGGACAAGAGATCCCATTAAAAAAATACACTGGCCCTGAAAACATGCTCAACCTTGCTCTCATAAGAGAAATGGAAAGTTTTAATCTCAATTTCTCTTATCCTTCTCTATCCCTTCATCATTCCTATACCTGGACTGCAAGTGTGATGGCTGGAGCTGAGGCAGTCATCTTGAACCATGAGACATTAGGCATGGAGGCCACCAGGAAACAAGGCTGAATTCCAGAGGACTTTGTAGAGCAGTACCACACCAGCCCTGGACTATTTATCTCTGGACTTTTACAAGATAGAAAATAAATTTCCATTTTGTTTGGGGAAGAAAATATACAGAGATAGAAACACGACCTTACATCCTTGGTGAGGCTGTGAAGAAATAGGTACTTCTGTTCATTGCTGGTGGAGATGTAGCCTAGTATAATGGCATGGTGGAAGTATGCAGTAAATTTATGACTGTTCTGGGACTTTGCTGCTGCACACACGCTTTCTCTGGTTGCAGCATTCACACCTCATTGTGGTGGCTCTTGTTGCAGAGCACAGGCTCTAGGAATGTGGGCTTCTGTAGTCGTGGTTCCCAGGCTTAGTTCCCCCATGGCACGTGGGGTCTTCCTGGCCCAAGGACCCAACCCCTGTCCCCTGCGCTGGTAGGCAGATTCTCAACCACTTGGCCACCAGGAACGTCCCATGTTCATCTATCCTTTGAACCAGCAACTCCACTTCTAGGAATTTTGTCCAAAGAGATGAGTGGGAAGTGCATGATAATAAAAGAGACTAGAAATGACCTAGAGGGGATGATGGGATGAACTATCCATGCACCCACCCAAAGGAATACACCATTGTAAAAAACAATAAGTAAAAGCTCTACATTACTGAAGTCATCTCCAAGGTATGTTATAAAGTGCAAAGGGCAAGGTAGAGAAAAGTGTGTGTATTGACAATAGGCTAACATTTATCTAAGGGGGATTATGAATGTATATTTACTTGCTTATAGCTAAAAAGGAAGAATAAACCTCAACACTTTAAAGGAAAACAGGATGAAAGGGACAAGCTAAAAGCTGATTTATCTGAGCTTATCTTGTTTTGTAAATGTGACTTTGGGATCCTGTAAATTCTTGCATGGTTACAAAACAAAATTAAATGAAAGAGAGAGGGAAAAAAACCCTTGAAATAAAAATGAGACAAATGGGGAATCCCCTGACAGTCTAGTGGTTAAGACGTTGTGCTTTCATTGCCAAAGGCCTGAGTTCAATCCCTGGTCAGGGAACTAAGATCACACAAACTTGTGCAGGATGCCAAAAAAGCAAGATAGAGAAAGAGACAAATGAACTTAATTGTGGTTTTGAGTTGGGGGCTTAAGCACACAAACAGGAATTATTTCAGATGACTTTAGAACACAGTCATTTGAACACGGTATAACTACATAAAGCACATTCTCTAATGGGAAATCGTAGTGTTAGTAACAATATTCATGTTGCTATTCTGAATCTATTATATATATATATATATATATTTTAGATAAAGCAAATAAGTCATTTGGTGAATGTTAGAAACTAAGATTCTCAGTGTTAGAAGGCAGATGTACAAATACAGCAAAGAAGTAAAATCCTGCAATCCTAAGTAACTGAATTGGAAAAGCAGTAAGAATACAGCATGTACTATCTCTTAAACAGAAAAAGTATGCTCTCGCTCTCTACACTGAAAAGGCCTAGAAATAGTGACCAGATCTGCAGCAGTGAGCACCGCTGATGCCAACTGTGGTCTCTAATTACCATTTCCTACGAAAGAAGCCAGGGCTCCTCGAGGAATGGCTGATTCCCAAACTGGGCAGAGGATCCAGGAGCATCTTGCGAGTCCAGAAACAAGGATGTTTCTAAACACCCGTGGGGAGCGACTTCCCTGGTGTTCCAGTGGTTAAGAACCCCACACTCCCAACACAGGGGGCCCAGATTCCATCGCGGGTCAAGGAACTAGATCCTGCAGGCAGCAATTAAGACAAATGCAGCCAAAAAAAAAAAAGAACTTTTGGTGTCTTTAGTGGAAAGAAGGGAGAAAAGAAGGGAAGGAAGGAGGAGAGGAGGGAGGAAGGGAGGGAGTTCCCTGAGTCTCCACTGAAAGGTGTTCAGGATCATCTCACTTTTTGACCAGCTGCACTCAGACACCTGACGCTTGTCAGCGTTCAGAAGCAGAGGGGTGTTTGGGCTGATTGTCCTGCAGGGCACAGAGCCAGCCTGGGCACCCCCTTGTCTCAGGAGGACCCCAGCTCTGCCCCTCCCCTCTCTACTTCTGGGTGAGCAAGGTAACCTCTCTGAACCTTGACCCCTGATGCCGTCCTTAGCTTGTACTGGAGAGGCCCAGTGAGGCATCTTTTGAAAAACCCCCACCTTAGTTCCCTTCTTAAGGCTGGGCAAATGGGGAAGCCCTTCTGTGCCTCCCTTTCCTCTTCTGGGCGGCCATGAATCTCAAGGTTGAGGTCGGGGTGGGGGCCCTAAGGCCCAATTCACCATCTACTCTCCAGTCTAGGGGCTCAATTAGAGCAGTGGGGGCCAGAGAGATGACATACCCCCTGAAGCAGCGGGGAGGGAGGCAGAGAGAAGTACCTGAAGCTCTGCCAATTAAGAGCCCAAGGAAAGCAAGGAGAGTAACTGTGGCTCTGCTCAGCTGATTAGACACCAGTTTTCCTGGTGTGTGCATGCTCAGTGGCTCAGCGGTGTCTGACTCTTTGCAACCATTTGGACTATAGCCTGCCAGGCTCCTCTGTCCAGGGGATTTTGCAGGCAAGAATACTGGAGTGGGTTGCCATTTCCTCCTCCAGGGGATCTTCCCAACCCAGGGATCGAACCCAAGTCTCCTGCGTCTCCTACATTGGCAGGTGGATTCTTTACCACTGAGCCACCTGGGAAGTTGGGCAACCCTGATTTCCCAGTGGCTCAATGGCAAGAATCTACCTACAATGCAGAAGACATGGGTTCCATCTCTGGGTCAGGAAAATGCCCTAGAGAAGGAAATGGAAATCCACTCCAGTTTTCTAGCCTGGGAAATCCTGTGACCTGAGGAGCCTGTTGGGGTCCATGGGGTCACAGAAGAGCTGGACACGACTTAGTGCCAAACAACAAGTGGCTCCCACGCTTTCCTGCTGGCCGGTCATCCCAGCAGAGAAAGGAGCTGATGTGCCTAGACTTTGTCCTGGTCCAAACAAGGCAGAGGAGAGCAGAGGAAGTCAAAATTATTTTCTCAGGGAAGACAACTGAGGCTCAGAATGCTGGGGTTGCCCCAGGGCACCAGGCCAGGCGAGTGCAGGGCTGGCCTGCACCTTCGCATCCTGTTCCAGAGAGGCCCTTCCAGAGAGGCCCAGGGGCCATGGCTGAGATCATGTCCAAACTGGAGAGGGTGTAAACCGTCTACCCCAAGGCTGGACCGCAGAAGGGATTCCTGCGACTTCTGGCCCCTTACCCACTTTAGTCCATTCATTCATTCTACAAAGGTGTGTTGAGTTCTAACCATGTCATGGGCCCTGGACTGGGTGTGGGGGACGGTACAAAAAAACATGAAGGGCCACATGTAAATGAGAAGAGGTCACATGGTGATAGGCACTGGGAAGGAAATGGGAGGCAAGTGGAAGAGGGGACATTTGAAGTGAGAGCAGGAAGAGTAGGAGTCGGGAGCACTGAGATCAGGAGGAAAGACATTCCGGGGGAGGGTGCAGCACACGCAAAGGCCCTGAGGTGGAAAGAGATGGGAGTGTTTGAGGAACAGAGAGGGGTGGTGCTGAGCTGGAGCCAGGTGAGCAAGTGGGGGAGGGAGAAAGAGGAGGCCAAGGAGACAGGCAGAGCCTGCGGCTCCTTGGGGGGGCTGCAGGGAGTAGGGTGATGGGAGACACGGGGGAGCTGGGGAGTAACCTGATATGGTTTTTAAGTTCTAGAAAGCTCCCAGTGGCTGCTGTAGGGAGAAAGGACTTGGGGACAAGGGCGTCAGGAGGCGTAGAGTAGAACTATGGGTCTGTTCAGTATTTGCTAGGCGCCAACTGTGGATCCTAGGCCTCCTGGCTTCCTGACCATCCCCAGACCTGCTGGGGGAGAGATGATCTACCGGAGGAGGGGAAGAATTTGGCCGAAGGGAGGAATGTTCCAGGGCCTAAGGGAGGAGAGAAATCTAGGGAGACTCCTGGATATTTGGGTTCCTTAGAGCCTCTCCCTGATCTGTGGAGAAGGAGATGGCAACCCACTCTAGTATTCTTGTCTGGAGAATCCTATGGACAGAGGATCCTGGCAGGCCACCGTCCACAGGGTCGCAAAGAGTCCGACACGACTGAGCAACTGAGCAACTGATCAGGCACACTTCCTGATCTGGGGAGACTCAGGGGACAGTGAGCCTCTTTGAGGGTGGCCTGGGACCCTCATGCTCCCCTCTCCCAGGGGACCAAAGTGCACGAACGTGAACTTCCCTTTGGCAAAGACATGCTGGACCTTCCATACTGGAGCTACAGTCGCAGTCCAGACAACCACCTTCCCCCCAGAAGAAGGCAGGAAAGGGAAAAAAAATGGAAAAGTTGGGGTCAGGGCAGACGGGAGGCAGAGTGAGATGTTTCACCATCCCTGCAGGAAGGAAGCGAGCTACAGCGGGCCTGGGCCTCCCCACCCTGCTTCCGCTGGCAATCGCACTAAACAAGTCATTCCATTTTGCTGACAAAACAGAGCTCGCTGGGCTGGCAAGCTGTTAGGACAGGCCCACAGGGGCCCTGGAGACTGCTCTGGGTTGAGTCAGAGGTTGCTGACTGTCCTATCCCTGGTTACCTGGGAAACCATTACATCTGAGAAGTAAACTCAGCAGATCGATGAGATGCACCAAAAACTGCATGCCCGCAGCCAGCATGGTCAATGGGATAGGCCCAATCCTTCTCCGTGACAACGCCTGACCGCACGCTGCACAACCAACGCTTGAAAAGTTGAATGAGTGAATGAATGGATTGGGCTACAAAGTTTTGCCTCATTTGCCATGTTCACCTGACCTCTCGCCAACCGACTACCACTTCTTCAAACATCTCGACAACATTTTACAGGGAAAATGCTTCCACAACCAGCAGGATGCAGAAAGTGCTTTCCAAGAGTTTATTAAATCCCGAAGCATGGATTTTTCAGTTCAGTTCAGTAGCTCAGTCGTGTCCGACTCTGTGAGACCCCATGGACTGCAGCACGCCAGGCTTCCCTGTCCATCAACTCTCAGAGCTCACTCAAACTCATGTCCATTGAGTTGGTGATGCCATCCAACCATCTCATCCTCTGCCATCCCCTTCTCCTCCTGCCTTCAATCTTTCCCAGCATCAGGGTCTTTTCCAATGAGTTCTTCACATCAGGTGGCCAAAGTATTGGAGTTTCAGCTTCAGCGTCAGTCCTTCCAATGAACATTCAGGACTGATTTCCTTTAGGATGGACTGGTTGGATCTCTCCAACACCACAGTTCAAAAGCATCAATTCTTCAGTGCTCAGCTCTCTTTATAGTCCAACTCACATCCATACATGACTACTGGAAAAACCATAGCTTCGACTAGATGGACCTTTGTTGGCAAAATAGTGTCTCTGCTTTTTAATATGCTGTCTAGGTTGGTCATATCTTTTCTTCCAAGGAGCAACCATCTTTTAATTTCATGGCTGCAGTCACCATCTGCAGTGATTTTGGAGCCCAGGAAAATAAAGTCTCTCAGTGTTTCCACTGTTTCCCCATCTATTTGCCATGAAGTGATGGGACCAGAAGCCATGATCTTAGTTTTCTGAATGTTGAGCTTTAAGCCAACTTTTTCACTCTCCTCTTTCACTTTCATCAAGAGTCTCTTTAGTTCTTCTTTGTTTTCTGCCATAAGGGTGGTGTCATCTGCATATCTGAGGTTATTGATATTTCTCTCGGCAATCTTGATTCCAGCTTGTGCTTCATCCAGCCTTGCATTTCACATGATGTTCTCTGCATATAAGTTAAATAAGCAGGGTGACAATATACAGCCTTGATGTACTCCTTTCCCAATTTGGAACCAGTTCATTGTTCCATGTCTGGTGCTAACTGTTGCTTCTTGACCTGCATACAGATTTATCAGGAGGCAGGTAAGGTGGTCTGGTATTCCCATCTCTTGAAGAATTTTCCACAGTTTGTGGTGATCCTCACAGTCAAAGGCTCTGGTGTAGTTAGTAAAGCACAAGTTTTTCTCGTTCTCTCTTGCTTTTTTGATGATCCTACAGATGTTGGCAATTTGATCTCTGGTTCCTCTACCTTTTCTAAATCCACCTTGAACATCTGGAACTTCACAGTTCATGTACTGTTGAAGGCTGGCTTGGAGAATTTTGAGCATTACTTTGCCAGCATGTGAGATGAGTGAAATTAGTGCAGTAGTTTGAACATTCTTTGGCATTGCCTTTCTTTGGGATTGGAATGAAAACTGACCTTTTCCAGTCTTGTGGCCACTGTGGAGTTTTCCAAATTTGCTAACATATTGTGTGCAGCACTTTCATGGCATCATCTTTTAGGATTTGAAATAGCTCAACTGGAATTCCATCACCTCCACTAGCTTTGTTCGTGGTGATGCTTTCTAAGGCCCACTTGACTTCACATTCCAGGATGTCTGGCTCTATGTCAGTGATCACACCATTGTGCTTATCTGGGTCATGAAGATCTTTTTTGTATAGTTCTTCTGCATATTCTTGCCACCTTTTAGTATCATTGAATCCTGAAGCATGTATTTTTATGCTACAGGAATAAACAAACTTATTTCTTATTGACAAAAATGTGCTGATTGTAATTGTTCCTATTTTGATTAATAAAATGTGTTTGAGCCTAGTTGCTGCTAAGTCGCTTCAGCGTGTCTGACTCTGTGCGACCCCATAGACGGCAGCCCACCAGGCTCCCCTGTCCCTGGGATTCTCCAGGCAAAAACACTGGAGTGGGTTGCCATTTCCTTCTCCAATGCATGAAAGTGAAAAGTGAAAATGAAGTTGCTCAGTCTTGTCTGACCCTTAGCGACCCCATGGACTGCAGCCCACAAGGCTCCTCCGTCCATGGGAGTTTCCAGGCAAGAGTACTGGAGTGGGGTGCCATTGCCTTCTCCATTGAGCCTAGTTATGATGATTTAAAATTCAGGGTCTGAAACCACGGCTACTTTTGCACCAATCTAATAACTGCATGTGAATCTAGAATAACTTTAAGAAATAAAAAAATCTAATCTAAAAAATCTAAAAAGGACCTATTGTATAGCACAGGGAACTATACTCTATACTTTTAATAACCTATAAGGGAAAAGAAACTGAAAAAAATACATGTATTATATATATATATATACATATATATATGTATATATAACTTCCCAGGGCTTCCCTTGTGGCTCAGCTGGTAAAGAATCCACCTGCAATGTGGGAGACCTGGGTTTGATCCCTGGGTTGGGAAGATCCCGTGGAGTAGGAAATGGTAACCCACTCCAGTATTCTTGCCTGGAGAATCCCCATGGACAGAGGAGCCTGGTGGTCTATAGTCCATGGGGTTGCAAAGAGTCAGACACGACTGAGTGTCTAAGCACAGCATATATATATATCTGAATCACTGTGCCATATCCCTGAAACTAACACAGCATTGTAAGTCAACAGTACTTCAGTTTTTTTAAAAAAGAAAACAATAACTTGAAGATGAAACCCCAAAAAAGTGTTTAATGGAAGGGAGAAAAAAGACTCAGAACGCTGAGAAATTAAGATCAGGGCATAATGAAAATAATGGAAAACAATAAAACTATTTTTTAAAGTGGGGGACAACCTCTATGAAGATAGTAGAACGCATGCAGCTATTTGGGACATGTTGTACTGGGAAGGCACCAGGGGACTTGCCAAGTTGACTTGGGTGGTGGTTACCTGGGTGTGCCCACATCAAAAATTAACTAAAACCCACACCTAAAATCAATGCACTTTATGCATGCTCCTGGGTGTAAGCCATACTGCAATAATAAAGAAAAAAGAAAATATATAAATCTACGTTTCACAAAAAATTTGCAAAAATTACAAAAAATGTCAATGGGGAACTAAAGTGGTCCCCCATTGAAGGAAAAAAAAAGAGATTTATGCTTCAATGTGCACATATATTCACATCAGAGTGTGTGAACAAGACAATTTTCAGATTAATATGCAGAGTAGAATTGAATTTCTGTAAAAATAACATACACTATAATAAGAATATATTGTAATATATTATAATAAGAATATATATCATAATATATAAGTAAAATAATTATATATATATAATTTCTGCATCTGTATATAGGTATAAACTACCTGAATGGACACTTATATAGCTGCTCTCAAAAGGGCACAGTGGGGCTTCTCTTTTTACTGAACAGGACTCTGTAAATTTGAATCTTTCCTACTGAGAGTATCATATTTTTGTATTTAAAATAAAATAACAAAAGGAAAACAATTTAAGAATTTGCTTTTTTTCCTAATCACTTGACGAATCTATGCAATGGATCAAGTCTGGACCCTGGACAAGTCACCTTTCCCTTTCTGGGTCCTGGTTTCCTCCTCTGCAAAATGGAGAGAAATATTCATAACAGCCCCTGAGAGGGCAGACTCAGCCGTATTAGCCCAGGCCCCAACCTCTGGGTGGGACAAGCTCTGCGGTGCTGCTCACACTGCGGTGTTCCCCGTGGGACCAGGCCGAGGCTGGACGTCGGCTCTTCTCTTGCCCTAACTTGTTTTCAGCTGGGCTTTGCTGGGTGGGGCTGCCGGCCTGTCCCTTCCTATTAGCTGTTGCCTCTTTTGTGTGCGTGTATTTTTGTGTATATGGTATGCACATCTTATCTTTGTAAGCAGAGGAAAGAAATATAAAAATCAAGTTGTAAATGATGTTCTGGGCAAAACAAGTGAGTTATCTCGATCTTCACCGTGCCTTAGAAGCACAGTGACCACCCTCCCTGTTGTAGAGATAAGAGACGGACGATCGTCCCCGGGGGTCCGGAGGCTGGGAGTCCGCCTGCCCGTGCAGGGGATGCGGGTTTGATCCCTGGTTCAGGAAGATCCTGCAGGCTGTGGCACGGCTAAGCCTGTCTCCACAACTACTGGAGCCTGGGTCCGACAGCTAGCACACGGCAGCAGAGAGCAGCCCCTGTTCTCTGCAACCAGAGAGAGCCTGTGCCCAGCAACACAGGCCCAGAGCAGCCGGAAATACATTTCTCTAAAAAACGAAAGAAAACGGAGGCCTAGAGAGGCGAAGCTACTTGTCCAAAGTCACACAGCCAGTGCACAGAGTTGGATTTGAACCTGAACTGTCAGAGTCCAGAGTCTTTGCTCATAAGCCTTTGCTGTTTTTCATCTCCTGCGTATTCAATAGTATGAATAGACCATAGAAATGGAGTTCACGAGGCTCATGCCTAGAAGAAGGAATGAAAAGAAACTGTTCTGCCTTGGGTTTGACACGAAGTGTTGTTGTGCACTAAGAAAAATAAATACTTGAAAATAGTAAGAGTCCTTGTTTTGTAAATGAGAGGTAATTTCTGCTTATTTCTTCCTTCTCCTTAGCTCGTCAGTTGATGATTCTCCAGGAGACTCACATTACTTGGATAATAACAAAAATATAAAAAGGCCATTTTTTAAATGCTGGGAGGCAGTGCATGAAATGCCAGGGGAGGTTTTCTCTGAGCTGAGTGATTGTGGGAGAGATCATGTCTTTTTTTGTTTGTTTTCTTTTCTGCTTCTTTAATTCTCCATCTGGAAACTGCTCCACCTTTTTATAATTAGGAGAAAATGACCGTATAAAACCCTGGGGTGGGGCTGTCACTCCAGGTGTTGCCTCTGGCAGGGACTGGCTCTGAAGGTGCCTCTCAGCCTCCTGCCAGTTTGATTTCAGGGTTGTGGGGAGACGGGTGTAGGTGGGGGTGGCGGGCTCCGCATTTTCTCAGAGGCACCAGCACTGTGAACCCTCAAGCAGAAATCCTTTCTTGGAGACTTCCCTGGTGGTCCAGTGGCTATGACTTTGCACTCCTGATGCAGGAGGCCAGGTTCCATCTGTGGTCAGGAAGTGAGATCCCGCCTGCCTCAACTAAAGATCCTGCCCGCTGCAACGAAGATCGAAGATCCCACGGGCCACAACTAATACCCAGCCAAATAAATCAATCTTTTTTAAAAAAAGAAATCCTCTCTTGGAGGCTTAATAAATGGAGATCAGACTCTCCTCTGAAGTGTTGGGGGTGGAGATGAAATGAAGAGATTCAAGGAAGGGGATGGTCCCACCTAGCCGAGGCCTGCAGTCAAGGATTCAAATTCAAAGCCCTAAGTCTTCCTGAGCTGCTGTTTTTGGGCTTTCCAGGTGGTTCAGCGGTAAAAGAAACCACCTGCCAATGCAGGAAATGTGACGGGTTCAATCCCTGGGTTGGGAAGATCCCCTGGAGAAGGAAATGGCAACTCACTCCAGTATTCTTGCCTGGAGAATCCCATGGACAGAGGAGCCTGGCAGGCTACAGTCCATGGGGTCACAAAAGAGTCAGACACGACTGAACGGCCAGACAACAAAAACAGGAATGAGGAGTAAGCATGCAATAGGTGTCCTATTATTGCTCCCAGAGGCACTGAGATGATGCTGATCTTCACTGAGGCATAAGTTTCGTATAAGAGAAGGTTTCGTCTAGTCTTTAGTCTTGTTGGATGCTGACGTGCCAGTCTCAGGAGGGACCATATCAGGCTGAACTTGAGAAACACTGTCCACTGCTCCTGCAGGAGGTGCTTCCCTCTGAGGTCGCTCCCCAGGTAGGGGCCCCTGAGCATTGTCCCCCCTGCCTCTGTGCGCCCACCCGCTCAGTTTCCCATGCTTGCTCAGCGCCCTCGAACTCATGCTCTTGCAAATTCCCTCTGTCAGGGTCACTGCCATCTCCTCCCCCACTGCTGGACTCCTGTCCATTCTTCAGCATTGCCCTCTCTTCCAGGAAGCCTTCTTTAACGGCCCCCAGCAGGGCCCAGCTCCCTGGTCTGGGGTCCTGCAGCCACAATTCCTCTTTCCAACCCAGCCTGACCCCATGGGAGTGGTGGAATCTGTGTTTGCCTTTGCTCCCCAGCCTGGGGGGCTCTTGAGTCCAGCATCACTTAGTGTGGGGCCATGCACAGAGTGGCATCGTAATATATATAAACAAATGATGTCGACATGAACAAAGTACCCTCAGCCTCCTGGAACTCCTTTCTCTTTCAAGAGAAGTTCAGAATATTCATTTGTTCCAGCTCAGTTCAGAATGCTGGTGGCTAGTAATTTGGCAGTCAGAAGCGGCAGGTTTAGGAACTTTCCTGACAGTCCAATGGTTAGAACCTTGTGCTTTCACTGCCGAGGACCTGGGTTCAATCCCTGGCCAGGGAACTAAGATCCCACAGCCGCACAGAGAAGCCATAAAAAAAAAAAAAAAAAAATGTGGAAGGTTTGAAGGGAAATCAGCATGCAGGAACCCTGTGACCCTGACTGCCAGGGACCATCTGGAGGGAAGGCCAGATGGCAGTGGGTATCAGGGACTCTCAAATGCCCCTGCCCTGTCACTCCTCGAGAAGTGGTTGTGAAGCTTTGGCACAGTAATGCACAGCTCAGTGACATTTTTATTTCTGGGGAAAATTGGAAGCAGCCCCCAGACCTACCCCAAGAGGGCTCTTTAAGTGTGTAGATGCTGAACCATGGTGTGATGAGGGAGGGCTGGGACCAGAACACCTCTAGCTTGCAGGAGACCAGCCCCATGCCAGCAACTCCACCCCTGGGGCTTGGCCCACAGAAATGGGACACAGATGTTCCCAGCAGCACCACTCCTAGTCACCCCAACGGGAAACCACCCAAATACCCATCCACCAAAGGATGGAGACACTGTGCTTGAGGCCTGCTGTGGAATACTGTTGTGCGGCGCTCAGTCTTGTCCGACTCTTTGCAACCCTGTGGACTTCAGCCTGCCAGGCTCCTCTGTCCATGGAATTTTTCAGGCAAGAGTACTGGAGTGGGTTGCCATTTCCTACTCCAGGGGATCTTCCCGACCCAGGGATCAAACTTGCATCTCTTGTGTCTCCTGCATTGGTAAGCGGATTCTTTACCACTGCGCCACCCGGGAAGACCTGGAATACTATACAGTCACAAAAAAGAGTCTACCATCAACTTACTACCACATCTGCTGAATCAGTTCTCCTTCCATTTATGAGATTCTGCCACAGGCAAAACTACTCTGTGTGTGAAAATTGATCAGTGTGACAACCAACTTGAAAAATGTACCAAAATTACACAATCACTTCAATCAATGCAGAAAAAGCATTTGACAAAATCCAACACCCTTTCACAGTAGAAACATTCAACAAACTATGAATAGAAGGGGACTTCAGTTGGACAGGGAGGCCTGGCGTGCTGCGATTCATGGGGTTGCAAAGAGTCGGACATGACTGAGCGACTGATCTGATCTGATCTGATCCTCAGTAGAATAAAGACCATATTTGAAAACCTCACAAGTCACACCACATTCACTGGTGACAAACTAAAGCCTTTCTTTTAATACCGGGAATAAGACAAGTGTCAGTCAATGTGGGCAGCGATAACAAAGGGCCACAGACTGGTGGCTCACAAACAGCAGAAGCGTGTCTCCCCCAGTCTGAAGGCTGGGAGTCTGAGATCAGTGTGCGGTGTGGTCAGGCTCTGGGGAGGGCCCTCTTCTGGGCTGCGCACGGGTGCTTTCTGGTTGTGTCCTCACAGGCTGCAAGGAGGGTAAGAGAGCTCTCTGGGGTCTCTCTATAAAAGCATGAATCCTACTCATGAGGGCTCTTCTGTCATGACCAAATCACTTCCCAAAGGTCTTACCTCCTAACAGCATCACACTGGTCGTTAAGAAGTCAATATATGAATTTGGGGGTAGGTACACTCAGTCTGTAACGACAAGGATGTTTGCTTTCACCAATTGAATTCAGGTTAGTCCTAGAATGCCTAGCCAGAACAATTAGACAAGAAACAGAAATAAAAGACACCAAAATTGGAAAGGAAGAAGTAAAATTATCTCTTTTTGCAAGCGGCAAGATCTTATATGTAGAAAACCCTATAAAGACCCCACATATGCCAAACAACAAAAAACCCTCTTAGAACTAATAAACAAATTCAGCAAAGCAGCAGAATACAAAATTACATGCAAAAATCAGTTGTGTTTGTATACACTAACGATGAAGAATCCAAAAAGAAAATTAAGAAAACAATTCTACTTACAACAGCATCAGAAAGAATAAAATACTTAGGAATATACTTAACAAGGAAAGGGAAGTCTTGTGCACTAAAAACTACAAAATGTTGCCAAAAGAAATTAAAGAAGATATAAGCAGAAAGACATCTGAGTTTATAGAATGAAAACTTAATATTGTTAAGATGACAATGCTATCCAAAGGAATCTACAGATTCAATGCTACTCATATAAAAATCGCAATGACTTTTTTTTTCAGAAATAGAAAAATCTATTCTAAAATGTATATGGAATCTTGGGACTTCCCCGGTGATCCATTGGCTAAAACTCTGCATTTCCACTGCTGAGGGAATGGTTTCAATTCCTGGTTGGTAAAAAATAGATTGATCCCACATGCCACATGGCATGGCCAAAAAATTTTTAAATTTTATACGGAATCTCAAGGACCTTGCATAGCTAAAACAATTTTGAAAAAGAAAAACAAAGACAGAGGACTCACACTTCCTGTTTTCAAAACTTCTTACAAAGCTACAATAATCAGAATAGCGTGGCACTGGTACAAAAACAAATAGATCAATGGAACAAAGATCCCAGAAATAAACCCTCAAAGACATGGTAAAATAATTTTTTATGGGAATGTTAAGGTCATTCAATGGGGTAAAGGACAGGTCTTCTTTTTTTCAATGAAACAGCTGGTTCTGGAAAAATTGGATCTCCACAGGCAAAAGAATGACGCTGGAACCTTACCTAACACCATGCACACAAATGAAGTCCAAATGGATCAGAGACCTGAATGGAAGAAGAAAAAAAGGAAAACATCAGGCAAAATCCTTGGCTATGACTCCAAAAAACACAGCTAACAAAAGAAAAAATATATTAAAAATATATAAAATGAAATTCATGTAAATTAAAAACTTTTGTGCACCAAAGGAAACAATCAAGAGAGTAAAAAGGCAATATATAATTTTATATATATATATATAAATATATATATAATCCTCTGGAGGAGGGCATGGCAACCCAGTCCAATATTCTTTCCTGGAAAATCCAACGGACAGAGGAGCCTGGCAGGTTACAGTCCATAGGGTCGCACAGAGTTGGACACGACTGAAGTTTGTTGCAGGAAGGAGGACCCCTTCCTGGGCCCGAAACTGGGCTCTTGTCTAACACTCGGAAATGAACTGTTGGAGGAGACACATGTGCTGACAAAGCAAGGGATTTTATTGGGAAAGGGCATCCGGGTGGAGAGCAGTAGGGTAAGGGAACCCAGGAGAACTGCTCTGCTGCGTGGCTCGCAGTCTCGAATTTTATGGTGATGGGATTAGTTCCCGCGTGGTCTTTGGCCAATCATTCTAATTCAGAGTCTTTCCTGGTGGCGCACGCATCGCTCAGCCAAGATGGATGCTAGCGAGAGGGATTCTGGGAAGTGGGCAGATACGCAGTGTCTCCTTTTGACCTTTCCTGAACTCTTTCGGTTGGGGGTGGTTTATTAGTTCCCTATTCCTTATCAGGATCTCCTGTCATAAAACAACTCATGCAAATGGTTACTATGGTGCCTGGCCAGGGTGGGCTGTTTCAATCAGGTGCTTCCCCTAACAAAGTGACTTAGCATACACACACACACACACATATATATATAATACAACTGAAAGACAAAAAGACAAACAACCCCATTTAAAAACGGGCAAAGACTATACCCCCATTTAAAAAAAAAAAAAGAAAGAAAATTCACCTTAAAAACAGAAAAACAAAACAAAACAATAAGTAAAAATGGGCAAGATGATACACAAATGGCCAATAAGTACATGAAAAGATGCTCATTAGTTATCAGGGAAATGCAAATCAAAACCACAGTGAGCTATCACTTCACACTCATTAGGATGTTTATAATACAAACAAAGGGAAACTACACTCTGTTGAGGATACGGAGAAATTGGAACCATGCGTTGCTGGTGGGGATGTGAAATGGTGCAGCTGTTGTGGAAGACGGTCTGATAGTTTGCTCAAAGAATTAAACATAGAATCACCACCTGGTCCAGCAATTTCACCCCCGGGTGTACCCAAAGAACCGATGGCAGGGACTTGAAGAGGTATTCGTACACTATGTGTACAGAAGCATTTTTTTTTTTGCAATAGACAAAAGATGGAGGCAACCCCTGTCCACTGATGGATAAATAAAAAAAACAAATGTGGGGTATCCAGACAGTAGAACATTATCCTTAAAAAGCAATGAAGTTTTGACACATTCTACAATATGGATGGACTTGGACTGCAAGGAGATCAAACTAATCAGTTCTAAAGGAAATCAATCCTAAATATGCATTGAAAGGACTGATGCTGAGGTTGAAGCTCCAAATCTTTGGCCAGCTGATGCGAAGAGCTGACTCATTTTGGAAAAGACCCTGATGCTGGGAAGGATTGAGGGCAAGAGAAGTGGGTGACAGAGGATGAGATGGTTGGATGGCATCACTGACTTGATGGACATGAGTTTGAGCAAACTCTGGGAGACAGTGAAGGATAAGGAAGTCTGTCATGCTGCAGTCCATGGGGTCGCAAAGAGCTGGACGTGACTGAGCCACTGAACAACAACAGTAACAATATGGATTGGCTTTGAGGACGTTATGCTGCGTGGTATTCGGTTCAGTTCAGTTCAGTCGCTCAGTCGTGTCCGACTCTTTGCGACCCCATGAATCAGCACGCCAGGCCTCCCTGTCCATCACCAACTCCCGGAGTTCACTCAAACCCACATCCATCGAGTCAGTGATGCCGTCCAGCCATCCCATCCTCTGTCGCCCCCTTCTCCTCCTGCCCCCAATCCCTCCCAGCATCAGAGTCTTTTCCAATGAGTCAACTCTTCGCATGAGGTGGCCAAAGTACTGGAGTTTCAGCTTTAGCATCATTCCTTCCAAAGAACACCCAGGGCTGATCTCCTTTAGAATGGACTGGTTGGATCTCTTTGCAGTCCAAGGGACTCTCAAGCGTCTTCTCCAATCAGTCACAAAAGAACAAATACTGCAGGATTCCAGTTAACACAGGGCACGTAGAATGATCAGATTCATGGAGACAGAAAGGATGGTGGGTGCCAGGAGCTGAGGAGCTTGGAGGTAGGAATAAAGAGTTCTTTAATGGGAACAGAGTTTCAGATTTACCTGGTAAAAAGGGTTCTAGAGATGGATGGTGGTGATGGTTGCCCAACAAAGTGTATATACTTAATGCTACTGAACTGTACACTTAAAAATGGCTAAGACGGGGACTTCCCTGGTCCAGTGGTTAAGACTTCACCTTCCAATGCCGGGAGTGTGAGCCCGATCCCTTGTCAGGGAGCTAAGATCACACCTACCTTGGGGCCAAAACATAAAGGAAAAGCAATACTGTAACAAATTCAATAAAGACTGTAAAAGTGGTCCATTAAAAAATCTTTTAAAAAATGGTTAAGATGGTAAATTCTACATTTTATTTTACCATTGTTAATTGTTAGTTTGATACTAGAGTACAGTGTTCTTGCTTGGAAAATTCCATGAACAGAGGAGCCTGGTGGGCTACAGTCCACGGGGTCGCAATGTCGGACACAGCTGAGCACACAAATACATCAGCAGCCAACAGTCGATTTACAGTGTCCTGTCCCTTTCACTGACTCGATGGATGTGTCTCAGTGAACTCCGGGAGTTGGTGATGGACAGGGAGGCCTGGCGTGCTGCGATTCATGGGGTCGCAAAGAGTCAGACACGACTGAGCAACTGATCTGATCTGATCTGTCCCTTTCGGGTGTACAGCAAGGTGATCCAGTTATACATCCGAGTGAGTGATAGTTGCTCAGTCATGTCTGACTCTTTGAGACCCCATGGACTGTAGCCAGGTTCCTTTATCCATGGAATTTTCCAGGCAAGAATATTGCAGTGGGTTGCCATTTACTTCTCCCGTGGGTCTTCCCAACCCAGGGATCAAACACTGGTTTCTTGCATTGCATGCAGATTCTTTACCACCTGAGCCACCAGGGAAGCCTACTGTTAAGAGACATTTCTAAGTATAAAAAAGGTCAACTTAAAAAGTATCAGCAGATAAATGCTTGACTTTATTTTATCTATAGACAATATGTTAGAATATGTAATGACTCTGAACACCTTTTCCAAAGGAATACCCAAGACAAAAGTACCAATAAAGTTATAAATGACAATCATCAATCAGATGAAACAATTTAGATGAAGCTTATCTCTCTCGAAGAGATGGGGCTGGGCAAGTGGTCAGAAGGGAAATACAATGTGCTTCTAACTTTATTTGAAAAATAGTATTCAGTTCCATGTTGCTTAACATAGCTCTGTTTTTGCAAAATAAATCCTACATTTATGCATTCCTTTTCAGATTCTCTTCCCATATAGGTTATTATAGAATATTGAGTAGAGTTCCCAGTGCTGTACAGTAGCCAAATAAAAATTTAAAGGATGCCTTTATGATTCCACTTATATGACATACCTGTAATAGTCAAATTCATAGAGAAAGCAGAGTAGTTACCAGGGACTTGAGGGAGGGGATGGGACGTTCGGGTTTCATGGGCACAGGGTTTCATTTGGAGAAGACGGAAGAGTTCTGGGGATGACAGTTGTATAGCAATGTGAGTGTACTTAGTGCTGCCGAGCTACACGCTTAAAGACGGTTAGGATGACAAATACGCTGTCACATACATCCTACCCGTGGACAGACTGAAACAGAGAAGTAATGATGTACGAGCAGCGTGAGGACTGAGGTCCCACTGCTCACTGCCTAGGGTGGATGTGCACAGACCTCCTCTCCAAGTCTAACCGTGGTCCCAGTGCTTAGGTGAGGAACACGAGTCTCAGTGACATCCGGGTCCCACAGCGGGTAGAGGAGAGTCCAGACTGGCACCCTGCCCCTGGGGGGCACCATCAGGTGGATGTCCTGCCCCCTGGTCCCCTGAGCCTCCAACGTCTCATCTCTAAGATGAGACCCTGGGACTTCCCTGGTGGTCCAGTGGTTCAGAATCTGCCTGCCAGTGCAGGGAACATGGGTTTGATCCCTGCTCCTAGAAGATTCCATACGCCATGCGGCAACGAAGCCCACGTGCCTAGGGCCCAGGCTCCAAGAGAAGCCACCACAGTAAGAAGCCCACACATGGCAACTAGAGAGCAGCCCCTACAACTACAGAAAGGCTGAGCACAGTAACGAAGACCCAGAGCAGCCAATAAACAAATAAAAATTTTTTAAAAAACAAGGTGAGCCCCACAGTAGTGGGGCTGCTGTGAGGTCCACTGCACCACCCCTTAGGCAAGATCCTTCCATGTCATCAACACAACCTCTTGCAAGAATGTTCAGCTTGGGACTCCCCTGGCGGTCCACTGGTTAAGATCCATGCTTCCACTGCAGGGAGTGCAGGTTTGATCCCTGCTTGGGGGACTAAGATTGCACATGCTGTGCGGGGCAACCAAAAAATAATTAAAAACAAAATATTCCTCTGGGGATGGATTGGAAGGAGTGAGGGCAGAGCCGCAGGAATGGCTCAGGCAAGCGATAGGAGAGGGAAGCAGTGGCATCAGTGTCTCCATGGTGACATGGAAACTCTGGGGGGAGGAGGGGAAGCAACATGTGAGTTCAGAGTCGCTGTTTAAAGGGTAAGAGAAGGATAAGAAGGGGGCGTGGCTCTTTATTCACTCACTCAACAAGCAGTTATTGAGAGACAGGTATTGTTGTGGGAACTGTGGATGTGCCGGTGATCAAGGCAGAAAAAATCCCATTCTCATGGCTCCACACTCTAGATAGGGAAGCATAAAAGGAAATAAAATAGTTTTAGATCCTGGGAGGTAAAACAGGGGATGTCACAGAGACATAGGAAAGCTATGAAAAACCTACACAGCATATCAAAAAGCAAAGACATCACTTTGCCGACAAAGATCCATATAGTCAAAGCTGTGATTTTTCCAATAGATGTGAGATGTGAACCATAAAGATGTGAGAGTTGAACCATAAAGAAGGCTGAGCGCCAAAGAATTGATGCTTTTGAACTGTGGTGCTGGAGAAGACTCTTGAGAGTCCCTTGGACTGCAAGGAGATCAAACCAGTCAATCCTAAAGGAAATCAACCCTAAATATTCATTGGAGGGTCTGACACTGAAGCTGAAGCTCTAATACTTTGGCCACCTGATGCAAAGAGCTGACTCATTGGAAAAGATGCTGATGCTGGGCAAGATTGAAGGCAAGAGGAAAGAGGGCAGCAGAGGATGAGATGGTTGGATGGCATCACCGACTCAATGGATATGAGTTTGAGCAAGCTCCAGAAGATGGTGAAGGACAGGGAAGCCTGCCATGCTGCAGTGCATGGGGTCGCAGTGTTGCAGCCACATGTTCCAGGAAACAAACTCACTCAGAAGGACAATGCAGATAGTGGAGTGCAGTTTATTACACCGGCGGGTCCAAGGCAGAGTTTCCTCTTAGCCAAGGACTCTGACCGACTTCTGTGAAAACTTTATATACTTACGTGTACTGCTCAAGCCCACATCCCCAAATTCCTTAAACCTAGCCTGAAAAATGTCAAAGGGAGATACAATCAGGTTACAGGCATGATTCATAATCAGAAGGGTCAGCTGGTTATACACTGTGGCCTACACCAATGGGTGGAGGCCATCAAGATTACAAAGATGACTGACCACATAGGGGATCATTACATTCTTTTTGGCGACGGGAAATCTCGGTATGGAACCTGGTGTTTATCAGTCCGGGAGGCCAGTTCGGCCTTAGGTATGTTATCGCCATGGCTACCAGGCACATGGTCCAAAGCTCACTGAAAGTGCAAGATGGATTTTCCTTCTTTTTCAAGATGGAGTCAGCTCAGCCTGTCCCTTTCCTCCCTCAGCAGAGAGTCAGACTTAACGACTGAACAGCAATGTCGAGACTGACAATAGTGAAGCTTCTTGGGGGAGATGAAAATTAGGTGGAGCCTGAGGGACGAGGAGAAACTGGCCGTGGGGAAAATGATAGGAAATGCATTTCAGCCAGAGGAAACTGCCAGTGCGATGGCCCTGGGGTAGGAAAAATCTTTGCATGTTTGGGGAACGGCAAGATGGAGCCTGTTTTCCCTGCCAGACTATCAGCCAGGGGAGAGGGGGTTAGCTTCCCACTGGGAGCAGGGAGGGGAGGCGGCCGTGGTCCCCCCAGTGGTCCCACAGGGGGCGGGGCACAGGCACCACAGACTTTCAGGGTCAGGTCACTGACCTTGTGCAGCCCAAGGGGGTCGTTCTGACATAATTGCCAGAAGAGAGTGGAGGCCTGAACCAAAGAGCTCAGCGTGTTGAGTTTAGCAACTTACACTCATCCCAGGCTGATGTACCTGGAACATTTTAAAACCAAGCCCACCCCGATCCTCGGCAGCCCTGGGCCCAGGCCTTGCCATGTCCTGCATAGACTGGGATCCTAACTCTCACTGCCCCGACCTGCCCAGACCTGAGGGTGCCAAGAAACCCATAACAGTCAGTGACATTTTTTTTTCCTTAATTTTTTGTTGGGTAATTTTTAAAATTAAAAGATGTATTATTTATTCTGGCTTCTCTGGGTCTTCGATGCTGTGCGCAGGCTTCTCTAGCTGCAACAAGTGGGTCTGGCAGCGTTCAGGCTCAGCAGCTGAGATGCTCAGGCTTAGTTGTACTGTAGGATCTTAGTTCCCCAAACAGGGATTGAACTCAGGCCTCCTGCATTGGAAGCATGAAATTTTATACACTGGACCACCAGGGAAGTTCCCCCAGCGACAAGCTTTTTTAATGGTTAGTGTATCCAAGCATGAGTTTCCCTGGTAGCTAAGATGGTAAAGAATTTGCCTGCAATGCAGGAGACCTGGGTTTGAACCCTGGGTCAGAAAGATCCCCTGGAGAAGGGAATGGCTGTATCCAATCATGCCACATGCTTCAACACCTACTATGGCTCCCCGTGGCCCTGGGCTGAAGTCTCGATCTTTCGTGGCCTGGGAGTTCTCCCCCTGCTGACATTTCCACCACCTTCCCACAGACACCCCACGTGCCCACGTGCTTCCTTCCCGTCCTGCATTCTCTGTCCAGATGCAGTGAGTCAACACGCCTCCACACGCTCTCCCTTGTGACCAGGGAGCACCCCTGCAGTCTTCTCACAGGAGCTGGCATTCTCACGGATGGTTCATGGTGGAGGGGGGACATGGAAACATGGATGGTGAAAGTGTACGTGTCAGCTTCGTCAGCAACGGTTCCCAGGGGTTTGGTCACACACTAGTCTAGATGGTGCTGTGAAAATATTTCCCAGATGTGGTTAACACCTCCCATCAGTCAACCTTAAGGCAAGGAAGTTATCCCTGAGACTCTGGGTGGGCCTTATCTAATCAACTGAAGGCCTTTGGAGCCAAAACGGAGTCTCCTGGGAAAAAAGAACTCTCTTCAAGACTGCAACTTATGGAACTTCCCTGGTGGTCCAGTGAACTTCCCTAAGGCTCGGTGCTTCCAATACAGAGAGCCGGGGTCCGATCCCTGGTCAGGGAACTAAGAGTTCGAGTGCCATAACTAAAGATCCCACACCCTGCAACGAAGACTGAAGATCCTGCGTGCTGCAGCTAAGACCTAGAGCAGCTGTTTGTTCATTTTGGTTTTGGCTGCACTGGGTCTTCGTTGCTTTGCGCAGGCTTTCTCTAGTTGCAGCGAGCGGGGGACTACTCTTGGTTGTGGCCTGTGGGCTGCTCATTGGGGTGGCTTCTCTTGCAGCACAGCATGGGCTCTAGGTGCCCAGGCTTCAGTAACTGCAGCACTGGGGCTCGGGAGTTGTGGTGCACGGGCTTAGCTGCTCCATGGCATATCGAATCGTCCAGACCAGGGATTAAATCCATGTTCCCTGCACTGGCAGATGGATTCTTATCTGCTCCACCACTAGCGAAGCCCCTACATGTATCACATTGACTCTGTTTCTTTAGAAGGCCCTCACTGATGCAGGCACCCAGAGGCCTCACAGTGGGCGGAGGCAGGACTTGCTTTTTATTTTTTTAATTTATATTTATTTTAATTTTTGGCTGTTCTGGGTCTTCGTTGCTGCTCAGACTTTTCTCTAGTTGCGGCGAGCAGGACTGCTCTCTAGTTGCAGTGTGCGGGCTTCCCACTGCAGTGGCTTCTCTTGTTACAGAGCACCAGGCTCTGGGTGTAAGGGCTCAGTAGTTGCGGTTCCTGGGCTCCAGAGCACAGGCTCAATAGCTGTGACCCACGGCTTTGCTGCTCAGCAGCATGTGGGATCTTCCCAGACCAGGGATTGAACCCACGTCTCCTGCGCTGGCAGGCAGATTCTTTACCACTGAGCCACCAGAGAAGCCCTTGCTTTCTATTTTTTTGTCCGTGCGGCGTCTTACTGTCCCGACCAGGGACTGATCCTGTGCCCCCTGCACTGGAAGTATGGAGTCTTAACCACGGACCATCAGTGAGGTCCAGGGCTTGCGTTTTAGAGATGCGATTTCCTTGACAAAATGAGAGCATCGAGAGGCAAGAACTGAGTGGCTTCACTTTCACTTTTCACTGTCATGCATTGGAGAAGGAAATGGCAACCCACTCCAGTGTTCTTGCCTGGAGAATCCCAGGGACGGGGGAGCCTGGTGGGCTGCCGTCTCTGGGGTCGCACAGAGTCGGACACGACTGAAGCGACTTAGCAGCAGCAGCAGCAGAGGCAAGAACATCCTACCTCGGCCCTTTCCGACTGGACCCAGACCAGGTTCTCAGCCTCAGATGCCATCCAAGACACCTGCATGCCAAGGACGTGGATTTGAGGCCTCAGGGTTCATGGTCCTGGGCACAGGCCACCCCCAACATGCTGACCCAGCCCACCACCCTCAACCAAAATAAACCCAGGGAAGGATGCCCTGAGATCAGCCCCGCTCCAAAACCCCAAGGCCTGATCCAGATCAGAGATCTAGGTGTCTCCAGTCCCATGGACAGGGCTATCTTTGGTTCCCCACCCCCTTGAGGGGTGGACCAGTTGGCCGCAAAAAAAAAAAAAACCAAAAAATTCATTTTAGAGAGATCCAGGAGAGAGGAAGTGATTGTACTAGCTGACAATGAAAGGACCTCTACAAGGCAATCAGAGGAATCCAGGAACCTCTGGGGTCCTCCTCACAGGTGAGTCAGTGGGAGATTCCAGCTGGCATTCCTGATTTCAAAGCCTGAGGGGTTGGATCGTTTATCTATCCAACCAAGGTGACTGATTTTTTTTTTTTTTTTGAAGGATAACTGCCTTACAATGTTGTGATGGTCTCTGCTGTACATCAGCATGAATCAGCCATAATTATATACATATATCCCCTCCCTGTTGACCTTACTCCCCCATCCCACCCCTCTAGATCCTCCGGAGCACCAGGCTGGCCTCCCTGTGTTATATAGCAGCTTTCCTCTGAAAAATAGATGCTTTCAAATTGTGCTGCTGGAGAAGACTCTTGAGAGTCCCTTGGACTGCAAGGAGATCCAACCAGTCAATCCTAAAGGAAATGAACCCTGAATATTCATTGGAAGGACTGATACTGAAGCCGAAGCTCCTATACTTTGGCCACCTGATGCGAAGAGACAACTCACTGGAAAAGACCCTGATGCTTGGAAAGATCGAGGGCAGAAAGAAAAGGGGGCAACAGAGGATGAGATGGTTGAATGGCATCACTGACTCAATGGACATGGGTTTGAGCAAGCTCCAGGAGATAGTGAAGGACAGGGAAGCCTGGCATGCTGCAGTTCATGGGGTCTCAAAGAGTCGGATATGACTTAGTGATTGAACAACTACAACCAGTTGTCTATTTCACCCATTAAAGTGCATATAAGTCAATGTTACTTTCTCAATTTCTCCTAGCCTCTCCTTTCCCCACTGTGTCTACAAATCCATTCTTTACAGCTGTGTCTCCATGTCTTCTCTGTAAATAGGTTCATCAGTGCTATTTTTCTAAATTCCATATATTCATATATGATATTTGTTTTTCTCTTTCTGACTTACTTCACTCTGCATAACAGGCTCTAGGTTCATCCACCTCACTACAACTGACTCAGATTGGTTCCTTTTTATGGCTAAGTAATATTCCATTGTACATAAGTGCCACAGCTTCTCTATCCATTCATCTGTCAATGGACATCTATGCTGCTTCCACGTCCTAGCTAATGTAAATAGTGCTGCAATCAATATTGGACACATGTGCCTTTTTTGAATTCTGGTTTTCTCAGGGTATATGCCCAGTAGTGGGATTGCGGGGTCGTATAGCTCTATTCCTAGCTTGTTAAGGATTCTCCTACTGTCCTCCACAGTGGTGACTGTTTTAAAAATCAATTAATTAATCAATTTGGCTGTGCTAGGTCTTGGTTGTGGCACTTGGGATCTTTGGTCTTCATTGCAGCATGCAGACTCTTAGTTACAGCACATGGGATCTAATTCCCTAAACAGGGATAGAACCTGGGCCTCCTGTGTTGGGAGCACAGAGTCACAGCCATTGGGCCACCAGGGAAATCCCCCCAGGTGACTATTTGACCGAAATCTAACAGGGTTCAATATAACCAGGAAACATTTACTGTCGGTCCTTAGGACATACCCAAGAGAAGTGAAAACCTACATGCACACAAACGCCTGGGCATACATGTTCACAGTAGCAGTATTCACAGTAGCCAGAGGTGGAAACAACTCAAGTGTCCATAGACAAGAAGGGATGAACAAAGTGTGGTCCCACCACACAACGGAATATTACTCAGCCATCAACAAGAACGAAGTACTGACACATGCTGCAGTGTGGATGAACCTTGAAGACGTGCTTAGCGAGAGAAGCCAGACACAGAAGACCACATGTAGCGGGATCCCATTTGTGTGAAATGTCCAGAACAGGCAAATCCATAGAGACAGAAAGTAGACTGGTAGTTGCCAGCAGCTGCAGGGAGAAGGAGTGTCAGTGACTGAAATGGACGCAGGGTTTATTTGGGGGGTAGTGAAAGGGTTCTGAAATTGACCGTGGTGGTGGCTGCACATATCTGTGAATATCCTAAAAACCATTGAATTACATATTTTAAATGGATGAATTGAGTGATACCTGAATTATATCTCAATAAAGCTGTTTTCTAAAAATGTTCCCCTGAAGTCCCACATTTGTTGAGCACCCACTATATGCCAGGCACTGAGCTAGGTGCTAGAATGGAGCCCAGAGCAGGAGACAGAGTCATAAGCAGATGGCTATAGTCCTGGAGGATTCCTCTCTTACAGTACAGAGAGGGGAGATATATATATATATTTGGCCACGTGTGTGCAGATCTTGCCTGCCCAGAGATCAAACCCACGCCCCATACATTGAAAGCACAGAGTCTTAACCACTGGACCACCAGGGAAGTCCTAAACATAATCTTAAAAATGAAAACAAACCCATCCTTACTTGTCTGCATGAACTGAAAGAGTGCATATTTGGACACTTCACAACCCACCCCAAACCATGCCTGGCTTACCCATGTCAATTTCTGAGTGACACTGCCTATGTCCACAGCAATGACAGTGCTGTAGACTGACAGGTCAGTCTCTCTGTTCATCAAGAGTGGAGAAATCCAAAAACTTGGCTGCCTGTACTCCTAGCTGCTGTCTGTGAAGACAAACAAAAGAACAAGCACTGGGGCTGATGGAGACCCTCCCCGCTGATGGAGACCCCGCCCTGTCTCAGCTAGGCTGGATTCCCCCCGGCCTCCCTTCTCTCAGTGTGGCCAGCGGGTGGCTCTGGCGGGTGGCCGCGAGAGCAAAGAGGACCGACATTCTCGTCCAAAAATAAATCATGGCCCTGGATGAGTAAACAAGAAACGAGGGCGGAGGAGGGGACTGGGAAGGGCTGAGGGGAAAGAGAGAACTGTGATTTTCTTGGGAAGATGAAGGCAGCCTTCAGAGGCTGGCCTCCCAGGGCTGGGCTGACAGCCATGAGCTGATCCTCTGCTGAGCCCCCAGCTGCTCCTAGCCTCCTGACGCCTTCCCTGCTGGGTCTTGACCCCTGAGGCTGACACCTCTCTCAGGGTGGACTCCTTTAGCACTCAGAAAAGTCCTTCCCTTGCAACTCTTTTTGTAAACCCAGGGTGACCTTTGACTGTTCACTGAGTGCAGTAGCCTCCCTGCCCTCAGCCCATTTTACAGAAAAGGAAATTGAGGCTCAGCAAAGGAGAGAGAGGACTTTCCTGGTGGCACGGTGGATAAGAATCCATTTGCCAACGCAGGGGACACGGGTTCGATATCTGCTCTGGGAAGATCCCACACGCTGAGGAGCCCCTAAGCCCGTGCACCACAACCTCAGAGCCCACGTACTGCAACTACTGAAGCCCTCGCACCTCGAGCCTGTGCTCCGCAACCAGAGACGCCGCCACAGTAAGTCCAAGCACAGCTGCAGAGTAGCTCCTGTTCTCTACAACGGGAGAAAGCCCGCGCAAAGCAGCAAAGACCCAGCGCAGCCAAAATAAACAAATAAATAGAAAATAGAAAAGAAACAATAAAGGGTTTTTTAAAAAAAGAAAAGGGAAGAGAGCAGAGATTGGGATTCAGTAGTGAGGGGCTCCAGGCATCCTCCCCAGGTCTGATTTTTGGCAGTTTTGAAGTGGGAGGTATCTGAAGGGGTGGGTGTGTGTGATCAAAAGCAGCTGAGATCAGTAGATCAGTAGAGCTCTGGGTGAAGGCTCCTGTTTTGATCCTGGCTGTGCCTACCTACAGCATTTGTTTCTGCTCCTTCTGGGAACAGCATCTTGGTGTGAATAGGGCTGATCCTCTCCCCTCTCAGTGAAGTCTCCCAGGCCCTCCCAATCAGTGTATTGGGGCCCTTTAACCACTGTAACTGGTTTGGAGAGAGAGGCATATGCCCCAGGCTGGGTCAATAAAATGCAGTCGTGGTGATTCTACTGTGCACGCATACTCAGTCGCTTCAGTCGTGTCTGACTCTTTGCAACCCCCTGGACTATAGTTCTCCAGGTTCCTCTGTCCATGGGATTCTCCAGGAAAGAATATTGGAGTGGGTTGCCAGGCCCTCCTCCAGGGAATCTTCCCAACCCAGGGATCAAACCTGCATCTCTTGTGTCTCCTGCACTGGCAGGAAGGTTCTTTACCACTAGCGCCATCTGGGAAGCCCTGCTTCTACTATAGCTATCAGAAAACAGAGCTCTTTGAAACGTCGCTTAAGTGTGTGACTGTCAGCTCAGAGCTGCTGGCCACGATCTTGCCTGCCTGGAAATGAAGCTGACAAAGGACAGCAGAGTTGAGAGATGACACAGAGGCTGCCTAGTGAAGTAGCTTACGCACCTTGGTTCCGTTGAGCCTGAAGCTATCATGTTCAATCCCATTAACCAATTAGTTCCCTTTAGCCTTCATGCAGCTGACAGAGTTGGCGTGGATCTAGCCCTTAATTAAGGGTTGTTCATTTCTCTGGGCCTTGGTTTCTTCCTCTGTAAAACAAGTTGTGCCTAAGTTGAAAGGGGCATGAGGGATGAGTGCCCTGCAGCTGCCCTGAGCTGTGCCATGCCTGGAGTTTTTGTTTGTTTGTTTTTGGCTGCACCAGCTGGCTTTCGGGATCTTAGTTCCCTAATCAGGGATTGAACCTGTGCCCCCTGCAGTGGAAGTGTGGAGTGTTAACCACTGGACCGCCGCCAGGAAGTTCCATGTGCCTGCTGTTATAAAATCTCTAGTGTTATCTAGCACGCCTCCAGCTCACCCTGGGCTCCTCCTGATACAGACACAGAAAGCTTTTCCAAGTGATGCCGGCGAGCCCAAACATTCCTCCCCACTGCGACTGTCCTCCAAGAACACCGAAGGCCGGAAGGATGGGGGGAGTGGGCATCTCAGGCTGGGCTCTCGAGTCCGAGGTTCCAGGGTGGGCAGTGGGAGAGATGAGCCGCTCCCAGAGAGGACAGGCTTGGCTCTGAAGCCCCCAGAAGTGACTTCCCTTGGGCTCAGGGCTGGGGTGGAGCCCACCACTTTGTCTGCTGTCCCGTTTCAGGTGACAGCTGAAAATGGAGGCTGTTCTGACAGCCCCAGAGACACGGTAGTGTTGACGCACTAATGGAACTGCCTGAAAAATCCTTCCTCATGGTTGTTTTGCTAAACAGCTAGCTGTTCAGCACATGGGGTCTTTGGCTCTGTGTCTCTTGGCCCACTAAGGGGCAGGAATGGGGTGGCACGTTGGCCTGGAGGACTGACACCCTCTGCCCTGGCCTCTCGCATCTGTGACTGGCTCTTGGAGCAGAGCCTGAAACAAGCACTTGTGGGCAAGTGATGTTTTTAATATTTAGTTATGTGTTATTTGACTGCACCTAGACTTGGTTGCAGCGTGCAGGCTCTTAGTTGCAGCATGTGGGATCTAGTTCCCTGACCAGGGATCGAACCCGGGCCCCCTGCATGGGGAGCATGGAGTCTTAGCCACTGGACCACCAGGGAAGTCCCTTGAGTGACTTTTTTTCCCGAGAGTGATTTTTAAAGAAAATCACAGAAGGACAGGGAAGGGAAGATATGAGCAGGTGGAAGGATGGGAGAAAAGTCCAGGCATGCATCCCACAGAGTCCTTGGAGGGTGGTGTTGGTTCTGTCCTGATGGGAGATCTGGAAATGTTTTATGTCATTGGTTAGGGCTGCCCTGGGGGATGTCAACTCAAGGTACTTGTGGCCCTCTGGTTGGCATGCAGGCAAAGGGTGCTCCAGGAGCCCAGAGGAGCCCCTGGCAACCACAAGCAATCACACAGTGTCCTCGAGGTTAAACACGGAGAGGGATGGAGGGGTGTGGATGGACTAGCATAGTATCTATTTCTATTCCTGCCCTTCCAAGTTGCCCTTTTAAAAGCATACTTTGGTGAAGTCAGATATAAAAGGCCACGTGTTGTGTGATCCCATTTAAATGAAAAGTCCAGAACAGGCCAATCCACAGAGACAGAAAGCAGAGTGATGGTGGCCAGCGACTGCTAATGTGGGTGGAGTTTCCTTTTGGGATGGTGAAAGTGTTCCGGAACTATTGGATTGGCCAAAGGGTTCGCTTGGGTTTTTCAGTAACAACTTATGAACCTGAGTGAACTTTTTGGCTAACCCAATACATAGAGGTGGTGGTCGTACAACATTGTGAATACGCTAAATGCTATGGAATTAAACACTTGAAAGTGGTAGCTTTTATGTTGTGTAACTTTTACAACAATTTAAAAAAGCATAAATAGGGCTATGCCCCTGCTGTGCTCTGAAGCCTCCCATGATTCCCCATTGTCTTAGGACAAAATCTATACTTATCCCCCACCCTAGACACCTCTCACCCTCAGCCTTCCCCTTCTCTTTATCTCCCTCCCCTTTCACATTTATACTTCAGGACCTTTTTACATGCCGTTCTCTCTGCCTTGCTTGCTCTTATTCATCCTTCCCAGACGGGCTCCAGTACAGCCCTTTCTCTGTACCTTGGGAAAGTGAAAGTCAAAGCTGCTCAGTCGTGTCTGACTCTTTGCAAACCCATGGACTATACAATCCATGGAATTCTCCAGGCCAGAATACTGGAGTGGGTAGCCTTTCCCTTCTCCAGGGGATCTTCTCAATCCAGGGATTGAACCCAGGTCTCCCGAATTGCAGGCGGATTCTTTACCAGGTGAGCCACAAGGAAAGCCCAAGAATATCGGAGTGGGTAGCCTATCCCTTCTCCAGCAGATCTTCTGACCCAGGAATCGATTCTTTATCAGCTGAGCTAGCTGGGAAGCTTCCTTCAAATCACTGACTGCAGGCTGTAATTTCATTGTGGTTTTAGATCTTGGATGGAAAGTTCCACCAGGAAGGAGCAGTTTCTCAGATGTGTAGTGAGTGAATGAGTAAGCAAAGGAATGCGTGAATGAATGAATATGTGAGTGAATGAATGAATGAATTAGTGATGAATGAATCAATGAATATGTGAATGAATGAATGAGTGAATGAATGAATGAGTGCGTGAACCAACAGAGATGGACAGGGGCTAGCTACCAAGATGGTGTCAGGAAGATGCTGGAGGGACTTTTGTGGTAGCTTACAAACAGCAGTCCTGGAGGAAGTGCTGTTTAATCACCTATTTGACACGGGAAGAAACTGTCTAGATTCTCATCTGGTTCTTTTTTCTCCTAAGAGTGCAGCTGCCTCTGAAACAAAGACCGACAATTGACGCCGGCACACGCTTCGTCATTTTTACTTCCTTTGAATGTTCTTCAGTGGGTTTTCTTTTCAAACTGCATAGGCGTGCACTCTGCTGTGCCCAGGCAGGTGGCTGGGGAAGGGATGGGCAGAGCTTCTGCCCCACCCCCACCACTTTCCCCGTGACTCAGGCAGTTTGGAGCAGACCCTTCTCTCTTTGCATGTGGGGGATCTGCTTACATTTTATATATTATGTTTTCTACAAAAATCACATCATGCTTTGCAATTTTATCCGTTAGGTTCCTACAAAAAAAAAATCACATCACGCTTTGGATTTTGTGCCCCCAGGGTCTAACTTCTTCGTGAAAAGCTACATCAGATCTCACCTCAAAGACCCCTTAACTTCTCCCTGCCTTCCCTCTGTTTGCTCTGTTCTCAGGATTCCGCCTCACACCTGTGGACATCGAGAGCCGTACCCAAGGCTCACCTCAGTGTGTTTGCCAGGTGAGGGGGAAGATCATGGCTTTTAAAGACACTGGCCCAGATCAGCTGGCAGAAAGGCTGGAGTATGGAGCAACCCCATGGAAAACAGCTTGGCAGCTCCTCAGAAGATTAAATGTAGAGTTTCTATAGGATCCCATAATTCCACACTTAGGCGGAGCCCCTGAAGAATTGAAAACAGGAGTTCAAAACTTATAAGTGAGTACTCTGAGCAGCACTATTCACAATCACCAAAAGGAGGACACAATCCCAATGTCCACTGACAAACGAGTGGATGAACTAAATAGGATCCAGCCACACAGCGAAGTGTTACTCGGCTGTAAAAAGGAACGAAGCACTGAAACACGCTACAATATGACCAAACCCTGAAAACACCATGCTGAGTGAAAGAAACCGGAAACAAAAGGCCACATAATATGTGATCGGTTTCTATGAAATGTCCAGAACATGCAGATCCAGAGACAGAAGGCAGAGTAGAGAGTACAGATTATTAGGGGTTGGGTCGGGGGACTGAGGAGTGACTGATAGTGGGCATGGGGTTTCCTTTTGGGGTGAATGTTCTAGAACTAGATAGGGATGGTCCTCGCACAGCGTCATGAATATATTAAATGTCACTGAATTGTTCCCCTAAAGATGGTAAATCTCAAGACTTCCTTTGTGGTCCAGGGGTTAAGAGACTCCATGGTCCCAAGGCAGAGAGGGGGTGTGGTTCGATCCTTGGTCAGGAAACTAAGATCCCACATGCCATGCGGCACGGCCAAAACTTTAAATTTTCAAAATAAATGGATAAAATGGTGAATTTTATGTTATGTGAATTTTACATCAATAAGAAACAAAAAATTGGGGTGATCCTCATGGAAGCCAGCAAGGAGGGAAGTGCAGTTCCTGCCAATGCAGGCAGCCACCGGGCATTAGCAATTCTCACACCTGTCGGGGCTTGTGGTCAGCGAGTCCACCTCTTCTCAGGGATTTATTGGCTGTGTGCGTTGCTTTCCTCCAAATCTCTTGCTCATTCACACTTCTTGGCTGACGCTCCAGGACAGCGTTAATATCCTTATCTACAAATGAGGAAACTGAGGTTCCCAGGGGATGAGGTGAATTTTCCAAGATCACCCATTATGGCTATTCCTTCACATCAGGAACTTGGGACTTTATTTTTAGGAGGAGAAGGCCAACAAGGACCCTCAGTGACAGGCTTCCAGCCTCACAGAACAATGGGAACAGTACAGCGAATATTTGTGAGCTTTGAAGCATGCTGGTGCTGAATTCTCAGAAGCCTGGGATTAGATGTTACTGCTGCTGCTGCTAAGTCACTTCAGTCGTGTCCGACTCTGTGTGACCCCATAGATGGCAGCCCATCAGGCTCCCCCATCCCTGGGATTCTCCAGGCAAGAACACTGGAGTGGGTTGCCATTTCCTTCTCCAATGCATGAAAGTGAAAAGTCAAAGTGAAGTCGCTCAGTCGTGTCGACTCTTAGCGACCCCATGGACTGCAGCCTACCAGGCTCCTCCGTCCATTCTCCTGTTTTATAGATGAGGACAATAAGGCTCAGAGAGGTGAATCACTCACCCTAGGTCACACAGCACAGGGAGGACATATTAGGACTGAGGATTCAAACCCTCAAGTTCTGCTTTGCTCTGAGCTGCCTCTGGGCAAAAGCAAGTTATCAAGAAGTAGACACTGAGATCTTGAAGCTGAAGCCTCAGATCTCACACTTGGACCAGGAACTCCAGAAACTGGGAGATGGTGCTCCCACAAGGCCAAACAGAGGAGTCTCTGGAGAAAAATCAAGCTCAGCTCAGCTCGTGAGGTCCCCCTCCTGGGGTTCTGAAGAAAGCAGCTGAAGAAGGAGGTAGATGAGGCCCCTGGACCAGGAAACTGATGTTTGTCAAATGGAGCAAAACTGAAGTTTTGCCTTTAGCCAGACAAGAAACAATGCCTATTTTCCTTCCTGCATTGATCTGGAGGGAATAAACTAATGGGGGAATTTGTTGTAGCAAAAACAGAAATCAGTGAACAGCCAAACAGGCCTGCAAGAGTTAAACAATCTTGGTTGTTCTTAACTGTTACTACCAACAAACACTTGTAGCTGGACTTGTCCTTTACAAAGCTAATTACTCTCTGACTCCATATAGATTATAATCTGCACATGGCATTCTTTTCCCCCTACTCTCCCTTGTAGTGTTCTGCATTTCAGAAAGGTCAGGGGCTGATAACTTCAGGGACACCGGACCCAGCTGGGCTGCCTAATGCTAGCTGTGTTCATTTTGAAACTCTGCAAAAGAAAAAAAAAAAAAAAAGCAAGCCCTTCAAGAGGATATAAAACCTCTCCCTCTTCCCAAGAAAGGGGCACAGTCCTTGAGGCACTAGCCTGCTGTGTTTCGTTTTTGCCTGGCAAAAACAATAAAGCTACTCTTTTCTATTTCCTCCAAATTCTGTCTCCGTATTTCTGTTTAGCATTGGTGGACAAGAGCCAAGATTTTGGCAACAGTGAGACCAACTGGAAATCCTGGTGTTTAGTGTGAGTCTGGAGTCAGACTCCAGACCTCAGCTTCTCCACTGGGAAATGGGCCAGCTCCTGCTGGATGTGAAGATTACAGTCCAGGGAGACCACTGGAAGGAGATTGGTTACAGCACATAGTCGGGGGTATAGGCTCCGAAGTCGACACCTGTGATCTCCTTTGACTCTGAAAGCAAAGCCAAGGCTTAGTTCATCATCCACGTTTTCCTAGACCATAAATTTCTGTCACTCTAAAATCATATAAGCAAACATTTCAAACCACAAAGAGATAAATAGAGGAAACTCCACCCACAGCTCAGCCCACTTCCCAGGGAACCCGTTGACAGGTGGATGTGGAGTTTTCCAGAATTTGTCTTTGATGATGCATTATGTATTCTGAGCTTGTATCTCTATTTCCCTAAACTCAGCGCTTTCATTGCCCAGGGGCCCAGGTTCGATCCCTGGTTGGGGAACAAAGATCCTGCAAGCTGTGTGGTGTGGCCAAAAAGTAAATAATTAAAATGGCACTGTAAAATACTGGAGAAAAGTGGCTTTTCAATTAGTGGTATGTTTCAGCCTCCCTGAACTTACACTTCATCATCTGATGTTATGGATGAAGGAGATGGAGTCCTAGAGGTCATGGAGCTTGCTCAAGGTCACCCACTGTCATGGCCCCAGTTTAGGACTTGGGTCTGCATGTCCCACCCCAAAGTGGGTCCCCTTTAGACACTGTGCTCATTGTCTTTTCATGAAACACTCATTCAGTGCTGGGGGTTTAAGACAAGAAGGTCTGGGTGAAGGAGCTCTCAACCTGGGTGAGACAGAGTGGGAATTGAACGCCCCAAGCCAAGGGTTTGAGGGACGGACTTGGGGAAGCCAGAGGGGAAGTTGGGCCTCTGTTGGGCAGAGCAGGGAGGGCTGCCTGGAGGAGGAGACATGGACTGTGGGCCTTGAAGGTTGAATAGAGATCCTGCAGGCAGAGTGGGGCCTCAGGGCAGGGTGGAGAGTCACCCCCAACTGATGGCCAGCGGGGTAGTTTAGGAGTCTCCCTCACACTTGACATCCAGAAGCAGAAGACAATACTTGACCCCAGGGCTCAGCTGTAAGTCTCAAGGACTGGCTCAAAATGTTGCTGCCTGCTACATTCCCCCAGATGGGGAAACTGAGGCTTGAGCAGGCACGGAGACTGTGAAGTGCTCCCTGTGCAGCCTGGGCCTGGGCTCTTCCCCTTCCTGGGCCTCAGTTTCCCCATCTGTACAAAAGGTACAGGACAGTTGGCAGAATCTTCCAGCTGAGCAGGAGTTTGGCTCCAGCCCCAGCAAAAGAAAGTCACCCCGGTCATCCCCTCCAATAGAACCTGTGCCCCAAACACGTGGGAGTTTGACAATTTACTCCTCTCCTAGGGGCTGGACCCTAGGCCTCAGCCTAGGAAGGGGAGCAGCTTTGGGGGTGTGGCTCTGCCCATGGAGAGGGGTGAGGAGGGCACTCTGAAGGGGGTTGGGATCATCACAGTCAGTGCCTGCTTCACAGGTGGGGAAAGTGAGGCCCAACAGGATGGGGTAAGGAAGGGTCAGTAACCATACCAGTCCCTCTCCAGAAGTGGGCCTGGATTCCCCTGCAAATTAGCTATCCCATTTCACTGGAGGAGTGGAGGTATAGAGTCCCACCGCCTGCTGTGGCAGGCTCCCTTTCCCGTCTCCCTCACTCCCAGCTGGTGCATCCTCAGCCCTCACGATGACACTTGAGAAGGTGTAGAGCGGGGGAGTCAAGGCCTGGAGAGGCAGGGTCCCCTATCCCGGTCGATGGCCACTCTGGGAACCATCGGCTACAGCTGTGCTTACTCCACACAGGTCATAAGGTGGAGGGGGTGATGGGGTTAAAGGAACCCGGGGGAAGCCAAGAGGGGTGCCACCTGGGCCTGGGTCCTGAGTACAGAGCAAGGACATGGTCCAGAGGGGTCAGGGTCACAGGCTCTGGTTTGCAGTGGAGCACTTTCAGGATCTACAGCCCTTCTACGCTCTGGCAAGGCAGACACAGCTGGGGAAACAAGGGCACCCCCAGGGTTGCCCCCAAAGTCGGGTGACATGGGAACACTGTGGAGGGAGGCAGTGAGGTGGAGAGACCTCAGGGAGGGCTCCAGAAATGCTACTTCTAGAGCTTTATCCACAAAGGTAATCTGTGATGTCAGGCCAAAGTTTCTGCACAACCCATGTGGCTATGGGTGGGGAACTTGTGAGATAAATGATAGTCCAAGGCTATCCGTGTGCATGTGTGTGTGCTTAGTCATATCTGACTCTTTACAACCCTATGGACTAGCCCACCAGGCTCCTCTGTCCATGGGATTCTTAAGGTGGGCAATGGGGTAGTTTAGGAGTCTCCCTCACACTTGACATCCAGAAGCAGAAGACAATACTTGACCCCAGGGCTCAGCTGTAAGTCTCAAGGACTGGCTCAAAATGTTGCTGCCTGCTCTTCCTGACCCAGGGATAGAACCCGTGTCTCTTATGTTTCCTGCATTGGCAGGTGGTTCTTAACCACTAGCACCCACCTGAGAAGACCAGTCGAAGACATATATACACTTAAATGTTTTGAAATTTAAGTGAAAAAACGCAGAAGGCAGAATAGAACGTGAAGTATAATTTGCATTTTTAAGAAGGGTTCTGTCTAAAACATGCCCATATATAAAATCATCTACACAAAGGGATCTGAGGCCTGGGTGCCTTGGGTTATGGAAAATTATTTTCCCATGGAACACAATTCTGTACATTTTGACCTTAGCTAGGCATTACTTATTCACAAACAGTACTTGAAAATTATACTCATGTGGAAAGACTGTTTAGACCATGAGGAAGCAAGTCTCTAGGTAGCAGGCAGTTCAGTTCAGTTGCTCAGTTGTGTCCGACTCTTTGTGACCCCATGGACTGCGGCATACCAGGTATCCCTGTCCATCACCAACTCCCAGAGCTTGCTCAGACTCACATCCACTGAGTCAGTGAAGCCATCCAACCATCTCATCCTCTGGTGTCCCCTTATCCTCCCGCCTTCAATCTTTCCCAGCATCAGGGTCTTTTCTGAGTCAGTTCTTTGCATCAGGTAGCCAAAGTATTGGAGTTTCAGCTTCAGCATCAGTCCTTCCAATGAACACCCAGGACTGATCTCCTTCAGAATGGACTGGTTGGATCTCTTTGCAGTCCAAGGGACTCTCAAGAGTCTTCTCCAACACCACAGTTCCAAAGCATCAATTCTTTAGCGCTCAGCTTTCTTTATAGTCCAACTCCTACATCCATACATGACTATAGGGAAAACCATAGCTTTGACTAGATGGACCTTTGTTGGCAAAGTTATTTAATAAGCTGCATCTCACACGCTAGTAAAGTAATGCTCAAAATTCTCCAAGCCAGGCTTCAGCAATATGTGAACCGTGAACTTCCTGATGTTCAAGCTGGTTTTAGAAAAGGCAGAGGAACCAGAGATCAAATTGCCAACATCCGCTGCATCATGGAAAAAGCAAGAGAGTTCCAGAAAAACATCTATTTCTGCTTTACTGACTACGCCAAAGCCTTTGACTCTGTGCATCACAATAAACTGTGGAAAATTCTGCAAGAGATGGGAATACCAGACCACCTGATCTGCCTCTTGAGAAATTTGTATGCAGGTCAGGAAGCAACAGTTAGAACTGGACATGGAACAGACTGGTTCCAAATAGGAAAAGGAGTTCGTCAAGGCTGTATATTGTCACCCTATTTATTTAACTTATATACAGAGTACATCATGAGAAACGCTGGACTGGAAGAAACACAAGCTGGAATCAAGATTGCCGGGAGAAATATCAATAACCTCAGATATGCAGATGACACCACCCTTATGGCAGAAAGTGAAGAGGAACTCAAAAGCCTCTTGATGAAAGTGAAAGTGGAGAGTGAAAAAGTTGGCTTAAAGCTCAACATTCAGAAAACTAAGATCATGGCATCTGGTCCCATCACTTCATGGGAAATAGATGGGGAAACAGTGGAAACAGTGTCAGACTTTATTTTGGGGGGCTCCAAAATCACTGCAGATGGTGACTGCAGCCATGAAATTAAAAGACGCTTACTCCTTGGAAGGAAAGTTATGACCAACCTAGATAGCATATTCAAAAGCAGAGACATTACTTTGCCAACAAAGGTTTGTCTAGTCAAGGCTATGGTTTTTCCTGTGGTCATGTATGGATGTGAAAGTTGGACTGTCAAGAAGGCTGAGTGCCGAAGAATTGATGCTTTTGAACTGTGGTGTTGGAGAAGACTCTTGAGAGTCCCTTGGACTGCAAGGAGATCCAACCAGTCCATTCTGAAGGAGATCAGCCCTGGGATTTCTTTGGAAGGAATGATGCTAAAGCTGAAACTCCAGTACTTTGGCCACCTCACACAGAGTTGACTCATTGGAAGACTCTGATGCTGGGAGGGATTAAGAGCAGGAGGAGAAGAGGATGACAGAGGATGAGATGGCTGGATGGCATCACTGATTCGATGGATGTCTCAGTGAACTCCGGGAGTTGGTGATGGACAGGGAGGCCTGGCGTGCTGCGATTCATGGGGTCGCAAAGTCAGACACGACTGAGCAACTGATCTGATCTGATCTAGGTTGGTCATAGCTTTTCTTCCAAGGAGCAAGGTAGCATGCATGGTGAGTCTTGAATTTTTGTTACTTTTACATGGGAGTGAGAAAGAGGGAAAACCTCTGTGCTTTGTTCTGCATCTATCTGGGTTTTGCATTTTAAAGTCTTTGACAAAGAAAATACTCATGTTGCCTGGACGTGTATGCTTTCATGTATTACATGTACGTTACATAGGTCCATAGACTAGAGCTTCTCCAGCAGCACCCCGCCTTTCTCAAGGTCCTGGTCCAAAGGCTTCCCAGGAGAGGGGAGGATGAGGGGGGAGGAAGGGGTGGGGAGAGCCCATCCACACTGGTAATGGTATGTTCAGGTTCCAATCAGCCCTAAATGACAAGGTAGCAGAGGAAATTTTACCTTCCAAACTGAAAGAAATCCTTCCCAAATCGCAGAGGGGAAATAGGCCTGAGGCGAAGACCGTCCTGAGTTCTCCTGGGCGGAGAACCTCGCTCCGCGTGCCTTTGTGCAGGTAACGTTCCCCAGCCCCGCGCAGTGAAAGGAGCTGGGAAGGGGGTCTCCCAAGAGGGAGGAGGAGAGTGGGTGGGGCCCTTGTAGGATCTGTCTTCTCGTGGGCAGACACCGCCTCCAGGGCTCTGGCGAGGACGACAGCACACGTGGGGCTTCCTGGCTGACAAGCCCCCCATCACGATCATGTGGGCCCGTCACTCCTGGGTGTCCTCTGGGACAGTGAGAGCAGCGGTTCACTGTCCTAAGCGGTTCAGCTTAGGAAGCTGCTCCCACCCCAGCTTCCTAAGGGGCCTTGGCTCCTCCACCCCTAACTTGCTAACAAAGCCCCCCAAACCTTCCTGGGCTGTCTGCTACCCTGGGCACAAGCAGGCTGCTGCCCATCAGGCTGTGCTCAGGTGGAGGTCCCCACAGGTCCTGCAGGCGCCAGGCTTGCCTGCCTGTGTCCTCACCAGAAGGGCCAAGGGGCTGCTGGTGGGGCAGGCAGACAGACAGGGCCGCATATGGGAACAGCAACAGCTCTGAAGATATTCCACAGGCCGGCTCCGAAGTCAGGGCGAAGCCTGAGTGGGCCTTGCTCTAACTCTGGCAGCTCGAATCCCAACCCTGGGAAGGCTGTGAGGTGGGCAGGTGAACTGTGGGTAGTAGAGCTCCCATATCCCGGCACACTCTCAAAGGCAGATTTCTGTACCCAGCAACCCGCCCCTCGTTCTCCACAAAAAATACGGTGGACCCAGCCACTGTGCTTGGCCCTGATCACTGCCTGCTCTCTGGCACCCTTCAGGCTTTCCTCGTGACTTACCAGGCCCTCCAGCTGCAGCGGGGCAGTCAAGAGAGGCCCCGGCTGGCGGAGCACATGCCTGAGAGGCAACAATTTTACAATCTTTCTCCATGTAGGCCCCACCACATCCACCACATGGTCCCCAGCCAGTATGACTGAAAAATCCATCAATGGAGACCATGGAAAATTGGGTTTTCTCTACATTTATTTCAACTGCTAAATGATTAACAACATCCACAACTTCTTAGATTAAAAAAAAAAAAGAAAAGAAAAAACAACCCCAAACCCCCAAAACTTCCATTTTGTAACATCACAAATGTCTTCTAGGTTTTACCAAGGACCAAAAAGCTAAAATTCTCTATATGATTTCCAGTGATGGAAACGAGGCAGAGACAGTAAGCACCCAAAGTGGCGAGTTAGCACTTTCCGGATGCCTGTCGTCCTCACGGAAGAGCCCCTGGAACTAGAATGACAGAAAAGACACTGTGACTTTGACAAGGCTACGCAGCTGCACGTCACGCTTGCTTGCATGCATGCTTCCTGCAGAGTGGCCTCTGCCGGAGAGAGCAAGGGAAGGCTCGGAGGGCCAGTGTGCTGGACCCCGGCCGACGGACGGCACAGGACGCGCCGCCATGCTCCTCCCTGGCCCCCACAACGCCTTGACTGCCTCAATGCCATCTCCACAGAAATGTCACCTGAGTGTTTACGGGACTTTCCAGGCTCAAGAAGTAGGTGTTCCCTTTGACGTTTGCCAAAGGCTCATTGTCAGCCAAAGCAGGACACCCCCAGGAGTGGCAAGAGGCTGTGGATTGAATAGGGCTCGAATCCTAGGAATTCCTATTTTATTTATAAATAAAAGCAGAAAGCTAAGAATGAGCATACTAGGACAAAGTGAATATGCTGGTCAAAGCTATGCTTGAAGAGCGAGAACCCATGCTGGGGGTGCACACCTCACTCTGGGCGCGCGCTGGGCGTGCATGCTCTGCGACAGGCCATGGGGAGCCAGGCCCAGGTCTCAGAGTTCCATCACTCTGCCTGACCCACAGCCAACATGGAAGGCTGCTGGAAGCATTAAAAAAGAAACAAAGTGATTCCCCCAGGTTGTGGTTCCCCCAAACCACACCACCAGGCTATTTCAACTCTGCTGAAGAACCTCCAACATGTCCACCCATAAATACCTGCCAAAACAACAGAAGTGAGCGGAAGCAAGCAGAGCTCAGGGACTACCCGTGACATGAAGAAAGGCACCATCAGCGGGGAACGCGATGCTGTGCCAGTGAGTGCGGGCAGACAGAGATCCAGAGGAGGCTGGGCTATACAGCCCAGGAGAGCTGAGGATCTGAGAAAATGAGCATTTCGTAACTGCCAATAAAAGTGGCTGATGGGGTAATTTACTGCTCTGTCCCCCACACTCACAGTATCAGCAGGATCTCATTTTTCAGCTTTTGACACATATTTAAAACTTCGACACTGCTGCCTTCTGATGAAGGGTTGAGAGATCCCCACAGCCTGAGAATTCCACACGTAGCTGCAAGAGGCAGCGTGTGAGAAGCTGGAAGGGGCAGCATCTTACGTCTCAAAATAGCAAACAGCTGCAGATCCCACCCCAAGAGGATCCTTTCTGTTCTGCACAAAGGCCCTAATAAAACAATTCTTTACACTGCCACACACGCAAAAAACGAAATCTTGAAGAGTTTACACCTCCTACCCTTCCTGCAAAGGAGACACTCCGTATGTGGTTTTAAAAAAAAAAACTAGTTTGCTTTGTGGATTTTAAAGAGAATGTAAATTTGGGGAAAGTTTCGTTAGTGTAATGGTTACTCCCCAATGAATTTAGCTGCTGAATACATTGGAGAAATTTCATTAGGTCTCTAGGGATGCATTTACGAGTTGAGACTCCATAAACAACATGTTCATCGAATCCACTTGTGTAAAAGAGCTTCAGCACTCAGACCGACAGGCTGTGGTACTAGAGCGCAGGCTTCATTATTCCTGATTCATATTCCCTACTTGAATTTGAGAAGACACAATCCGTGACTGTCTCGGGATCAAGTCTGCTCTTCGAGAGCAGTGTGTCCTGGAACAGGAAACCCGACAGCAGCTGGTTCCTGAGCGCTCGCAGGGCGCTGGTGCTTGCAAGGGCAACCCCACCTTCTGAGTGGAGCCAGCAGAGACCTGCAGAAGACCTGCTGCCAGAAGCATTTGGAAGAAGGGCGAAAGGCAAAAGCAGGCTGGAAGTTGGGTCTTTTTTTTTGTTTTTTAAGAAAAAGAAAAGCCAGGGGGTGGCACCTCCACACCAGAAACTGCAGAGATGTTTGCTTTCCGTGTACACACCAAACCTACTTGGGCACTGGCTCCAGGGCTGATCCGGGACAGAGGTGGTGTTTTAAGAGTAATTGCTGCTTCAAGCCTTATCTTTCTCACCAATGGTTTTCATCTATTCAGGGAGAGAACGATTTTGTTCAAAACTGAGTTGGAAATTATGGGTGGGGAAGACAACTAAAAGGAGGGAAGAAAGATAAGGATATTTATAGGCCAAAGGCCCTTGGGAAGGAAAAGGGCTGGAAGACCCTCAAATCGAGATGAGGGACGAGTGGCGTCCTCTGCGGTGCCAGCTTCGAGGTCACCCTTACACGTGCAGGACACAAGGCCACTCCCGAGGCAGCTTATTTCCACAGGACAGCCCGGCGCTCAGGCCCACCACAGGCTGCAGGCAGCGTGCAGGGTGAGCGTGGGGCTCGCTCCTTCAGCCACACCTGGAAGGTGAGAGGCGGGACGCACCCACAGCCAAACATCCCGAGTGTTTCCCTCAGAGTTTTATGATTTTGGGGGAGTGACACTTTGGTGTTTGTGTTCTACGTCCTGGCACGTCAGCTCAGGCAGAGAGCCCCCACTGGCTCACACACATACCTATTTGCTGGCCCGTCTGTGTCTGTACATCTGCATCATCCTCTGACGGAACACGTCAAACGTGTCTTCTTTGTGCTCCTGCCCGTCGGCACCCAGCCCCTCCCCTTCCGACGCGCTTCCCCTGAGGAGCAAAACGGACAGTTAGCCACGCCTGAGCCCGCGGCCTGACCACCAGGGCACGGACACAGCCCGAGCCGCCAGAGGGGCACGCGGTATGAGGGACACACATGGGTGACAGCAAGGGAAAGAGGAAACAGAGACACAGCTCACGGTGGGGACAAGGGACACTCACCTGTGCAGGCCTGTGGACCTTCTGAGAAGCGTGCTCAGAAGCCAGCCCCTTATTACAGCCGAAAGCCTCCCCAGCAGGTGCTAAGCTCACTTTTAAAGGAAATGCTTGCTGCATGTAAGTGGGGCTTCCTAAACTGTGGGCCGTGCTCTCTCCTGGCTAATCGGAGTGTGGGTTCCCAGAAAAGGGAAGTGGCTGTTAGCGTAACCACCCAGAATTACCACTCGGCTTTTTTGATAATAATGAACATGGCCAAATGCCAGGGACCAAGTCTATGCAAATGCAGCCAGAAACTGTGTGAACACCTGCACAGGGACACGACCTGCCAGAAGCCACGTTCAACGCCAGGGAAATCAAGGGGTGCCGGTCAAAGGACTTAGGGCCAGAATCCCCCAGAGAGCCTGTCTCCCCGGGCACAGCTGCCCGCCCCCCGGCCCCCGACGCCTGCCGCGTACACGCTGACCGGCTCCCTGATGCCCTTCCCACAGGAGCCCAGGCCGTGGCCCTCCTTCCAGCCCATCTTCTGTAGCATCTGGAACCCCAGGTTCTTGTCGGTCAGCTTCTGCTGGGCAAAATCAAAATCCTTGGGTTTCTGAGGAGAGAGAAGAGTGCGGTACGTGAGGGGCAGCAACGCGCCTGATCAGGAGCCTGCCCTGGGCTGCACCTGGACACGGTCCAGCACCAACACCCCTAATGCCCCTTCGATGCCCCTAGATGCGCAAGATCAAGTCACAGTCCTGGCAACACTCCCTGGGTGGGCTGATATTTGTAAAGGTTGGAGGTCACAGCTTGAGGTGTCCCCAGAGAACTGAACCAGTCTCTCAGGCTTCGCAGCGACCGCTCTTGTTGCAGTGTTGAGACTGTGAACTAAACTTTGTGAGGGGATGGTAGGGGTTCTGCCCAAAAGTTTTGACTAGGAAGATCCCAGAGTGGAGACCTGAATAAAGAAAGTGGCCAAGTGATGATCAGGGGCATATCCCAGGCTGGGTGGAACAGGCCTTGAGGCAGGAAGGCCCCTGGAGTGCCAGAGTCAGAGAGGAAGCAGGGCTAAGGCAGAAGGGGACCAGACAGGAATGCAGAAAGGCTGTACAGAAAAACTGTCTCAAAAGGTCCTCTCTATTCAACGTCCACTCCTCTCTCATCGTTTCATTCATTTCTGTGAGCTTTCAAAACGCTGGACAGTGACTCCATTCTGGAAGCTTCCTGGGCAGCCCTCAGGCATTACTTACCAAACCTACGTGTGTGTCTGGTCCTTCCCAGGTCTGGGGCTCTGAGTGCTCCCCAAGGACAGGGATGAGGTTCTACCTGGACTCTGAGGTCCATGTCTAGCACAGAGCAGACCTCGCTGAGTGGGTGCAGCTGGGAAGGATGGGGACTGGGAATGACCTTATGGGTGGAGAAGTAAGAAGCCCTGGCAGAGATCTGGGCTCCAGAGCAGGCTGTGGAAAGACGAATGAAAAGGCCCAGAGGCCTGTGGAGGAGACAACCTGCCCGGTGTGAGCAACAGGGATTTCCATTCACTCATGAATATTCATGTGCTGCAAAGCCTGGGCAGCTAAGGGCTCCCAGTTCCTGCCGCCTGAGCCTGTTTCTTTAATCCATTTATGGCCTGGGAGACTGAGAGGGGGCTCATGCGCTCCCAGGGAGAAGGTTCCTTTGTCTGGATCAAGGCAGCGAGGAACAGCAGGGAGGGTTCCAGTGTGGGTGGGAAAAGGGTGGGGAAGGGGCAGGAAAGCTTGGCCACAGGTCCCCCAGGGGCAGGCTTGCACCCCGCTTCAGGAAAGCTGTGAAAGTGGAAGCAACAAGAGGAACAGGGGTCCACTCAGCTGGACACGTCTTGGTGAGTTTTCAACTGTGTCTAAGAATCAGCCTGCCCGGTCTCCTGGGGGCTAGAGCAGAGCCATGCACCCGAGGCCAGGCTGCAGAGTACACGAAGAGCTACGAGGAGACCTCCGCCCTGTCAGCAGTCACACCACAGAGAGACCCACGGTGGCAGGGTACCAGCTGGCTGCACACTGGTTAACACCATTTCCTTTAATCCTTGCGGATCTCCTACCTGCAAGGTAGATGCAACTGTCCCGCTTTACAGATGTACAAACAGAACCTCATGCCAAGATTAGATGGCCAGGCTGAGCCTGAAACGGCTGCCTTCTCACCAGGCTGTGCCTCACCAGACGGGTACCTGGGTGCTGGCTCAGCTTAAAACCCAACACACCTGTTAAAAACACACGCTTCGGGCACAGGAAGGTTCCTGCTCCCAGCTGTAACTGAGGTCACACTGACGCTTTGTCTGTCTGCTGAGACTGGCGCGATGCACTCACAACAGTCTGAGCCACCACACGGGCTCTCCTCACCCCTGGACGCCTGCAGAGACACCTCCTGGACTGCTAGGACCTGTGATGTCCCCACGTGTCCCAGGTGACGTGGGCCAGCCTCACCTGCCTGAGGTTCACTCTCGTCTCCTTCCAATGACCCACCCCCCAGAGGGGCGCCCCATTTCAGTCAACAGCAGCCCTGTTCCCTTAACTGTCCAGGCCGACAACCCCAGAGTCACCCTGGACTCTTCTTGGCTTTCTCTGGTCCACATCCAGTCCATCAGTAAGTCCCACCAACTCCACTTCACCCTGCCTGGGCCTCAGCTCTGCCTGGTCCGCTAGCCCACAGGCTGCTTTCCACACAGTAGTTATAACGGCCATGTCTTCTACCCAAATCCCCACTGTGGTGTGGCCCCCTGACGCCTCTCCCAAAGAAGGGGCACAGTGCTGACACCCACCTACAGACCCCACGTGACCTGGCTGCCGCCACCTCCACTGCCTCAGCGCCCCACCCCCACCGCTCCGCGCTAGGCACAAAGGGCTCGCTGCTGACCTGTGTCTGCCCTGGGGCTTCTATCAGGCCTCCCACCTTGCTCCTTCCTCACCCACCATGCTCAGTTCTGCACATTTCTGCTGCTGACAGCCCTGTTCACGGCTGCCTCTGGGTGGGCAGATGGAAGAGAGAGCCCAGGGGGTTGGTGCCGGTTCATTAATGAACATTTGCACACGCATGCGCGTACACACACACGCTCACACATGCATACGCATGCGCACACATGCTCAGCTTACCAGCAAAGCAGCGCATTCTTTTAACCACAATTATAGTCTACTAAATCTGAAGCTCTCAATGGCTGAGACGTCATCTTGTTCATCTCGCCGATCCACTGCACACATCAGGCCTTACCCATCCCTTAAACAGACTAATTACTCCATCCTGTGCTCTGGGCAATGCCGAACAGTTTTAAGAGAGATAAGGCTCTATGTTGTTCTTTGCATGTTGACACTTGGCCTGCAGAGTGAGTACAGCCTGCAGCCTGTACCCTTGAGAACTAGGGCAAGCTCTATGTCACACTTGAGGACTCTCAGCCGTGCTCACCTTCTTCTTGGACACGGGGCGACCCCGAGGCCTGTCATAGGCAATTCGAACTGGTTCGTGAACTGGAAGACAAAAGAAATGTATATATACAAATACACAGGTCCTTTCCCCAGATTACTGACACTTAGAAGACAAGCATGCTGCAGCTTTGGCTAACAGCCCTTCTGCCGACAGAGGAGACTAGGAGCTGTACTGCGGGGCCAGCCAATTGGCCACAGAGCACAGAAACGAACACAGAAGCTCAGCTGAGTGCTGCCTTGCTGTGGGAGAGTCTCCGCAAGTGTGACTGCCACGTTTATGATGACGGACCCAACATATGCACTGCTTTCCATGACTGGAGGAAGGCATTTTGCTTCAACAAATAACTGATTTGTGACACTGCGCCCTCTTCATGTCTCTGCAAGTGTTCCACAGATAAAGAACTAAAGTCCACACAGAACTTTCCAGTAAAAACAATCACACTTCTTATACAGAGCACTGCTGCTGTTGCTGCTGCTGCTGCTAAGTCACTTCAGTCGTGTCCGACTCTGTGCGACCCCATGGACTGCAGCCCACCAGGCTCCTCCGCCCATGGGACCTTCTAGGCACCACTGCTGCTGCTGCTGCTAAGTCGCTTCAGTCGTGTCCGACTCTCTGCGACCCCATAGACGGCAGCCCACCAGGCTCCCCCGTCCCTGGGATTCTCCAAGCAAGAACACTGGAGTGGGTTGCCATTTCCTTCTCAATCCATGAAAGTGAAAAGTGAAAGTGAAGTCGCTCAGTTGTGTCCGACTCTTCCCGACTCCATGGACTGCAGCCCACCAGGCTCCTTCGTCCATGGGATTTTCCAGGCAAGAGTACTGGAGTGGGGTGCCATCTCCTTCTCCATACAGAGCACTAGATCATATTATTATTATTATTATTATATTTGACAAAAGAGAGACTAGCAGGTCTGGTACTATCTCATCAACCACCCTATCAAATAACTGAGAGCTTCTAAAAGGGAAAAAATCTCACTTTTCCCCCATGAAGGCCATCATAACAAGTATTCTGATGTGCTACCGCCCTCTGGTAAGTTCTGAAGGACAGAAGAGCCTAGTAGAGAGTTAGCAATCGATTGCAACACTGTTTCTAAACAGAAACCATGAGAACTGTTAGCAGGAGAAACTAGACTGATACAGTTGGGTGTGAATATGATGTTCTCAGTAACTTAGAACACATAGATTCTACACACAGTGGAGCACTGTTCACCAAAACCACCTCCTCCCACACAAGCATCAAAGGATCAGCCCCACAAATCAAACACGGCCCAGGCCTGGCTGTGTGGAGACCTGGGTGGGCAGCAGGGAGCCCACCAAAAGCGGCACATGATGTGATTTACCTACGGACAGTCCAAAAAAGGCAAACCACGAGGCCAGAAAATGGTCAGTGGTTGCTGGGGCCAGGTAGGAGACTGTGGAGGGGCAGAGAGACACTTCTGGAAGAAGCTCCAGCTCAGCAGTGCTGGGGGCACACGCCTGTACACCTTTGCCAAAACTCCATCAACTATCCACTTGAAAAGGGTGCGTGTTTATTGCTGGTAAACTGTACCTTAAGAACCTTGACCCTCCCTATAGACGAGCAGGAGATGGCCTTCCACGGCCAAGGCCGGCAGAGCGTGGACTCCACAGGTCTCACTAACTGATGCCCCAGACTGCTCCATGGCCCCTGCCTCAACATCATCAAGCAGGTATCACTACCCTGGGGCCTGCAGCAGGGTGGGGGGGCAGTGCTCAGAAAGCCGGGCACCCCTCTAGATCACAGGCAGCAGCCAAGATGACCCAGGGCTGTTCCTTCCACAGCCAGGATTCCCCTGTTGGAAGCTGAGCAATAACGGAAAATAACAAGCAACATGTGCGGCGCTAGAAGCCAAAGGCAGCATCTCCTTAGAGTGCCATCTCTGGACCAGCTGCAAACGTCAGTTTCTCATAAACATTTTAGACTGTGTGCAAAACCAACAGTACTATTCTGGGTTAAATAAAATACAACAGCAAAGAGCCCCGGGGTGTGCTGGTCCTAGGGGGATTCTCAAAGGTCAGCTGGAGTGATCAGAGGCAGAAGGGGTGACAGGGGCCAGCAGTCATCTTGCAGCTAAACTTGGGCTGGGGGGATCAGGTAAATTCCTCAAAAGAGGCCACGTCTCCACAATTTCCCATGGCCCCCAGCTGAGCATCATTCCTCCTCAGGTATTAAACAGAAGATGCACTGAGGCCACTGGACGAATACCCAGGCACTCACCCTTGGGCTCCTGGATGAGACACAGCCTCTTGGGAGCTGGGATCATGCCGACCTTCAGTGACTTGCTGCTGATCCTCTTCCGGGGGAAGCAGGCCCCTGAGGAGGCCTGGGACAGGGCAGGCCCGCCAGCCGGGCTGTCCTCGGCCACCTCGCTCAGGAGGCCATCAGCTGGGGGGCTGCCCTCCGAGCCCTCAGACTTGGACCCTTCTGCCGGCCTGGAGACCCCTCCAGGAGGGGAGGCTTCCTCACCCCCTTCCTCGTCCTCCTCTTCGTCCTCTTCGTCCTCCTCCTCCTCCTCCTCCTCCTCAGGCATCACCTCTGGGCTCTCCAGCTCAGCCTCGTGCTGAGAGGGCTCGTCCTCAAACTCTCCTTCCCCTTCCATGGGCTCCAGGGGGCTCTCCTGAGAATCGGCACTCTCACTGGCATGGAGGGTCAGTGGAGATGACGTAAAGCAGATTGATGGGCACAGTTCAAATACCTTCTTTCGATAGAATTTGAAAGCTGAACTATTTTGGTCGTGTAGAAACCTAGGATAAAGATGAGATACACTGGTTAACCAGAGGGTTCTCTACACTCTCCTATTTGCTGAAACTGTCCAAATGGACCCGAAAGAACTGCGGGTGGCATAAAGCAGCAGATACACGACCTCTTTCTACCAGCTGTGGTAGAAAGTCGGCCTTTCTTTCTTGACGGTCAGCCTTACAATGAGATAGGAAGTTTGAGGAGTATTAGTAATTTAACAAAGGAGCCAGAAGAGGCCTAACTGCTTTCCTGGGGAGGGAGCTGGAGGAACAAGGTACGCAGGGATGGTCAGGGAACACGCTGGAACGAGCTCTAACAGCACCCCCAGGAGATCTGGCCTGGGCCTCACCTCATCTCTAATTATGTCACCGGCCACTCTAGGCCTGCGTGTGCTGTGACTCTCTGTTCCTCCCGCCCTCCAGCCATGAGACGGAGAAAGGTGTGCCAAGCACAGCACCTCCTGCCTCACGTCCCGCAACAAAGCTGTGTGAGTACGGGGGCAACAAGGCCTCTCTGCACCTCAGAGTTCAACGGCCTTAGTCATAGCTTGGAGGTGTGGCTGGTGCTGAGAAACCAAAAACACACATAATATACTTGGGCCAAAGGAAAGACAGCCCTTGTTCTTGGAAAGGACAACTCAGCCTCATAAAGGAGTCAATTCTTCCCTAACTAAATATTAATGTATAAAAGTAAAAGCATCATTTTTTTTTTCTGGATATGAACGTGATTCTTAAGTTCATGAAGTGAAGGGTTAATCTCTCAGTCGTGTCCAACTCTTTGTGACTCCATAGACTATAGCTTGCCAGGCTCCTCTGTCCATGCTGCTGCTGCTGCTAAGTCGCTTCAGTCGTGTCCGACTCTGTGCGACCGCATAGACGGCAGCCCACCAGGCTCCACCATCCCTGGGATTCTCCAGGCAAGAACTCTGGAGTGGGTTGCCATTTCCTTCTCCAATGCATGAAAGTGAAAAATGAAAGTGAAGTCGCTCAGTCGTGTCTGACTCTTCGTGACCCCATGGACTGCAGCCCACCAGGCTCCTCCGTCCATGGGATTTTCCAGGCAAGAGTACTGGAGTGGGGTGCTATCGCCTTCTCCGCCTCTGTCCACAGGATTCTCCAAACAAGAATCCTGGAGTGGGCCGCCATTTCCCTCTCCAGAGGATCTTCCTGACTCAGGGATCAAACTCAGGTCTCCAGCACTGCACGCAGATTCTTTACTGGCTGAGCCACCAGGTATGCATGCAGAAACCTAAGTATGCAAGAATATCTAGGAGCACCCCCGGAACAAGGTCAGTAAGAGGCCCAGCTTCATCGCATATTACAAGGTGTGTAAAGCCTCTACAGCTAAAACAGTATGATACTGGTCTATGGACAGACAGATCAAGAGAAAGACCAGAAACACAGTATCTGATGAAGGTGGAAAAAGAATAACCTTTTCAACAAATGGTGTTGGGACAACTAGGCAGCTTTTTAGAAAAATATTTAAATTGGTTCTATGCTATAGGAAATATTTTTAATTGTATTTTTTTCACCCATAATCAAAACTTTATTGAAAAACTGACATCAAAATAGGAGAGCGAGTTGTATACCTTACAAAATGAAGCGTAATTAGTTAATCTAGGCAGATGAACTGGCATTACTGAACTGATAAGGCTTCCTGTGAGAGAACACAAGCTCAGGAGGCTGTGTGGATCACCAGTGCTGCTTTTCCAAATGAACACCCTTCTAGGAATCTGGTCTTTCCTCCTGTGGGCTGACACACCACCACGGAACCACTTATGCAAAGCGCCAGTAATCCTGTAGCTACCTGGACTTTTTACATCCATGAAGTAAGAATTTGGACTTTGAACAAGCTGTTTCTTTTATTGTTTCTTCTTTTCCAAGGAAGGATGCGATAAAATTCCTGCCAAAGGCAGGCTGATCCCTTTGCAAGTCCAGCCCATGCAGCTCTCTTAATTGTACTCCTTTCTTTCCAAGACTTATTTATTTATTTTTGTTGTGCTGGGTCTTTGTTGCTGTGTGCAGGCTTCTCTAGCTGCGTCAAGCAGGGGCTACTCTTCCGAGATGGGTGGGCTTCTCATCGGTGGCCTCTCTTGCTTCGGAGCACAGGCTCTGGGGTGCTTGGGTTCCAGTGGCTTCGGTGCAGGGGATGCGGAATCTTCCGGGGCCAGGCACTGCACCTGTGTCCCCTGTGCTGGCAGGCACACTCCCAAGCCCCTGGGCCGCCAGGGCAGCCCTCTTAATTGTATTCTTAAGCTGACCCATAACTCAAGCACACTGGGAGCCAGGTGAGATGTGGCTGCATGGGGAGGGCAACACAACAGACTGGAGAGCGAGGACACAGGTGGGACAAGCGGAGGGACCTCTGGACATGTTGTGAAGGGAAATGGCATGGGACAAAAGCCCCTGTTACATACAGAAACCTATGTGTGCTGGAAGAACTGAGAGAGAAATACACACACACATGCTATAGATAAATGAAAATGGCTTCTTATTATTGATGGATGGGGGGAATGAGACTTCTCTGAGTCTACCTCTTGTAATTTTTACTTTAGAGCCATACAAATTCTGTACTTACTTTAAAAATTAAATTAAAAAGGATAAGAAAAAAAACCTCCAAACAGATTCTCAGCAGAAACAAATGAACTTGACTGTGTCAAAATGAGGACATAACCACAAACACAAAATGAATTAACTGAAGCAACCACTGAACACATTACAGGTGTGACTCTTCTAAGGGAAGAAACACAGTCATCTCGCCTCCTACTAGATAGGTGGGTGTTGGATGCAGTCATTTTCAACTATCCTACGAGCACTGGGGGCGAGAATGCATCACCCCACTGAGGCTGCTGGAGTTTTCCAGCTCTCTCTGCAGGGCACAAAGCAGACAGCATCTTCTGAGGAACACTGCTCAGAAAAGGCTGCCACAGAGACTGAGGAATGACACCAAGCCCTGCCAGTGCCAAGTAAGCAGGACAATGCAGAGTTCTCTTTCTGCATTGGGAGAAAAAAGAAAACTGCTGCAATGCTCCCACCTGCCCTTCACTGAGTTGTCCCCTTTGCCTGGCCCTGCCAGTGTGAGGTCCTGCATGCAGTGGCAGCCCAGCTCTAAGACCTGTCAGGCCCAGCAGCCCCAAGGCCTGTAAAAGGCAGTACTAGGCTGAGTACCTGCAAGGCCACCAATGCTCCATGTGGCTGGTCTGAGTCTCACAGGAAGCAAGAGGTACCCAGTGCAGGAGACCTACTCAACGTCCAAATCTGCTATAAGAGCTTAGACGCACTGACTCCCAGAAATGTTCCAGGAAACGTAAAATTTTTAACCGTATCCTTAAGTAAAGGCACAACTCTCCAGCACGTTGGGAACAGGGCAAGGGTCCAGAAGCCCTAGCTGGCTATAGGATGCAATCCAGACAGCATGGGAATCCCACCCACTCCAAGCGAGCTCAGCCACGTTAAGGATCAGTACTGAGAACACACGGCCCTCAGGCGGCCTCCCCTTCAGGAGAATTGGCGCCCCGCAGAAGAGCGGGCTCTCTGGCCTCTGGGCTATGGAATGTTGAACATTTACCCCACTTAAGAATGCACAAGGGTGCCAAGCCGCTACTACGTGGGAGTGCTTGCTGCTTACACCGGGACCAAACTCCATCACCATGCTACACGAGCAGCACACTCTCACCCCGCCCAGAGCTGCCAGCACCAGCAGGGATGGTGCCCTCCTTATCAGGCTCACGGGCGAGCACACACTCTCCTCTCTGCCTCTGCAAAGGTTCTGGGGAACCTTCACGTCCTTCTGCCAGGGCGTTCTCTCCCCCTTCCCCTGACCAACACCCCCCACTGAGCCTTTGGATCCAGCTTAAACTTCCCTCTGGGGGTGGCTTTTCCTGACGCCCCAGACGAGGGCAGGTCTCCAACAACCCCAGACAGATGCTTCTCCTGAAAAGCCCTGAGCTCAGTGGAAGAGAAGTCATAATCTATCCTGGAGGCGACCCTCTATGGGCTCTCAGGACCACTCATGAGGTGACCATAAATCAAAGGGGTGTGATGGGTACGTACCAAAGGTCAGGGTTGTCAATGCTGTTTTCTATGCTGAACTGTTCAATCTCTGGTCCCACCTGAGCAACAAATTTGGCCAGTTTCTCTGCAGTCTCCATTGTCTTCGTATCAACTACAAAATAAAGCAACTGTCATGTACTGGTTCTGAGCTGCCAATTTCCACGTGAACATCATGGGGTTGTGGAGACTGATTACAATGACGGCCCGTCACTGTGGTCTTACCCTTTGCCACATGCCTCTGCCGCTCTGTCGGGCAGAGGTGGGCTCTCCTTTCTCCCCTTGAACTGGGGCTGGCCCTGGGACTCGTTCTGACTGAGAATGTGACAGAAACGTGGAGCCTGGGCCTGAGGCGCCTCAAGCACCTCCTCTGCGTCTCCTGGATACCCAATCCAACCATCAGGCTTACTGCTGGGGGGCGACAGGCATGTAGCCCATAAGCTCCATCTCCTCAGCCAACAGACAGTCCCTGACTACTGGCCACTGCCTGCAGCTAGCAGGCCCAGCCTAGCCGACTTGGAACAATACTCGATGCTTTCTGTTACATAGCAATAACTAGAAAAATGTTTTTCCCTCTACATTCCCATCTAGTGCTGAGGGGAAGCACTGGCCATAGGGCAGCCCTGTTGTGGAAGGTGAAGGCAATGCTTGGCAGAAACAGAAGAAACTGCAAGTCACTCTAAAGAAGGAAACGAGAGAGCTTAGCAGGGAAGAGGAAATAGAACGAGAACCAGGGCAGCCCTATGAGAAGCACAAGGGGCAAGAATACAGAGAATTGGATCAAGGAGCTCAACGCCCCAAGCATGGGCACGTGGCACACCCTGCTGGCCAGAAGGTGAACTGTGTGGGGAAGCACAGACTCGGCAGGCGGCACGCATGCACGCATGCACGCATGCTGGATCCACGCTTCCTGGATCCACGCTCAGGAGAGGAGGGGGCAGCAGGACTCGAGGGCCAGCCCCCTGGGGAGGCAAGAGAAGCGTGCCTCAGCGTGTGTCATCCGGGCCGGGTCCCTTTGCTGCCGTTTGCTGCCCGGCCCCGCCCCACCCAGCCCACGAAAGCTGCCTGCCTCTGCAGAGACCCCTGGAGATGGATCAGAGCTAGGGCTGGGGCCCAGAGGACAGAGACAGGGGTGAGCACTCACCATCAATAGATGGGCAGGGAGAAGAGGTCTGAGGGGCTTCGGAGACATCCAAGCCTCCTGGCTTGGGGGATGGGCCTGAGGCTTCAGGGCTGGGGTCCCGAGGTGAGGGTCCGGCCAGCTCTGGGGGGCAGTCCTTGGCAGCATCACTCCTGTCTGGCTGGGGCGACTTGCCCTGCAGGGAGCCTGGAGCCTGCCGGCCATGGTGTTTCAGCCTGGTGCCTGAGGAGAGTAGGGTCTGGGTCCCAGTGGTGGCTCTCCTCACTTTCCAGCCCCGGAGCCCTTGAGCTCGAAGATGCCCCCGCCGCCGCCCTGGTAGGAGCCTCCTCTTGAGGCTCCGGACCGCCCGGGCGTACAGCATAGCCCGGACCGCACACTCTGCTGCCGTTGGCTTCTGATCTGCTCCTGGCAAGGTCTGGCTCATCCGCTGCATTTCTGCCAGCTTCAGCTTGTAATACTTATACTCCAGACTACTGTCATCAGACAAAAACCTATGTAACAAAACAGGAACAGCAGAACATTTGTGAACATACCAGCACAACCAAATTGCTGCTGTAAATACACTTCTGCAAACCCTTTCTACTTGGTGGCCTCCTTGCTGATGGAGAGGCTCTGCCCAGCTCTACCAAGGACGCAGCGCTGGGCCCCGGCCATGTGTCCTGCTCAGAGTGACCACAGGGTGATTAGGAGCTTTGATGGAGCACTGGTTGATTCCTGCTCGATTTTAGCACCGTGAAGGAGCTCACAGCTCCTGGCGGCCTCACATGGAAGCCCTCTGCTGCCAGGGAATGGCAGGGATTGCTCCCAGACACTGCTTTCAGGAGGTGAAACCCTTCAAATGGTGGACACTCAGCGACCTTTTAATTACATCATTAAGGACAGCATGCCATTGATGTGAAATCATGTGCCAGAGTCAGAAGAAGAGTACAGAAAAGAGGAGTCTGAGTTACACGTACTGACATTACATGTACTAGCACAGAAAGAGATCCGTGATGCAGCCCATGGAGAGCAAGCTACAGAAATCCAACACTGAAACATCCCCTATGAAACTGCCTTTGTGTACATAACACCCACGCATATTTGTTTTTCACACAGGTTGAAAGAATCAAAAGTAAACATAAGAATTTGCTCTAAGAAGTGGGTGAGAAAGGGGAATGGAGGGGTCTTTCACATTATTTACTTTGCAGCCCATTTCATTAGCACTTTCTTTCATCTCTATTAACCCTTCCTTCCTAGTCTGGGCTTTTTTCACCGTTTTTTCTTTGCCTCATGAATTGAATGGTTTCACCGTTTTTTCTTTGCCTCATGAATTGAATGGTTATCTTCACTCTTCATTTCTGATAAACACATGCAAGGTTGTACCTTCTTCCCCCAACCTGCTACTTCCTTCTGAAGAGTTTCTAATTTCAACTCTAATTCTCTTTCATACGGAAAGTTATTAGAAGCCAGTTTTATTTAGGCTGTTGCTTTATGCATGGCACAATGTGGCCAACATGATTTTCCTTTCCTGGGATGGTCTGTGACTTTCCCCATGACCTCATTCATACCATGGTTTTTGTGAACATTCAACTTCAGTTTGTGTTAAAGAGTAAGTAGCGTCTGGTGAGTATGGCAGTATTTCACGAGGCTTTTGGACTGTCTGCTATTGAGACCACATATTAGATAAGGTTCCCCATTGCCAGACTGGCCATGAGGTGGCAGTGCACAGCAGGATGCTGGCAGCTCTGTGTGATGTGGCGTGTCCCTGGCGGGCGGCTCTGTATGGAGCTCCTGCCGACGCTCACTACACAGTCAAGGTCTGGCTGGATCTGGGGGAACAGGCTGTGCTGGCTCCCCTGCTGCCCGAGACACTCTGCCGGGCGGCAGCAGCATCCTGTAAGACTGCACCCTGACCAGCCTAGGTTCCCACAGGAGGGAAGGCGGACCAACAGGGATGCGCCAGCTCTCAAGTCAAATGCAGCCCCCATTCACGGCAGAAAGTGGAGTAAATGCCAGGTGACCAGATCCCCACCACAGGAGTCCCTTTTCTGAGGTTGAGTCTAATGCCAAGTGCAGGTTCAACACATCAGTCACAAGCCCACTTCCCCCAGCTCTAGTGGAGAATAACATCAAAAGCACAGTGTACTCCTGAGCTAGCCTGCCAGGTTCAAATCCCAGTGCAGTCACTCACTAGCTGTGAGATTTACTGAGTCTTTCTGTGCCTCAGTTTCTCCATCTATAAGATGGGATGCGTGATAACGATAAGTTATTTCACCATGTTGCCGTGAGGCTTGAATTATATACTTTTCGTTATGAAGAAAATGCTTTGGGAAATTCCCTGGTGGGCCAGTGGTTTGGACTTGGTGCTTTCACTGCCAGGACCTGGGTTCAATCCCTGGTTGGGGAATTAATATCTCACAAGACGCACAGCTCAGACATTTAAAAAAAAAAAAAAAAAAGAGCAGCATCGGTGTGTCATCTCTAGGGATATAACAGTTAACTGTTAAAAGTAGCTTAAAGAACTAAAAGTGACTGTCTCTAAGGAGCAAACTCAGGGACGTCTCTGGCAGACCAGTGGTTAAGACTCCAATCATCTACTGTAGGAGGGGCATGGGTTTGATTCCTGGTTGGGGAATGATCCCACAGGCTGCACTGGCATGGCCAAAAAAAAAAAAAAAAAGAGTGGAACTGGCATGAGAATGGACCATGGCAGAAACATTTTGCCTTTTGTTATAACATTGATTTTTTTGGTAAATCACATACAAATACCACTTTGACTTAAGAATTTAAACCTAAGTTTGCTTTTTTTTTTTTTAACACTGTTTCTTTGCACACTCTTTCTTCTTACAGGCTCTGGGTAACTCTGAAGGAGTTCACAGGTGATCAAATCTCTGAGTCAGCTCCCTAATCTGCTCCTCATTCAGGTTGTTTCTATCAGCCAACCACTGAGATTATTTCAACAATCACATTCTTCAATTCCAAGATCCTCAACTGGCTATTTTCCATAATAAGCAGTTCCTATTTCATAGATATAATATACTATTGCCCATCTAAGACTATTAATCACATATGTATTTTTAGACAATCTTCTTTTTCTTACAGTAACTCTTGTCTTAGGTGTCAGATCTGTTGAGTTTGGTGATTCTCTTTCATGATGCCAATTTTCCTCAAATACATGCTTACTTTTGATTTGCAGGCCCGCCCACCACCACCACACATACCCCCAAGCCTGGCTCTGATTCTGTCCACCACCCCCGGCTGTCAGTGACCGGGAGCCTGTGGGGAGTGTGCAGCGGTCACGAGGCAGGGACACATGCTCCCAGTCCTCTCAGAGTCCCCCTTCCCTCCAGCCCAGTGACCTCGACAATCCCCTGGAAGCTGCCCGGGTCTCTCAGGTCTACATGACATCCTACCCAGAGGAACTGGTCCCTGCTTTCATCCATCAGTCTGAGGCTACCCAGCCTCCTTCCTTCAGCATAAGCACTGGCTGAGACCACAGCGCCTGAGTGTGACTCTCAGCTCTGTCTGTTACTAGCTGTGTATCCTCCAGGCAAGAGGCCTCTTTAAGCCTCAAGTTTTCTGTCTGTCTGTAAAGATGACAACATATCTACTTCAAGAGGTTGTTTATGAGGGTTTGGCCAGCTAGTACTTCAATCAGTAAAGTGCTTAGAACGGTACCAAGTGCACAAAAAGCAAAAGATTTGCTAAATGAAAAGCATTCAATAAGTGATACTGGGGCAATTAGGCTATTGGGTTTTTTTTTAACTTTTAAGTTATATGCCTTATTCAACATATGAACATGACCTCGGTGAATTCAAGAATCCTGTCAAAATAAAAACATAACAATTTCTAACTCTCCTCCCGGCAATCATACTGGTTACCACCAAAGCTCTGGCACCGTTACACAGAAATTTTTACCTTTCAAGCATCTTTAATAATTACAACAGCAAGAACAGAAAATTCAGGGATTTCCCTGCTGGTCCAAATCCACCTACGAATGCAGCAGACACGGGTTTGATCCCTGGTTGGGAAAGATTCCACATGCCATGCGGCATTAGGCCTATGGGCCACACCTCCTGAGCCCACATACTGCAACTGCTGAAGCCCATGCACCGAGAGCCCATGCTCTGCAACGGAAGTCACACCAATGGAAAACCCGAGCCCTGCAACGAAGGGCCATCCCCGCTCACCACGACTAGAGAAGGCCTGCACACAGCAATAGACACCCAGTGTAGCCAAAAATAAATAAATTAAAAAAAATGAATCTACCGTGCTATACAGGGGGCACAGGTTCAATAGTTGGTTGGAGAACGAAGATCCCACATGCCGCAGAGAACTAAGCCCACACACAACTACTGAGCCTATATGCCACAACTGGAGTCCACGCGCCTCAAAGACCCCACAGGACGCAACTAAGACTTGACTCAGTCAAGTAAATACATAATTTTTTAAAATTTAAAAAATAAGGGAAGGGCATGTTATTTAAAAAACAAAAAATCTAAAAATCCAACAGAGAGGAATGGCTAAATAAACTGATCATCTATTTTTCAGACCAGTAAACACAGCCATCTGAAATGTCTTCAAAAAGCAGGAAACATGAGCACTTTCCTGTGTAAAAGGAGTTGGGTATATCACAGCATAATTACAACTGCGTGAGAAACCAGAGAGCCTCCAATGAGCAGAAAGACTGCTAACAAATACTCCCAGATGCCAGTGAGTGCCAGTAAGAGCACAGGTGGCTTCGCCCAACTTTCTATTCTTCTTCTCCTTTTCTAATAAGCAAATGCTGTATTAATATTTATGGCAGAAACTTTAATTTTAAAAAATTGTTCTATTCAAGCGAAGAGGCAATAAGACAAAGGGAAGACAGTTGAACAGAGAGTAGCAATAAGTCACAAACAACTGCCGTGACGTATGCCTCATCTTACACTCATTCTTTGCACGTGTCTCTCACCTCATCCTCAAATCAGCACAGACAAGGAGTCTGAACCCATAGGAACCTGACCCACCCTCATACTCTTCCTACTGACACACACCACAGCTCAAAATAAACACTTCACTTTCTTCTCTGGACACCATCAGAGCAACAGAAACACTGCCCTGTACTTTACAGGAGGGATTCAGAAGAGCACCATTTAGAGACCTACCAGTAAGCAGGGTCCTCCTGGAGAAGAGCTCTCTCTTTGGGAGACAGGCTGCCTCCAATGACGCGTGCGACCAGCTGGTCAATGATGTCCACCACCTTGTGATCTGCTCGCTGGGGGACCTCTGGAACACACAGAGGGTCTTCTCTGAGAAACACACGGGACCACATGGGGCCTGGGAAGATCGGGATAGAGCCTAAGATGGAGCCTAAGCAGGCACCAGCAACTGAAATCCTCCTTCACAAGAGACCAGCATTGAAGAGGGAAAGGGCCTGTTATTCTACAAACCAATATACAAAATATCCTCTCAAAGGCTATAGTAGCATAATCAATAGGAGAGAAACAGTCGCAAACTTAGTGACTGTACAGAGCAATATTCTATAGAAGGAAATAGTATGTAGCAACTCTTTATCACTTTTTGCATACAGCTTAACTTGTTCACAATATTAAGGAGAAAAGAGAAAGATATAAAATGTAGCTAGGTATAAAATAATGTAAAAAGTATATCTAAACTGTAATTTGCAATATGAAGAAAGAAGAAGAGGTACAAATAAATAGACACACAGAAAAAAAGATTAGACAGGAATATACCAGAAAGTTAACAAAGGTTATCTATGGGTGGTAGATTTAGCAGGGATTTCACTTTTCTGTGTGTTTTATCTATAAAAAATAAACACATGTGATGTATAATCAGAAAACATATAAGCTCACACAGAAAAATTGTCCAATTAAAAAAGTTAATATTAAAAAACGTCAATACTTCCAAGATAGGTGTTCACAGAAAGCATCTGTTGAATGGTTGAAAAAAAACATTTTTTTAAGTGTGAAGTTCCTTTGATATTTGCTAGTTTTAATAGCGCAGATGGTCTATCTGTTCATTCATTCAATAAAAATCAGCCCTGATCTGGAGAGGTTTTCCAGTTTGTTGTGGCATGGTATCGACATTCTCAACATTAGTGTGAGTTCTTAACACAGAACACGTCAATCCTTCAACTGTCATTTCATTTCCCCTCTGAAATTACTTTCTTTTTTTGTTGTTGGCTCTCACTTTATAGAACTGCTAGTTTTACATGATTTTACAAAAACAGTAAGAGCTTCAAAGTCAGAGGCTTTCAAAGACAATGAAATTCATGCATCACTGCAACCAACTCTAGAGAAGATGACCACAGGTAAGGGCCAGAAAGTGGATCTTACCTTTGGCCCAGCAATCTTTCTGTGGATATCTCCTTTCAAGCAGGATTCACATTTTTTTTTTTAATGAAAATAATAGTAAGCAGCAAGAAATTCAACCAAAGATATCACCCCAGCATTTCTAACAGTAATGGAAGTAGTGGCAGCCTGTGCCCCATAAGATGTGGAACTGGCGCCATCTACCTGATGACCAGACAAGGAGCCAACGCTTGGCAGATGCCAATTTCACAGGGACCCAGCTCTGCTCAGGCTCAGAAGCCTTTAATAAAAGGCACTATGACTCCAACATCAAGGGAGATGCAGCAAATGCTGCAGAAACACAGCAAAGAGCCCTTGATAATCCTGTAGAGGAGCAGACTGCAGTGTTCTCAGTACAGCAAGATGGCAGCTCCAGGCACGCGTGCACAGCAGCACAACCAGGGGGTGGTCGCGGGCAACTTTAGGTTGTGGGGGACTTTTTCGTTCCTCTCAGTATCACTGTTACACAGACTTTCCACCCCACTATCTCAGGGGATGTGAGGAAGAGTTCCCACTTCAGCCCTGAGCTCACTTCTGCAAGGCTCCCTCTCTGGCAGTAGGTGTGGCTGCCCAGCCCTAGAGGGACCTGCCCAGTGCCCGTGGCAGTCAGGGCTCCACAAGGGTGAAGACTTGAGGAGATTCAGGGACAAATGCAACTTACCAACTTGACTGGAGCAATGAGAGCCAAGAACTGTATCAGAGGAAAAAGGGACTTCCTCAACGGCCACTATGTGTGCTCATGACTTCTGGGCTTTCTGGGCTGTGAAAACATCCATCCTGGGAGTGCAGGGGGAGGGAAAGGGACACTACACAGCCAGTCACTTCTATTTCTATTACCTTCTTCTTTGTCTTTCCCCTCCCCAGTAAGCCAACTCGTTAACTGCAGGTTACCAGGTATACTGAAGTGATCTCTCAACCTCTAGCTAGTCTAGAAAAGTGAGCAGGTGAAAAGGTGCCTCCACCACCTAGCCCTCAGAACAGTTCAGAAATAACCTTCTTGACTCCCCATGCTGGGCTGGGGCCTCTCCTATATCCCCTTAATCCCAGCACAGGAGGGGCTGGGTTTGTGATTTCTTTCCCTCGGAAGCCTGGGGGATCCTTGGAGACTGTGGCCTGTATTTACTTTCAAGTAATAACTCGGGGCTGGGGTTGGAGGGGCGGGGCAGAGAAGGGATACTTTTGGAACAAGGCTTCTTAACCTTGGCTGTAAGATGATACAAACAACCCAGATAATAAAGCAATACTTAAAGAATGAGTGGCAGGCACGTATGAATGAGTGGCAGTCACTGTGAGTTTTCTCCTAAAATTCTGATTTGTTTCCAACTGGCTAAAGAACTTCTATGTAAAAATATCAGAAAGTGAGAGACATTATAAAAAAGCAAACAAATCACAACAAACAGAAACTGCCGCTGCTGTCCTTACCATCACTCAGACCACTCAGCGCCTGGGCCTGAATTTCAGGTTTTGTAGAAGGAACAGCTTTCTCCTCATCTCGGGTCGGCTCGGATTCAGTTTTCTTCACCTGGAGTGGACACCCACTGCTGACCAGCCAGGCCTTCAGGTGATCGATGTACTCTCTCCCAAACAGAGTAGAGTCCTCGAAGTTTGGAAATGCGGCAGGAGATGGAGCTATATCTTGGAGGCCAACAGCTTCCAGGATTTTCTCTTGCCGGAAGGAAGAGGCCAAGGAGAATGTCTGTCCCAGAAGAGCTAAAGACTTCCGGCAGAGAGAATTGGTGGTCTCCAGGGCAATAGCCAAGTCCAGGGGGTTAGTGAGGGTCTTCATCTTCACACTCAGCTCGTAGGCATTGCAGGCCATGAGCAGGGGCGTGACACTCTTCAGCAGCCGGTCTTGTAGTCTCATTATGTATTTATCAAAGGGCTTTATGATTTCAAAAAAGCAATTTTTGGTCTTCACAGCACCTTTGTCTAAAAGCATGTTTAAAAACTCATTATCAACTCTGGGTGTTTTCAAAGCGGAGTGCTTTAAAAATTTGATAGTAAAAAAGCAAAAATCTCTGTGCTCTGGTTTTAAGGAGCATTTGAATGAGGCAAGCATTTTAGCACAGGTTTCTGTTTCAAGTTCAAAGAGAGTCTGGAAAAGTTGGGAAAATTTAACATCATCTTTTATGGTGTGGAATCCTGCCCACTTTATTATTTCTATCCCAAATCTCGAGAAGACATCTGACTTATCTATGATGTCGAAGCTCATCTTTCTCCTGGGAAGCCGGACATCCTTCAGATCAAGCCCCAGAGGGACTTTCCGGGTAGGGAACTGGACTTCTGTCCCTGGGTTGGTCGCCAGGGTCACATCAGGACTTGAGGTGGTTTTCTGGATTTGGTTAGTGCCCTGAGTTTTGGGAGTGATACGACTCATAGTGGGTACCTTTTTCGTGCTCACATTTCTCAGCATGACAAGTTTCCCAACCCCCACCTTAGAAGTGAGCAGGCCTTGAGTCTCCCCCTTTCCCAAGACAGCACCCTCCTGGTCGGCAAGGTTTAGGCCTCGGCCTCTGCCCTGGGCTTGGCTGCTGCCCCTGAGCACAGAGTCTGCCTCCCCTGGACGGTCCCCGTCATAATCATGACTCTCTTTCTCCAAGCACTCTTTCTCAATCAGCCTGGAGGAGCCAAAGTTCCCCAGTAATGCAGAAGGGCCAAAACTATACTCCTGTGACCAAGAGGATTCTTGAGAAACTGAGTGGGCAAAGTCTTGTTCCCAAGAGCCATGGAGTGCAAATTTCCAGTCCTGAGAACGGAAATGTCCCAGTTTCCGGTGGCCAAAGACCTGGTCTCGGGAGTTAGGGTGGGAAAATTCCAGATCCCGACCACATTCTTTGCGAAAGTAGCTGTCTTCACTTACAGAAGGGTTGTTTGACCTGAAGGAAGGTCCTGGAAATATATCACCTCTCAGGCCTTCTCTCCCAGTGTCTCGAGGATGAGTTACAGATGTACCCAGAGTGTACCTGCTGTCACTGTGAATGTCATCAAACATATCTGCTCTGGCTCTTGGGACTGTCCTTAGAAGATCTGAAATAAACAATCCAAAAAGAAACACAAAGGTACGTGTCAGACCAGAGGCTGCAAGTGGGTGATCTGCAGACCACCAGCAGGGTGCTTTCCCAGTCAGAGTGCATTTTAGAAACTCACATGGAAAATATGTGTGGTTTCACTTAAAAACCTAGGTTTCTACTTATGCAAACAGAAGAGCTCTGAGTACTGGGCCTATCTGGCCTGACGACAGTCCATGGAGGCTAGGCAGCAGTGCTGCTCACTCATCCAGATCCTTTGCCCTACCTCTGTTTTACAAGGCTTCCCTGGTGGCTCAGCTGGCAAAGAATCTGCCTGCAATGCAGGAGATCTGGGTTTGATCCCTGGGTTGGGAAGATCCCCTGGAGAAGGAACAGCTACCCACTTCAGTATTCTGGCCTGGAGAGTTCCATGGGGTGGCAGAGTTGGACACAACTAGGAACTTTCACTTTCACTTCACTTTCTGTTTTACAAGCCTTCTTTTAGACTCAGGGATGGGCATTTGGCTCCCAAATAACCTGGTCTTCTTTACTGTGACCAGAACGCTTGTGTATTTCTACTTCTATCACACAGCAGACAGGTTTTCTAGAGGCTGCCTGCCTCCCCTGCTTCCCCTGAGGAACTTCGGCCCACAGTGCCACTGAGGCGGGAGCTACATCTGACACTGCACCCACCACTGCTGGCCGGACCTTAGCTGAGCACCTGATCCAAAGGCGGCTGACAGGCTCCCCCAGAAAGGGTCGTTAAGCCAACCAATACCTGAAGAGAGACTGAGCAAACAAGAGGGAAGGCAGAAGTTAAACAGGCCATGGCAGCAGAAACCACAGTGGAAACTGAACAGTGCGTGCTTTTGTCCTCCACCGTGCAGAAATGAGAAAAATAGCAAACTATGTTTGCATGTGTTCACTCACGCATAAAGAAACTGAAAGGGGAATTCCCTGGCGGTCCAGTGGTTAGGACTCCACGCTTTCACCGCCAAGAACCTGGGTTAAGTCCCTGGTCAGGAAACTGAAATTCCATATGCAGCATGGCAGCCAAAAAGAAGAAAGAAACTGTAAGAAGTCAAAACCAGAAGAGAACTACAGGCACACAGGGACAGAGGGCCTCAGGGGGACATCTGTACAGAGTACCTTTCTTACTTTCTGAACCAGAATCTATTGCCTAGTCAAAAAGTCAATCGTAAAAGAGAGAGAAAGATGCCAGTAAGTAGTGACGGGTCAACAGGCCACAGGAAACAAGAGCTTTGAATAAATCCAAGTTTATCTGTCCAACAAGTACTTACTAAGCACCTACTGTATATGGGCACTGATCTAGGCCCTGAAGTTATAGCAGGGAAGACACAGCAAAGTCCCTACTTTCCTGGACTTTTCAGTTGAGGAAGCCAAATAATAAACAAAAAATTCTTCAGGTGTAAGAAAATGCCAAACTGGCGGGAATGTGAAGAGGGAAAGCCATTTTTAAACAGGCTGGTCAGGTGGGCAGCTCTAACAACAATGTATCTGAGTAGCAGAGGCCTGGCGTGAGGGGTCAGAATGTGCAGTTATGGGGAAAGCCTACCAGGTAGAGGGAGTGTGAGGACTAAGCCCTGAGATGAGTACAGGACAAATGTGGTGACAATGGAGAGGGAAGGAGGGACAAAGCGGTGCAGCACCTAGATTCTCCTGCACACTGAAGGCCCGGGGCATCCTGACTTAATTAACCAGGATGAGATGTGACCTGGGCATTAGGGCTTTTAAACAGCCCCCAAAGGATTCTAATGTGCAGCAAAACTGGTGAACTACTATGATAGGAGATGCAAACAGAAGTGGGTGCAAACCAGATCAAGCCAGGCCCTTGACAGGACTCCAGAGTTTACTATGAATGAGACAGAAAGCCATGGGGGGGTTGGAGCAAAAGGATGACCTCACTGGCTGCTGTGTGGGGAACAGACTGCAAGGGACAAGAGTGGAAGTTCCAGCAAGGAGTCCACCAAGATGATCCAGATACTGATGGTTTCCGATGGCCTGGTTACGGTGGGAGCATTAGAGGAAGAGCGGTGGCTGGATTCTGCCCAATAGGACCTAGTTTACAAGGCCTCAGAAAAATGCAGCAGACAGAGAAAGGCTGACCAATGCAGCTCTATGACACAGAGATGGTTCCAGAACCATCTAGTGTCCTACTGGGTTCACAGTCTCCCCCCTCCCCCAACCTTTCTTGAGGTAACTTAAGATATGTGTTAGTGTTTGAGTCTCTAGACAAGATAAACCAATTGAAATCTCCAAATATATATATATATATATACACACACACATATATATACATACAGACATAGATATACATACATGTGTTTTTACGTACACACATACACGTATGTACATATGTACACACACATACGTGTTTTTATATGTAAAAACACATGAAGTATTCAGGATTCATATATGGCTAAAAGAATTAAAGGCTGCACAAACCACCATAGATACAGTTACTTCCGAGGAATAAGGAAGCAGCAAAGAGGCTTTTTACATCCTATTCTTTTCTTTGGCCCCACAGTGTGGCATGTGGGATCTCAGTTCCCCAACCAGGGATCAAACCCTGCCTTAGGAGAGTGGAGTCTTAACCACTGGATGGCCAGGGAAGTCCCGACATTCTGTTCTTAACTACTTAATCCTTCCAATCTTTTGTAACAGGAAAGGTTTTGTCTGCTGCTTATACCATTTTTGAAAACTCAGACTTTGGAGACAGCTTCCAAGCCTCAGTTTCTCTGGGTCCAAGCACATAATAAGTTATCCCCACCCCAAGCACTCAGACTCATCCAGCCAACACTGAGGAAGCCTTCTCTACAGCAAGCCTGGCTCAAGGGCTGGTGCAGCAGCACACAGTACAGGCCAAAGGAGGCCTGGAGGAGGCCAGCCCACAGCGGGGACCCAGTACACAGTGTAAATCAATCCAGGCCTACCAGGGCCTCCTGCGGGAAGACACCTGTGCACCAGGTCTTACTGAGGGAGTTCATCACACAGAGCTGAGACGAGGGATTCACAACACAGACAGGCACACAGTATCGGTGAAACAACAGGCCTAAGGCAGAGGATGAGAGCTAAGAGCCTCATGCACTGTGGGGTGGGGCCTCCAGGTTGTCCTGCCATTTACACTAGGACCATTTATTATCCTGCTGACAGGATGCTTCAAAACTTTGCAAAAGGAACGTTTTCAGGCAGGGCCTACATTCAGCAGCTCCACAAGGCTCCAAGGCCCTCCTGTCTTGCATACCAGTTACTTGGCTGCTCCTGCACTTATCTGAGGATGTAAAACCAAAATAGGGAGCCCCAGGAGCCTAAGCTTGGCCTTGGTCCCGCAAAGTTAGCATTAACAGATCTGTGGGGAGAGAAGATTTGAGGGAATGAAGCCAGGAACTGAAAGACATTTCACGAGGAGATTACTGCAATAATCCAGGTAAGACCTGATAAGAGCTCAAACCTGGGTAGTGATAGTGGGCATGGAGTCAGGCAATTTATTTAAGAACCCTTCTTTAGCTGGGGCAGGGTGCCTGGGGAGAAGCTCTGGATAATGACAATACCTCCTTCTACATAATGACTTAACAGGTGGACCAAGAGAAAATTTTATCTCCACTTAAGAAGGTAAAATCTGAGGAGTTGCAGGTTGGGCCCCAATTCTAAATACATGCTCCACCCACCCACCTCACTCCCCCCAAAACCACGTACTTTAATTTACCTTGGGCTTTAAACTGAAGAGTTTCACCTACAGCCTCACCACTGGGGTCCATATATCGGTTAGCTTTTTCCTGCAATACAGCATCAAAAGTCTCCTGTGCAATTCTCCTTGCTGCCATGTTTCTCTGACCTGTAATGAAAAGAGGGGGAAAAAGACACTAAGAGTGACAACTAATGCCCACAAAGCCTGATCTATTCCACTTAATCCTCAGAGTAACCAAGCAGTGATCCATAATCTGGCATGGCACTTCAGAAGAAGGCCGGTTTATTTTAACGGGACCTCTGCCCACATAACCTCACAGGTGTGTGTTGGCTAAGAAAGAGTAAGACAATACTGTTGATCTTGGACAATCTATTTTGCTTCTCTGAGGCCATTTTCTCAGAATCCCTTAAAAGAAGCGCTGTAAAAGCAGCTCTGTCTCCCGGGGCTGCTGAAAGACTGTATGAAGCAACACACACGACAGGAGCTTAAACCTTTACAATGTTTAGGAAAGACATGATTTTTCCCATTTCCATTTTCCTATTTCACAGACATGGCGAAGACGCTCTGAGAGCTAACTTCCCGTCTGACAGAGGCATCTCAGCAAGTGAAGGGAGAAATCCCTGACTAGTGACAATGACCCACTGACGGAGCTTACTCTGTGCCGGCTCCTGTTGAAAGCGAGGGACTCCCACAACACTTCTTGCAACAACCCAATAAACAAGTGGGGCCTCTTATGAATGAAATTACACAGAAGTGCAGAAGGGAGGTTCAGGCTAAGTGACCCATTCAAGGTCAACCAGCCTGGGCTGGAACCTGGGAAACAGGGCATTGGTTGCGGGGACAAAGCCCTGAAGACTGATTAGAAAAAGACTGAGAAGCTATATTGAGAAATCCAGTGGTGGCTTACCCAGCAAGATATTCCTTCCATCTAGAAGCCTCCAACCTCAAAACCCAAGCCTGCCCCTGCCTGACAGTCATTTCTTATGACCATTACCCCCTTTCCCTATCCTTCAGGCCTTTTCCCTGGCCCCCTTGTTCTCTGCTATAGAAGGGCAGGGTGTCCCGGCCAGGTGGTCCAGGATCAATTCAAGTGATCTAACCTCTCCGTGCCTCCGCTTCCCCATCTAAACCGGCAGCTCTTGGTAGGGGTTGCTGTGGGGACCGAACCAGTTAAAAAAATGTCTAAAGAGGCGGAGTCGGCGCCCCGCCGCCGTTATCACCCCACCAGAGGGGCCGCTCCCGGCTCAGGCTGAATGAATGAACGAACAAATGAACCCATTCAGGCACGGCCCGCCTCCTCCCGGCCTTTGAGGTCAAAGAAAAGGGGGCGCCGGGCCTCGAAGGCCGCAGATCGCCCCCCAGGCCGACCCGGCCGCGATGCGTCCGCCGCGCAGTCCGAGGGCCGAGCCCGCTGCGCCATCGTGGAGACCCGGGGTTCCCGGGATCGAGCCCAAACCCCCAACCTCCGGGCCCACCCGCCGACAACGCCTGGGCCCGGGCCTCACCCCGAGCCCACCGCGCGCGGAGCCGCCCCCGCCACCGCCTCAGGCTCCTCACCCGCCGCCGCCACCGCGCGAGGCGGGGACATGCAAATAAGCCAACGGTCTCCGCAGCGCCGCGCCGCGCAGGCGCAGGCCGCGGCCGAGCCTCAAGGCACAGGCGCAGGCGGCCGCCGCCAAAGCCTCTCGCGCAGGCGCACTGCCCAACCTTCAAGGCAGACACTCTCGAGGCAAAAAATTTCTCTCCCTGGACGGGCGGCGACGGGAAGCGACAGGAAAAAGGCGACAGAGACGCCGTCGCCGCAAACCTGTTGGCTCTCTCAGCTTTACCTGTACTCGCGGTCACTCTTGGTCACCCCGGGAGCGGTTCACAGGGCTGACAGAGGCCGAGGCGCGCCCTCGCCAGCGCGCCTGCGCACGTACGGCGGCCGAAAGGGACCAGGGGGCGGCGCAGCCGGAGACCGCCGCGAACCGCACCCTTTCCCCACGTGCCCCCGAAGACCGAGTGAGAAGCAGCGGCCGCCTAGCCCCCCTCGCGCGAGGAGCCGGGAGTGGACGCCGCGGGATCGGATTAGTGACGGGGGCGCGCCCCGCGAGGACTTGGCTTTGGGTAAATGATAGACTTACGGAAGCCGCCCGTGGACAAAATTGCCCGCTCTTCTGTCTGTCGTTTTCTTTTCATGTATTCATTTTTCACTGCCTATGTATGTACTGAGTGCCTGCTGCATGCCCGGCCGCATCCTAGGTAGTCGGGGTATTTAATAAAACGAGCCCCAGCTCTCATGCAGATTAAATTTCATTGGGGAGGAGGCTAGGGCAGTAAAAGCAAATAAATAGAAGAAACATTTCACTCCATGTTCAGATATGTTAAAATAATAAGAGAGAGTAGGAGAGCGGGGGCTGCTTTATGAAGGATGTCCCTCGGGTAGCTGGGAAGAACGAGAAAGAAGCAGGAAAGCACAGGTGAGAAGGTCTAGGTAAGGCAAGTGTTGGTAAGGAGACTGGATTTGTTCAGAGAAGGCTGGGAAGCCACTTAAGGGTTTTAAGTAAGTGAGATGGTCTCTGCTTTCCATTCACCCTCTGGCTGCCTCGTGGAGAACAGAGGCACTGGGTACGACTGGGAGGAAGCAGGTGATGCCACCTGAACCAAGGTGGGTGTGGCAGGCGGAGGAGGATTAATCCTTCAGGGCCCCTAGTTTGTCAGGGCACTGTTTTCTTGATAAGCAGAACGGTGGCTTAGGGAAGCGGGCTGTTAGTTGGGAGCCTTGGTTACTCCCTTCTCCCTAGCATGCCTTTAAAAAAAAATTATATATTTTAATTGGAGGATACTTACTTTACAATATGTGATGGTTTTTGCCATACATCATCAACATGAATCAGCCACAGGTATACATGTGTCCTCCCATCCTGAACCCCCCCTCCTTCCCCACCCCATCCCTCTGGGTTGTCCCAGAGCGATGGCTTTGGGTGCCCTGTTCATGCATTAAACTTGCACTGTTCATCTATTTCACATATGGTAATAAACGTGTTTCAATGCTGTTTTCTCAAATCATCCCACCCTCGCCTTCTCCCACTGAGTCCAAAAGTCTGTTCTTTACATCTGTGTCTCCTTTGCTGCCCTGCATGTAGGATCGTCATTACCATCTTTCTAAATTCCATATGTATGCGTTAATATTGGAGAAGGCAATGGCACCCCACTCCAGTACTCTTGCCTGGAAAATCCCATGGACGGAGGAGCCTGGTGGGCTGCCGTCCGTGGGATCGCTAAGAGTCGGACATGACTGAGCGACTTCACTTTCACTTTTCACTTTCATGCATTGGAGAAGGAAATGGCAACCCACTCCAGTGTTCTTGCCTGGAGAATTCCAGGGACGGGGGAGCCTGCCATCTATGGAGTCGCATGGAGTCGGACACGACTGAATCGACTTAGCAGCAGCATACAGTATCTATCTTTCTTTTTCTCACTTCACTCTGTATAATAGGCTCCAGATTCATCCATTTCATTAGGACTGGCTCAAATGCTTTCCTTTTTATAGCTGAGTAATATTCTATCATGTCTATGTACCACAACTTCCTTATCCATTCAACTGCTGATGGACATCTAGGTTGCTTCCAGGTCCTGGTTGTTGTAAATAGTGCTGCAGTGAATACTGGGGCCCAGCCTGCCTTGGACGCAGCGTGAAGGCGGGCAATGCTGTTTCTCTCCTTTCCTGGCCTGTGCTGTTCCCCAGGTGACTCCCAGATGACCATTCCCAGGCACCATCTTTCTCATGAGCTCCAGCTCTGTACTTTCATCACTGCCCCCAGCCCCACACACAGGTTGTGCTGGACCTAGGGTACCTTGAAGGACTCGTAAGTGGTGGTTCCAGAGCCAGACACTGACCTCCTTTGCCCAGGGATCTCAGGGCTGGGCAGAGAGAGGTTCCTGAGTTGGGAAGAGCTGAGGGTACACAGGTTCTGTCTGAGTAGCCAGGGAAGGCTCCCGTGAGGAGGCAGCCTGGACAAGCAGGTGGAAGCTCTGCAGAGAAGCTAGGTGGAGGGAAAGTGTTAAGGAGACAGAACAGGGTCTTGGCCGGGTTTCTTGCTGCCTCTCTGAGCTTCAGATTCGTCATCCTTAAAGTAGACACAATGACATTCCCCTTTATGATTTCTTCTGTGACCCAGTGGCCTCTTGTCATTGGCTCACTTGGGTCTGAAGCCTGGCCAGGGGCGTGGAAGCAACATGTGGTGGCAGAGCCAGAAGCAGAGTCTCCCCAGTAGCACCCAGCCCCAGAGCTGGCCAGGACCCTTTACCTTCACCAGAGCAGGCTCCCCACTGAGAAATTTTTGTATCTTAAAAAACAAAAAAATAATTTGGCTGCATCGGGTCTTAGCTCCAGCACCAAGATCTTCACTCTGTCATGCGGGATCTTTCATTGCAGCACACAGACCGTCAAGTTGGAGAAACTCTATCTTGAAACAGAAAATCCTTATTCTTTTCTTCCAGCTTTGATTTGGAAGTCCTTAGCAACCGCTGAACAGGCTCCCTGTTCTGGGAAATAAAGACGGGGAGATCTGCAAGGGAGAGAGGCAAGGTGTTTAAGTCCCTAAAATCCCCTACCCACTAAGGAACTGAGGCCGAAGTGCCTCTTAAGCAAAAGAGGAAAAGAAAAACTAAGTGATGTTTATTGAGCTCTGTGCCAGGTCCTGTTCTCGGTGCTTTGTTGAAATTGGTGGGTTGGATTTTGCTACAGTCTGTGAGGCAGATTCTTTGTCCCTGTGTCACACGTGAGAGTTGACCAACAGCCGCACTGCTCCCGCTTGCCCTGGAGCCTGTCCTCCCCCACCTGACCCTGAGCGTCTGCCCAAACACAGGTGGAACAGTCACATCCTGCGCTGCCTGCACAGAGACAAGTGAGAGCTTGGGTGGCTTGTGCCCCCGGCCCACGTTTGCACACGCCCGTGCCATTGGCCCACTGCCATCTTTGCCCTCATCTCCCTGTCACAGTGTCTGTGCTTTCTGTGACACATGATTCTGGAACGCACCCAGGACCAGAGAAAAACAAAAGTGTTCTAAAAGACCATACTACAGTAATCAAGAAAGTCAGTTGTGTCCTGTCTGTTAGAAAATAGCATCATTGTCAGTGTTGGATTTCAGTTTTGCTGTGAATGTATAAGAGAGTGTCCTTTAAAAAGTTTTTTTTTCAAATACTTGTTTGTTTATTTGGGTGCCTGGGGTCTTCATTGCAGCAACATGGGATCTTCGTTGCGGCTTGTGGCCTCAGTAGTTTTTTTTTTTTTTTTTGATGCTCCCTTATCCCATCTTTAGCTAGCAGGTGCCCCAGAGGGTTGGCTCCTGAGTCCTTTGACATGACGCCAGTGGTCTTTAGATGCTTCTTTGCTCTCTGGTCTCACTTGATGCTCCTGGCTCCTCTGGCCTGTTTCCTGCCTAAAACTGGAATCAACTCTTACTCCAAGAGCCCTGGTTTCTTCAGTGGGAAATGGTAGAGACCACAGTTGGTGTTCAGGGTGCTCACTGCTGCATGGTAGTATTACTTTCTCCAGGCATTTTCAGTTCATATTAATAGAAAATTGTTTCTTTATTTGCTTAAGAGAAAATGAATTCATGTCGTATTTCCAATTCAAATGTAGGAGTTCTGAGTTTTTACTTCTCCGATTTTGTTAAAATCTTATTTTCTTTTATGCTGATTATTCATGATATAAACATCATTACTTAATTACTATATCTGTAATCATTTCCAAATAATATTACTAATGAGGTTTCCAAAAACATGATTACTGAAAACTGTTGAAGATTTTCTTTTGCAGTTCTATCTTTTGAGTTGGGAAGATCTGCTGGAGAAGGGATAGGCTACCCATTCCAGTATTCGTGGGCTTCCCGTGTGGCTCAGCTGGTAAAGAATCTGCCTGCAGTGTGGGAGACCTAGGTTCGATCCCTGGGTTGGGAAGATCCCTGGCTGGGAGAAGGGAAAGGCTACCTACTCCAGTATTCTGGCCTAGAGAATTCCACAGGTCCGTGGGGTTGCAAAGAGTCGGACATGACTGAGCAACTTTCACTTTCATCTTTAGGGTAGATCCCAGTTAGAATATGCAGTCATATCACTGTGTTTTAAAATTGCCTGAAATGATCTCACCCACATAGACATACTGTTAGGTTCATGGGTTTCATTTTGCTGTTAATTTTTAGGGATTGCTTTTATTTTTATTTTGGCATATTCCTTTTCTTAATCACATAAATCATTTACCTGAGTTCCAAATTCAACCCTCTAAAGCAAGGTACGTTAGGAGAGAATAATCCAGCTTCTATTCCTGCTCTCACCACCCTTTTCTCTACCTCCTCTCACAGGTAACTATTTCTATTAGCTTCTAATTTACTTATTTATTATTAGTAGTAATAAAAAATAAATAATAAAAAGTAATTTAAAAGTCTAAAAAGTAATAAGCAATAGGTATGATTTTGGAGAAGGCAATGGCCACCCACTCCAATACTCTTGCCTGGAAAATCCCATGGATGGAGGAGCCTGGTGGGCTGCAGTCCATGGGGTCGCTAAGAGTCGGACATGACTGAGCGACTTCACTTTCATTTTTCACTTTCATGCATTGGAGAAGGAAATGGCAACCCACTCCAGTGTTCTTGCCTGGAGAATCCCAGGGATGGCAGAGCCTTGGTGGGCTGCCGTCTATGTGGTCGCACAGAGTCGGACACGACTGAAGTGACTCAGCAGCAGCAATAGGTATGATTTAATATTAATTTTAATTATTTAACATCATTATTAATTTCATTTATATTTTATTAGTGCCATGGTATGCTATGATAATGTTATTTCATTATATAATTATATTAAAGTACATAACTGTATAATAGAGTAGTGTAAGTTTATATTATAACGTTATTATGATATAATTACATAACGTACACTGTTATTATCACTGTTTAACTATTTATGCATTTGGCTGCTCCGGGTCTCAGCTGTGGAGGAACCTTTGATCTTCACTGTGGCAAGTGGGCTTTTTAGTGCTGGCATGCAAAGTCTTAGTTGCAGCACGTGGGACCTAGTTTCCTGATCAGGGATCAAAACCCGGCCCCCTGCCCTGAGAGTGCAGGGAAATTCCACAACATGTATTATTAAGATATTGTTTTAGCTTTACTACTGCTGCTTTTCACTATTGGAGCTTCCCTGGTGGCTCAGCAGTAAAACAATCAACCTGCTAATGCAGGAGATGGGGATTCGATCCCTGGGCCCAGGAGATTCCCCTGGAGAAGGAAATGGCAACCCACTCCAGTGTTCTAGCCAGGAGAATTCCATGCACAGAGGAGCCTGGCAGGCTGCAGTCCATAGGGTTGAAAAGGGTCGGACACAACTTAGCAACTAAACAACAGCAGCAATTTTTTACCATAGGGCATATGTTATATTAACATGCCCCATTGAGATAAAATGCACTAAATTACCTGCCTTCTTCTGTACTTTCAGGCGTCCTATGGCTGTTGGGATATCACCCTTTCCTGTGACTCAGGCTGTTAGGATTCTTCCAGGACAGTTACAGGTTCTGGCCCCTTGGAAGGTGCTGTCTAGGTGGTGGCCAGGTTCTCGGTTGCCCTCTGACCCTCAACAAGTCTAGCGTCTACCTTTTCAGCTTGAGAGCAGCCGCTGGGTGTCCTTGGCCCCACGTGGAGGAGATAACGATGGCCTCCAAGCGCATCACCCAGGAGACCTTTGACGCAGCTGTTCGCGAGAACATCCAGGAGTTTGAGATGGGGCCGGAGGAGGCGGTGAGAGAGGCCGTGGAGCAGTTCGAATCACAAGGTAGGGCGGTGCGACTGGGTCTCGGCGCCGGTCTGGCTCTTCGCCTGAGTCGCCTTCAGTCCACGGCTCTTTTTGCTGTTGTTGTTGCCACACCACTTGGCACGTGGGATCCAAGTTCCCTGGCCAGGGATCAAACCCACGCTCCCTGCGTCTGAAGCATGGAGCCTTAACCACTGGACAACCAGGGAAGTCCCATCCATGGCGCCTAATGTGTGATAGAGTGGTGTCCTGCCGTGAGCACATCCTTCCTGGCATGACTGCCCCGGGCACTGTCCTCTCTCTACACTCTGCCCCAGGCAGGCTAGCCACCCCCTCCCACCTCGCTGATGCCTACCCTCTACTCGCCTTGACCGCACCCTGACATCTACAGGGCAGGGTTTTTCCAGGTGGGTCTCATTTCAATGGTCGCTTCCTTGAAGAGACTTTTCTTGACCCCACTCCAAAGAAACAGGGCCACCTGCCACCCTGCCCCCGCTGCACCCCAGTGTGAGTTCACGGAGGCAGAAGGGCTATTGGTCACCAGCCTCTGAAAACAGGTAGCATGCCCTAGCCAGACCATGGAGGAGAATGGTTAGGAGGGAGCTGTTTGCAGTCATGTGGGCAGGGTTGGGAGACTGTGCTGCCCACAGCAGGACCTCCCCCCTCCCACGACAGGCCATGCAAGGGACGGGGGTCACCTGAGAGGCAGAGGCAGGAACCTGGGAATGAACACCCTATCCTCCCACTCCTCCTGCCTCTGCTCTCAGATCCGGCTTCCCATTGGCCAACCCAGTCAGATGCCAGAGGGCAAGGAAGTCCAGGGATCCAACCTTCCAGGTCAGGAGCTGGCACCCCGGGCACAGAGTAGGGACTAAACACTGGACAGGGACGGGAGGGGCACCTAGAACACCTGTGTGTTCTGCACAGTGGGGGCCTCTTCTGGGTCTGCCAGCAAGGGTGGGATGCAGCCAGGGTGAAGACCCGTTGGAGCCCCTAGGGAGGAGACCACAGGTTGCACTCCCCTCTGAGCCCACCAGGCAGAGTGCATCCGTCACCGAAGCACTGGCGTGCATCCTCACTGCTCCTCTGCCCCCATTGGCTGGACAGGGCCAAGGTGCAGAGACCCCACACCCCACGTAGGCATGGCTGCTGGGCCCTGCCCAGGCAGGGAGGGGTGGGGTGGAGAGCTGGGCAGATCCCAGAAGGCCTCCAGAGTAGGGTGGTCCCAGCTGAAGGGACACCAGGTGTGACTGCTGCAGGCCCGAGGGGTTGATGACCGTCTCTTGTTTCCTGACTTCCCCGCCCTCCCACAGGGGTTGATCTGAGCAACATTGTAAAGATGACCCCAAAAGTCTCTGCGGATGGACCCCAGGATCTGATACATGACATCCTGCAGGTAGGAGAGGGCAGCCCACGTGGGCCTCACGTGTGTGATCCTGTGTCACCTCATTACTCTGTCAGGATCACCTTTTTCCGTGTTTCCAGATGGCAGGCACAGACTCAGAAGGTCCAAGCCAGCCCAGCAAGCATAGGCAAGCCTGAGTGTGCAGCTAGGGTTTCCTGAGTCAATGTCTGAGGGCCTCGTGGGGGCCCCCATGCTCTGCCCACCCACCCACCTATGTGTGACATTGTGGGATTAGAGCTGACAGAGTGGACAGGGAATGGACAGCCCTCTAGGCCTAAGGGGTGGGCAGTGTTCGTGTTTGTCCTGGTGTTGGGAGCCTTGGGGTGGAGGGCCCCCTGGAGGAACCTCTCTTGGGCCTCCCAAGCTCTGAATTTCCTCAGTAAAATGGGCAAGAATCCCAGGAAAAGAGAGTGCAATCATAGGCTGTCACTTATTGCGCATCCACTGTTTACTGGCACATTACAGCCCCTCCTTGCCACACTTAAACTGGCCTGTGTGAGGTAAGTACGTCATCCCTGGCTTTCTGATGGGTGAACAGAGACCCAGAGCCTGCCCTCACTTTACCGTGACCCAAACAAGGAAAATACAGCTCATAGAGGTTCAGTCTTTTCCTTAAGGTCATCCATCAAACTGGTAAGCTGTTGGTAAAACAGCAGAAAGTTCTAGTGTTTATTGAGAACCATCTGTGAATTCATTTCTATACCAGGCACTTGCTTTGTGCCATCTCAGTTATTAGCCCAAAGATACCTGCAACAGTGGGGTTATCATCCCCATTTAACAGATGGGAAAACTGAGATCCAAAGAGGAAAAAGTGACTCACCTAGCTGCAAAAGAAAGTAGTAATAAAAAGGGAAGCTGGAGGAGGCAGCCCTGGATGCGAACCTAAGGGAAGTTATACAGTATTCGTCCTTTTGTGACTGGTTTATTTCACCTAGCTTGATGTCCTCAAGGTACATCTGTGTTGTACTACTTGTCAGAATTTCTTTTCTTTTTGTGGCTGAATGATATTCCATTTATGGACACACCACATTTGTTTATTCACTCACTGATGGGCATTTGGGTTGCTTCTGCCTTTTGGCTGTTGTAAATAATGCTGCTGTGAACATAGGTGTACCAGCATATGTTTGAGCTTCTGTTTTCAGTTTTTGGGGATATGTGTCTAGAATTGCTGGAGCTCTTGGTTTACTTTTTTGAGGAACCACTGAACTTGGTTTCCATAGCAGCTGTCCCATTTTATATTCCCACCAACAGCAGGTAGGGTTCCAGTTTTTGCCACATCCTTGCTAACACTTGCTTTTTCTGTTTCTTTGTTGTAACAGTAGCCACCTTCATGGGTGTGATGGTGTCTCATTGTGGTTTTTATTTGCATTTCCCTAGTGATGAGTGGGAGAAGGAAATGGCAACCCACTCCAGTATTCTTGCCTAGAAAAGCCCGTGGACAGAGGAGCCTGGTGGGCTGCTGTCCATAGGGTCGCAGAGTCGGACACGACTGAAGTGACTTAGCATGCATGCATGCGTTGGAGAAGGAAATGGCAACCCGCTCCAGTAGTCTTGCCTGGAGAATCCCAGGGACAGAGGAGCCTGGTGGGCTGCCATCTATGGGGTTGCACAGAGTTGGACACGACTGAAGTGACTTAGCAGCAGCAGCAGCAGTGATTAGTGATGTTGAGCATCTTTTCATGTGCTTAGTGGCCATTTGTATGTGTATCTTTGAAGCAATGTTTATTCAAGTCACACATTGTGGTTTTAACTAATTTCTTAATATTCAGTTTCATCATAACATGTGCTTAGTTAAGTCCACAAGTTTGAGCTCAGCAAGGGTTGGCTGACAGGCATCGTTGACTATCATGGCAGTTGAGGCCAAATCTCAGCCGTTTGGGCTGATGGTATCTGTAGACCCACTCCCCTTAGGGCTGGATGCAGATAATGCCATGAGCTCCAGGTACGCAGGTTCATCGTGGGCTCAAGCTGAGGCAGGCCCACAGTCATGGCACTGAGTGGCCACTAGACTTGTCTGTCCCATTCAGATTGTCGTCTCTCATTATAATTTTTTCCCCCAAGGGCTTAGAGTTGCGTGTGGGTAAACCACGTGTGTACAGTCTGCTTTCACTGGGCAGTTGCTCAGTAAATACTTGTGGAGTGAAGGAGAGACACAAGCAGGAGGCATATGATCCGGGCAGAACCGGTGGAGGTGGCTTTCACTTTCCTCAGGGAGCTGGCCGTTGGTGGGTGTGTCAGCTAGTTATGGCTGCCTAACAAACAGCCCCAAACAACGGCCATTGTCTTGTTTCTGGTGATTTTGCTGGGTTTGCTAACCTCAGCTGGATGGTGCTGCTGGGTGGTCTCACTGGGGGACTTTATGCACTGGTGCCCAGGGCCAGAACGTTTCATGCCTGTACTTCTGTGTGTGTGGCTCCTTGTCAGGGACACTGAGGTAGCAAGGCCTCTGTCTGTCTGTCTCTGTGGCCTCTCAAGCCCCCTGAAAGCACAGGTGTGGAAGCGGCCCCAGCTGGAACTGGCCCCACAGCACTTCCACCGAGGCCCAGATCCCAGGCAGAGGGATCCCGCCGGGACCCAGCACGGTCACTGTGACCTTCCTCGGGCTGAGCTGGCCCTGATGTTTTCCCCTGTCCCCTAGGCCCTGGATGACCTGCAGGAGTCCTTGGCCCGCTCTTGCCCCCAGGAGGTGTCCGCACACCTCACCCGCTTCTGCGAGCAGTGCAAGGAGCAGAAGGCCTGCCGCTTCCTGGCAGCCGAGAAGGGGGCCTACTCCGTCCTCCTGGAGACCTGGAAGTTGGCCGCCGCGGGTGACCAGGGCCTCCTCCTCCAGGCCCTCAATGCCCTGTCTGCCCTGACTGATGGCCAGCCGGACCTCCTGGACACCCAGGGCCTGCAGCTGCTCGTGGCCACGCTGGCCCACAACGCTGACTCGGCCCACGTGACCTGCTCCGGGATCCGCTGTGTGCGCCTCGCCTGCCTGAAGCACGAGCAGAACCGGCAGAGCCTGGTGAAGGCCGGCGTGCTGCCCCTGCTGACGGGCGCCATTGCCCGGCACAGCCGCTGTGCCGACGTGGTCCGCGAGGCCTGCTGGGCCCTGCGCGTCATGACCTTTGACGACGACATCCGTGTGCCCTTCGGCCATGCCCACGACCACGCCAAGATGATCGTGCAGGAGAATGGAGGCTTAAAGGTGCTCATTGAGGCCGCCAAAGGTAGGAGCAGATGTGGCGCGGGTGAAGAGTCGGGGTTTGGGACAGCCTGAAGCATGGTTGGCTCCAGGCACCAGTCGTGTCTGTCAGTTTGGTCCCGCCTACATGACAGCCCTAGCAGGACGCTGTCCTTACCCCTGGTTTTTCCAGGAGAGTTCAAGCCAGCGATCATTGCCCTGGACCACATCCCGTGCTCATCTCTAGAACCATTTAGGGAAGCGCTTGACTCTGTCCACCAGCACAGACTGAGCGTGGGATGGGAGGGCTCCTCAAAGGGAAGAAGGAGGGTGTTGTTTTCCAAAGGTGGGGATGTGTTGCTGGCACTCACCGGGGCTGGTCCCAGCGGGAGGTTTGCACTTTGGTTCATACTTGGTCACCAGTTCTCATGCATGTCCATGTGCCTGACTCCGAGGTGACCCTGATGAGCCAGCCACAGGAAGTCATAGCACGGACACTTGGGCGCCAGAACTCCTGCCCCCTGGGCACTGCACCCCCTGGAAAAGGCTGGACTGGGGTCTTGTGCACAGAAGGTGCTAGGAGAGTGAGTTTCCCTTTGCAGCCTGCCCTGTGGCTCTGACTCTGTTGCCAGGCCAGCGTGTGCGACTCTGGCTTTGTCTGTGGGGAAGTGGGGCCTGCCCCAGTCTCCCCTCTGCACCTCCAGAGAGGGGGAAAAACAGGGCCTGACTGGCTGCAAAGTTGAGCTGCTTTTCTGACGGGTGGGTTACATCTTCCTTGTTTATTTACAGGGGTTCATATCAGTGAGTGGAGAAGGCAATGGCACCCCACTCCAGTACTCTTGCCTGGAAAATCCCATGAATGGAGGAGCCTGGTAGGCTGCAGTCCATGGGGTCGCTAAGAGTCGGACATGACTGAGTGACTTCATTTGCACTTTTCACTTTCAAGCATTGGAGAAGGAAATGGCAACCCACTCCAGTGTTCTTGCCTGGAGAACCCCACGGACAAAGGAGCCTGGTGGGCTTCAGGGGGCGTGTGTGTGTGTGTGTGTGTGTGTGTGTGTTGGCGTGCATGTATACATTTATACACAGGAAGATCTATGGCAAGAAATTGGCTCATGGGGTTGCGGTGCTTTCAGACTTAAGTAGCAGGCTGAGGCTTGGGCAGGAGCCAACACTATAGTCCACTAGCAAGCTTCTTCCTCTTCAGGGAGACCTCAGTTTCCCTCTTAAGGCCCTCGGCTGATTGGACGAAGCCCACCCAGACCATCGATGGTCATCTGCTATACTTAAAAGTCAGCTGGTTGTGGGTGTCACCACATCTCCAGAGTATCTCCATGGCACACCCAGGTTACAGTTCATGGAGGCACTGGGGGCTGTGGTCTGGCCAGGGGGCCATGTGCACTGACCATCGCTGAGCTCTGTGTTATTATGGCTCTTTGTGCGCACCCACCGCCCACCCCCCCGCCAGCAACCCCCTAACCCTCCTCCCCACCACCATCCTCAGTCAGGCCTATCCTCCCTGGTGCCTCTGAACTTTGTCTGCAGCATCTGTGTTTCATTTTCGCCTGGGTCAACTCTATCCATATGTCCTTCTGCAGTTTCTAGGTGTCCTGTTGCACTTAGAAAGGTCATTCCCAACCCAAGATCATAAAAATAGTCTCGGATGGTTTATTATAGCACTATTATGGTTTTTCTTTTTTTAGTCGAGATCATCAGTCGTTCTGGAATTTATCTAGGGCATAGCGGAGAGGAAGGCACATTCCCGTGTCTTCCCCAACAGCCAGTAGGGGGCACCACAGGCCTGGGCAGCCCCAGTGGTCCTTCCTCTCCCCTGCCTTATCGTCCACCCCAACAGGCAGCCACCCAGCCAGGCAGAGGGGTCAGGCTGCCCTGGCGGAGCCGGATTCGGGATTCCTAGCAGGAGTGCTGGCTCAGAGCCAGGGCTGGTTCTCTGCTCCTCACCCTGGGGTTCCCCTTCCCCCCTCTGCAGTGTTCCCCGACAATCCCAGCATCCTGAGCGAGCTGTGCAGCACCCTGTCCCGCCTGGCTGTCCGCAACGAGTTCTGCCAGGAGGTCGTCGACCTCGGGGGCCTCAGCGTCTTGGTGGCCCTGCTGGCTGACTGCAATGACCACCAGGTGGGCGTCCACAGCTGTCTCAGGGTGTGAAGTCCCTTTGCCTGAGTTTCCCTTATTTTTTCTTGGCTGCTCTGTGTCTTCATTGCTGTGCTCAGGCTTCCTCTAGTTGCAGCGGTGAGCAGGGGTTACTCTAGCTGCAGTGCATGGGCTTCTCATTATGGTGGCTTCTCTTGTTGCAGAGCACAGGCTCTAGGGCACACGGCTGAGTAGCTGTGGAACACGGGTTTAGTTGCTCCTCAGCCTGTGAAACCTTTCCAGGCCAGGGATCGAACCCGTGCCCCCTGCATTGGCAGGTGAATTCTTAACCACCGGACCACCAGGGAAATCCCTCGCCTGAATTTCAGTCTGTCGTTTTTCTCGATATCTGGGAAAGGATCTGGGTCTCGCAGTGAACTCGGCCCCTCTTGGCCCTGGTCAGCCAGACAGGCTTGCATCAGAACATGCTGGCCTTGTCTGCAGAGCCCAGAGTCAAAGTTCGGTTTTTGCTTGTCAGAACCTGTGAGAAGGAACTAAAGCTTAGGGGGAAAACAGACCCACCCACCCTCTCTCACCGTCCTTAAGCACCTTTGTATTTTCAATCAGCAGTGAGAGAAGCAGAGTGGGTGTGGTGGGGGCAGCTGAAGGGCGTGGTGCTTGAGCGAGGCCACCTGTGCTCTGGGTGCTGACCTGAGCCACACACCCCTCTGTGTCTGGGGGTGGTGATCAAAGTCATCCAAATGCCTGTCCTGGACTCAGGTGGCCAGAACCACACGGCCCACCTCCCCAAGCCTCCCCTGCCTTCTCTACACAGCGAGTGATAGATAAGCTTGCTGTTTCATGCTGCCTGCACACCCCGGAGTTGTCCCCTGTGTGTTCAGACAGCAGACATTGAAACAGCCCCATGCCCCGCTCAAGACCCCCTCCCACCATCCCGCAACCAAGCACCTGATGCCCGGGTGCTGCTGGGGGTAACCTGTGCATTGCTGTCTTTCCAGGAGCTGGTGAAGCAGGTGCTGAGTGCTCTGAGGGCCATTGCAGGCAACGATGATGTGAAAGATGCCATCGTCCGCGCCGGCGGGACCGAGTCCATTGTGGCCGCCATGACCCGGCACCTGGCCAGTCCCCAGGTACCCACCCCAGGGCCGGGGGCACACAGGCAGGGCCACGTGGCTGGAATGCCAGATCAGTACCTGTAGCCACGTGATGGCCTTTCCCATCTCGGGAAGCCAACCCAGGCCTAGGGTGAGGCCAGCAAGCCAGAGGCTGAAGGCAGGGTGAGTGAGGGCCAGGGTGGCGCGAGACTCACTCCTAAGAGCTTGGTTGGTGCCTCCCGGTATCGTTTCTGTTACTGCTGGTCGGTACACACGTAGGCGCACGTGGTCTGTCCCAGTGAGGTCACAGAGCACTCACTGAAAGAGCTGGTCGGGGCGGGAGGGTTCGTCTGCCTCCTCTCAGCCATCCCCGTGACCCTCTTGCAGGTGTGCGAGCAGAGCTGTGCAGCCCTGTGCGTCCTGGCCCTGCGCAAGCCAGCGAACAGCCGCGTCATCATGGAGGGCGGCGGGGCCCAGGCCGCACTGCAGGCCATGAAGGCACACCCTCAGGAGGCTGGCGTCCAAGTAGGCATGGGCAACAGGCGGAGAGGACGGGAGCCTGGTGGGCAGGTGGGGCGAGAGGCCAGCCAGCAGGTCCTGGGGTGGGCAGAGCAGAGGGTGCAGGCCCTCTTTGACCTGGCCCATTACCACCGTGACCCAAGCCTCCAGGGTCTCCTTCCTTCTCAGCTCCAGTGTCCTGCATCTCCATCCCAGCCTCCAAAAACGTGCCTAACTCTGCCCGCTATTGTCCTCTCTCCTGTTCCGTTGGTCTTCCTGCATTTGATCTTGCCTTTTCCTAACAGTCTCTTTAGAGGGATATTGGTGGGGGGAGTTGGGTGGACCCGCAGAAGGGGCCCTGCTGGGATTCATGGAAGCTTCCTGGCCCCACCTTAGGCTGCTGCTTTGGAGGTCAGTCAAGCTGAAGCATAGACAGGGCCATGCACACCCTTGTCAGAAGCCCACCCTCCTCCCGCTCCCACTTTTCATACCATCCTGACTCAGGGACCTCCTGGTTGGTCTGGAGACGCACCAGGCTGAGTCCCACGGGAGGCCTTGGCTCCCTCCTCTAGGACGCTGTGCCTATGGCTGGCCCATCACCTTGCCCACTCCTGACCACCCTGGCCAGGCAGGCCCTCATTTCACCTGCTTCTCCCCGGCTTTCCCGTGTTGGGGTGCTTCTTGGAACTGCTGCCCAGCAGAGGCAGAGGGCCCAGATGCTAACTGAATGAGTCAACAGTGTGCTGACTGATGGACGCTGGGCACAGCCCCGCTCTTCCCTCTGTCTCCCCGCCCTCCTCCCCTGGCCAGGCTCTTGCCAGCACCCAAGGACATTGCTCAGAGGCTTTGAGTCCCACACCTGAGGAATCAGCCCCGCCTGCCCAACACTTGGCCACTGTGAGCTTCAGTCTCCTCACCTGGGAGCTGGGGGGTCAGTCCAGCCAGGGTGCCAAGAGGCTGAGGTGGAGGCATGGGCCTCGCCCGATGAGTCAGAGCCTAGGCACCTGCTGCCTGCTGCCAGTGGTTGTGTTGTGTTATGATGACCCCAAGGTCAGGGTGGACCCCACCCCCGGGCCCCACCCCCGACTCTCAGCCACTGACCTGCTCTCCCTTCCAGAAACAGGCCTGCATGCTGATCCGGAACCTGGTGGCCCGCAGCCAAGCCTTCTCACAGCCCATCCTGGACCTGGGGGCTGAGGCCCTCATCTCGCGAGCCCGAGCCGCCCACCGTGACTGTGAGGACGTGGCCAAGGCTGCCCTGCGGGACCTGGGCTGCCATGTCGAGCTCCGGGAGCTGTGGACTGGCCAGAAGGGCGACCTGGCGCCGTGACCGCAGGCCCAGTGCGCGCTGCAACTCTGGGCGAGTCGTGTGACTCAGGAACGGCCTGGGGGCAGGCCAGCTATCCGAGTCCTGCCACTCTGCCCCCAGCTTCCTCCCCCGTCCAGAAGAGGACTTTTCTGACTGGTGCCACGTAGAGGCCAGGGAGTGGGAAGGGAGTCTTAGTGAGGCACCCGCACAGCAGAAAGTGGCCCTTGAGGCCCGGCCCCTCTGCGCGCTCGTCCACGCGGTTGCCAGCTGAGAGCATGGCTTCATCTGCCCTGTGTCACCCCACTGCGCTTTGCTAGGAGAAGTGCCCCCTCAGCGTTGCTTCTGGCTGGAAGTCCGTCTGAAATCTGGAAACCACACTGGACAATCTCAAAGCAGGGCAGAGACCCCGCTTCTGTTCCTGCGAGTCCATTCTCATCGCCGCTGCTGCTTCTCTTACCTGTAAGTTGGATCCCAGGTGCCTTGCCGTGCTGAACAGAGGACAGGGACCAAGGCTTGATGGTCTCCAGGTGTCCCGGGCCAGCCAGTGGGGCCTGGTAATAAAAGACAGTTGGTTGAACAATGGAGGGGTCTCTTCCATAGCACCACGGGGAGTGGGGGCTGCAGCCAGCGGCCTCAAAGGACAGGGGAGAGGGGTGCGCATTTGGGGAGGTCATGGGTTCACTGAGGAAAGCAAAGGGTTTTGAGAACAGCCTGGGATGTGTGATTTGCTGTCACTCAGAGGGGCGGGCTGCTGGGGTCATCATCAGACTTGGGATCTGTGGCGCCAACGTCGCTGTGCTTGGATGTGCACTGCCCTGGGGGCTCTGGAGCACTCAGTGTCTGGCCCTCACTCTGATCTGTGGCTTTGAGCTAGTGACACAACCTCTCTGAGCCTTGACTTCCTCCTCCATAAAATGGGGAGAGGGGAGGGGCTAGAGCCCCCTCCAAAGAGTGATGGTGGCAGAGCTGGGCACATGGGAGACACCCAGTCATCTCACTTCAGCGCCCGAGTCACCCCAGAAGAATCACCCTGCGTTCTCCACCACCGGACTGTGTCAAGGTCCTCGGTAGCTGGCTGGCTGGGGCAGCCGGCCTTCCATCTCTGAGCACCCATTTCCCCACCCATAAGGTGGGCGTCACTGTTGCTGCCCCCATTGCCCACCCTCTGCCAGTGTCTTGGAGGTGTCACCCAGCAGCGGTGCCTGGCAGACCCCAGCTCTCCTCTTTATTCATCCTCGGGCTCATGGTGTGGTCACCTGGCAGTTCCGGGCATCCCCTGTGTTCCAGTCAGGTCAGGGCCGCCTCAGGCCCCCTGGTGGCCTCCTGGTGTCATGCCCAACAACTCAAGCCCACAGGGCAGGAGCCCCTTTTCACCCGTCTGAGTTTCCACCACCCCGCTTGTCATTCGCCTCCTCTAGGCTGAGAAAGGTCTGAATTCAGTCCTCAAAGTCAGCGCAAGCCCTTTCCCAGGAGGCTCCTGGTCCCAGTGGAAATTGGCCCACGGGAAGAGTTGCCGGAGGAGTGTCATCCGGGTTCCACCTCCCCTCCGGATGGGGAGGGCCCTGCCAGCTCCATGGGCTGATGAGAACCTCTGCCCCAGCCCCCTAGGCCTGTCTTTGCTCACTGGGGACTCAGCCCGTGGGTGGGATGATCCGTACCCACTCCAGGCTCCAGCCATGAGACCTTGGATCAGTCTTGTGTCCTTGGAGGCCCCGTGACCCTCCTGTTCCTCCATCTGTCTCGTGGGCAGTGGGTACTGCTAGTCCATTTCGGGGAAGCCTGAGGTGCCAGCCTTGTAACTGCTGCCTCAGCTCTGCTCTGAGTCTTCCTGTAGCTCCCCATCGCCCTCCACATGAAACCAAACTGTCCTCCAGGCCCTACCCCGCTCCCATCTGCATCTTCCCCATGTTCCCCTGTAATCACATTTCCAGTCACTCCAGCCTCCCCACCTCAGGGCCTGTGCACATGTCATGCTTTGCATGGAGCATCCTTCCCTAGCCCTCCCCATGGCTGGCTCCTTCCTGGCACCTGGTTCCAGCTCACACGTTGCCTTCTCAGAGAAGTGCCCTATTGCCCCCTTGCCCTGGTGCCCCGTGATCACGGGCTGTGTCCCTGACCTCTGCCCCCATCTGAGGTCACCTCACTTGTGTGCTTTTCTCCTTTGACTCCCCCGCTCCGGCCCACTGCCCATGAGCAGGCTCCTGTCTCCCCGCTCTGCGCCAACTTCCCATCAGTGTTTTCAGATGTTCACCCGAGTAAATGAGGAGATACCCAGGGTGCTTGTAGGGGAGGCCTCTGCCCTGGCCGCCCTAGTCACCTCCCCTGGAATCCCATCCAGCTTTCCCACAGCTGCAGCCCTCTTCTAGAAGAGTGGCTCCTGCCTATCAGTCCTCCCCACCTTGCCTGAGCGTGCCTTCAGTGGGTGTGGGTCAGGGCCTGTTTGGACATCCCCAGAGGGGTGGAACCCCACCTCCAACTGAAGAGCCCGCATTTCACTGAGGTCCACCAGGCCCACGTTCCAGTCTCTCCTCTGCTCCCTCAGGTGGCCCTCCGCCTCCTCATCTGGAAATGGGCTTAAGTGTGTCCCCGCACAGGGCCACAGCCCCCAGCATTGCCTGGCTGGGGGTGTCCGGCACACAGCGCTCTTCTGTCCTCCTTGACGATAGAAATGTGGGCCAAGGGGGAAGCTGCTTCAAGGGAGGGGCCAGCACATTCAGTTCTTCCTCTACTGCCGTGTGCTTTTAGGGGAGGGGGCCTGGCCTCTCTGAGCCTCTGGGACACTGACTGAGGCTGCCTTGAAACTGACGGTCAGTCCTGACCGTCATCTCTGTGGCGTCCCAAGGTGTCAATGATGTGTCCCCCCTGCCAGGGAAGGGCTCGGGGTCCTGGGAAAGGGGCAACGTTGCTCTCACTATGAACACCTTTGAGAGGCAGGGCCTGGGAACCCCATTTTCCAGATGAGAAGCAGACTCGCCGGCTTTCGAGGGGCCAAGATGGGATGGGAACCCAGTTCAGCCCGCCTCCATGCCCCTCCTCTGCTGCCAGTGTTGCTAACCTGACCTTGGGCAGATGGCTCTCTAGCCTTGGTTGATTAAGCCCTTGTCACTGTGCCCGGGCCTGGCTCATGGCCGTCATGTCAGATGATTCCTGGGATTCCCGAGACAGAAGGAACTGGAGATGCAGAGAGTCAGTGTCCTGCCCAGGGGAAGCCAAGCGGACAGGGGAGAGCTGGGTCCCCTGGGCACCCTGGCCAGGTACAGCCAAGGTGCCTGTGGTGGGGGGTGTCTATTGATGATGCTGAGAGGCACTGTCTGCCATTGTTGAGAGGTGGGCCAGTGCCAGCTTGCTGATGAGCAAACAGAAGCCACAGCCCACTGAGCACCTCCAGGGCCACTGCCTGACCCTTGCCCCAGTTGGCAGTGTCCCTGGGGGTGCTGTGGGACTTTCCAGGAGCTTGCTGCCTCCCTCACAGGACCTAGCAGGTGGGCGCTGCAGCTGGGGACTTCTCCAGTACAAATACCTCCCTCTTTGCATGGCACACCATCCCCATAGTCGGTCTATGTCTACATTCCATCAGGTGCTATTTACAGAGAGGGAAACAGAGACCCTGAAAAGAACAGTTTATCCAGGCAACATTCAGCAAACACTTGCTGTGGCCAACATGTGGTTTGCTTCCATTCATTTTATTAATATTTCCATCAACCCTAGGAGCTAATTGAAGAAACTGAGGCAAGGGAATTTGAGGCACTTGTGGAAGGTCCTGTAGCTAGCAAGTCAAGTAAAGCAGGGGTTCAAACCCAGCCCCGGGCCCTCCCAGCAAGAAACACTTGTTGCACAAAGCTCAGTTTTCCCATCTGCAAAATGGGCATCATCACCTGCATCTGGAAGTCAGGTCATGAGATGGTGTTTGAGAAGTGTCTGGCTCAGGAAAGACCCAACACCCAGCAGGTGTTCAGCACGCAGCTTCCTCCTCTTCTCCAGAGGGCCAAATCGAGACCAGGGCCTGGAAGTTGCAGGAGAAGCAAACTACAATTGGGAGATGCCTGAGAAGAGGCTCAGGTGGGAATATGCTGGGAATATCAGGAGTCATATGGTAGGCCTAGGCTAGTGGCTCCCACTTGTGAGCCCCACACTGCTTCTTTACAGAGGCCCTTTGAGAAGTTATGGATTACGTACTTGGCAGGGGATTTGCACAGCCCTGAAATGTGAGCCACTTTCACAGCCTAGCTCAACCTTGTTCTCTCCCAGGCTTCCCTGGCTCTGAACTTGATCTCCACCAACCCCAGCCCACACCTAGAGGAAATAAGAGCCAGTATCTGGAACATTTGTAAACCTCTCTGCCCTGGCACTTGGTGAGTCAGAGAATGGGGTGGGCTCGGGAGAGGTGCCAATGACACAGCCTAGTATTGGACAGCAGCTGCTTCCCTATCTGCAAAGAATCCCATGACCCCACACCTCACAGAAAAGCTGGGGCTCGCAGGCCAGATGTAACCTGCAGAGGGGGTAAAGGCTTTCACTTGAAGGTCAAGCGGAGGGCTGGAATATAAGTTCTCCCAGAGGAGCAGTCCCAGAGAGGAAAGGTCAACGTGTAGGAATCATTGTCCCATGAGGAATCTGAGGGCCTTACTCAAGGTTGTGTCGTCCGTCAGCCAGTGGCTGGTCACTCAGGCCCCCAGTGGCTGAGCTCTCACACTGCCTTGAGAGCATTCTAAGTCGTTTCAGTCGTGTCAGACTCTGCAACCTTATGGACTATAGCCCGCCAGGCTCCTCTGCCTATGGGATTATCCCGGTAAGAATACTGGAGTGGATTCCCATGCCCTCCTCTAGGGGATCTTCCTGACCCAGGGATAGAACCCACATCTCTTATATCTCCTGCATTGGCAGGCAGGGTCTTTACCACCCCTTTTCCAAAAAGTAGGCTACTTTGAGCCTGCTGAAGTGCTGTGTGACCAGGGGCAAGGAGCTTGACCTCTCTGTGCTCTGGTTTCTGTACAATGGAGCCAATGGTCGCTTTGACCTCACGGGCTTGTGGTTAGGATTCGGTTTATTCACCAAAGGCTTAGCAGGGAGGTGGCCCGGATGTCATTTGATCCCTGGAAGAGAAAGCTTAAACTCGGAGAAATCAAACATTTTCAGAAAATCATAAAGCGCGTGAGTAGTATTCCACCTATTTCCACGTCTTCGCAGTACCCTGCGCTGCAGCTGAGTGACCTCCATTGAGTCTCTGTCTTCTCTGTATCATCTGCAGCGGAATAGTGGGTAGTAAGGAATTGAATTATTCACGAGTCCTCCGGCCGTGATGGCCAAGTTCACATCCTAAGTGGGAGGTCTTGCTTCTGCACTGGGTGGCCAGAGGGTCTGACTTCGCCACAGCCTCAGGAGACCCTGCGTGGGACGCTCGAGGCCACCTCCGGTCACCGCGTTCAGGGCCAAATTCTGCACTTTGCTCCAAGTCTTGTCCGGGAGCGCGGCCGACGACCCCTACGACTGGCCGCCGGCCTTGACAGTCTTTGCTTCTTAGCCAATCTCCGTCACCCTCCGGGCTACGCCCTCAGTTCCTCTAGCGCCAGTCGCGCAAGTTTTTTCGGAGCCCCGCCCTTGACCCCCAGCCATTGGCCATCAGGGCTGCCCGTCTTCCTCCGCGGCTCCAATCTTCGCCCGCCTCCGGGCCCCCGCCTCCCAGCACCTAGCGCCCAGCTGGACCACCCGGGGGCCCCATAGTCTCTCCCAATAGTCCCGCCTTCACCCCTCAGTGATTGGCTTCAGGGGCTGCTCGTCTGCTTCATTTCCACCAATATCCGCTGCCTCCAGGGATGGTTGGCCAGCACGCAGCCAATCGGAGTACGGCTTGGACCCCTCCCGCGGCGCGCGCGGAGGGTGCACGGGGCGGGGCTGTGGCGGGCTGGAGGTGGCGGCGGCGGCGGCGGCAGCGGCGGTGGCGACACGTCCCAGCCGGTGAGGGGGCGAGGGGGGCGCGGGGCAGCGCAGGCGTCGAGGGGGCCCGCGCCTGTCGGGCCGACCTAGGGCGAGGCGCAGTCCTGTCATGGCCCCGGGGCGGGGGCGGACGAGGCGGGGCGTGACAGCAGCATCGCGGGGACGGGGAGAGGTTAAAGCCGACCCCCCGACCTCCACACCGCGCACCTGATGCCCCCTTGGGATCCCCACAGCCGTATCTGAGGCCCTCACCGACAAACCACACATAACTGACAGCACAGCCCTTCTCGTTGACATCTCCCGTCAGACACCTGAGTCTGTCCACCTCGCTGACATCCCTCACCCCCTGAGGCCGTGCCACCAGGTGCCTCGCACAGTTGACTCTGCACCCCTACGCGCACCTGTCTCTCTGACCCCCCCCCCCCTTATATTCCTTCCCGCTCACACACCTGACACCGCGCCCCCAACCCTCGAACACCTCCTCCTCGCACATCGTCTGAGACCTTCCCTGACGATGCCCCCTACACCACAGGGCGTTCCTCTCCTCCTCTCGGCGCCACCACACCTGGGCCTGCACCCCCCACAGCGACGCCTGAGCCTGTGACCCCAAACTCACCATTCCCCACTCATGTCTCAACTTGTTCCGTTGCCTCACTGGCTTTTGTCACACCCAAGTCTGTGCCCCTCTCACTGCCCCCATCTTAAGTCATCTGGGTCAGCGCCCTCAGGTACGTCCACCTGCACAGGTACACACCTGTCTCGTGCCCTTGGCAGTCCCTTGTGACTTGAACCCCCCCAGTCCGTACCCACCTGTACTTTCTTCCACATGCACCTGTGTTTGTGCCCACTCTATAATCCAGGTTTTCCAACATTCACCCAAGCCTTGCTGTCTCAGGATCACGGCACCTTCCACCACCACCTTCTGAGAAAAAGCCCACCCAGATGTTATCTTTTCATTTATGATGGTCTGTTAAGTGATTTCCGGGCTTAGCATAATCCTATCAGCCAGACAAACTGGAATTATCTCCATTTCACCAGCAACGAACCTAAAGCGATTTGAACCAGAGTGGCATTGCCCACCTCTTCCTGAGCACTGAGCATTGCTGCTGACCCTTCTCTGTGGACCTCCCCAACTTGTGCCCATCTGTTGTGTTTATTTCTAAGGGACTGGTAGGGAGGGGACCCCCACCCTCCCTGCAGCTGTTCCTCAGGAGTCATGACTTTGGCTGGGTCCGGAAAGGCTGAGCTGGAAGGGGCGGCCCCTGGTTGCTTTCTGAGCACGTGTCTCAGAGTCCAGGAGCTGCAGGGGGCGGGGGCACTGTTGCAGCTGGGCTTTAACACCTAGGGTGCCTCTGGCCCAGCTCGCAGTGTCGCCTGGTGGCGGGGATTGCCAGACCTTGGGACTCTGGCTCCAGCTCTTATAGACTGAGTCTCCTTGCTGACCCGGGAGAGCTCCTTGGGCCCTTGATGCTGATAAACTGAGGGAGTAACGAAACACTCTTCAGAATGAGAAGGCTAATGTTTCAGCTGCTTAGAGATAAACTGCAGAACTAGCCTGGCTTGGTGCTGGGGATAAAGATTTTTCTGGAACTTTTTAAGTTCCCTTGAGTGTGATTTACAAGTGTGCAGTGTGGAAGGAGGCTGGTGGCTTTATTGTTAAAAAAGCAATAACGTGCCATTTCCTGTAAGGCTTGCACAGTACTTCTTAACACCTACCCACCCCTCGCCCCCGTCTCTCCCTGGAAAGATGGTGCTGGAATGTTCTGAAGGGTCTTGTTCTAAAGCCAGTGGGGTTTTCTGTCCAAATTCAAACAGAGTCATTTAAAATGTGTGCGTGTGTGTGTATGTGTATCTGTAGATGTTGTATGTATTTGGTTATACACATGCACACATTTTATATGTATGTACATGCATGTATTATATATATATATACATATGCAAAGATATGAATAAACTGACAAGGTAATTGATCTACATGGTAAAAATAAATAAAATCAAGCAGTACGAAAGGAAACAAGAGTAAAAACCAGGCAGATCTCCCCATACCTTTACCCTATCCCCTTCTGGAGGGCCTCATTGTTAATAGTTTCTCCTATATAACAATGTTCCCTTCTAGAGGTGGTCTAAGAGCCCCTTTTAAACCACTGGTAAATTTGTATCAAATTGTATCAAAAGGGTGGGTGACTTTATAACCAGTTCCTTACTGATGGCTGTTTAAGTTGTCTCTCATATGTTGCTTTTTTATAAAATATATATTTTTTATTTATTTTTGCACGGGTCTTGGTTGCAGCTGTGTGCTGTGTTAGGTGCGGTATGTGGGATCTATTTCCCTGACCAGAGATCGAACCCAGTCCCCCTGCATTGGGAGAACTGGAATCTTAGTCACTGGACCACCAAGGAAGTCCCTCATATTTTGCTTTTGCAAACCAAACTGCAGTGAATAGATTGAGTCTTGCATGAGCAATTCATAGTAAAAGTGTGTGGGGCTCCAGTCAAGCACAGACACTTCAAACCGTCTCTGTCTTCATGGAGTTTAACATCCAGCTGCAGCAACCTCCTAAGAGTGGCCAGGCCACAGGACACGTACATCTAAATGGTTAATGCTCCTCCGTGGAGGCTGTGCAGTCATCAGTATTCTCAGCTGTGGAGTTGGAATGCCCATTTCCTCCCCTGGCGGCCAGGGCGGTTATTGTCAAGCTCTGGTCTCTCCAATCTTTCTATCCGTCCCTTTTTGAGGTGTTCCTGCCCGTAGTGGGTGGTGATTAAACATTAGATTTGTTTCTCTTCGAGAGTCTAAAGTTCCGTCCAAAAAAATATTTGAGTCCCTCCTCTGCAGGGCTCTGAAGGTAACTATAGTGGTTGGCAGTGGGAGAGGCGGTTCTTTCTAGAGAAAGATGCAGGCACTGCCTGGAGTCCCAGGATGGCAGGTCGGAAATATTGACTGTTGCTTTCTTTTTTTTTTTTTTTTTTTACACTGGGATCCAGCAAAAGAATGAAGGTGTCAGATGAGGCTGACACAAGTCACAGATGTTAAATCTATTTGGGAAGTTGTCTTGAGACTTTCTTGCGTTGTCAGTGATTTCCCACTATTGGCACCAGGTGGAGGGCGTCATCAGCCCAAGGGCAGGCCTTTTCACATTTGTCATCCCGTATTTTAGTCTTCTTTTTTGGCACTTAGACATTAGAGGAATATTGAGTTGATTGGAGCCGTTAGCTTATTTGGGTTTTGCAAGCCAGCTCTTTTAAAAAATGCATTGTATTTTTTTATTTTAAATGTGAACTACTTCTTAGTAATAATAGTACATAATGTGCACATGAAAAGAAAGAAGGTAGAAAGAATAAGGAAACCAACACCCAGTTTAAAAAGTAGAATGTTGCCCCAGCGGCCCCTCCCTGGTCCCTGTGCTATTTTTAAAATACGCTTGTCAACGTTTGTTTTCTTCACTGAATACCTTTTGCTGCAGCTGAGAGCTTAGGTTACAGGGTCTCAACAGCGATCAGGAGAAGCCAGGCTTTCTGTTGAAGCTTGGCCATCAGGGCAACCTATGGGATACAAAGAGAGGTGCGATGACCTCAGGGCCGTGGGCAGGTCACTAGCCAAGGCACAGTATGCACTCGGGAGGCTCGGAGTCCTGCTGTATTCGTTTCCGGAACTGCCATAACAGATAACCCCAAACTGGACAGCATGAGACGACGGAAGTTTCTTCTGTCACTGTTGTGGAGTTCAGAACTCCAAAATCAAGGGATTGGCAGGTGCTGTGGACTGAATGTTTGTGTCTCTCCTAAAATTCGTATGTTGAAACTTAATCCCCCATGTGATGGTATTAGGAGATGGGCCTTAGGGAGATGATTCTGTTATGAGAGTGGAGCCCCCACGAGTGGGATTAATGGCCTTCTAAAAGAGCCCCAAGAGAACTCTCCTGCCCCGTCTGCTCTGTGAGGATGCAGAGAGGTGGACTTCTGTGAACCAGAAAGAGAATCTGAACAGACACCAAATCTGCTGGCACTTCTCAGCCTCACGTTTCTGTTTACAAGCCACCCAGCCTACGATGTTTTATCACAGCAGCCAGAACTGACTAAGACAGCAGGCTTGTATCCTACCTGGACCCTGAGGGAGACCCTTTCCTTGCCTCTGACGGCTGCCAGCAGTCCTTGAGTTCCTCAACTTGCAGCTCTAGCACCCTAATCTCCATCTCTGTCTTCTGAAGATTTATTTTTTAATTAAAAAAATTAATATTTATTTATTTGTCTGTGCCGGGTCCTACCTGCGGCACGCAGGATCTCCGGTCTTCGTGATGGCACACAGAATCTTTAGTTGGGGCATGAGGGAATCTTTTAGTTTCGGCATGTGGGATCTAGTTCCCCAGCCGGAGACTGCACCCGGGCCCCGCACATTGGGAGTGCAGTCTTAGCCCCTGGACCACCGGAAAGTCCCTTCCCCTGTCTTCACGTGACCTTCTTCCCTGTATGTGTATCCTCCTTTAAGGACAGCCATCATTGGATTTAGGGTCCACCAAATCCAAGATGACTCATCTTGATATCCTTAGCTAATTACACCTGAAAGACCCTATTCTAAATGAGGTTACTTCCTGAGGTCCTGGGTAGACGCGAACTTCAGGAGACCTCATTTAACCCCTACAGCTACAGAGCCAGCATTCCTGCCAGGACATTATTGAAGGAGGTGCTCGTCCAGCAGCCTCTGCTGCTTCAGACAAGATGGGCCGGCAGGGTCAGAACACACTTCTCAGGCCCTCCAGGTGGCCCGTGTGCACAGTCCCGCGGCTCCCTCACTCACCTGCTTCCCTGCTGGAAGATGGGAGCACCTGCTCGGTGCTAGCAAGGACCCAGACATGTGAACAGATGTCTTCATTTTGCTCTTTGCCACTCCTTGGCATGTGCTTACCTACGGAGTCTGGTCTGGATCATCTCAGTTTTACAGAAGGGTGACCAAGGCGTCAGGGGACCTTGGTCCAAAGATACATAGGGAAAACGTGGGAAAGCTAAGGCAGACCTAGGTTGTCCTGAATCCAGGTCCTGTCCTCCTTCAAACCAGTCACCCATAGCACTGTGCTTCCTGCCACTGTTAGAATCTGATATTTATACAATGTCCTGGAATGCCACCACCGGCACAGCTTCCAGGAGTGGAACAGACCTGAAGCCTTACAGCACAGCTTTTCTATCATCTGTAAATATCTGTGTGCCAGGGTCAGGGACAGGTGTGGGGGAGGCAGAAATACCAGCTCAGAAGGGTGTGGGCCATGGGAGTGGCTCAGACATACCCCCAAGGAACTGGGGCACTGTATCTGATGGGTCCTGAGCAGAGGCTGGGGGTGCTAATTCAGGAGCTCCCAGGGACCTAAAAGCCAGCAAGGAGTTAGCGAGGTGACAGAGCATTATGAGCAGAGGAAACAAGCAAGCCTGAATATGGCAGGACCCAAGAGAAGGCCGGGCCAGGGAACACGCGAGGGTCCTGAGAGGGGATTGGGTTGAAGGACCTGGTCCGTGATGAGAGACACAGGAGAGGTCTTGCATTGAGGCCAGGCCACTGTGGACAGGCTGATCAGCAGACCCTCTGACCACCTGTACCTCCCCGACTATGAGATGAGGACCAGAATGGAAGACCTGCCTTGGAAGTTTCGAGACTTCCAAGATGGAAATGTGCCAGGACAGAGCTCCGAACGGATGTCAGAGCCATTGCTCTGTCTCCAAGTGGTGTACCTTTGCCATGGTACGAGTTAAGAAAGTCAATATGTACATTTCATTAGGTATTAATTAGCCACGCTGACCCACGACCTGCCTGGTCTACAATGTCAACACAGCTAATCTCACCCTCGCCCTGTCTAAAGAGCTGATTCCTAGGTCACACTCAGTGACTCTGATTTATGTCTCGGGGCAAGAGCCCTGCACGAATGTCACCAGAGATTCTGGGACAGGCGCTCCTGGGGGTTTAGTTGAAATGCTGCCCTCCCCTCCCCTACTTTGGGCAGGTCTCTGCAACCATGAGAAGGGAGGGGATGGGGTGGAGTATATGGCTTATAGCCTTGCTGGTCACACCTTAGCCAGTGACTAGTCTAGCCTCCCATTAGTGATGAGGTGCCTAAGAGCCAGACTTTGAAGAACAGACAGTTTGGGGCCTATGAGCCCCATTTTTTGGCCCTACCACATGGCATGTGGGATCTTAGTTCCCCAACCAGGGATTGATTGCCCCCTGCAGTGGAAGAGTGGAAGCTTAGAGTCTTAACCACTGGACCACCAGGGAAGTCCCCCAGGGCGCCTCTTTGATCAGTCAGAGCCAAATGTTGACCAGCCCTGAATGTCCGAGTCGGAGGTTGCCCTGCTGACTCTGAGCAGCCGTGCTGGTAGCATGGCCCCATGGCCGAGGGCTTAGTGAGAGCAGGAGCTTCCTAAACTGCCATCATTTAATGGACAGTGGGGCGCCACTCTCCAGATTTTAACACTTTGAGGAGATGAACCTGCGGGAGACAGAGTCGAGGGTCGGATGCCACAGACTGATGCTCAGCCCTCTGGGAAGCCCCAGCATGGAAGTGTGTAGGTACATGGTGAGGCATGGGAGCTGGGGAGGCCTGCTTGATAGAACCGGGTGACCTTAGCCCCTGTCTGACGCCTCATTAGGGAGCATGCTACCCCAGAGACCTGCTTGGGCAACCCCAGCCTCAGAAGATAGTGACAGAGGAGGAAAATGAGGCCAAGGAGGTTTAATAACATGTCCAAGGTCACACACTAGACTCCATCCTCCCACAATACCAGTTCAGCATGGCAAGGAGCCTGGGCATGCTCCCACCCGGGGAACAAGGCAGACAGTGATAGAAAAGGGGTGTTCATGCTGCTGGCGCATGATACACTGTCTTCACAGTGGCTTCAGGTCCACACCTCTGGCTTTCTGCTAGGCACTGCCACTAAGTGTGACCCAGGTTCTTGCCTTCCAGGGTCCCTGGGCTAGTGGGGAAGGGGTGTGGAAAACAACCCCTCCCAGCACAGCAGAGAACCACGGAGTGCTCAGTCCAGGCAGAGCAGCTAACCTTGGGAAGGTGAGACCAGGATATTTAGGATGGGCTTTGAAGGATGCAGAGGAGTTTGCCAGGCGTAGGAGTAGGATGGAGAACACGGCCAAAGCGAAATCAATTCACTCATCCAGTAAATAATTGAGTAGGTGCAATTGAGTAGCCCTGTGCTGGGCTCCGTGTGTCAGGAACACACGGCTTTGGGGTTAAGATTTTACACAAGTGCAGCCTCTTAGCAGAGGAGCATGAAGACCATTAAATGTCTCAGTTTGTTTTAGGTTACTTCACACACCACTGACCACAGGCGTTGGCAGCACTGTCTGCCAGGACCAAGGACAGTGATTGCCCATAGAACGTTCTGGGTCTTTCAGGACATGGGTGTCTGACCTGTAGAGACAGCAGCACAGGGTTGCAGTGACCGGAGTTGGTCTGCAGTACATGCACTGGAGGGCACGTGCAGCAGGGAGAAGGAGCAGGCAGCAGCCAGCTGGGCAGAGTTAACAGGGAAAGGCCTTACGTAAGATGCCTCCCCTCACTTAGGCCCATTAACTGGAAGAGGAAACAGCCTTTATCAACAGGCAGATAGGATGTTAATAGGCTTCCCTTTGCCAAGAGATTACGGGGTCTGTGCCACAGCTGCTGGGAACTCCATCTCCCGAGAAACTGCACCCCCCCCCCCGTTTGTGTAAACACTTACCTCGTCCTACGGGGGGTCACCCAACTGTGGGTGACCCTGCAACACGCTGGCATGCCTGGTGGCCCTGCTCAGGGAGCTGCCTGTGAGTGTGTGTGTGTGTCTGTCCGTGAGTGTGTGTAAGGACGGCCTTGGACGTGGAGCGGCTGCAGCGTGGTGCCCGTAGGACGGGCCGTCTGAGGCCCTGGGGCCCAGGCTCGTGTTTCTTTGTTTGCGCGTTTAGCGGCCTCCTCCTGGCTCTGATGGCCATAGTTGCGGTGCACAAGCTCGTCACTGCTGCAGCTGGGCTCTCTCTAGTTGCAGCATCAGGGGCTCCTTTCTGGTTATGGTGCGCGGGCTTCTCATCGCCATGGCTTCTCTTGTGGGCTCAGTACTTGCGGCTCAAGGGTTTGGCTGTCCCAAGGCACGTGGAATCTTCCCAGACTGGGAATCGAACTTGTGTCCCCTGCTTTGGCGGGCGTATTCTTAACCACTGGACCACCAGGGAAGTCTGAGGTTCATGTTTCTTAGATAGTGCTGTTCAGTAAGTTATGTTGCTGCATGGTGTCCCCTGCCCCCATCCCCACTTCACTTTAACTTTTGTTTACTGAGTGGTATAGAAATAGCAGGTGAAAAGATAACCACTTGGGTTTTTGCTTTTTAAAAGGTATTTATTTGGCCGTGCTGGGTCTTAGCTGTGGCATGTGGGATCTAGTTCTCTAACCAGGGATTGAATTCAGGCCCCCTGCCTTGGGAATAGAGTCTTAGCCACTGGACCCACTGGGGACGTCCCAATAAACACTTGTTATTTGGGGAAAAAACCCCATCCCAAACTGGGTGAACTGAAAACGGGCTTTGTGGGCTCCAGGGAGAAGAAGTCCAGGTGCTTCCTGTACCTTCCAGATTCTTTTGGCCTGCTGGGTGCCAGGACACCCCAAGTCTGCTGGTGTCTGCCTCCCCCTCCTGACCTTGGCTCTGTGTTGACTGCCCTTGGCCTAACTTCCCCTCCTTGGAGAAAAAGGACTTATCTAGCACAGGAGGCTCCCTCAAAAGTCTCAGCTTTGATTCCAGCACTCCAAACCCAGGAAAGTGAGCTCTCATGACCTGAGCAGGGTCACCCAAGTCACCCTGGAGTCAAAGGGAGGGTCAGCGTCCCCTGCTCCAAGGAGATAGAGGGTGGAGTAGTGGCTACCAGGGTGCAGTCTCCAGGAGAGGTCTGGTCGTCCACAGCATGTGTGGCCCACCTTGCAGGAGCTTAAGCATCTCCTCCAGACTCCAGTTATTTTCAAAGTCATCCGAGGTATTTCCTCTGCAGGCGGGGAGGGGAATGAGCAGCAGCAAGCAGTGCATGTCACCCCCCGTGCCCCAGATGCCACCAGAGAACCCTGGGAGTTAGGAACATGACTCTCAAGCTCAGACTCACTTGGCCTGGGAGGGGCCAAGAAGGTTTCTGTTTTGTTTTATGGTTTTAAAGTCTTTTATTGCACTGTAATTTACACACAGTAGAGTGAATAACCCATAAATGTACAGCTCAGGAATTATTACGTCCATTCACACGTGAAACCTGATCAAGATACAGAGCCTTTCAAGACCCCCAGCTGACCTCTCCACACCCCTTTCTTGTCTGACCCGCCAAAGGTAACCCCATCTGATCCTAACATCACAGGTGCATCTTGTCTGTGCTTGAATTTCTTGTTTAATTGTGTTAAGATATATACAACAAAATAAATAAGGCTTCCCAGGTGGCTCAGGGGTAATCCTACCACCAATGCAGGAGATGCTGGTTCAATCCCTGGGTCAGGAAGATCCGCTGGAGGAGGAAATAGCAACCCACTCTAGTATTCTTACCTGGAAAATTCCATGAACAGAGGAGCCTTGCAGGCTACAGTCCATGGGGTCACAAGGAGTCAGACACAACTGAGCATTCATACACACTCAACATAAAATATACCATCTTAACGTTTTTTAGTGTACAGTTCAGTAGCATTAAGTACATTCACACTGTTGTGCAACCGAAACCACCATCCGTCTCTAGAACTTTCCCGTCTTCCCAGACTGAAACTCTATCCCCTTTAGACACTAACCGCCCTCTCCCCCAGCCCTTGTGTCTGCGCTGAGTCTCTTTGGTTGTGTCCGACTCTTTGTGACCCTGTGAGCTGTAACCCGCCAGGCTCCTCTGTCCACGGGATTCTCCAGGCAAGAACACTGGAGTGGGTTGCCATGCCCCACCCTCTCCATGGTGGCGCTTCCCCAGAGCATGTACATGGCAACCACCCAGTTAATCCGACTCAAAATAACCTAGTAGGGGAGGGGAGGATCACAAAAAACTGTGGAAAATTCTGAAAAAGATGGGAATACCAGACCACCTTAGCTGTCTCCTGAGAAACCTGTATGCAGCTCAAGAAGCAACAGTCAGAACCGGACATGGGACAATGCCTATTTCCAAATTGGGAAAGGAGTACGTCAAGGCTGTATATTGTCACCCTGCTTATTTAAGTTATATGTAGAGTACATTGTGCAAAATGCAGGGCTGGATGAAGCACAAGCTAGACTCAAGATTGCCAGGAGAAATATCAATAACCTCAGATATGCTGATGACACCACTCTTATAGCAGAAAGCAAAGAGGAACCAAAGAGCCCCTTGATGAAAGTGAAAGAGGAGAGTGAAAAAGCTGGCTTGAAACTCAACATGCAAAAAACTAAAATCATGGCATCAGGTTTGAACACTTCATGGCAAATAGATAGGGAAACAATGGAAACAGTGACAGACTTTATTTTGAGGGGACTCCAAAATCATTGTAGATGGTGACTGCAGCCATGAAATTAACAGACACTTGCTCCTTGGAAGAAAGGCTATGACCAACCTAGACGGCATATTAAAAAGCAGAGACATTACTTTGCTGACAAAGGTCCATTAGTCAAAGCTATGGTTTTTCCAGCAGTCATGTATGCATGTGAGAGTTGGACCATAAAGAAAGCTGAGCGCTGAAGAATTGATGCTTTTGAGCTGCGGTGTTGGAGAAGACTCTTGAGAGTCCGTCGGACTGCAAGGAGATCAAACCAGTCAATCCTAAAGGAAATGAATTTTAAACATTCATTGGAAGGACAGATGCTGAAGCTGAAGCTCCAATACTTTGGCCACTGGATGCAAAGAGCTGACTCATTGGAAAAGACCCTGATGCTGGGAAGGATTGAAGGCAGGAGGAGAAGGGGACAACAGAGGATGAGATGATTGGATGGCATCACCAGCTCGATGGACATGAGTTTGAGCAAGCTCCGGAAGTTGGTGATGGACAGGGAAGCCTGGCGTGCTGCAGTCTATGGGGTCACAAAGAGTCAGACGCGACTGAACTGAAGGGAGAAGAGGGTTGGTGAGGAAAGGGAGGCCTGAAGTGTGACCAGGCTCCTACCACCCTGGAAGGGCACTGGAAGCGCTTCTCTGATGGATCAGAGAAGGGCCTCCCAGGGCACATGGAGTGGAGGGCTATTTAGTGTGCTGTTTTAAATTTTGTTTCTTTGTTTTTGCTGCACCGAGTCTTCGTCGCTGTGTGCAGGCTTTCTCTGATTGCGTGGGTGGGGGCTACTCTTGGGAGCAGTGTGCAGGCTTCTCACCCGGGTGTCTTGCTGCAGAGCACAGGCTCTAGGCGCACAGGCTTATCTGCTCCGCAGCATGTGGGCTCTTCCTGGGCCAGGAACTGGACCTGCGTCCCTTGCATTGGCAGGCAGATTCTTATCCACTGTGCCACCAGGGAAGGACCGGCTGGGTTTGTGTGTGTGTGTGTGTGTGTGTGTGTGTGTGTGTGTGTGTGTGTGTAAAGGACACATGACTTAAAATTTACCATTTTACCTTTTGTTCCTTTGGTTTTGGGGCCGTTCTTCACAGCATGCAGGCTCGTAGCTCCCTGACCAGGGATTGAAGCCGTGCCTCCTGCAGTGGGATCTCAGAGTCCTATCCACTGGAGCGATCGGGAGTTCTCCCACTCCACCCAGTTCAGTGGCGCGTAGTGCAGTCCCAGCGCTGTGCTACTGCCGCTTCAAAAGAACCTCGTCACCTCCTGAAGAGGGAGCCTGTCCCCTTTCCCCCAGCCTCGACAACCTCCAGCCTGCTTTCTGTGCCTGGGGACCTGCGTGCTGTGGACACTTGATGTATCCGTGTGGAGTCTCGTAACACCTGGCCCTTTGTGTCTGCCCTCTTGCTCTTGGCACAAGGTTTTCAAGGTTCGTTCGTGTTGTAGCTCATGTCAGTGCTTCATTCTTTTTTTTCCCCAGAGGAATTCATTCCTTTTCATGGCTGAGTAATAATAATTTAGCGATTGCAACCAGTGCTGCTCTGAACACGGAGTGCGAGGATTTGCTTGAATTTCTGTTTTCAGCTCTTCAGAGTGGGAGTAGAGTCTTGGGGTCACATGGTAACTCTGTGTTCAAGTAGCTGGGGAGCCTCCAGACTGATTTCCACAGCCACAGCCCTATTGCACATTCTGGAACAGGAGGATTCCAGGTCCTTGCGGCAAGTTCGGGCAGACCTCAGCAGGATGAAGTCGGGGGAACGTGGTTCTCTTGTGTTCCGGCTCACTCACCCCAGGCTTGGCCAAGCCCAGCTCACAGGTCAGAGAGCCCAGGCCCCCAGGCATTAAGGCACTGCCCAAGGGCGTGCACCGGGCGAGGGCCGGAACCAGCTTTGGACCCAGGACTCTCCCTTCCCAGTTATACTTCCCTGACAGGTGGCAGAGGGGAGGCCGAGCACCGACCCTGGAAGGAACCACAGGAGTGACCATTCCAGCCAGCCTGGGTCAGGGTGAGTGGCGAGGCAGAGGGTGGTGGGGAGCGGGAGAGAGGAGGCAGCACCCCCAGACAGGACTGACGCTAGATGATTTCCAGTGCAAATCCACTGTGTTTTTAAAAACATTTATTTGTTTGTCTGCACTGGGTCTCAGCTGCAGCCTGTGGGCTCAGTAGTTCCAGCGTGCAGGCTTAGTTGTCACGGCATGTGGAATCTTAGTTCCCAGACCAGGCATCAGACCTGTGTTCCCTGCATTGAAAAGCTGATTCTTAGCCACCAAACCAGCAGGGAAGTCCCCCACTGGGTCTATTTTTTAATTAAATTTAGATTCATTATATGTTTTGCCCTCATATCCTCCCCAGTGCTGTAATGGGACCACAAGATAGGACCAGAAGTCTTGGCAGTCTCTTCTCAATTGGGGAGCTCAGGGTCGGGGGTGGGCAAGAATCTGCCAAGGGTGGAGCCCTTGAAACAAGGGCCACCTGCCCTGCTGGCCTCCCTGCCCCCACATTGGCCCCTCCCAGGCCGCCTCGTCCCAGAAAACAAGCCCACCACTCCGGGGTCTCAGAGAGGACATGGGCAGGTTCCTGGGTCCCCCCAACCTCCCTCCGTCGGACCCTGTCCTGTCTGAGTGACCCCACGGGCAGCCTCTCTAGGCCTCCTTAGCCTGTCCCCGGCTTCCCCGCTGCCCATACAGATCCACAGGCTCTCCTGTCTCTGGCTGGCTCATTCCTGCCCAGAGGCCTTTTGCACACCCTGACTCACTGTTGGAATGCAGCTCCTGCCAACCCCTCTACCCTCAACCCTGTCTATTCTAGCGTCAGCTCCAGCATCCCCTCAGGAGGCCAGCTTGGCCACCCAGGCTTGAATCTGGGTCCCCATCTCCCCGTTCAATTCCTTCCTGGGGTGTGATGGTTCAGCTCTCTGAACTGTCTTGCTTGCTTCTGCGTGAGGGCACATGCCAGTTTGCTGCCATGCCCCCAGGGCCCAGCAGGGCCTGGCACGAGGAGGCTCTGGGCACCTACCAGCCTCCCCGGGGCAGCCACTGGGCTGCAGGCAGCCCTGGCCGTTGTGGTTTTCTCTTCGTCTTATGCTGACCTGGAGTCGCTCTCCTGTGGCTCTGTGCACCGTCCCCCAGGGCCACTGCCCAGCATCTTGCGACAGTCTGTCAGTTTCTCATGGCCGCAGTAGCACACTGCCACACACACGGAGACTGAAAGCCACACAAGCTCAGGATCCTTTGGTTCCGGGGGTCAGACGTCTAAAATGGGTCTGCGGGGCTGGAGATTCCAGAAGAAGCTCTGTTTTCCTTGCCTTTTTCGGCTCCCGAAGGCCGTCTGTGTGCTCCTGACAATGGTCCCTTCTACCGCCTTCAAGGCCAGGGTAGCGTCTTCAGATCTTTCTGAGATCTGCCTCCATCATCACCTCTCCTTCTCTGACCTTCCTGCCTCCCTCCCTCTCTCTCTTTTTCTCCATTTACTTGGTGGTGCTGGGTCTCAGATGTGGCACGCAGGATCTTCTTTGCTGTGTGTGAGCTCCTAGTTGCAGCATGTGGGATCAGGCTCCCTGACCAGGGATTGAACCCGGGCCTCCTGCGTTGGGAGCATGAAGTCTTAACCACTGGACTAGCAGGGAAATACCTTTCTCTCTGAAGGACTTGTGATGCCATTAGGGCCATCCTGATATCCAAGACAGTTTTTCTATCCCAAGTTCCTTAATTTGATCACACCTTCAAACTTCCTTTTGCCATGTAAGGTGACATCCACAGGTCCCAGGGAGTTAGGACAGATGTCTTTAGGGGCCACCACTCAGCTTACCACAGCCCTCTAAATATTGGACCAGAGTGGTCCTTATGGCTCCTTTTTCCAGGACCATTACCCCAAATGTCAGGATAAGAGGGTTCCAGGCCATTTGGTCCCTGCTCACAAGCCTCCCACCCTGGCCCTGCCTGGTGGCACCACTCCCCCTGTCTGAGGTTCTCTTACCCAGAGTGAAGGAGTGAATTGCCCTCAGTTCCCACTCCCCAGGTGCTGGGGGCAGGGGGTGGCTGGCAGCCTTCAGAGGGTTGTCTGCAGAGCAGCAGCGCCTGGCCCTGGGAGCAGGCACCCTGCCCTGCCTCTCCCCACATCTATGTGCACAGTCAGGTTTGAGCCCTATAGGCGCACACCGATGTTTGTTCCTTGCACACTCCCAGTTTTGACTGCTGCAGCTGCTGGAACCTTTTGGACCACTGTTTCATCGTCCTTGGGGTCTCCCTCCCCAGACCTGCCCCTCCACCTCCAATGGATGGGAAGCAGCTCAGTCCGCACAGCACGTGCTAGAAGAGTGAAGCAGTAAGTAAGTAACAGAGCGCTGATTAGCCCACAGGATAAACCGATCTGAGCAAATGGCCGAATAAGCAAATAAACGCGGGCCTGCCAGTGGCACTGGTGGTGCAGAACCAGCTGCCAGCGTAGGAGACAAGAGGGGCTCGGGTTCGATCCCGGGTCGGGAAGGCCCCCGAGAAGGCAGTGGCACCCCACTCCAGTACTCTTGCCTGGAGAGTCCCATGGAGGGACGAGCCATGGGGTCGCAAAGAGTTGGACACAACTGAAACAGTTTAGCATGCAGGTAGATAAGGGGGGTGGGGAGACCGCTGTTCTGGAAGAATTCTGAGTTGTGTATGTATATATCCTCCCCTCTCAACCTCTTGCTTAAATTCCCTCTTCCACCCCACCTCTTGCCCATAGTGGGCTGGTTCCAAAGAGAAGAGTCTAGAAAGGGGAAAAGGATCACTAGACGGGGGTTAAAGTCCCCACTTTAACCAAGAAGCCCAGGTTCATCGCCCCTAGAGTAAATCTGTGCCCTCAGGGGCCCCGTGTGTAATGTTTGGGAGAGGGCCCCCCACCTCTGTGTACCTCCTGGAACCCCACAACCCAGGCTAATGGTGAGAAAACACTTGGGACAAGCCCAGACAGGGTGGTGAGGGGAGTTATCCTGCAGCACGAGGAAGGCCTCAAGCTCATGGATGAGACACAGAGGCAGAAAAGGGAGATTCAGGGAATAACTCACAAAACCGAAGAAAGCCCGGAGTTCAGCGGACAGTTATGTTAGAACAAGAGCAGTAAAGGTCTCGCCGCCCGGGTCAGCCCAGGCTCCGTTTGCATGGTCACCCTTCTCAGATCTGTGGACCATGACACTGCGGGGTCTCAAGAGGCCCCTGCTTCTTTATTTTATCAGGCACTGCCATGTGGCACTGCCCACTGCCCATAAGCCACCTCCATGCAGGGAGTGGTCCACACAAGGCCCTCCATTCAGGAAGGGGCAACTGGGGCTTGAACCAGCTCTAGCCCTTCACTGTGGAACGACCCGTCGGCATTTTCCAACATGGCATCTGCCCAGCCCGCCTGCGTGGGGTGGTTCTGCTCCTTTCATCCGGTCTCCCTTTGCGCCTCATTACCTCAGGTTGGGCCCAAGATATTAGATTTTTTAAATCCCGCAAGGTCCAGGGTATCATCTTTCCCCAGACAGTATTTCCGCTGGCTCTTTCCAGGCTTGAGAGAGCCAGAGACTGGGGCCACCTTCTTCCAAGTTCAAGACTGAACGTTCTCAGGCTGCCAGACACCAGGCCTCCGTCCCTCTAGCACCTTCCTTCTACCCCGCGGCCTTTGGTGAGTGCCCACAGGGACTGGTTACCCAGGGTCTCCATCGCTGACCGCTCTCCCCGCTGACTGCTCAGCCGGCCCCTTGGCTGCCTCTTCCAGGCTCACCTCTCAGGAACTTGCTGATTTTGGCCTCCGGTGACCCAGCCTCCTCAGATCTAAGGGGTCTCTGCCCTTTGGCTTCAAGTTCTGCATGGCTTTGAGAGTTGTCTCAGGAGCTGAGTGCAGCCAAACTCTTACCGCTGCCTCCCCTGCGCTACTGTTCCTTCAGGTTAAACAGAGTCTTTCTTAAGGGGCACATGCTTCTCTGGAAGAAGCATTCAGGATGAAATGATACTGAGGTCACTGAGGAGCCGGGCTCTGTGGACACGGATTCAGTTGTGGCTCTGGAGTCCCATGTCAAGGCTGGAGTTGCTTCTGCTCTTGGTCTGGCCAAGCTGCTCCACATCTCATCAGCAAAGCAGGGACATAAAGCAGTGACTGTGATGGCCCCAGTTATCAGCTGTGATGGTTATCGCCATGGCACTCTCCAGCAAGGACGCATGCTGCCTCAGCCTCCCCATCTGTAAAGCGTCATCCGTGGGCGTTGGTTAAGGCTGGACAGAGAACACAGGGGCAGACGGATTTAATGAACAACAGCTGCCATTGTTCCGTCGTGTCGAGTATCAGCCTTCACCCCATTCTCACCCCCACGTGCAGGGCCAGAGGCAGAGGGTGAAGGCCTTGGCCTGAGGAGAGACCAGGGTCAGGGTGCACCTGCCAGGAAGGACGCAGGTCTCCCTTCAAGCCAGGCAACACTAACCGCTCCTGTGGGGCCATGACTGCTAGCACCCTTCCCCAGCACAGAACTCGGCGACGCCGCTCAAAGGCACCCGGTGGGCAGGGAGGAGCCAGACCACTGTGCCAGCCCCTCTAGCCACAGGCATCTGACGTGTTTCTCTGAAAACTTTGGCAGTCCCAGAAGCTCCTGGTTTTCTCATAACTTCTTTTATTTTTTTTTTTTAAGTTGTGTACTTTGAAATAACTTTAGACTCACAGAAAATGACAAAACTAGCTGAGAGTTCCTGATACCTTTCACCCAGCGGCTCCGATGGTTAGTGTCTCACACACGGTGCGGTTGTCTGAGCCGGAAACTAAACATCGGCACGACACTAGGGTCTCGTCTCCAGACCGGAACCTCACGTTATCAGCTTTCCCCCTTGGGTTCTTTTTCTGGTCCAGGCTCGGATGTTGCATTTAGTCCTCATGTCTCCTGAATCACCTTCGATCTGTGAAGCGATGGTTCCGCAGCCTTCCCTTGTTGTCCGTGACCTTCGCTCTGAGAACCACTCAGCTGTTTGCAGAGTGTGCCTCAGTGTGGCTTGTCAGATGTTTCCTCGGGATCAGATCAGGGGTTGTGCGTCTTTGGCAGAAACCCCACAAGTGACGCTGTGTCCTTCCCGTTGTGTTACATCCAGCGTGCGAGCTGTCGCTGTGTCCTGTCCTCTGTGGCTGACCTTGATCGCTTGGTCAAGATGGGGTCTGCCAGCTTGCTCTGCCCAGAGAAATTAAGTGTCTTGTGGAGAGATGCTGAAGACCACACAGATATCCCCCTTCTCATTGTATTTTCACTCTCTCCCTTTAGTGTCGGTCCACCTGTAGTTCTTTTTTGTAAAATTTCTCTAGGGTAATGAATTATCTGTTTGTTTTTGGCTGTGCTGGGTCTTCACTGCTGAGTGTGGGCTTCTCTGGTTGCAGCAAGCGGGAGGCTACTCTCTCATGCTGGGCAGGCTTCTCATTGCAGTGGCTTCTCTAGTTGCAGAGCACAGGCTCTGAGGCATTCGGGCTTCAGCAGTTGTGGCACATGGGCCCAGTTGCCCCGCAGCATGTGGAACCTTCCAGCAGCAGGGATTGAACTGTGTCCCCTGCATCGGCAAGCAGATTCTTAAACCCCAGACCGCCAAGGAAGTCCCATTCGCAGTTTTTGGCAGCAATAGTGAACACTGACATTTGTCTGTTGGTGATTTTCTGTGTCCATCATTCCTCATACGTTCATTAGTTGAAATTCTGCCATAAGGAAGAGCTGTCTCTTCTCCTCTCTTCATGCAATTACCTGTAGAAATAAACGAAGGCCACTTCAGTGAAAACAGCAGAGGCTTGCTAGAGACAGGGGTCAGCTGCCACCACTGCATTTGGCAGAGACTGAAAGACAGCAGCGGGGAGAGAGCTTTATGGCGGAGAAGAGAAGGTTCAGGTGTGCCTCTTAGAGGCTCTAGGCAAGAGAAGTGGGGTGAGGGGATGCCTGCCCACAGCAGTTGCCTTCCATGAATGGCCAGGGAGGCATACTATTTTTTTTTTTTTTGGATTGTCCTAAGTTGGAAGCAGAAACAAAAATTAGGAAAGCTGCAGTCACCAAACTCGAGCTGTTTTGGGCCAGGTGCTGGAGTCATTATGGTTTGCTTCCCTGGCTGCTTATTGCAGAGGTCGTGGGTCAGAGTCCTACCATCATGCATGATCTGGCTGTTGTTCCTGTGTATGTTCTGTCTCTCTTACCCAAAGATTTTTGGGTTTTGTTTTGTTTTTTGTTGTTGTTTTACTGAGAACTTTTTTTTTTTTTGAAGTATAGCTGATTTTCATGTTAGTTTCAGATGTACAGCATAGTGATTCAGTTATGTATTTTTTTCTGATTATATTCCATCATAGGATATCACAAGCTATTGAATATAATTCCCAAAGCGGTACAGTAAATCCCTGTTGCTTACTTGTTTTATGTATGATAGTTCATGTCTGTTAATGGGGGTGAGTTCTTGCATTTTTTAATTGAGGTATAATTGATATATTATAGTCACCCGCTGTTGTCCTGGGCTTCCCAGGTGGCAGTAGTGATAAAGAACCCACCTGCCAACGCTGGAGACACGACAGCTGCAGGTTCGATCCCTGGCTCAGGGAGATCCCTGGAGGAGGAAATGGCACCCCACTCCAGCATTCTTGCCTGGAGAATCCCGTGGACAGAGGAGCCTGGTGGGCTACAGTCCATGGGGTCACAAAGACTCGGACATGACTGGAGCGACTTAGCACCTACGTTGTTATCCTGAGGGGATTGGTTCCAGAATCTCCCTCAGATATACAAATCTGGGGGTGCTCAAGTCCCTCATTATAAAATGGTGTAGTATTCGCATGTAACATCCTCCAGTCTACTTTAAATCATCTCTGTGCTGTGCTTAGTCCCTCAGTCGTGTTGACTCTGCGACCCCATGGAGTGTGGCCCACCAGGCTCCTCTGTCCATGGGATTCTCCAGGCAAGAATCCTGGAATGAGTTGCCATGCCCTCCTCCAGGGGATCTTCCCAACCCAGGGATCGAGCCCAGGTCTCCCGTGTTGCAGGCAGATTCTTTACCAGCTGAGCTACTAATGGGGCCCCTAAATCATTTCTAGGTCACTTACAATACCTAATACAGTGTGTTATAGAAATAGTTGCCTTGGATGTAGCCGGCCAGACTCCTCTGTCCGTGGAATTCTGCAGGCAGGAATACTGGAGTGGGTTGCCGTTTCCTTCTCCAGGGGGTCTTCCCGAGCCCGGGATGGAGCTCTCACCTCCTGCGCTGCAGATGGAGGCTTCACCACTGAGCTACCTGGGGAGCCCTGTGCACAGCAAATTCAAGTTTTGCTTTTTTGGAACTTTCTGTTTTGTTTTGTTTTTTCTTTCTTTCTTTCTTTTTTTTTTTGAAAACTGTTTTCAGTCATCAATTGGTTGAATCCATAGATGCAGATCCTGTGGATACAGAGGGCTGACTGTGTATTAGTTTCAGGTTTACAATATAATGACTCAATATTTGTGTACATTGCAAAATAGGCAGCACAGTAAGCTAAACATATGTCATCACGCATAGTTACAAATTGTTTTATTCTTGTGCTGAAGATATTTTTAAGGAGGATCTCAGATCCCCTCCCACCCCTTCTCCCTTCAGAAAAACTCTCACCTAAGTCCCATTGCCTGTACAGTATTCTTCATGGGGGCCTAGTCTGCCTGCATGACCCAAAACCAAGCCAGCGCCTCACTTTAGAGTTTTCTCGACTTCCCCTCTGAATTGAGGAATGTGCAGTCAAACTTAAAAGCATATTCTCTCCTGGAAGGAGAGCCACAGGGCAGTGAGCTCAGCGGAGTGCCTGCCAGAGTGTCTTTCATGGTAAATACTAACAGAAATAACCTCTGGCCAGAGAGCTCCCACCGGTCGTGGGGTGTTCATGAACTTCAAGAGGAGGCTGGAGCATTGAGGGTGAGCACCGGTCTCCCCGTGAACGGGCGTCCAGAACCTGAGACTGCGCTGAGCACAGAGCCCTGCGGAGAGACAGTGTCAGCAGCACAAGGAGTGGGAATGTGAGTCCCTCTGGTCCTTGAGATCCGCGGTCGTGCAGCAGACACAGTATCTCAGGAGGTCAGACACTCCAACAAAGGAACCGAGAGAGAGGCGAGGCCGCAGGGAGTGTGTACCGCTGAGGGCCCTGGGGGGACACTGGGGGCCAGAGCTCTGAGCTCTCTTCCATCTTTTTGGAAAGATCGTTTTTTAGGAGCCAGCATTTCCAGCTGGCCTAATGTTCCACACCCTCTCCTGCCGCAGATATTATACATCTTTGAATTTGTGAGCAACTTGCATTTTGAGAAAGTTGTGCTTTGATGCGAAACCAAAGGTCTCTCTCTGCTCCCCACCCAAAAGATGCTTATGTGGTTCATCCGGGCTGGAAGTATATTTGCTTGTCAGGGAACAAATCTGTCACTCTGAGCAAGTGGCTGCCCCAATCTGACCCTCGCCCTTGACCCCAGGACCGTGTCTTAGTTTCTCCCCTGGGGCTCCTGGACCACAGAGAGCATCTCTCTGCTGTGATGAGAGACGCGGGGTGACCCGTGGGCCTGGTGCCTCTGAGATCCCTGGGGACCTCCTCTCCCAGTTATGAAAGCTGCGCCTCCTGTTCCAGGATTCACGGCACAGTTTTCTTTTCTAACTTAATTCACCTAAAGTTTATTTTGTATCACTACCCTAGAAAGAAATTAGGGTTTAAGTCTGAGCTTAAAATGTGTATGTATGGTTTAGTTGCTAAGTCATGTCTGACTTTTGTGACCCCATGGACTGTAGCCTACCGGGTTCCTCTGTCCATAGGATTTTCCAGGCAGGAATACTAGATTGGGTTGCCGTATACACATGTATTAATGCATAATATAAAATGCGTAAGATAGGAAGAAATGACCATCTCCCAACCCACAGCTTGTAACAGTGTTCCTTCAGTCTGCTGCTTGAGACCCTTTATTCATGAAGTCAGTGCAGTTGGTTGTGGTTAGCTTTATCAAAATTAAGTAGAGGGGAGGGAGGGGGAGATGGCAGAGCGAATTGCATTTAAAACGTTTTTTTATATTCTATTTGTGTTATTATTATTGTTATTTTTTGGCCGTGCTGGGTCTTCTTCGTTGCTGCCCAGACTTTTCCCGAGTTGCGGCGAATGGGGGCCCCTCTCTAGTTGCGGTTGCAGGCTTCTCACTGCAGTGGCTTCTCTTGTCGTGAAGCATGGGCTCTAGGGCATACGGGCTCCATAGTTGAGGCTCCCAAGCTCTAGGGCACAGGCTCAGTATTGTGACACACGGGTTTAGTTGTTCCATGGATCTTCCCAAACCAGGAATCAAACCCAGGTCTCCTGCATTGGCAGGCGGACTCTTTACCACTGAGCCACCAGGGAAGCCCAGGGCTACCTATGGGACATCCCTGGCGGCTCAGCGGTTAGGAAACCACTCTTCCACTGCAGGGGGACTCGGGTTTGATCCCTGGTTGGGGAGTTAAGATCCTATATGCTGTGTGACACAGCCAAAAATATTCTTAAATAAATAGAAATAAAAAAATAAAAGGGCTACCTATTCCTTCCTGAAACTCTTGTTGCAGTTAGGGCATGGAAGCAGAAGCGTCTATAAGTGAATATATGATACAAAACATACTTCTGAATGTAGGTTACAGTCACAAAGATTTCTTAAATAACTGGTCAGCTAACAAATGTATGAAAAAAGTTTTTTTTTTATTTATTTCATTTATTTCAGTTGTGCTGGGTCTTTGTTGCTTTGCCCGGGCTTTCCCTAGTTACGGTGAGTGTGTTGACCTTCGTTATAGTGCCCGGGCTTCTCACTGCGGTGGCTTCTCTGGTTGCAGAGCACCGGCTCTAGGCGTGTGCCTCAGCAGCTGCGGAGAAGTCCCAGCCTCAGTGAACCCACCCTGGTGGCCGAGGCGGCCTGATGACTGTCCTGAGTATGGGAGCAGTGTGGGAAGTGGGGGCCCTAAGTCAGTAAAGGGGCCTCTTGGGGCAAGTTGAGGGGTCAATTCAGAATCATGTGGCAGTTTGGGGGAAAGAAGCCAGGAGGAAGCGGGGGTGGGGTCCCTGAGTGCAGAGGAGGGGTCTGACCAGGGAAGGGCACTATGGGTGTGGTGCAGCCCCTTGTCGGCTGTGTGAGTGGGGGCCAGCGAAATGCCAACTGCTGGCAAGTCTGCACCCATGGTCAGGCTCCCCCCGTCCCCTGTCCCCTCCGTGTCCGAGAGTCCTCCTCACTGTTGACAGCACTTTGTAAACACACGATCTGCTTCCCATCTTTGCATCTGGACAGCCTCCCACCTAGGCTCAGGCAGGGTCGCTCATTAGTGACAGGCCGCTTGGCGTCCTCCCGTGAGGGCTGAGGTCACACCTTCTCCCTGTCCCCGCCTCCCTTCTCTCCCCGTGGCTTCCCATCCAGACCACCATACCTTCAGGCCACACCAGCGCCTGGTCATGGCCTTACTGGCCCGTGAGGCTCCACGCTCACCTGTCAGGGGAACAGCACGCATTCTGAGACATTCGCCAGGTTACCTGCTAAGAGGAGCTGCCCACGGCCTGCCTCTTTGCCCGCTCATCCACCAGTTAAGTTACTGTCCCGACACACGCCGGCAGCCCCCATGAGGGTTTTAAACCTGCCTTTCTCCATGCCAGTGCAGGCTGGTACCTGTCACTTACTTATTTGGCTGCACTGGGTCTTAGCTGAGGTGTGCAGGACCTCTCTTCAGTTGCGCATGCAGCTCTTAGCTGAGGCCTGTGGGGCCCAGTTCCCGGGCCAGGTGGAACTCGGGGCCCCTGCCTGGGAGCACGGAGTCTTAGCCGCGGGACCACCAGGGAGTCCCTCTGTCGGTCTTTAGTTGTTGATTTTCCTCCCCAGTTCAGCTCAGTCGCTCAGTCGTGTCCGACTCTCTGCGACCCCATGGATTCCCTTCCCAGTGATCTGGTTGTTTCTTTGCCCTTGTCTTGAGCTTGTTTTGGTTTTTTTGAAAGGGCAGAAGCTAGGAAATTAGCATTTGGCCTGAGAGGCAAAATTTTGAAAGCACCCCTCCACAGCCCTGTGGAAGGAATCTCTTTCTCTCTGCCCTGCAGTCCTGGGGAGTTTCCTGGAGGCATCAGGCCCTGGCGGAGCAGCTTGCAAACTCTGGTTGCCCCTCTGCTCAGAGTTAGGGAGCCTGGGGCACCCCACGTTCTCCTCCAAAAGGCGTCTTAGTTTCCTCTGACCCCAGTGACAAACCAGCACAAACTGATTTATGACAACAGAAGTGTATCCTTCCGCAGCTCTGCAGACCACAAGCCCCACGTTAATTCTCCTCAGGCTCCAGGAGACTCTTCTGGTCTCTTCCAGCTTTTACACCGCAGGTGTTTCTAGGCCTGGGCCTGGGTGTGTCACCCTAACACCTCTGTCACGGGGCCTCCCTGCCTGTGTCTGTTTCTCTGTCTCTTATCAGAGATAAGAGATTTGATTTGTCCTTGATTTGAGGACCCAGCCTCATCCAGGGCAAGGATCTCCAGATCCTTACCCTAATGACCTCTGCAAGGGCCTTTTGTTCACAGATTCTGGGGGCACAGGCAGGTCTGGGCGGGGGGCAGGGCACCATTCAGCCCCTGCAGGTGCCTTCCCGTGTCTTGGCCTTGGCTGTCACCAGCAGTGACATGGGACATGCTCTTGTAGGTCTTCACTGATTTGTGCAGTGACTCTGCTTCTGTCCGTGTCCACCACACCGAGGACCTGCCTTGGGTCTGCAGAGTTCCCAGGCCAGGCCCCTGGCCCGGGCCACAGTGAAGAATGGTTCAGAGGCAACACGGGCAAACCCGGGGCTGAGCCTGCACCGCCTGCCGGGGACTCTCTCCTCCTGGGGAGCGTGGAGCAGGAGTCAGAGGGAGGCAAGAAGACAAGTCGTCAGGCTCTAGACTGGATGAGGCTGGACCGTACGAAGGGCTGGATCCTTTGTCAAGAGGGCAGTTTATCAGAATGTGTCCACATGCACCACGCCTGACCCAGCCCTGAGAGAGGCTGCATTGGGACCTCCCTGACAGTCCAGCGGTTGCAACTCCACACTTCCACTGACGGGGGCACAGGTTCAATCCCAGATCGGGGAACTAAGATCCTACCTGTCGAGCAGTACAGGAAAAATAAAAATAGGAACTTCCCTTGTGGTCCAGTGGTTAAGAGTCTGTCTTGCAATGCAGGGGACGTGGGTTTGATTCCTGGTCGGGAGCTAAGACCCTGACCCACATCTCACGGCTCATGCTTATGCTTCCCTTCTTCCAGGGCCGAGGTGTAACTAAGCCTGTGCAGCGCAAAGATCCTGGGTGCCGCAGCTAAGCCCGAAGCAGCCAAATAAATAAATACAGAAAGAAAGAAAGAAAGGTTGCATTGTTCGCACGCAGGCGCCCAGCCGTGGAGACAGGCCCCCGGAGCGCTGGCAGTGGTGCTGAGCATCAGCAGACACGTGGGGCGTGACACAGTGGCAGGCACCCCAGACGGAGCGCCCAGCAACGGCCTGAGAAAAAGCCCTCCAGCCTAGTTGCTCTTTGTTTGTTTGGGAGCAGTTTTAGATTTAGAAAAGTTACAAAAGTAATTCAGAGTCCCCCCGCCGCACACTCCCAGTTTCCTGTAGTAATAACATCTTCTGTTAGTGTTACATTTGTCACAACTAATGAACAAGTACCGATGCGTCATTATTTTTAAAGTGATTAATTTTTAAAAATTTTCCCAGTTTGGCTGCTGGCGGGCTCTCTCTGGTTGTGGGGCATGGGCTTCTCGTTGTCCTGGCTTCACTTACTGCAGAGCAAAGGCCCCAGGGCACAGGAGCTTCAGGGGTTGTGACCCTTGGGCTCTAGAGCTCAGACTCAGTAGTTGGGATGCGTGGGCTAGGTGCCCCCAGGCCTGTGCAGTCTCACTGGGCCAGGGATCAAACCCGCGTCCTTTGCGTCGGCAGGCGGATGATTCACTAAAGTCCATTGTTTATTCATGTTTCCTTAGTGTTTCCCTAATGTCCTTTTTCTATCCCAGGATCCTCACATTACATTTAGTCATCACCATCACTTCTCTTTAGGCTTCTCTGGGCTGAGATAGTTTCTCAGACGCTCTTGGTTTTGATGACCTTAACAGGTTGGAGGAAAACTGGTCTGGTGTTCTGTAGGATGGCCCTTGGTTGGGATTTGTCCAATGTTTTTCTCATGGTTAGACTGGGCTTCGGAGAGGAGGAGCCTTTTTCATCACACAGGTGACCAGGGCGTGTGCGGTGAACGTGACTTACCACTGTGGTGCTGATCTCGATCGCCTGGCTGAGGGGGTTTTCTGGCAGCTGTCTTCACTAAAGTGACTCCCCTTTACTTTCTGTGCTGTGCCCTTTGAAAGGAAGTCACCACCCATGGCCCACACCTCAGGGCTCCTGCTTATGCTTCCCTTCTCCCAGGGCTGAGCACCTGTGTCAGTTACTTGGGACTGACGTTCTTCAACCTGGGACATTTGTCTCTTCCTCCTCATTTATTTACTCAATTATTTATTTATGTTCGTGTGGCTTGTGGATATTTATTTTGCACTTCGGGTTGTAATCCAACACTGCTGGGACTTCCCTGCTGGTCCAGTGGTTAAGATTCCGCACTGGGGCTACAGGGGGTGTGGGTTCCATCGGTGGTTGGGGAGCGAAGACCCAGCATGCGGTGGTGCTGCCAAAGTAACAGTAATAGTCCAACACCGCTGCACTGACTGTGGTGCTCGGGCTGTTCCCGCTTTGGCCGCTGGGGGCGCCTTGATTTGCCTTTGTGTCCCGTCGTCACAGCACCACGGGCTGTGGCTCCTGCCCGGCACTCCAGGGTGGCCCAGGCTCATCCTTAAATTTCTGACCCTGTCTTAGAAGCAGCCCTTCCTCCTCGAGTCAGGGACCGTTTTCGGTAGGAAATGGCAGCAGAGGCCACTTGGAACAGAATCCTGCTTGTGCTTCCTAAGATGTCCCATACCAGCGGGTGCTTGGGAGGGCCCAGACGGCAGGAGGGGCTTCCACGGCTGGCTTGGGGGTATCTGCCTCATTTGCATCATTTACAGGAAAGCATGGGGCCTCCCAGGTAGCTCAATGCTAAAGAATCCGCCTGCCAACATAGGAGCCACAGGAGACATGGGTTTGATCCCTGGGTCAGGAACATCCCCTGGAGGAGGAAATGGCAACCCACTCCAGTATTCCTGCCGGGATGGACAGAAGAGCCTGGCAGGCTGCAATCCATGGGGTGACACGTGACTGAGCACAGGAAAGCATAATATTTTTTTAAATACTTATTTTTATTTTGGCTCAGGTTCCAGCTGCCCTGTGGCATGTAGGATCTTAGTTCCCCCACCAAGGATTGTACCCACATCCCCTGCATTGGAAGGCGGGTTCTTAACCACTGGACCACCAGGGAAGTCCCAAGGAAGCCTGCGGGTTCACTGGGTGATTTTAAAGCGTGGGAACTGAGGCCTCCAAGCACACCAGTGCCCAGTGGCATCTCGGTGACACCAGTCCTTCATATTGTATGTTTTTCCTCCTGGTCCTCTCCCTGTGGTCGCTAAGCTTTGAGTGCGCTTCCTCTGGGAGGTTAAAGGTAGGTTTGTTACCAAAACAGTGGGTTCACCTCTTTGTGGATGTCAAGCCAATAGACACAACCAAGCCAAAGATGGGGAGAAGGAAGGATTTATTACCTGCAGCAAGTTAAAGGAAATACAAGGGACCTTTTCCAAAGCAACGTCTCCCTGAACAGCAAAACTGGGGAAGTTTTAAGCTCAGGGTCCATGAGTATTCAGGAAGGGGCTTGAGCAGAGGACAATTCAGCACAGAATTGGGGCAAAGGTCCAGAGTCCAAGCTTTAGTTGATTGAAGTTAGGAGGATCAACATCATTCCACCCTCCACCTGCTTGGGGGCCTTAGTTCCCACAGAACGCAAAGATATATTTATTATTATGTATATCCTTTGAGGAGGAACTGCTGCTGCTGCTGCTGCTGCAAAGTCGCATCAGTCGTGTCCTACTCTGTGCGACCCCAGAGACGGCAGCCCACCAGGCTCCCCCGTCCCTGGGATTCTCCAGGCAAGAACACTGGAGTGGGTTGCCATTTCCTTCTCCAGCGCCTGAAAGTGAAAAGTGAAAGTGAAGTCGCTCAGAACTACTAGTGAAGTTCAAAGATTAATTTTCTAAAAGTATTTCTGAGAACGGAATCTCAGGTCCAAGCTGGCATCACCCCAAAGTGGGCTGGGCTCCAGGGCAGGTGGAGACCTCCGGCCTCCACGTTCTAGAGCCCACCCCACCCCTCCCACCTCCTGCTGTGTGACCTGGCTGGCAGCTTCACCTCTCTGAGCCAACCTAAGTGGTCGGTGCCAGCTTGGAAAACAACGGAGGACTCAGAGGCCTGTTGGTGACAATGAGATCACAGAGCTGATGGGAAGTGCTCTTGTAAATGATTAAGCAGTCAGGGCACGGGACTCTGGCATCCAGATGCAGGTTCTGTTGTCTTTATCCTGCAGGGAGACCAAAGTCAGGTTAGGCGAAGCGTGCCTCTGCGGCAGTGCTGGCATCGGGTCATTGAGGATGAATTCCAGGCCCTGGGCTGGTGGAGGAGGCCGCCTTCTCACTGTGCCCCGTTTTGCTCCCCAGGACTGAGTCCCCGCCGTCCTGAGCAGGCCTGGAATGGGTACTGGTGTGAAGGAGGGCGTGGTGCGTTTGCGTGACGATGCCGAGCCTGTCCTGCCCGCGCACGTCTCCTCAAAGGCAAGTACCCCTGCCCCTCCGTGGGCGCGCTCACCCGCTCCCTCTTCCATGCTCGCACCTCATATAAATCACCCCCTCCCACACTAAGGGCGGGGGCGGTGGGGGGTGACGCAGGCCGCCTCCTATTCCGTTTTTATAGCCCTGTCTGTGCTGTGGATCCCGCCGCCCCATCGCTCGGCAAGAAGTCAAAACCTCACCCACATTTGGCAGGGATGTCAAAGGTGTCCCTGGGTCCCTCTTCTGACTCAGATTTGCCAACACAGAGTAATTAGCCAAAGGTGGGGTGGGCTGAGGGGAGCTCCTCACACCAGGGAGGAGTTTACCCTCAGCTCTGAAGTTCATCCCCAGTGACGCCCTTCAGTTGAAGACAAAAGGTTTATTCCCTCGTAAAGAAATTGGATCAGGCCCATGCTTGTTCACCACAGAAGCCAGAAGTTCCCCCACTGGAACCTCGAGCATGGACTAATCCATCCTCACTGCCAGGCCAGCTCAGGCGCCCGCAGGCAGTTCTCAAAGTCCACGGGCTCAAAGGCTGAAGCAATGTCAACCTCTGGCCCTCCTGACCTTTCCCCAAGTTCCAGGTTGCTCCATGGAGCACCAGGCGGACAGGAGGCCTGGTTCTTGGGACCCCGGTCACCACGCTGGTCGACAGAGGGGTGAGCCCCAGAGCAGGCACCCCATCCCTCACAGTTCAGTGAACTTTAGCATATGAGGGAGACGTGGCCCTCCCTCCACTGGCCCAGATGGATCCTGCCAAGCGGACATGCCCAGCAAAGGCCCCCGTGCCCAGCCTGCACTCAGACACACGCGGCAGCAGTTTTCCTCCTGCTGGCTGGCGCGACCCACATCAGTCTTGCCTGCTTGGCTAACCCAGCGCAGGGAGCTCACTCTACAGTGTCCCATTTCTTTGGTGAAAGAGCTGGGCATCTTCCTTTGGTTTTGCTGCTCGTGTGGATCCTGTCTGTGGACCACCCGTTTTCTCTCCATCAGGCTGCCTGCCTCATTCTTCATTTGCAAGGATCTCTCCTATGATGAGAAGTTAGAACTGGATATGGAACAACAGACTGGTTCAAAATTGGGAAAGGAGCATGACAGGGCTGTGTGTTGTCACTGTCTTGATTTAATTTATATGCAGAGTACATCATGCAAACTGCGGGGCTGGATGAATCACAAGCTGGAATCAAGATTGATGGGAGAAATAGCAATAACCTCAGATATGCAGATGACATCACCCTTATGGCAGAAAGAGAAAAGGAACTAAAGAGCCTCTTGATAAAGGTGAAAGAGGAGAGTGAAAAATATGATTTGAAACTCAACATTCAAAAAACTAGGATCATGGCATTTGGTCTCATCACTTCACGGCAAATAGAAGGGGAAAAAGCAGAAGCAGTGACAGATTTTATTTTATTGAGCCCCAAGGACAGTGACGCTTGCTCCTTGGAAGGAAAGCTATGACCAACCTAGACAGCATATTAAAAATCAGAGACATCACTTTGCCAAGACAGGTCCATCTAGTCAAAGCTATGATTTTTCCACTAATCATGTTCAGATGTGAGAATTGGACCATAAAGAAAGCTGACCGCTGAAGAATTGATGCTTTCAAACTGTGGTGTTAGAGAAGACTCTTGAGAGTCCCTTGGACTGCAGGGAGTTCAAACCAGTCCATGCTAAAGGAAATCAACCCCGAATGTTCATTGGAAAGACTGATGCTGAAGCTGAATCTGTAGTACTTTGGCTGCCTGATGCAAAGAACTGACTCATTGGAAAAGACTCTGATGCTGGGAAAAACTGAGGGCAAGAGGAGAAGGGGGCGGCGGAGGATAAGATGATGAGATTGCATCACTGACTCAACAGACATGCCTTTGCACAAAGTCTGGGAGACAGTGAAGGACAGTGAAGACTGGTGTGCTGTGGTGCATGGGGTCCCAAGGAGTTGGACATGACTTAGAGACTGAACAACCACAACTCATATGATAGTCGTGGAGACTTTGACCATTTGGTGATGCCTTTGCCAACCATGATGGCTTCTCTGGTGGCTCAGATGGTAAAGAATCTGCCTGCAGTGGAGGAGACCCAGGTTCAATCCCTGGGTTGGGAAGATCCCCTGGAGGAGGAAGTGGCAACCCACTCCAGTATTCTTGCCTGGAGAATCCCACGACAAGAGGAGCCTAGCAGGGTACAATCCATGGGGTGGCAAAGAATAGGACACAACTGAGCAACTAACACATCTTTAAAGGATAAGCCAGCTGCGTCATTTCGGAGTCCCTGGGAGTGTGGGCGGAAGGCAGCAGCCGCCTCCTGCACTGAGTGTGTGCTCCTCATTGAGTATCTTCGGAGCCACACGCCGAGGGTTGGTTTCAGGACGTGTGTCCTTGCACATGCAGCACTGGCCTGGCGATGCTGAGCACCGCAGGCTTCCCAGGAAGTGCCTGCTGGGGGAGGTGGAGGGACACCTGGGCTCTGCCTCCAGTGCTCACAGGCCCGTGGGCAGGCCGCAGGGCATCCCTGTGCTCACAGAGGCTCAAGCTCGGCGGTCGCCACACAGATTCACAGAAAGCAGACAGAAGCAGAGGGGCAGATGGGCCTCAAAGCCAGTGCCATAAACACCCCTGAGCCTTCTGGCATCTGCTGTCCACGTCCCTGGAAGCCAGATGTCCAGAACCTTGCCATGTGACCCAGAAAAGGCAGGGGTCCCCAGTGACGGGTCTCTGTGAAGCAAAAAGGTGGAACCCTCTGGTAAAGCTCAGCCTCAGAAACTGAGTCAAGAACACACTGCTGTGGGGACTCGTTCTTTCAGGGAGAGGTGGGCTGGGCTGGTGGAGGGGGCACCAGGGGCGTTAAGGGGAGGGCCAGGTCGAGGGGCACAGGGCCCTGGCGACAGTCACCTGGGACGCGATCTGGGGTCTGGGCCAGGAGTCAGCACGTGACTGCGTCCGAGGTGAGGGACCGGGGTGCAGAGAGGCCCTCCAGTCACTGCGGGCAGACTCAGCCCCACCCTGAGACACCCACAGAGCTGAGCAAACCTGGGCATCGCCCTGGACCCCACCAAGCCCACTCAGGAACCCAGACTGCCAGCTGAACCCCTCACATGCCCCCTCATTACTCCTCTCTTGCAGACTCCTCTGGTCCCGGCCTCTGCCGTCTCAACCCTGGGTTTCACAGGAGCTGCCTCTCCTCTGGTTCCAGTTAAAATAACCTGTTCACCTTGCACGCGTCTCCATTTCTCTGTAGGCCACGGTCAACCTCCTTGTCAGGCTCTGTGGGGTCCAGCCTCGCCCACCTTTCGTCGCTTCTGTCTTCCCTTGGCCCTCCCCTTCCCTGTGTCCGCCCTGCCCTCCTTGTGGTCCCCGGCTCCTTCTCACTGGGGCCTCTGAGTGTTCAGTTCCTCCCCCTTGATTAGTGTCACACACACGCACTCACGAGCGTGCACCCACGCCCTGCCTTTAGGTGCGCCTCATCATACACCCTTGGCCCTTAGCCCGCATTCTCCTGGAACTCTAAGTCCCCTCCCCACAGCCCCTCCCAGACTGCTGACTCTGCACACATTTGTCTGAAGAGCTCGTTTGTGTCTGGCTCCCTCTGCTGACTGGCAGCCCTGTGAGGGGAGCGGTGGGGGCTCGTACATGCCCCTGCCCCACACTGACTCCAGGCTCCTGAGGGCACCTGGGTCGAGTGGACGTCACAGATTCCCAGACTCGTTGAGCCCCCTGCTCCTCACCTCCTTTCTCGCTGCAGTGAGGACAGGTGGGGTGTGTCCTGCACAGAGCCCCCAGCAAGTGCTATGCCTGAGTCACTGGGGGGGTCGGGGGGAGGTGGGAATGGAGCCTCCGGCCCCATGAGCAGACGGCTTCCTGGGCTGCGATTCGGGGCCCTGTGGGCCTCAACGGAAGGAGGGCTGTTTGAGCCAGGGCTCTGGGAGCCACAGGAAGACTCGGGAAAGCACCAACCCTGAGACTGGCCACAGGAGCACAAAGTGCAAGTCAGCGGTGCCTGTCCCCATCACCTTCGGTTTAGCTGGATAAACAGCCACAGACACCGGCCCCGGAAGTCCTGATAGAAAGTGGTGGAAAGCGGACATGCTGAGCAGAGTCACACCCACCACCCACTCCCCAGACCACAAGGAGCCTTTACCCTGAAACACGGAAGCTCAAGAGTCCCTCGCACATGGGCAGTGGGTGGGACCAAGGCTTAAAAGTAGGACAGGTCAAGGGCAGCTCTTATGTTTGGCGTCAATCCCATTGGAGGCCGTCTCTGAGAACTTAGAACCACGCGCGACACCCCAGGCTCTCATGCGATGGTCCCTCGGCCCAGGAGGTTCTCACTGTGTGCCCCCAGGCTCTGTGGCCGGTGCCGCAGTCTGCCCAGGTCCCAGCAGGGCGGTGTCACCCTGGCCACCACACGTCCGGTCGCCCCGGGCCAGGCGGAGAAGAAAAGCCTTTGTCCTGGACACTGTTTCAAGCAGAGCAGGCGCCTCCTCTCCCTCCCGATGACAGTGTGTTCGTGTGTTTTCTTGCAGAGTGACCACAGGCAAGTTCTCAGCTCCCTTCTGTCTGGGGCACTGGCTGGCGCTCTTGCCAAAACAGCTGTAGCTCCCCTAGACCGAACCAAAATCATCTTCCAAGGTAAGCGCTGCCTGTGCACCTGTCACCTGTGAAGGAGAGGCTGCCGGGCGCTCACCTGCCTCCTCCAGGCCCCACACTGCACTGCCAAGTGCTTTCTAAAATGTCTTTAAAAAAAAAAAAATTATTTATTTGGCTACGCTGGGTCTCAGTTGCGGCACATGGGATCTTCAGTCTTCATTGCAGCACGTGGGATCTAGATCTCCGACCAGGGATCGAACCTGGCCCCCCTGCCTTGGGAGTGCAGACTCTGAGACACTGGACCAACAGGGAAGCCCTTGAAATGCCTCTTTAGAATCCACTTAGAAAGTCTGTCCGTGTTTAGGACTGGCATCACAAAGTACCAGAAACTAGGCAGCTTAGAACTGCAGGAATTTACTCTCATTTTCTGGAGGCTGAAAGTCCACATTCAAGGGGTCCGTAGGGTTAGCTCCTCCTGGGGCCCTGAGGGAGGACCCTTCCTTGCCTCTTCGAGCTTCTGATGACTCCAGGCATCCTTGGCTTGTGACTGCACCCCCCATCCCAGTCTGTATGTCTGGATCCTCTTCTAAGGACCCACGCCATTGGATCACCTACTCTAGCATGACCTCCACTTGATTACACCTGCAGAGAGCCCGTTTCCAGTTAAGGCCTCATTCGTGGGCGCTGAGAGTGAGAGCGTATTTCTTTGGGAAGACACAGTTCAGGAATCCAGCTTCCCCCTCCTTAGGCTTTAGCAGGCGCAGGGGCCCTGGAAGACGAGGCCTTTGCGTCCCGTGCATGGTGGGACCCCTGCCCCTCAGCTCTTCGGGAGGAAGCAGCTGCAGACTGGAGCCAGGCCCCGCCCCCTTGCTCAGGCTGGCCCCTCACCTCTCCCGGCCTCAGGTCCCTTGTCCATATGACAGGACCGTTGATACCAACGTCCTGCCTAAGGAGGGGGCAGTGAGCTGATGTGGGAGAGGGCAGGTGTGCAGTTGAGGACACGTCTCCATCAGCTGAGCTGGTCCTGGAACAAATTCCCTCTGGAGCGCCACACGGGGAGCTGAGTTTCATTCCGAAGGCAAGAGCTGTGCATACATCCACACAGAGAGGAGGGCAGGGCTGTGCTAAGAAGGCAGCAGACCTGGGGAAGTGCGGCGCTGCAGGTGCTGCCAGGCCGAGACCCCCTCGTGACTTGGGTTTCCGGGTCCACCTGGCCACGTGGTGCAGCTCACCGTGGAGTAGGGGGTGGTGGTGGGCCGGGCCGCCCCAGAGGGCAGGAGAGTGGGAACTAGGGCTGCCCGAGCCAGGCCTTGGAGGAGAGGGCAGACACCCCCTGCCGAGGGAGCTGGAACCGCTTAGCCTGACCCCCGCATGGCTGGTGGCTGGGATGCCTCCCCTCCAGGGGACTTGGGGGAGAGGAAATTCAGCCGGGTGGACATCCCCCAGGAGAGCTGCATCCTTCCACAGGCCCTCACTGTCCTGCAGGGCCAGGTGGCAGCTGGGCTCCTCTCCCTGAAGAAGGGGAGAAGTTGGTGTGCAGAGTGGCTTAGGCGTGGGGGGGTGGGGTGGGGAGGCTCCTGGGGAGGGGGTGACTTTGCTGGGGATGCCCCCACCTTGGCCCTTATAGGGATTGAAGGGGGGCATTTCCAGGGGAGGCCCTCACTCCCCATGCTCAAACTAGACCCCTGTGGTGGGGGTCATGCAGACTGGAGTGGGAGGGTGGTCCCATCCTTCATATCCAACAATTTCTGTTGTGTTTGTTTTTTTTTTCCAGTGTCCTCAAAAAGATTTTCTGCCAAGGTGAGCGCTTGGTCATGGACCCCCGTCTCTGGGGCCTTCACCTCTGCCCTACTGGGCTGGCAGAGGCAGGGAGGTGGGTGGTAGGGGCTGGGCAAACGCTTTTCAAGGGGCTTTTCCCATTGGTTCCCCAACCCCCACCCCAGGCTGGCTGCAGGACTGCTGGGTGACCAAGGCCTCCCCTGCCGGGCGCTGGGGCCAAGGCCATCTGTCTGCACCCCAAGTCTGCCTGGACACAGCCCACCCTGGGAAGTGACGGGAGACCCACCTGTCCTGGGGGTGGTGGTGAGGGGACTTGATGGTCTAAACTCACAGGTTTCATATTTGATTTATTTTTAAACACAAAGCAAGTGTTGCTGTTTGTTGTCGTTTAGTCACTAAGTCGTGTCTGACTCTTTGCGACCCCATGGACTGTAGCCCGCCAGGCTCCTCTGTCCATGGGGTTTCCTAGGCAAGAATACTGGAGCGGGTTGCCATGCCCTCCTCTAGGGGATCTTCCCTGCCCAGGGATCAAACCCACATCTCCTGCATTGGCAGATGGGTTGCTTACCACTGAGCCACTGGGAAGCCCACAGAGCAGGTGTTTCCTTCTTAATAAAGGAAAATAAAGAGGATTTTAAAAAGCTAGGCTACCAAACACCTACAAAACCCCCTTAGTGGGGGTTACCCCCTCTGCTTCGCAGCTGTGCTTTCCCCCGCTCACTTCATGATTCCCAGGGTTGGAGAAGGGGTGGGGGTCCCAGTGTGGAGCCCAGGGAACATGGGGGGTGGTCTTTGATGTCACCCCCCCTCCCAGGCGCAGGGCTGGGCAAAGTCAGGCAAGCTGAGAGGGCAGCTGCACTCTGCCCGCAAAGGCCAACGCTCAGTCAGAGGCCTAGGGCACTGAGGTTGCCCCTCTCCGCTGCCTGCCCCCCAGGAGGCCTTCCGGCTCCTCTACTTCACCTACCTCCACGAAGGCTTCTTGAGCCTGTGGCGCGGTAACTCGGCCACCATGGTGCGTGTGGTGCCCTACGCCGCCATCCAGTTCAGCGCACACGAGGAATACAAACGCCTCCTGGGCAGCTACTACGGCTTCCGTGGAGAGTGAGACCCCCCTTCCCCCAAAAAACCCGGCCCTCTCAGCTCTGTCACCTCACCCTGTTCTCCTGTCTTCCACCTGTTCACCATGTCAGAACTTCTTGTTTCCCCGGTCTCCCTGAACCTACATCCCAGGATGGCCACAGTCCCCGCTGTGCCCCAGAGCAGGTGGAAAGACGCCTGCCCTTATTCATTCAGACAAGCAGGGGCAAAGGCAGGCACCCGCCAAGAGACACCCCTGCCCGGCCCATCAGCTTGGCCGCCCGTTCCATCTTTTACCGCACCCCAGACCTGTGGGCACCTGGAGCCCTGGGGGCTCACCTTCGCCCCCACCCACTTTCAGGGCCCTGCCCCCTTGGCCCCGCCTCCTCGCCGGTGCGCTGGCTGGAACCACGGCCGCCTCGCTGACCTACCCGCTGGACCTGGTCAGAGCGCGGATGGCTGTGACCCCAAAGGAAATGTGAGTCTCACCCTGGTGACGTTTTCACCAAACAGGGGCTCTGTGTGTAGTGGGGTTCCCAGGAGGGCTCCCCCCACCTGGCCCCTGGGGATAGGGTCTGGGCTTCTGTCTGCAGTGGCTGATGAAGCTGTGCTGAGGCTGTGTTGCCCCGACCTCCCTGGGTTCCGCAGCTTTCCAGAAGGACAGTAACTGGGTCTCTCAGCTTGGGTGGCAGTGTGCTTCCATCAAACCCAGAGTCTCCATGTTGAGTCGAAAACACATGTGCTTAAAATGCATCTGAATAGAAAGCCAGGGGCTGAGCACAGCAAAGAGCCCAGTGGTGAAGGTGGCTTTGGGCATGCACGGCCCCCTCAAATGCCAGAACTTCTGCACGGGGGTTCTGTCGACATCCAGGCCTGCCCCCGCTGACGGGGAGGAGAGAGCATTAGTGAGCTGAGGTCTGCAGCCCCCCACCCCACCCCCACACTGCTCTGTCCTACAGGTACAGCAACATCTTCCACGTCTTCATCCGCATCTCGAGAGAAGAGGGGCTGAAGACTCTCTACCACGGATTTGTTCCGACCGTGCTGGGGGTCATTCCCTACGCCGGCCTGAGCTTCTTCACCTATGAGACCCTCAAGAGCCTGCACCGAGGTGAGGAGCGTCGGGAGGGCAGCACCTCCGCGGGGCACACACCTGTCTGTGGATGGGTGGGGAGGTGGAGGTGGATGGGGCGAGTGGAGGGAGGGGCAGGCTGGAGGCCCAGGGTCTGGATCAGGAGAAGACATAGAGCAAATAAGCCCACTGATACCTGCTACTTGGTTTGATCTGGTGGTAACAATCTGCCTTATTTGCTCCAAGTTTTTTTTTTTTTTTTAAGTTAAACAGGGTAAAGCCCAGATCCCCGGTACCCAATCCCCAGCTCGTCTCCCCTCAGCCCTGCCTCTTTATTAGGGTTCGGCTCCGGCTTTCACCTTCATTGCAAACCCTTCTGCCTGGGCTCGTGTGCAGCCTTTGTGCTGTTCCTGGTAATAGGAGGTACCTGAGTGGCTGCCTCCCGCACGTGCGTAGTGCAGCTCCGATCCGTCCTGTTTGCGGGCGGTGAGGCTGTCGGGTTTTCAGCTGACATCCAGGAGCTGTTCTCCTTGTGTGGGTGTGAGACCTCATTCTTTGCTTTACCTTTTCCACCCTCTGCTCTCCCAGTGGCCAGGCTTGCATTGGGGCCAGGCTCCCTTCCCACCTGCTCCTGGTGCTGACAAGTGCCATATGTTCTGCCAGTCTGCTGAGTGAATAGGGCGGCTCCCTGTTTTTAATCCCTAGTTTCAAACTGAAAAGAGCATGTTTTTAAAGAATCTCTATTGATCCCTTGCTGTTCCCTCCTCCCTTCAGCCAGTGGGTCCTCACACCCCCCATAGAGAGGGCACCTGTTGGGCAGGCTGGGCAGTTAGAGGGTTCGGGGCAGAGTGATATTCTTTCTTTACAAGATGGGACACAAGAATGACTGGGTCTGAGCTTGTTTTGGGTCACAGAACTTGGTTATATGATTCTTTGTGCTCTTCAGTTGTAAAAATCTTTTGGATCTCACATTTGATTAAAAACGGGGGATCAGTGGGTGAGGAAGAAGGGACGCCGAGGCCCAGGAGAGCTGGTCGGCCCTGAAGCACAGCTGTGACACTGTGTGCACGTGTGAGCGCGGTGCAGGGGGTGCGGGTGGATGCCAGCACCTCTGGCTGCCAGGGCGCCCCTTCCCAACGCCCTGACGGTCCCTCCCACCCTTCCCCCTGCAGAGTACAGCGGCCGCCCGCAGCCCTACCCCTTTGAGCGCATGATTTTCGGGGCCTGCGCCGGCCTCATAGGGCAGTCTGCCTCTTACCCGCTGGACGTGGTGCGGCGGCGCATGCAGACGGCTGGCGTCACAGGCCACCAGCGCACCTCCATCGTGCGCACGATGCGCACCATCGTGCGGGAGGAGGGCGTGGTGCGCGGCCTCTACAAAGGCCTGAGCATGAACTGGCTCAAGGGTCCCATCGCCGTGGGCATCAGCTTCACCACCTTCGACCTCATGCAGATCCTGCTGCGACACCTGCAGAGCTAGGGGCGGGTGGGGTCGGCCGCGCTTGAGCTTCAGTTGGCGGTGGGCCGCTGACTCCTTCCGTGTCTGAGTCCAGGGAGCAAAGATGTGCTGGGTTCCACCCAGAAGGCGCACGGATGCGCCTTGTGGAACAAGCTGGGGGCCTGGGGGGCCTGAGCTCAGTGCGGCCCAGGTCTGAGGGGAAAGCCCGGGGCCCTTGTACGTCGTTGGGACTGGGGGCGGGGTTCTCACGCCCTCCTCTTCCGGCCTCAGCTGGGCTGGGGCTGCCGCTGGAGGTGTTCGCCGGGAACGCCCTGAGTTGGGGCGTGGCCAGCGCTGCCTCCTAGGGTGTTGTTTGCCCTTGGACAGGCTCCTGGTTCTAGGGACCTGGTCCCCACTAGGCTCAGAGCCAGACCTCGCCTGCCCCTTGCTGTTCTGAGTATGTGTTCTTGGGCGGGGGTAGGAGGGGGTGGGGGGAGCCCCAGAGAGGGTGAGGCCAAGGCCTGGCCTCCATGAGACCAGCCTTCTGCTCAGCTGTAGCTCCGGGTGCAGGCTCCCACCCTGCCCCGCCTTTCCTGCTTTCACCACTATTTCCCAGGTGACTTGTCCCTCCCCAGAGCCTGAGGCTTCTCCCAAGAGTGTTACCCTGATCGCAGACTCCTGATCCCAGGTCCCAGAGTTGGGTCTTCCCCTCTGTTACCCCACTCCCACCCAGTTTGTACGGTTCCCAGGAGGGTCATGCCTCCAGGCAGCAGGGTTTGAGAAATCGCCATGTGTTTGGGTCTGAGTCCCAACCTGGAGACATCTGCCTGGATTGCCAGGAAGCTCTCGGCCCTGCTCCACTGGCTGCAGTAACGGAGGCTGGGCCTCAGGCCCTGACCCTCTGCCCCTAGGCGTGGGGACTCCTGGGGGGGGGGGACCCATGGCATCTGGCACATTGTGGGCGCCCCCCCCCCCAGCAGTGACTTGGCTGGGACCTGGGGCAGTTTAAGGCCTGTGGGGTTGTCTGATTTCCTGTGAATGGAGAACACAGAGGCAGCTGGCAGCCTTGATTCTCCCAGAGTGGAGCCCGAGACCATCTGGGCTGTGGGGCAGGACGCTCGAGAGAGTCAGGCCCCCAGGGCGCTGGTCCCACAGAGCCCCCAGGGCCCACCAGGAACCACAGGGGCTCAGAAACACGTTTTCTAATGATGTTTGGAATTTGATTTTTGCTTTTGTTTTTCAATCCGGCTGGCCCTGGGTCTAGACACCGTAAACCCTAACCAGTCCAGTCTGGTTCCAGGACCTGGACAAGGAGAGGGCCAGTTTCCCAGTGGGCTTACTAGCCGTGAGGTGTGAGAGTCTGAGAGGGTGTGTCTCCGCCACACGTGCATTTCCAGTTGTGACTTCCACTTCCTCCTTTTATTCTGTCCTGTTTCCATTTTTCTTGCCTTAGTCCCCTGGGTGGGAAGACCCCTCCTTCTGTCCTTCCTGCATGTCTCCACCAGCCAACCCCAGTCTTATTCCCAGACTCTTGTTCCCAGGGGGCCCGAGCTGTCCTGTTGGGTAAATGTCACACCCACCTTCTCTCCCAGCCTTGCCCAGCGCTCAGGAGAGGCAGGGGCACCCCTCACAGGGAGACGGGATGGGAACGTAAGGTGCCCAGGCTGGGGGTCCACCCCTGGTGGGTGAGACCAAATGGATGTTTAGGCAGGGCCCTCCCTGAGCTGCAGGCTGGGCAGGAGCAGGGAGGGCCCCCAGGGTTCCCGGCCCCAGTGCGGCTCTCTCCAGGGTGGCTCCCAGCCAAGCACACCTCGGCAGCGCCGACGCCCCTCACCCCCCGAGCCCTGCACACAGCTGGACCTTTGCCCTTGGCAGTCATACCCCTCTCACTGTTGCCTGGCCTGATTTGGAGTTACATTTTGATGCCATGAAGACACTTTGTTTATATATAATGTTTATATATTTTAAAGATTTGTGCCAAGAGAGTATATTTAATAAAAATCAAAATGATTTTTTTTCTCCTGCCCATATCTCTTCTTCAGCTCTGATCCTCATTCCCTAGGAACCAAAAACATGGTTGAAGTTATTTTGACAGATTGTTGAATAACCTTTTTTTTTTTAAATGTAACAGCTGTATGGATTGTTAATCCCGACCTTGATTTGGTCAGGATTTGCTAGAAAATGCAAACTGCATGAGGAGTTTACCATGAGAAGTAGGTCTGGCTTCCTGTTCCCTTTGCAGGGACATCTCCTGTGGCCAGTGCCCCTAGGAGAGATCCTGTGTGCACACACTTGTCCCTTTGGGTCCGTCAGTCGGGACGGGCTGTGACCATCAGCAAGCACTGCCCCAGAGCCCCACGGTTTCCTGGAGCCCTGGGTCTGCTCTGTGGAGGCTGAGGCCACCAGAGGGCTCCCAGGGGCCCCTGAGACTCGCCTCACCTGCAGCTCATCGTGTAGAATGACTGGCAGCACCCACCCAGACCGAGACCAGGAGCAGGAGCCTCCGTGGGCCGGGGAGAGATGGGGCCAGGTGAGCGCACGTGCACAGAGGCCAACTAGGCCCAGGACTGCGCTGAGCTGCTCTGCGCGCTGCATTCAGCCAGCCGAATTTCTTGCGGGTCAGTAGCTGTCGAATACAGGATGCGTTTAGCAGCAGTTTAGTGTTCCCCAGGGGGATGGCCTGTGATGAGATCCACCCATCCCTTATTGACCAACAGCTAGGTTGTTACTGAGTTGTTGCCACCACAACCTGGTCAGTGGCTCCTGGGGGTTCCTGAATTTCCCCCCACATCCATCCTAACTTCTGGTCCGTACCATTTCTCACACCATCTCCTGAGCCTGAGGGGTGAGGTCGGCCCCTCCTCACCTCCAACATTGTGCCATCCCGTGATATACAGAGGTGAGCTCTTGACCCCATCTGGACCTGTGACAATAAAGATGTTTGCTAACCACTTCCAGGGAGACCTTCGAGACGCACCCTCCCTCTTCCACTGGCCCAGGAGCTAAAACCCTGACCCTGGGTGGTTGCTGGCGCTATATTGTGACTGCAAGGTAGGAACCAATCCCAGGGTGAAGACGCCACTGCAGAAAGAGGAGCAGAGGGACTTTCCTGGTGGCCCAGTGGTTAAGACTCCACAGTCCCAGTGCAAGGGGGCCCAGGTTCAACCCCTGGTCAGGGAACTAGATCCCACAGGCCACAACTAAGACCTGACTTGGTCAAATAAATTTTGTGTTTTTTTTAAAGTAGAGCAGAGATGCGCAGAGAAATTGGATTTCTTGGTGACACTGTTTGGGATGCTATATTCAGCTTTACCCGAAACCAAACTGCCTCTCAGCTTCCAACAACACAAGTCATCTTATTCTCTATTTAAAACAGAGTTGAATTTCCTGGTCCTTTCCGACACAAACCTCCTTGTATGTACCTCTCTGAGCTCATAAGGTAGTGTTCGTGTAGCCTAAGTTTATAGGAATGAAATTGCTGGGTGAATATCAGGGATATGTTAATAGTATAGTTGATGCTGGTGGCAAGCCTGGCATTCATGGTTCCCACCCTGTTTTTAACTGTAAGTCACTTGGAGCCAGCCTAGGGTTCCCCGCTGGAACGCAGTCCAGGAGCCAGTGACTGGACCGCTGAAGGGTGTGTGATGCAGCCCCTCAACACCGGCGTGGGGCCACTCTAAGGCTGCGCACTGTGCTTTTCCCCCTGAGGTCCCAGCAGGACCCAGCCCAGATTGCCCAGAGTCACTGGCTCACTGGCGCTCCCTGCTGGCTTCTTTCCTCCCTGTCTCAGATCCCTACCCTCCTAGAGGCTTCCTGAAGTCACCTCTCAGGTGAGGTCCCTGAGTCTTAGAGACAGGGTCATCTTTGGGGGGAAATCTATCCCAAGATGAATAGAAACATCAGCTATTCCTGCAGAGATTGTGTCCATATACACCACGTGCCCTCGGTGTCTGAGTTTCCGATGGCCACCCTAACAGAGTACTATGGACTGAGTGGCTTAAAATAACAGAACTTAATTTTGTCAAAGTTGGAAGCCAAAGGTCCAAAATCAAAGTGTTGGCAGGTTTGGTTCTGAGGGCCGGGAGGGAGGGATGTGTTCTAGATCTGTTACTGAGTTCTGACTGACTGACTTCTTCCTGTGTCTTCCCCCTTGTCTTTGCTCTGTGCTAGTGTAAGCAGATAAGTTAGGGGCTTCCAGGAGAAAGAGAACCAGGAATGGCTCTCTTGACATAAGAGAAGCCATTTTGGCCTAAGCCACTTTGTGGCCTAAGCCAGGCTGCAGTGCTTACCCTTGAACAGGTCTCAGTAATTAATGATCTTAAGGGAACAAAGGAAGGCGGGAACAGAGAAAAGGCAGTCAAACAACAGTGTAGCAATAAAGCAGAGTCCTAGTTCCACCTCTTTAAACACATGTTTAATTGATGTTGATTTATAGTATCATATCATGTAAGTTTCAGCTGTGCCGCACAGAATATGTATATTCTTTTTCAGATTCTTTTCCCTATAATAATATATCTTCGAGTTCTGCAGGAACTAAGGCCCCCAAGCAGGTTGAGGGTGGGATGACTGATTCTTCTGACTTCAGTCAACTAAAGCTTGGACTCTGTGGACCTGTGCCCCAGTTCTATGCTGAATTCTCCTCTGCTCAAGCCCCTTCATGAATATACGTGTACCCTGAGCTTAAAACTTCCCCAGTTTTGCTGTTCAGGGAGACGCTGCTTTGGGAAAGATCCCGAGTGTTTCCCTTCCTTGCTGAAAGCCAACAGCAGCCCTTCCTTTCGTTCATTTTCGGCTTGGTCGTGTCATTTGGCTCAACACCTGACAAGAGCTGAACCTAGTTTTCAGGTAACACAAGTTCAGGTCCAAATTTCCTCTTGTAAAAATAATTTTTTTTTCCTCTTGTAAGGATACTAGTCCTACTGGATCAGGGCCCACCCTATCAACCTCATTTTTTAAAAATTATCTGTTATTTGTTTTTTGCTGCACTGCATCTTCACTGTTGCACCCGGGCTTTCTCAATTGTGGTGAGCAGGGGCTACTCTTCGTTGGGGTGGCTGTTTTTGTGGCAGAGCATGGGCTCTAAGTGCCCAGGCTCAGTAGTTGCAGCACACGGGTTTAGCTGCTCCACGACATGTGGGATCCTCTCGGACCAGGAATCAAACCTGTGTCTCCTGCACTGGCAGGTGGATTCTTAACCACTGGACCATTAGTGAAGTCTCCAACCTCATTTCAGCGTAATCACTTTTAATCCCTATCTCCAAATACAATCACATCCTGAAGTCCTGGGGGTTAGGAGGAAGACACAATTCAGATCATAAACACCAGCCCTTTTGATCTTCCATAATCTGACAAGTTAAAAAAAATAGCATGTCACGATTTAACACTACCTGCTTTTTTGTCTCTCCCCGGAGTCCATCTGAGATCGTTCCTTGTAAGAAGAAATCAATTCTTTTCGTGTAGTTTCCCCAGTTTATTTACTTGTTCCCGTGTCAGCTTTCTACCAGGGCTTCGCTTCTTCCTTCCAGGCCTTTGCTAAGCTCTTCCTTCATCATTCTCCTCACTCAGCAATGTAGGCCCTCCGTAGACGCTGGGCCCCCACCCACCCTGCCACAACATGCAGAAAGCTGCCTCCCAAACCACTTGAATCCTGTTTGTTAAAAGCGGCTAGCTCCTTTATTTGTTCAGAAGAGTGCCCCTCCGACGCCGCAGACGCCCCCTGCAGTCAAACTGGGCAAACAGCCTTCTGGGAACAGTGGCCAGCCGTGGGACCCTCTGGGGCTGGGTCTGGGGAGGCGGTTTCGAGGCAGAAGCTCAGCGTCCAAGGCTGGGCCCACGGCTCAGGCACTGTGGTGAAGGGGCAGCCGCGCAGCGGGAACTCCCGAGAGCGCCTTGCACCTGCGGACACCGAGGGGGTGAGCCGGGCCCCGCTGGCCCACGACCGAACCCGGGACCACAGGAGTGTCTGCAAGAGGGCTACTAGCCCGCCAGATGCTGGTGGAAGTACAGGCCGAAGAGGCTAGAGAGCAGTTGGCAGGCGGCGATCCACCAGATGAGAAAGGCGAGGACTCCGCGGAGGAAGAGGGGCGTGAGCAGACTGCCCAGGGCCCCGGCGATCAGGGCTGCAGTCTGCTGGGCCTCATCCTCCTCGGGGCCGACCGGGCCATCGTGGGCTGAAGGCGGGGTGGGGGACAGTGTGGGGACCGGGCCCAGGCCCCAGGAGTAGCCGCCTGCAAGAAGAGGGTAGAGGGAGGGGCGGGTGGAGGTACAGGCGGTGCTGGCCTCCGGGACCCCAGACCCCGGCTGGCAGTCACCCGCCCCGTCCCAGGCTCTACCCGCACCCCATCTTCGGTCCCCACTCGAGGCTTCGCCTCGCTCTCTCCAGCCTCTGCCCCCTCCCTCATCGCCAGGCCTCGCCGTCACCTCGATCCGTCACCTCGATCCATTCCCGGCCATGCCCGCCGCTCACACACCCCATTGCAACCCCAGCCCCGAGCCCCGCCCTGATCTAACTCCAGACCCCGCCCCCTGGGCCCGCCCCACCGCGCTCCCGCCCAGGCCGGTTCTTCTCACCCAGGGTCTTCAGCAGCAGCGTGCAGTTGAGCGTGAGGATGAGCGGAGTCAAGTACTGCAGGCTCACAACCGTCACGTAGCAGTACACCCGCACCACCTGGGGGGCAGGTAGCAGTGGCTGCAGCCGGGGACCTTCGCGCTCCGGGTAACCTCAGGCCCCAGGGGCCAGGGGCCCACACCCCGAGCCCCGGATTCCCTCCCCGCCATCGTTGGTACCCGCCGCTGGATCTCTCGGGCCTCGATGCGGCCGGCCTCCCGCCGCAGCTGCTCCACGCGGGCCTTGGCCAGGCACAGGTAGGCCTGCAGGTGGGGCCGGGTCACCGCCAGCCGCAGCAGGCACAGTACCACCAGCACCCAGAGGCGCAGTGAGTCGAAGGCGGAGTCAGACAGCCTGTGCCGAGAGGGGCGACGACGGGGCTAGTGAAGCCGTCCTCGGTCCCAGGACCCTCCCGCAGGACCCAGGGCTCCTCCCTTAGCCTCAGAGTACGGAGTACCCAGAGGGGGCCCCAGCTGCCCGGCCTCCCAGCCCCACTGCCATACTCACAGAGAGAAGGACATGCGCCCCAAGGGAGCCTGGTGCAGGAAGTCCCGCGCCATGGGCTTGGTCCAGAGCCATAGGACAAACAGGGGGGACAGGAAACTGGTGTGCAGGAGGAACCTGAGGGCAAGGGCACGGAGCTGGTAGGCAAGGACACCCACCGCCCCCCTTGCACCCCGCTCCAGGCTCCCAAACCCCTCACCCAGCCGGTCCCCCACGTAACTGCAGCATGGGCCGGTCTTCAGACATGGTCAGTGCATCATGGTGGGTCTGGGCCAGTCGCAGGCCTGGGAAGGTGAGGAAGGCACCCAGCATGGAGCCCACCACCGCCAGCCCCACGCGGATGGCCAGCTTGACCAGGGGAAGACTGGGGGAAAGAGAGGGGTCAGGGGGCTCCTGCGGCAGGCCCGCACCCTGTGTGCAGGTCGCAGCCTGCCGCGGCTCTCCCTCCCTTCCCAGGACTCACGCCCAGTCCCAGCCTTGCATCTTCAGAAGCGGCTCCAAGTTCTGGGACATACTGTCCAGGCCTGGGGAAGACAGAAAGAGGGCAGTGTCCAGTAGGCCCCCGGGGCCCAGGGCCCGCTCTGCCTCACCTCCCAGATGTCCATTCGCTCCCCAGGTGAGAACGCACTGGTGACAGCCTGGCCCTGCGACAAGCACTGTTCCCCAGGCTTGTGCAGCTCAGGAGGATGTGCAGCCCAGGAGGATGTGCTAGGCAGACACTAGGGGACACGGGGGCACAGGGCACTGAGCCTGAGCTTCCTGGATGCTGGCGGGTCATGAAGGGCTCCACAGGAGAAAACCAACGTCCCGAGAAGAATTCTCAGTTCAGGCCCCCACATTTCCCATAGAGTAGAAGCAAATAAATATGAGCTCACAACCAAAATCACCAGACACATAAGGAAACAAATCATCAAAGTGAATCAGCAGAAGAAAAAAAAAAGATAAGCTTAAATTCCAAAGACTTCAGAAACTGGTATTATAAATTCTGTGTGAAGTGACTGAGGGAAAGTAAAAGCTGGAGTCACAGAACAGGTGACATGAGACTACCTCAGAGGACCGAGTGGATTTGCAAAGGAACCAATTAAGCTCTTCCAAAAGGAAAACATAATTACTGAAATGATACTAGAAACAGCCCAAGGAATTAACTGATGAATTGGATCTGAAGAAATCACTCAGATTCCAACTCAGAAAGACAAGAAGGTGTGAAATATGAAGGGAGATTAGGAGACAAGGAGGACACAATAGAAAATTCAATACAGGTTCAGTCAGAGTCCCAAAGCGAGAGGAGAGAGAGAATGAAGGAGAAGAGATATTGGAAGTGAATGACTGAAAAGTCTGCAGAATGCATGATACATACAAAGTATATAAAACCAGATAAATACAAAGACATCCATACCTAGACACACTGTGGTGAAACTGCGGAATACCGAACACACAGAACTCAGAGCAGTCAGAAGTCCTACCTAAAAGGAAGGACAATTAATCTGGCAGTCACTCTCAACAGCAACAGCAGAAAAGAACAAATAGAAAGTGAAAATGTAAGATGGTAGAAACAAGGCCAAAAAGGTCAGAAATCACAATAAATGTAAGTGGATTAAACTTGAAGCTAAATGATACAGCCTGTCAGACTTGACTGTGTTTTACAGTAGACATATCTCAACATGAGGTCACTGGAAGGTTAAAAGTAAAGTACTAGTCAAAAGAAAGGTAGTACTGTAAATTTGAAAGTTGCTAAGTGAGTAGATCTTAAAATTCTCATCACAAGAAAAAAAATGTGTAACTATGTGGGGTGATGGTTGTTAATTAGACTTATTGTGGTGATCATTTTGCAATACACACAAGTATTGAACCATGTTCTACATCTGAAACTAATATAATGTTATATGTCAATTATATCTCAATTTAGAAAGAAAGGAAGGAAGAAAGCAGCTGAAAAGACTATATTGACCCAGACAAACTAGGCTAAGATGGAAGTAAGTCAGAAGGGGTCAATACATCATGAAAAAAAATGGCTGATTTGCCAGGAAGATGTAGCATTTTTCAACCTGTAAACATCTTGTCAATTAGCTTCAAAATATATAAAGAAAACACTGACAGAACTTCAAAGAGAAATTAAGACTTCCACCATCCCAGAAGTCTGGGGCTTCCCAGGTGGCACTAGTGGTAAAGAACCCACCTGCCACTGCAGAAGACACAAGAGAGGAGGATTCCATCCCTGGGTTGGGAAGAGCCCCTGGAGGAGGGCATGGCAACCCACTCCGGTATTCTTGCCCGGAGAATCCCACGGACAGAGGAGCCTGGAGGATTATAGTCCATAGGGTCACAGAGAGTCGGACATGACTGGAGCGACTTAGCATGGCACAGCACCATCCCAGAGGGAGATTAACCCTTTTTGTTTCTGATATAATCAGAAGATGGAAAGATGGGAATTTGAATTTATTGGACACAGAGAGGAAGAGAATATATGTTAATCAAGAATACCCAGAGCACTCTACAAGGCCAATTAATCAACAAAGGAGGCAAGAATACACAATGGGAAGAGACAGCCTCTTCAATAAATGATGCTGGGAAAACCGGACAGCTACATGCCAAAAAACCAAACTGGGTTACTTCCTCACATCATATATAAAAATAAACTCAAAATGGATTAAAGACTTGAATGTAAGCCGTGAGACCAAAAGAATCCTAGAAGAAAACATAGGTGCTACACACTTTGACATTGGTCTTAGCAATATTTTTTGAACATGTATCTTCAGGCAAGGCAAGCAAAAGCAAAAATAAGCAAATGGGACTATATTAAACTAAAAAGATTTTGCACCGTGAAAGAAACTATCGACAAAACAAAAAGGCAGCCTACTGAATGGGAGAGGTAGATTCATGAGTATTTACATTATTTGGCTTTGTAATTTATATATCTGTTCTCATATATATATATATATTTACATAATTTAAAAATTGAAAGGAAGTATTGGTGATAACAAAGCTCAAGGAGTCAGCAGGGTCATGCGGGCCATGGTGAGGATTTTTATCTTTATCCAAAGACCATTAGAGTCTGGTGTTGGGCAGAACAGTGATCCAAATTATGTTTTTAAAAGATCATTCAAGAAGCAGAAAAAAAAAATCAAAACAAAAATGAGAAACTGAAAAAAAAATGTACAACTCCTATCACACATAAAGGCTGATTTCCTTAATATATGAAGAGCTCCTACAAATCAATAAAATAATGGTCAACAACCCAGTAGAAAACTGGGCAAAAGAACAAATCCTTCCCAGAAGGGAAATAGAAATGGCTCTTCAACACATGGAAAGATGCCGATCCTCACTTACATTTTCACCCATCAGATCCCCCGAGACAAAAGTGTCTGAGGAAATACATTGGCGAGGATATGGGGATATGTATGTTCACACACCTCTTTCTGATGGGCAATTTTCCAACAACATTATTAAAATTACACGTGCACTTTCTTGCACAGGGTCACAAGCAGAAGGTTGCTCCTGTGCAACACTGTTGTATAATAGCATGGCTTTGTGCAACAGCATTTAACAGGAGAAAGACTTAAATGTCCATAAATTGAGACCTAGGTAAATAATTACAGAAAATTCATAAAGTTACAAAATGCAGTATCGAATTACTGTTACTGTGTCACTGTAACATTCTATTACTGTATGTGCCATCTAGGGACAACCTCCAGTACTTATTATTTTTTTTTAAGTACAGCTAATTAACACTGTTGTGTTAATTTCAGGTATACAGCAAAGTGGTTCAGATATGTATACAAAAATCTATTCTATTTCAGATTCATTTCCACAATAGGCTATTACAAGACACTGCATATAGCTCCTTGTGCTATACAGTAAGTCCTTGTTGCTTATCTATTTTATATATAACAGTGTGTCTATGTTAATCCCAAATTCCTAACCTATCTGCCCCTCCCCATCCCCTTTGGTAACTCTAAGTTTGTTTTCTGTGCCTGTAAGGTTTTGTTGTTTTTTTTTTGTAAATAAGTTCATTTATATCATCTTTTAAGATTCCACATATAAGTAGTATCATACACTATGTCTTCCTTTGTCTGACTTACTGCACTTAATATGATAATAATATTGTTTTTAAGAGAAAAAGACAAGGTGTAGAGCCATGTACGCTGTCTTATGTGAATAAGGCAATGTGGCACCCTAGATTTCCTCTGGGGAGGAGAACCAGTGTGGAAGGATGATTTTATTCTATATCCTCTTGTACTTTATGAATATTACTCTATATATCTATTTCCTCTCCCAAATTGAACTAGAGTGGGTAAATAGTAAATCACCATGGCTGCTGGGCAGAGGACAGCCTGGGGAGCAGAAGGGCCCGGGGAAAGTCCCGGCGCAGGCCCCCATCGGTGAGAGGGGTGTCCCCTCTCCCCAAAGCCCAAGGGGGCACGCAGGTGCCGAGCACCCGCGGAGACTGCCCCGGCCCCAGGGCTCCCTCCTTCACCTTCTGCATGGAGGTGAAAAGGCACTCACAGCCACCCTCACCAGCTTACACGAGGAAGTGATGCGGTGGCGCCCCAGGCCCCGGACGCACGCACCTGGCTCCAGGCCCAGCTCCAGCGTCTCCTCCCGCACCACCTGCACCAGCATGGCCAGCAGCAGGAAGAGGAAGGCGAAGGTGAGGCAGACGGAGCGCTCGCCTCCCTCCTCCGCGCTGAAGTACAGCCGGGTCACCGTCAGGAACACCTTGCTGCAGCAGGGCTAAGGAGGCCTCGGGTGTCTGTAGTGACCCCCCCACCCCATCCTCCAACCGCAGCCAGTGACCCCCAACTCCAGACCACAAACGTGGAAGTTCAGGTTCAGAGTCCTGGAGAGCAGGGCCGTGATAAAGAAGACAGACGCTGGGAAAGCCCAGGACACAAGGCTCACTACTCTTCAGGCCTGGGTTACCGGACAGCGAGTGAGCCCGAGCCAGGCCTCCAGCTTGGCCTCATCACACTGCCTGTGGTCAGGTAGAAATGGCCAGCACGGGCTTCCCTGGTGGTCCAGTGGTTAAGAAGCCACCTGCCAATGCAGGAGGCACGATATCCTGTCTGGGAAGATCCCACATGCAATGGAGCAACTCAGCCTGTGCTCCACAACTACTGAGCCCACACTCTAGAGCCTGAGAGCTACAACGAGTGGTACCCATGTGCCTGGAGCCCGTGCTCCCCACAGGAGAAGCCCCTGCAGTGAGAAGCCCAAGCACCACAACCAAGAGTAGCCCCCGTGCTTCCCCGGTAGTACAGTGGTTACGACTCTGCCTACCAATGCTGAGGACAGGGGTTCGATCCTTGGTCTGGGAAGATCCCACAAGGCTTAAGACAATTTAGCCCACAACTACTGAGCCCACGGGCTGCAAGCACTGAAGCCCTCGTACCCGAGAGCCTGTGATCCACAGCAAGAGAACCTCCTGCTCACTCATCTAGAGAGAAAAGCCCGCCTGCGACAACAAAGACCCAGCGAAGCCAAAAGTAAATACTAACAACCAAGGAAAAAGCACTGGCCACCAACTCGCTCTTCAGGTCAAGTCTCCCTTACCCACACGGCCTCCCGGCTGCGTTCACAGGTCCTGTTTCCTGCTCCTCCGAGAGGCTGCCTTCTATCTCTAACCTCTCCTGAGAGAGACTTTCCAGAATCAGTAGTGTGGGTTTCAAGATGGGCTGCCTTTCTTCGCAACCAGGGCTTTCCAGAACCAGTGGTGTGGGTTTCAAGATGGGCTTCCTTTCTTCGCAACCCCATTCCACAAGGACACCGCCTCCAACTTGGGTCCTCAAAGTCACAGTTTCGCCTCTGTTCTCTATGCAGCTTAGTAAAGACGATTAGAGAGAGGTGTCTCTTTGCCAGCCCCTGCATCTACCCTGGCCTGTGAGCTGCTTTGACCCAGAGAATGGACAGGGATGGGGTGGACCGACTTCAGGCCAAGCATTAGGGGGCCTGCAGAGCTGCTCTGGGTGAGGAAGCCTGCTCTAACCTGGAGCAGAGATGAAGCAACCCAGCTGAAACCCGGCCAGGAAAACAAATAAAATGGCGATTGCTTTACCCCCACCGAGTTTTGGGCAGGTTTACCGCACAGCAGTCGGTAACTGATGTGCCAGTTTAGTGGGGAGAAGGAGCCTCAGATCCAGCTTCCGGGGGCCTCCACCTCCCCCAGCAGGAGAAAGGATACACAGAGAAAGCGATGGTGAGCAGACACCAGAATACGGCGATGTTGGTCTCCTTGGCTGGGCCCAGCATGTAGTAGTAGGCCTCCGTGAAGAGGTACACACCGCCTGAGTACACGGCGAAGTCCACAAACCACTGGTACTCCAGGAAGAAGCGCAGGACTGCAGAGAGCACGCCACTCAGCCCCCGGTGTAGCCCGCCCCGGAGGCCCCCACCAACTCCACCAGGGTGTGTGACGGGGGTGGGGACCCAGCCCACTCAGCCCCCAGCGTAGCCCGCCCAGGAGGCCCCCACCAACTCCACCAGGGTGTGTGGGGGGTGGGCACCCAGCTGTTACCAAGTGCATCGACAGCTGTGAGCGGACAGGTCTGCAGCTGGAACGGAGCGTCTCGGGGCACAGATAACGGCTTCTCCTCACTACAGCCGTTGGCCCACCTGGGAGCAGGGGAGATGAGCGGGAATCGCGTCGGCAGCCTCCGTTTTCCCCTGCCCAGGGAGCCATGGGGGCATCCTCCACCCCAGCTTGGGAGGCTCTAGTGTCTAGAGGGTACCTTCACCCCAGCCTGGGTGTCCTCTGAATGCTGGGGGTAGCCACCACCCACCACAGGGCTGTCCCCGAGCAAACTTCCAATGAGCATTGGAAGCCAACGGAAGGCAAAGAGTGAAAGGCAGCGACCACCTCCTCAGCCTGGGGTGTTCCCAGTTCTCCTGGGGTGTCTCCAACTTGCCTGTGCCCAGAGCAGTGCCTGGAGGTGTGCAGGGCAGGCGCTGTGCCCTCAGGGTCTGCTCTGGAAGGGAGCCACTGACCTCAGGCTGGGGGTTCACTCACCGCTCCTTCCTGCCTCTGGGCTTCTGCTTCCCTGCCAGGGCCCGCAGCTCTTCCTCCGTAGGGTGCTTGTATCGGAAGAGACTGAAGGCAAACAGAGGCCGTCAGGAAAGCCTGGGCATGGAGGGGATCAGTGTGGTGAACCTCAAAAGCTGAGACTGCAGAGGGAAGACTGGCCCTGATAAGCCTGGGACAGGATGGGCAGGTGTCATCGAAGGTCAAAGGAAGGCGGGGGAGGTGGGCTGGGGGTCGACAGGAGAGTGCAGCAGGGGTCCTAGACACCCTAGAATCTTCTGGCTAACTCTCCTGGTGGAACTGGCATGTGAATTGTCCTGGGAAGAGAGTTCACAATTGCCCCTGGGTTTTCAAAAAGGGTCCAAGACCCAAACCCTGACAAAGAACTTTAGGAAGTAAGATCTATAGGTAGAGGAGGGAGAAAGGGGAGCAGGAGTCGAGGAGCAGCTACTCCTTTGAGTGTGGAGATGGTCTCAGCGATGTGTACAATCTGTCAAAACTGATCCAACTGTGTGCTTGCAATTATTGGGTCAATTATCTCAGTAAAGTTCTTTAAAAAACCCTCGCCTTACAGGGCGTGAGGCGGGGCTGGGGAAACAAGGGGGCGGAGCCTTTGGGGTCCCGCCCACCGCCCGGGGGAGGGGCGTGGCTCACCTGCCATTGCAGAGCAGCCAGCGCGCGAAGGAGCAGTGCGGTGCCAGCCTATGCATGAGGGTGGCAGTGAGCAGGGTCACCACCAGCTGCACTCCAAGGACCGCCTGCGGGGAGGAGACGTGAAAGGCAGTGCCTGCCAGAGGGTCACAAGCTCACCTTCGAAAACCCGGCTATTTATAGAGAGACGCTGAAACTGAAGCCAGGTGGGGGAGGGAGGCCCTCCCTGGCTCCAGCTGCTACTTGGGGAAGGGTCCGAGGGTGGGCTCCCAACCCTGGGAGCCCCAGCAAGGCGCGGGTCCTGGCAGGGGTGTGCGGTGGCGGAGAGCACGTGCTGGAGCAGAGACTGGGGCTCAATATCCTCCTGTGCTAAGGATTTAAGGTAACAATCTCCCTGAGCCTCAGTTTCCTCATCTGGAAATGGGGTGCTTCCTTTTTGTTTCACATACTCTCACGACCACCTCCGGGACCTACAGCGAGCCGGGCACACCCAGTGAAAGCGACTCCTCTCCCGGGGTACCGCCCCGCCCCCACCCCCCGCCACGCACCAACTGTGTCTCAGCTGAACTTCCAGCTTCACTGTTCACCCAGCTGACTCTATCCCCCACGTCTTTCTCCATCTGAAATTATCCCTGAAAATTGAAATCATCCTTTCTCCCTCTCCCCTTCCTCTGTAATCAACCAAAGAGAAAAGAGGTCTGGTCTATTTCTGGCCACTACCTGTTTCAGGATTAACACTTACACATTTGAGTGGGATGAATTTTTTTAATTAGGAATTTTTTCTCACCGAGTGCTACTAACAACATTTTAAACATATTTCCATATATGTTTATGGAACATAAACAAGCATAACAAATTTCCATATACTTATTTTAAAATATTTTAGAAAAAAAATGTTTCTGGTAATCAGTCTGAAGATGGGTTTTCCTGCGTGAATGTAGTAAATAACCATTTGCTAATAGTGCTAAATCACTCAGTCATGTTTGAATTTTTGTGACCCCATGGACTGTAGCCCACCAGGCTCCTCTGTCCCTGGGATTTCCCAGCCAAGAATACTGGAGTGGATTGCCATTTCCTCGGCCAGGGGATCTTCCCGACCCAGGGATGGAACTCCCATCTTTTTTGTCTCCAGCATTGCCAGGTGGACGGAGAAGGCAATGGCACCCCACTCCAGTACTCTTGCCCGGCAAATCCCATGGACCGAGGAGCCTGGTAGGCTGCAGTCCATGGGGTCGCTAGGAGTCGGACACGACTGAGCGACTTCACTTTCACTTTTCACTTTCATGCATTGGAGAAGGAAATGGCAACCCACTCCAGTGTTCTTGCCTGGAGAATCCCAGGGACGGGGTTGCCTGGTGGGCTGCCATCTCTGGGGTCGCACAGAGTCGGACACGACTGAAGCGACTTAGCAGCAGCATTGCCAGGTGGGTTCTTTAACAGTAGCGCCATCTGGGAAGCCGGCTCGCTAATTATGTAAAATAAAGTGCTCAGGAAGGCTGTCAGCTACTATTATGGTATTAACAACTAAATGAAATAAAGATTATGTTAATGTTAAAACTAATTATTAAAATTATCCTTTAATCAGGCCCAAATAAGCTAACTTCAATAGGAAAAGCTCTAGAATGTGATGGCTATCAGGCTTAGCCCTGTAATTCAGAATGACTGTTGAGAAATTCATCTTTAAAATTAAAGGACTATTAGGATATTTTCTCTATGTTGTGACTTGTAAACTGAGACCAGGAGTATTTTTTCAGTAAGGAGGTGGGGCATCATCTTTCTGGTCTCACTGCTCACCCTTACCCCCACCCAAGTGCAGACTGGTTAGCAGGCATTAATGACCAAGAGCCCAGTGGGCCGGCTTGGAGCCCGTGAGCGGGCTCTCTGAACCGCCCGCCCTTCCCGACCTTCCTCGTGGACCCCGTCCTCCACTCCTCCCTAGGAAATCCAGCACCTCCTAGCAGCTGCTCTCCAGTCTCCCTAGCTCTCCAGACACCTCTCCCTTGTGACCCATCCCCTGGCAGGGTTTTAACCACCGTCACAGCCCAGCACGACTCCAGCCCACCGGCATCTCCAGCCAAGATCTCTCTGCTGAGCTCGCAGACCATGCCTCCCCCAGGCCCTTCCCTGGAGACCCCAGCACCCACCCATCCCTCCCCCGGACACGGCTCCTCCAGGCAGCCCAGGACCTTCCCAGTCTCACAAATGAACGTCCAGCTCCACTTCTCAGCCCGCAAGGCCCGGAGGACCCTGCTCGGGACCAACCTGCCTCACTGCCCAGCTCTCTCCCCCAACACCCTCTGCACCCAACCATTCGGGTCTCAGAGACACTCCCAGACCCCAAGGCTCTCCTTCGCTAACCCCATTACCCTGACACCTCTCAGGGAGGAGACCCATGGTTCAAACTGTGATCCCAGCACCTGGGAGAGGAAGAGAAGAAGAGAGAAAGAGAGGAAGAGAAGAGAAGGAAGGCATGCATCCCCCAACCTAAGGCTCCCAAGGTCCATCCAATGATGTTTCTCATGTCCCTCCCCCCACAGCTCTGGTCTTAGGGTCCACGCTCTGCAGATCTCCAAAGATCTCTGGAGCCTCCCATGACCCCATGTCCCTCCTCTGCTCAAACCCCTTCCCTAGATCAGTGATCCCAGAATCCTGCTAAGTAATATCAAATCAGTGCGGTGGGCTTCCCTGCTGGCTCAGAGGTAGAGAGTCCACCTGTCAATGAAGGAAACACAGGTTTGATTCCTGGGCAGGGAAGATCCCCTGGTGAAGGAAATAGCAACCCACTCCAGTATTCTTGCCTGGGAAATCCCATGGACAGGGGAACCTTGCAGGCTATACAGTCCATGGGGTCCCAAAAGAGTCGGACACAACTTAGCAACTCAGCAACAACATCAATGGGACTTTCCTGCATCCCATTTCAGACAGCCCTTCCCCTCACCTCCTACAACGTCCCACACCCTGGAATGACCTCCTCTTTCACCAACCCCTTTCATCAATGCTCTTACTTCAGACCCACCTCCAACACCCCACCTCAGGGACGCCCCCTACTGCAGGCAAGGTCAGGCCCCTTTCCCAGCCCCTCCAGTCTGTTGCTGCCTCTGCCCAGTCCTAGGGACTGGGGTCCGGGGTGGGGCCTCCGCCCTCACCTGACACCAGCCTTGCCCACAGAGGCCAGGATAATGAAGAATAAACTGAATGGGTTGGACCCAGAACCACATGAGACCTGAGGGTTCCAACTGTTCTCTCTCCAATTCTGGGACCCTCGCCGGCCCAGAGCCCACCTTGAGCCCTTCAGCATGGCCCTCCCCCCTCAGGATTCTCCCTGGTCCTTCAGCACACCCCATACCCCGAGGGATCCCAGATGGACCCTGTCGGTGCGTCCCCACGCTCCTGCAGGACACCATGCCCAGAGTGGGCCCCAGTTGGACCCCAGATCTCCCTTGCAGGGCTCCGAAGGTGTTCAGAACTCCAGCACCCTCCAAGGGATGGCCCCTCAGCAGGACCCCAGGCCCCTAGAAGGCACCCCAGGGACTTGTCAGAAGCCCAGAACTCTCAAGGCCTTCCAGTTCCCTTGCACAACCCGGACCCCCTCATTGATCGCGGAGCGAGACCTAACCCCAGAGAGGGAAACACAGCCCTCTCAGAGCGATCCCGAGTCCCTCAGAGCCCTCAGTCCCCACAGAGGGATCTCTGTCTCCTCGGTGTTTCTCTGGACTCCCCCACGGCGGAATCCGTAGCCTTTCAGGGGGCCGCATGCTAAGAGTTGCGGGCTTACCATGTTGCGGACTGGAGCGCGGCGCGGGTACCCCTGGGCCTGGAGCTCAGAGAGCTCAGCGCGGAACTCGACCGATCAGAACCTGATTTTGGTCTGACAAGCAGCCCATCCAACCAATAGTCAGGCTTGGAGTCGGGGCAAATCGCGAGGACCAGGAGTCACTCGCATTGCTTGGCGGAAGTTGTAGTTTAAAGATGTTTGACGCGCTCCGATCGGGGCTCTGGGACCCGAGAGAGACCACTGTTTCTGAGACCCAGTCTCCTCACCTGCACCTATTTCGCAGGTTTAAAGCGAATATACTTATTCATCAAGTCGCCGTCTCCCGCTAGAGAGTTCGGAGCGTAGAACTCCAATGATCAAGAACATTGGGTGACCCCCACTGACTGTTCAGACTGAATTTAGAGCCCTCTGCCTGACTTCAATCTGCTGCCAACACTGTACTCACAATAGTACAGCTAGCCACCAGCCCTGCTTTCTTGTGTCTTCCCGGCAACCCTTTATTTCATCTGGCAAAAGCCTTATTCATCTCTGGTTGCAAGTGGGGGCTGGGGGTGGAAGGGGGAAGTGGGGGATTGGGGGGGAGTGCAGGGTGGGGAGGCAACCTACGTGGGCTCCAGTAATAAAGGGAAAAAACTGGCCCGTGTGAAAACTCCAAAAGCATAGTCAGCTTCCGGCATGGCTAGATCAAGAACTAAATGTCAGCCTCAGAAATCTACTGTTTTCTGTTTCAAGGCTTAGAGGAAAGAGCTTCAAGCCCAAGTTTTGCAGCTGTATTTCTATGGATAAGTATGTCTGCCTGAACGTGGACATATTCTGTGGGTGTGACTGTCTGAGGGTCTTTGTGGGACTTGTGTATAGTTGATTGTATATGTATATGTACATGTATATATGTATATTTGTATATAACTATACAAATATGTATAGCTGATTGCCTTGTCTCCATGAGTGTTTTTGTTTTTTCATATGAGCATATGTGGATGTCCGTTTGCAGGAGATTCACTCTGTGACTTTGATCCTCTGGACCCAGTGGGTTGGCTTGAGAGAAGGTGGGTAACAAAGGCAGTGAGGACCGCTAGGATTTCACAGGTCCTACTTGGGGGTCATGAGACATCCCTCGGGGCTACAGCATCCAGGTGGGATCCAGGGAAGGTGAGGTTTGGGGAGGGTGTCAGAAAAGGTGGACCAAGTGAAAAGGGGGACTTTTGCTGCAGGTCCATTGCTCACCAGGCTGGAGGGCTGACTCGACTGCTTTCTGCAGCAGATCAGGGTGCTGGGACAATTGTCTCCATTAAATTGATAAACATACTGAGACCCTGGAAGGCCCCAGTCTCTAATCCACATCCTAACTTCTCCCGGGGGCCATCGGGTTTATGCGTCGAGGCATCACAGCGCCCTCATGTGGTGAACTGCAGGCAGCTCGCACACATCCCGGCCCCTGGAGTTCTGATCTTCCCTCTGCAGTCTCTCTCCCTGTTGCAGAAAAGGCAGCTACATCTTCCAGGTGCTTATTCCCAAATTCTGAAGTTGGCCTTAAATTCTTTCTCTTGCTCCATACCTGATCTATTAGTCCCTCCTAATGGCTTCACCTTCCAACTGTGACCATTGTCCCACCCAGCGCCCCTTCCCTCCCTTTACAGCCTCCACCCAGTCCAGCCTCTTCTCCCACCTGCAACCTCCTCCTCCCTGGTCCCCTGCAGCTTCCATTCCGCTTTCCCCACCCACTCCCACAGTCTGTTTTCCCCAAGCATCTTAAAGGCAACTGTTAACACTTAACCCGACTGTATTCCTTCTCTGCTCACAACCATCCATTGCTCCCACCTCACGCAGAACAAATGCCAAAGTCTGCTCTTGGCCCATGTACTCCACCCTTCACTGTTTGCTCAACATGTCAGCTCTTAAAAAAAACAAGAACAATAACTCTATTTATATATTTGGCTGTGCTGTGTCTTCATTGCCGCGCAGGCTTTTCTCTAGTTTCGGCAGGCAGGGGCTCCTCTCTAGGAGCAGTGTGCAGCCTTCTCATTGTCCGGCTCCTCTTGTCGCAGAGCAGTAGCAGTCTCTGGGGTGCACGGGCTTCAGTAGTCGCGGCTCCCACACTCTAGAGCACGGGCTCCATAGCTTCTCCACAGCATGAGGGATCTTCCCAGATCAGGGAACGAACCCTTGTCTCCTGCATTGGCAGGCAGATCTTTACCACTGAGCCACCAGGGAAGCCCCGGTTCTTTTTTTTTTTTAATATATTTATTTGGCTGTGTCTTGTCTTAGTTGCAGCCTGCAGGGTCTAGGTCCCTGCCCAGGGGTCAGACCCAGGCCCCCTGCACTGGGAGCATGGCGTCTTAGCCACTGGCCACCAGGAAATGCCAACATTTCAGTTATACAGCAGGAAGCGTTCCTCACCCCCTGTTCTACACTGCATATATTATGCTGTTTGTTCCGCACTGGACATCCCTCTATTCTGCGTTCTCCATTCTACGTTGGATGTTCCTGTTGCCCGTTTTCCATTGGACCTTCTTCATTGTCTGTTCTGCACTGAGTGAGTCCATGTTCTCTGTCCTACACTGGCTATTCCCTGGTGGCTCAGACGGTAAAGCGTCTGCCCGCAATGCGGGAGACCCGGGTTCGATTCCTGGGTTGGGAAGATTCCCCTGGAGAAGGAAATGACAATCCACCCCAGCACTCTTGCCTGGAAAATCCCATGGACGGAGGAGCCTGATAGGCTACAGTCCAGGGGGTCGCAAAGAGTCGGACACGACTGAGCGACTTAACTTTCACGAAGTCCCTATGTCTAACGTCCCACAGTTTCTGCCCACACTGAGGTCCACGCTCTCATTCCACACTGTTTCACTGTCTCTATTTATAGTGCTCTCAAAAATGCATCTTTCTTATCTCTGACTTTCATCATTGTTTTTATCCAAGTCAGACTTCTCACGGTGCTTCCAGCCAGTCACCAAGCTCCTGGGAGACTTGGACCCCCTCTGATGATGACAATGGCCCTGGCCAGCATCACCATGGTGTTCTTAGAAAGACTGGTGGTAGGACACTCCTACACAACCCTCCTTACTTCCACTGTCACAGAGCCAGCAGGGGCAGAACGAGCACTGGGCTCAGGGGCGTTTCCAGAACCTAGTAGCAAGCCCACAAGTACACCTTAGTGGACTTGTATAGTCACACACACGTGACATGTGTCATGCCATTCTGCCTCTTTCATTCCTCAGCCTCAAACGAAAAATATGGGGCAGACACCCTGGAAGCCAAGATAGGTTTACTTATTATTGTGCGTGTTAAGTCGCCTCAGTTCTTGTCCAACTTTTTGTGACTCTGTGGACTGTGGCCCACCAGGCTCCTCTGTCCATGGGATTCTCCAGGCAAGAATGCTGGAGTGGGTTGCCATGCCCTCCTTTAGGGGATCTTCCCTACGCAAAGATCGAAACCGTGTCTCTTATGTCTCCTGCGTTGGCAGGTGGGTTCTTCACCACTAGCACCAGCTGGAAAGCCCCATTTATTACTATTTCACTGTTTTGAAACTTTACATGGGGACTTCGGAATCCAAAGGGCACTGTTGGGCGCCACCTAAAGGCAGATGGTGAAAGTGCAACCCCCCAGGCTTGAGCAGAGCCACACCCATCGGCCCTGGAGGCCCCCCAGCGTTTGAAAGCAGCCCCTATTTTTATGAATTCCACACTGGGCACTGACTTCAGGGCCCGGCCCACCTTCTTATCCACCATGTGGGTAAGATCCAGAGGTTGAAAAGGGGCCCTTTCTGGCCATACCTCAGTTTCCCCCAGAGGACTGGCTGCCTTGCTCTCTCTCTTCCTCCTGAGTCCCTGGCCCTGTGTCTGGTTGTATGGGGAGCTGTGACTGCGACACTGTGGCAAGGAGGCGGCCTGGGGAGGGCGGGTGGTTCTAGTTTGGCAGTTCATGCACCTCATGTGCATGGCCAGGGTCCTTGAGACCTGAGGAAGGGGGTCCCCAGAAGGGTACCCCAGATGGAGAAATTTGCACTCGCATAGCAACCGTGGTGCATGTGGCAATGGTGCTCCTGGGCGTGGCGGGGGCTGTGTGCTCAGCCGGATGCCCAGAGTGCGCTGTCACGGGCTGGGGTGCAGACAGCGGCCCACCCCTTCTCTGGGGGTAGGAAGGGACAGAAGGAAGCAGGTGGGAGGATTTAGGACCTGCGTATGAGTTGGGTGAGAGAGCTCTCCAGCTGAACTTGAACACTTCACAGAGGCCTTGAGTTCACCCCACAGCCTCTGCATTCTCTGCAGGTTTCCCTGTGTAAGAGGGAACTCCCTGTATGAGTCGCGTGTGAAGCCCTTCACCCCGACATCTGAGCCATCCACAGGTCCTGGTGGCTGTGCCCCAGACACACCCTGGAGTGTCCCTCCACTGCGCCCTCGGTCTCCTGCCTCTTTTGCTCCCCGACCCCACCTCCTCTCCCGCCCACAGAAGCCCCAGGGATGGAGGCTTGCACAAACTTTGATCTTATCATGTCTCTCCCCTGGAAACTGGAACTCCAAAGCCCCAACTTCACTGGGGATGAAGGTGACGAGGACTGGGAAGATCGGAGGACAAACCCCAGGCTGGATCTGGACATTACCCCTTAGAAGACTTTGAAGCCTGCACACACATTGCCTCTGTATCCACGTCCAGGTCTGTGTGCGCTAGCGGTGGAGTGCAAGACTGAATTTTACCGAGAGACGCCCGCTGGGGAGTGCTGGGGTGACGGGGTCAGGGTCTTTTTTTTTTTTCGGTTGTGCCCAGTCTTAGTTGCAGCATGTGAGATCTAGTTGCTTGACCAGGGATCTAACCACTGGACCACCAAGGAAGACCCAGAACAAGGGTCTTGAAATTATTGGTCAAGTTGACTAACGTGTCTCCAGCCAAGCTAGACCAATGAGCTTTGGACCTTGCTAGAATGATCGTGGGATGAAAAGTTGTGAAAACGTTCGTCGCTCAGTCATGTCCAGCTCTTTGTGACCCCGTGGACTGCAGCCCATCAGGCTCCTCTGTCCATGGAATTCTCCAGGCAAGAATACTGGAGTGGGGAGCCATTCCCTTCTCCAGGGGATCTTCCTAACCCAGGAATCGAATCCGAGTCTCCTGCATTGCAGGCAGATTCTTTACCATCTGAGCTACAATATGGGATAGGGGCACACAAACCTTACAAATGCTGATACTAAAACTGTGTGTTTTTTTACATTTTTTTGGTCTGAATCAGTGATCTCTACTAAGCAAACCATTTGAGAATTGTCAGAGCCATTTCTCAGCTTGGGGCAGTGCAGAGGGTTTCTTGGAGGAGGGAACATGGAGCTGGGCCTTGAAGGGTAGAAACAATCTAAAAAGGAAGTCAGCTTGGGGTTGCAGGAGGTGGCCCAGGAGGAAGGATCAGTATGGCCTTAGCGTGGAACAAGAATTTCTAGAGACCTCAGGGCAGGGGACAGATTGGGTGGAGGCAGCTGAGGAGCTCGGGAAGGTCAGGGGTCAGGTCTGTTATAAAGATCCCGCTGGGGAGTAGCTGGAGGGGAGGAGCAGATGCAGCTCCCTCTGGCTCCCCCTGGACCCCCAAGTCTGCCCTACACAGGACAGGCCAAAGTGGAAGGAGTTTGGCCATATCCCAAAGTGGGTGGATAAACGCCTTGCCCCCTCCTCCATCTACTGTAATGAAACTGTTGAGTCAAGAGATCAAGAGATATGCCCATTTAAAGATGGACAGTGTAGCGGCCACTCCAGCGAGCCCATAACCCAGCATTCACTCACGGATCCCGACTGCTCCTTGCTGCAAGGAACTGTGACCCAGCCTGAGCCCTCGACCCAACACTCCCAGGAGATGGAGGGTAAATAGCCCAGCCCGCTGCTCCTGGGGTGGAATCACTCTAAGTGCGTACTCTACGCAGGCCCCCACCCAGGGCCCCCAGTGGGCTGTGCACCCACTGCCAGGGGCGTCACCTGCTCGTTGGCGCCCCTACAGGGCTTCTCCCCTTACTACACCCCTTTCCAAGCCTCACAGGAGGCCTCTTCTCAGCGTCCGATTCCTTCCGGAGTAGGTACCCAAACCAAGACAAGGCAAGACTGAGGCCCCTGGAGAGAGATGGGAGGAGCCAGGCGGGGGTGTGGCTCTGAGCAGTGACAGTTTCGTCCACGGAAACCACGTGTGTTTTATTGATGGATACGCACACAGGAAAGGGGAAAAGAACCCCCAACCGTGAATCCGAACTCGGCCTCCCCACTCCACGCCCCCATCGCAGAGACAGTGGTACTGCTGCGTCTTCTCCAAGGATGCAGGGAGGGAGGTTGGGACCCCACGTGCCCTCGCCTAGCCTGACGTGAGGGTCAGAACCGATGCCATTCCCTGGCCGACTACCGGGGCCAGCCATCAGCAGTGGGCAGCCGCCGCAGAGGGGGTCCAGGTCGAAGGGGCTCTGCTAGGGGCCGGGCCAGGAGCAAAGGGTAGGGGAAGGTCTTTGGAAAGTCGCCGGGGCCTCCGGGGGCCGGGGAGAGGCGCTCGGACTTGATGCTGACGGGAGGGGTGGGTGAGGAGGCGCCGCGGGCCGGGGGGCCATCCTCGCCCAAGCTGCGGCCCCCACTGCAGGGAGAGAGAGAGAGAGGAGCGGGGTCGTGAGCTCAGCGAGGAAGCCAGAAAGGTGGCATGGCTTGGGCAAAGATTGGGCAGGAGAACCTTGGGAAAGGAGGGGGTGGCGATCTCTCTTGGGGCTTCCAAAATAGCCGCCCATCCCACCAGACCAGTCGGGAGGGGTTGTGTGCAGAATTGAGAGTGGCCACCAGGGGTCAGCCGTGGCTAGGGGCTTTGAGAGACTGGTGGTGGGTGGTGGGGGGGGCGGCCAATTGTGAACCCGAACTCGGGGAGTGAGGGACCGGGGAGACAGTTGGGGCACTTACCTAGGCTGCGTGGGTGTGGCCGGGGGCCCATCAGCCCTGGAGGGCTGCCAGGGGGCTAGGGTGGGGGGCTGCAGCAAGCCTGGGGGTGGAGGAGGATCCCCCAGGCCATACTCTGCGGGGGCAAGAAGAGAAAACTGAGGCCCTGACCCCAGGGAGCCCCTCCCCAAGCCTGACCCGCCCTACCCGCCAGTTTGCAGTTCTGGCAGGCGGGGGAGTGTGGAGACACCCTCCCAAAGCCAGGGCAAGTGCATACCTGGGGGGCCGGCAGGGAGGAAGGGGAAGCTCCCGAGCGGGGGTCCGGGGGCAGCGGTGGAGCAGGGACTCTGCAGGCCACCGTAGAGTCCTCTCTGCGTGGAGACAGGGTAAAGGGGAGCCTGAGACCTGCAGCCAGGCCGCCCTGCCCCCGCAGCCCTTTCACCCCTTCCCCTCACTCACCGAGCTGCTCAGTCCCCCACGGGTCCCGGCCAGGCCGCCAGGCAGGTCTGGCCTCCGCCCGTCCGCTGCCAGGTACAGGGGCGGTGGTGTCTTGCTGGCGAGGTGGCTCGGCGAGAAGAGAGGGTGCGCCAGGCCTGGGGAGCAGGGACCCCCAGAGGAGGCAGGCAGCCACGTCATCTGATGAAGTCTGAGGTCCAGAGTGACACCCACAGCCAAGCAGGGCCAGAGCCAACATTTCCCCACTGCACAGCCCCCCAGAACCTCCACCCCCTGCCCAGGGCCTGTGCCCCATGCTCACCTGGGGGCCCAGCTTTGGGGGCTGCTGGCCGGAAGGGGGATGGGCGGCTCTGGGCAGGCAGGGCCTCCCCAAGTCCAGTGGGTTCACAGGCCGGTGGGGGCAGCGCCCCGTATACCATGTCCGGGCTGGGCATAGTGGGGGCTGCGGGCTGCGGGCACAGAGGCCAGGATTGGTTGAGGAGCACGGAGATGAGGGCATCACTTCAACCTAGACAATCCCAGTGAGCTCGAGGGCCGGCTTCCACTTCCGGAAGCCCTCACTACTCGCCCCTCTGGCCTAAACGCCACGTGGCTGGGGAGCCTGTGTCTGCCTCCGTCTCTCCTTGAGAGCTAGGCCCAGAGCTGAGACTTCTTACTAAGCAAACGATTGGTCCCGAGGAGGCTTCCCAGGTTTAGACACATTAAAGAAATAAAGAAAGAAGGAACTGTCTGTTGCGCTCTTTTCCATCCTTCAAAGCCCCTACTATAATTCCTACTCCTCCAGGAAGTCTTCCCTGCTCCCCGACTCTAGGAATCCTGGTCTTGAGTCCTCTCGGTCTCAGCCCCAGCTACCTGGGCCTCAGAAGTGGGGGGAGGGCCCCATGAGGTGGGACAGGGAGTCACTTACATAGAGCCGGGGCCGGGGCAAGGCTGGGTCACCCCCATCACCTGCCAGCCTCCGCAGCTTCTCTCCTGGCCCCTCAAGCCCCTCGTCTGGCTCCAGCTCGGGTCCATCAAGGCCCACACCCCTCCGCTTCAGTGTCTGTGGGAAGGGAAGACAGCAGGGTGACCCCCCCCATCCCACCCGGCTCTGTGGGCAGGCAGAGTGCAGGCACAGCTGCTCCAGCTAAATCCCATTAACCAAAAACCCCAGGGAGTCATCTAGTAACTTCCAACTGTATGTGAGAGAGGGACTGTCCTGCCTTGGGACCAGAGAGGCCCAGGTCACACAGCAGGGGCAGAGATCCACCCAGGCCTGCTGGGTTATCCTAATGCTCCTCCTGAGTGTGATTTGGTTTCTGCATTCTGCGCCCAGGCACAGCCTCAGAGCCTGGCATGCAGGAGGTGGTTAATGAGCATCGGCTAGCTGAGCATCTAGAGGCTACTTCACAGGCTCTTCTAAGCTGTCTCCCCCCTGGAGCCAGTGATCTCTGTACTCCTAGACCCCTGCTTCTCCTCTACCAGCTTTTCCCCACTGTCTGTCACCTTGGGGCTCCCCAGACAGTCCTAGCCCAGTGCTCTGTCCACCCAGCGGCTTCAGCTTCCCGTTCCTGGGTAAAGATGCCCAGATCCAAAGTGACAGTGATCTTCGCGCCACACAACTGAGCCTGTGCACTCTACAGCCCATGCTCCACGAGAGAAGCCCGCCTGTGACATCCGAAGAAAAGCCCACGTGCCACGATGAGGGCCCAGTGAAGACCCAGCACAGCCAAAAATCAAAAGAAAAAAAAAATAAAGGAACAGTGATCTTGCCCATCCTGGGTGGTGCTAGGCAGCTGCCCCTAGAGGGGACTCTCCATTACCCCAGACCTGTTGACTGGCATGCGTGTGTGCATGCGTGCTCAGTCGCTCAATGGTGTTCGATTCTTTGCGATGCTATGGGCTCTAGCCTGCCAGGCTCCTTTATCCATGAATTTTTCCAGGCAAGAATACTGGAGTGGGCTGCCATTTCCTCTCCAGGGGATCCAGCAAAGCCGAACTGCAAAGCTCATCTTTTGTGCAAACCAAGAGTCCCTAGGCCCTGAGTGTGCAGAGCGTGCTGGGCTTCGTGCGGCCGGGGCGGAGGGTCCTGGGGGTACCTCGAGGATGTCGGTGTTGGTGCGGCTCTCGTGGGGCTCGCTGTACTCCGTGTACTTCAGAAGCACCCGGTCCATGTCTGTGCTGGCGTACTGGAAGAGGCGGTTGGAGCTGTTGAAGATGATGAGGGCGATCTCGCAGTCGCAGAGCACGCTCAGCTCGTAGGCCTTCTTCATCAGCCCGAACTTTCGCTTGGTGAATGTTACCTGGACTCAGTATCCAAAGGCAGGGCAGGAGAAGACAAAAATTCAGGTGAGAGGGGGAGTCGAGGGGCCTATTTTTCCATGAACATGCTTCCTGATTTCATGCCTTTGCATGTGCTCTTTCCAACTGTACTGCTCCTCACTTCTCAACCTGGCAAACTCCTATTGATGCTTCAAAACCTGGCCCAAATGTCCTCTCCTTAGGGAAGCCCTCCTTGGTCTCCAGGCAGATCCCACACTCCCTCTCTGAGCTCCCCAGTTCTGTACCTGTCTCTGGCCCAGCACTTTGAGTTGGATGTGTTTGTGTTGAGCTCCTGTGACTGGAGCTCCAGCCATCACAGAGAATCAATGAATAAATCATCATGAGAATGAGTAAATGCTGCATCTCAGACTCCTGACACTACATCAAGTCTCCTTATTCCCTTGCAGTTCCCCCAGATGGCCAAGCCTTTGCCCAGGCTGTGTTTCTTCTGCTAGGAAAGCCTTTCCCCCAGCCACTGTTCCACCCAGTGAACTCACCTGCCGATTCCTTTGGTCCAGAATGCGTGAGATCTGAATTTTTTTCCTCCCCATGTCCCAGGCTGGGTGGAGTGCCCTTTGTCTGCAAGTGGGGGGTGGGGAGGAGAAGAGAACAGAGCAGGTGGATGGAAAGTGGGGACAGGCACCCCAGCATACGCCTGTCTTCCTCCCACCCCTGCCAGGAGACAATGGGGAGAATGAGGTGGGCTGGGTCACCCCCACATGTCACACCATCAACCAGCCCAGGATGCACCAAATGCTCACTGAACACCTCAGACCAATGCCTTATAAGGAAAACGTTGACCAAGGGGGAAAGATTGAGAGGTACAGGTGCCCCCAACTGAGGCTCTAAAGCAAAACAAGCTGATAGCTGTGGGACCTCAGGGGAGCCTGACCCCTGTCTGTGCATGGATAACAGCGCAGTGCACTGCCCAGCGCTGCTGGAGCATAAAATGAGTCAACCCACACAGGGCACTCAGATCTGCCCTGCAGACAGCAGCTGCCGTGGGTGCACTGCTGTTATGAACACCGGCGGCAGCCTGGAGGCCCTCAACAGGCCAGGCTGGAGGGCCATCCGATGATGGTACCCAGCGGGGCTCAGTGATCCGGAAGTAAGCCTGATCCACACAGCAGACACTTCAACTCATTCAGTCCGCCCACGACAGCCCTTCCGTGAGCAAAGTTGAGGGCTGTGGTTACCAGAAAACATACATTAAAATATATATAAAACATATATTTAAAAATTGCATTGCGAGTGGAAAAGACTAGAAGGAAATACTCAAGCTGGGAGTCAGTGCTGGGTGAAAATTTATAGGTGAGTTTTTAAAACTTGAGATGCAACTCACTTAACATGAGATTCGCCATTTTAACATGTGCAATTCCGTGACACTTAGAGCATTCATGATGTTGTGCAACCATCATCTCTACCTGGTTCCAGAAACTTTACCTCCTCTCAAAAGGAGACCCCAGGGGCTTTCCAGGCAGTCCAGTAATTAAGACTGTGCTTCCACTGCAGGGGGCTGGGTTCAATCCCTGGTCAGGGAACTAAGATCCCACATGCAGTTTGGCAAGACCAAAAAACCAAAACCAAACAAACCAAAAACCCAGAAAACAAGACAAAGAGAAGGGCCAGCCCCATAGCAGCCACTCCCCGCTTCCCCTTCCTCAGCCCCCAGCAACCACTGATCTATGGATTTGGCCTGTTCTGGACATTTCTTATAAGTGGAATCATACAATGTGTGGCCTTTTCATCTTTTCCTTTTTCATTTTTATCTTTTGAATTTTCTAACTGTTCTCCCTCAGTGATTAAAGATTTCTATTTTTAAAAATGTGTGTTGGTTGGGGGTCGGGGGGCACTTCCTCAGCGGTTCAGTGGTTAAGACTCTGCTCCCCCAACTCAGGGGGCTTGGGTTGGATCCCTGGTCAGGGAACTAAGATCCCACATGCTGTATGGCACAGCCGAAAAAAAACAGAAATTAAAAATGGGGGGAAGCCTAATAGAGACCCCATCCCTGACCTTTCTAGTGGGAGGAGGGGGAATCCCCTGGGAAGACCTTCACTCAGAGACTTCAGACTGGGAAGAGGGGTGGGCTCATGCAAACTAGAGAGGAAGCCTGGACCCTCCTCATGGGGGTCTGGGATCTCCCTGGTGAGGGCCCCAAGGTGAGAATGGGCAGCTCAGTGAGGGCAACGAGTAACCAAGACATGGCCCAGCTCTTTCCCAGCAGCCCCCAGGAAGGGCTCCTGGAATCAAGGAATCATATCGTCTGTCGTGCAGCACCCACCCTACTGTACAGAGAGCCATCCCATGGCCCCCAAGACCCCTCTGCCAACCCCATGACCACACTCCACCCCCCAGCCCTCTCGTGTCAGAGGGGACTGAGGCCGCGCCACAGGCCTTCCCCAGGATGAAGTGGGGCCCGTGCTCAGGTCCCAGCCAGCCTCAGACCAGAAGAGAGGTCTTCAGTAAGGGCAGCCTCTCCCTCAGCTTCAGTTTGCTGTTCTGTGAATGGGGTGGGTACGAAAGGCAGAGTAGCTCGCACAAAGCCTGAGAATGAGGTCTTGGGAAGTGTAGGGAAATGCAGGTCTATCTCTGGGAGAAACATACCCCAGCCCGAGAGGTCTGGGGGGGCTCCCCATCTTCCCAAAGATCCATAGCTGGAAATGTGAGTCACCCCAGCCTGTCATATGCATCCCACTAGGTCACCCCAGGCACACCCTCCACCTTCCCTGGTCTGGGTCTCTGAGTAGTCATAACTATGTAGAGTCCAGGCCAAAACGAGCCCCCACCGTGGCCCCCCAGCTCCAGCCTGACTTGCTAAATTTAACCTTTGGGGCTAATTTTAATCCCTGTCCGGAATCGGGCTAGTTCCCACGGCTGGGATGCATTATCCCCGCCCTGACGGGCCCCTGGGGACAGGAGGAGGGCACTGGCCCGGAGGTCTTGGTGCCAAGATGATTCCGGAAATGCCCCCCACGCCTGGAATCCCATGGGAACGTGGGGCTTGGACATGAGTCTCGGGGTCTGGAAGATCCAACTTTGGCCCCTTCTCCGTCTGTCCCCATTTTAGACAAGGACCTCCTGGCCGGGGCAGGGTTCGTATAACAGGGGCGCCCCCGAGAGTCAGAAGGTCAGGAGGGGGGCTCTGAACTGAGACTCACGAGCTGAGACAGGAAGTGAGTTTTAGGCAGAAGGAAGGGCAGGTGCAAAGTCCCTAAGGAAGAAGGAGACGCATCAACAAGGCTAGAGTGAGGAAAGAGGGGAAAGTGCAGAGGAAGGGCCACTCTGGGTCCTCTGAGCTGCAGCGAGGCCTCTGGGTTTTGCTCTAAGAGCAATGGAGAGCCATGATGGATGGGGGTTCGTCAAGAAGGGACAGGACTTTAAAAACTTGAACATGGGGACCTTCCTGGTAGTCCAGTGGTTAAGACTCTGCATTCCTAATTCAGGGGACCAGGTCTGATCCCTGGTCGAGAAACTAGATCCCATATGCCTCAACTGAGATCCAGGGTGTTGCACCTAAAACCTGATATAGCCCCAAATTAAAAACAAACAAACAAACAAACTGGTCCAGTCAGAAAAAAAAAACACAAAAACTTGGTCATAGCTGTCATGGGGAGCAAGACTGTTGGAGGCAGAGGTAAAGAGGACAGGAAGCTGCAGAGACGCCAGAGCTGTGTCCATCTGGGCCGAGACCGGGGGTTAGGCCCCCTCTGTGCTTGCCTGCGTTCTGCACTTTAAGTCACTGTGCTCTAGGGCTCTTTGGTTCCTCAAGAGGCCACCAGGTCCCCTGCCATCTCTGGAGGCAGGCCTGACAGGTGCAGATGGAGTCCTGCAGGGGTTTGCGTCTTCTGACCCTTGATGACTTTGGAACCCCCAGTCTTCACCTAGGAACCAAAGTCACCCCCTGCTCTGGTCCTGGAGGGATCTACCCAGCACATAGCTCTGATCATGCCCCTTCCTAATTACACACTCCTCACGGCTCCCCACTGCCCTCAGGAGGAAGGAAGCTCCAGTCCTCAGTCTGGCATTCAAGGTCCTGCCCTAATCAGCTCCTGCCCACTGTTCTCTACCTTCCACAAAATGTCTGTTTGAAATCCCCTTTTTGCCTCTTCTGCACCTGGCCAACTCCTATTCACACTTCAAACACCCAGCTCAAGAAATCCATTCCTTCAGGAAGCCCTCCCTGCCCTCTCACTCTGGTCTCCCACAGCCTCCATCCTTCCCCTCTAGTTCTGACACTGTGGGCTGTCTGACGGGGGGGTCGTATATCTGCCTCTCTCCTTCTCCCCCAGCCCAGAAGACCCTCAGGACCAGACACAGGGGTGACTGGGAAGATATGGAGTGGGTCAAGAGGGACACGTCTGAACTCCCCTCAGCTTCCCTCAACAACTTCCTCTCAGACTCCCCCAGCTGACTCCCTACCCAGAAATACACGCGCATGCAAATCCAACCGCTCAGCGTTGACCTGCCTCAGGCCCAGGTGTGAAGGGCCAGCCAAGGAATGCAGAGGCGGGAGGCCCAGGGTGTGCATGTATATTTGTACTCACATGCAAATCCCCACCCTGAGCCGCAGACAGACCTGGCGGCCAGTTCTCCAGATGTTGGCGTGATGGTGATCGGAACTGCTGGGGGGAGGTGGTGGTGCGTGCTGAATGTGCAGGGCACGAGGGGGGAGGCTGAGGTTAGGAGAGGCTGAGGTTGGGAGAGGCTGAGGTTGGGGAAGGCCTCTTCTGCGGACAAGCCCCCAACCCCCCAACCAAGGTCCAGCTAGAAAGCCTAGAGCTTGTTGCATCTGCCCAGCAGAGTGGCAGAGGTGAACCCATAGACCCAGGAAAGGGAAGAAGAGCCAGGAAAAATCCAAGAGGGCACCTCAACGGAGAAAGCTTGCAGCTGGGCCTCAGTGGGAGGGCTGGATGGGGGCCTGAGCACACGGGCAGGGGAGTGGGCATTTGAAGTCAAGAGTCCAGTACCTCCCCACCCCTATCTTTGTACCCCACTTACCAAGTGTCAACTACGTGCCAACCATTGCGATCAACTGACCTCAAAAGATGTAGAAAGCTTAAGTATACCAATGACCATGGAAAATTAAAAAAGTGTCTCGAGACATACCATCAAAAGGCTAACAGGCCCCTATGGTTTTATAGCTGTTTTATCAAACCTTAGAGGACAGGAAAGTGAAATGTTCTTTAAACTAACTCAGACCTTTAAAAACAGGGGCACTCCAAGTCATTTTAATGAAACTCTGATAGGTCAGAACCTAAGTCTAAAAAGAGAGAAGTATTGACCACAAAAGGGGCCATGTTAGTAGCCAGGGATTCAAGGAAGACCTCTCTGAAGAGGTGATGTTTGAACTGAGACCAGAGGCACAAGAAAGACACAGGCAGTGAAGGGAAGAGTCAGTGAGAGGATCTGGTGGGAGGGTGTTCCTGGCAGGGCAGCTGCAAGGCCAAAAGCTCAGAGTGCTCATGAGTTTGACATTTTGCAAACAGCAAAGAAGTCTGAATGGCTGGACAACGTGAACAAGGGCGAGAGGGGAGGGGGATGGTGGTGGTGGGAGTGGGGTTGGATCATGTAGGTCCACAGTGAAGAGTGTGGGTTTTACTCAGAGGGCATCAGGGAGCGATAGAGAATTTGGGGGCAAAGGAGTACCTAGATATGATTTTGACAGTTTAAAATCCCCCCGTATTTTCTTGCATTGCTGGTGGGAGGGGAAAGAAGAAGAGGCACTCTGAAAAACTGCCTGGAATCTACTAAAGCTGAGCAAGCAGCTACCCTCCAACCCGGTGATCCTTCCCCTCCCCTTGTATTTACCGAAGACAAAAGGGCCCAAGTAAGAAATCACACAAACAAGGACATTCTCAGCAACTTCGTTCATCATAGCCCCAGACTGGAAATGATTCAAATGCCCTCAATGGGAGAACTGACAACTACTTTCTCGTACATTCTATGATGGGCTACTATACAGCACAGAAAAAGGATGCGTCTCAGCTCCACGCAACCGTACAGGTGAACCTCTCAGATCATGGGCTGATTCAACAATAATTGGGCTCTGCAGAGGGGACACGCCATGTGATTCCATTGATACGAAGTTCCAGAACAGGCAAAAGTCACCTCCAGTGATGGATATGAGCACAGTGGCCACGCTAAGCAGGCGCTGTGACAAGATAGTGCAAGTCAGGGGGCTGGAGCTCTGTTCCCTGGACCAGCTTTATTCAGTTGGTGCAAGTTTTTTAGTCCTACTCCACTGATTTTTGCATTTCCCTCTACTTGACTTAACCAAAAGGATTTTTTAAAAAGTACCACCCCCCCAGCCCCTACTCAGGTTGCTGTGACGACAGCATCTGTCTGGGCAGGAGTGAGATGACAGGGAGAAGCAGGGGCAGACGTCCAGGCAGGAGACGTGGGGCCTGAACTGAGACCGGGGCTGCAGGAAGGCAGAGAGGATGGGCTGTTTGGCAACCGAGGGGACAGGATATGCTGGTGGCATATGCCTGGGGTTGGAGGGAGCCTGGGGTCTCAGGCCTGAGCGCTATTTGTGGGGGGAAACTGAGGGTGTGTGTGGTGTGTGCATGCATGCTAACTCATGTTCAACTCTGTGCGACCCCATGGACTATATGGCCTGCCAGGCTCCTCTGTCCATGGAATTCACCAGGCAAGAATACTGGAGTGGGTTGCCATTCCCTTCTCCAGGGGATCTTCCCAACCCAGGGATCAAAATCAAGCCTCCTGAATTGCAGGCAGTTTCTTTACCGCTGAGCCACTGGGGAAGCCCCACACTGGGGTCACACAGGAGGATCTCATAAGCACCCGGAGCATGACTAAGTCTCTACTGTGACACCTGTGGTCACTAAAGTCCATCAACAAGCACCCCTGAAGTCCTCTAGGCCATGACTGTCACCTCCCTCTAAGAGGCCTCTCAGCGCCCTGGTGATGGAGATGAAGGTTTGGAAGGAATCCCACCCTCCCACTCACCCTTCACTGTGGGCCTCTTCCTGTGGAAGGACTCAGTTTTCTCATCTATAAATGGGAGTGAGAATCCATCTGCCACCAGCTGAGGAGGAGGGGGCAGTGGTGGGGTCTTTTGACCTTGTCTCTGGACTCCCAGAAGCCAGAAGGCAGAGGAGTTTTGGAGCTGGGGTTGCTGAGTCAGCATGCCATCTCATGAGGCCACGGGGATCCTTCCTGTGGCAAGCTGGGTGGCATCAGGCCCCTACCTGCCCCCCCTCCATAAAGCGGGTCATGGAATCCTGATCTCAAAGGCTCTGCAGCGAGGGTCTGAGATAAAAGACCAGGAACCATCGAGTTCCCCTTCTCGGCCCTCAGTGGGGCTTTAATGGAGGGGCCAGCAGCAGAGTTAGGCTGCCCGACCCTTGAGCCCAGAGGCCACAGTGTGGCAGGGGACCCAGGCCAGGAAGGAGGGGAGGAAAGGAGAAGTGAGAGGCAGGTGGGTGGCGGGGGGAGGTGAGGGCCCAGGGGACGCGGCGAAGCGGGGAGGGGTCGCTGCGCCTGGGCCCGGCAGCAAATCAGGCCAGCAGCCCGGCCTCACGCAACCGAGGCGGTGGTTTCATCACCTGTTCCCCAAGCACCTCGTTACGGGCAACAGGAAGAGCCCCTTGGAAAGTCGGGACCCCCCCTCCCCTCTCTTGAGGGCTCCGGAGGCTCTGACCCCAGCTGCTGGAGACCCTCCCCCACCCCAGCCGGGGCCCTGGGCCGCCTCCTCCCCTGGGAGCCTGGGGAGATGGAGGCCCAGCTTGGGGGGGGCACTGTGGGTGACCTAGGGGCTGGCTAGCCCACAGTGGCCCCTCTCCTGCCCTTGGGAGAAGGCGGGCTCTGGCAGTGACTCCTGTGTGGCCAAGCTTCTCCAGGCCAGTTTCCTACCCCAGAAGATGGGGAGAGCCAGGGACACCTCCCTGAGATGGGGGGCTCTCTGAAGTAGGTGTGGTTGAGATGCTGTATCCCTCTTTCTCTATGCAGGCAGCAGAACCCCTTAGGGTCTTCTCCCCTCAGCCCAGGGGTGCCCAGGTCAGACTGATGGCACCAGGTGGACCCAGGAAGGGTGCTGGGGACAGGCGGCTCAGGGAGAAAGCCCTTCCTCACATGTACAGATGGGGGGTTTGGGAGATTCCCCTCGTAGGGAGACTCCCCCCAAACATATGAACCATCCTGAACACATGCAGTCCACAGGTCTTATAGACCCTTCCCAAACCCACATGGCTCACCAAACACGCGTATCCCAAGACCACACACAGATGCCCGATTACACACAGACCTCTCACACACACACGGACTCCCCGACACATAACCCCCCGAATGCACACAAACCCTCATTATATGTAGACACCTGCAAGCACACCGTGACCCCAACATGTAACCTTTCTAGACACACATAGAGCTTCCCCAAACACAAGGAGACTCCCCAGACCCATGCTGGCCCCCCATTACAAGCAGGCAGCTGGACACCAGTCGGGGCTCTATCTCTGCAGTGGTATCGCCCACCCTCTGACTTCCTGAGGCAGGTTGGGAGCACTCCCCAGGGGAGAGATGCAGGCTAGGGGGTGGGGGTTCTGAGGGTGGGGTGAGGGGCCAGGAGGGCCTCAGGGATCATATGTATGGACGCCGCATGGGGACAACAGGCTACATCAGTACAGGTGGCAGAGCACTGTGGGCATCTTCAGGTAGTTCTGGGGCCTGCCAGAGGGGAGGGGGCAGCTGTTGAGGGTGGGATGCGTTACCCACGTGTGGCTCTGAATCCCAGAAACCCAGAAGGTTCCAGGTGGAGAAGGCCCTTTGCGGGGGGAGGTCCCTTTGTCTATCGGTCCCTCTGACAATCATGGGGAAACTGAGGCCGAGTTGGGAACCCTCAAACCGCCCCCTCCACAGACCCCTCTGCAGGCCTGCTTCCGGGAGGCCCAGTGTGGCTGTGTGCTGAGGGGTCTGCGGGCCTGGCTGTGGCTGGGGGCTTGGCCAGACCGGGGTTCCTGCCCTGGCTCCACTGCACAGTCGCTGCTTGACGTGCTCCGAGCCTGTTTCCCCATCTATGCAGCGGGCCCTGGCGCCTGCTCACCTGTGCCCCCACTTTAGGAGGGCCTCATCTAACAGCAGACTCGCTCACCGTCTGCCCCATTCCTGGCCCCTGAGACACCAGCCCCAGACAGACCTGCCTCTCCTCCATCACCAGGTCTTCGCCCTGCCGTGCCCTCTGTCCCGGACACCCTTCTCAGACTCACCCAGATTCGAAAAACTGCTACGTGTCCTTCAGGGCTGGGCAGAAACCTGTCTAGGAGTGCTAATCTCCCCAGAGAAAACTTCTCTTTCCCTGAGTAGCTTAGTCCTACCGGGTATGTTCGGTGCTTCTTTGTTAGTTTCTCTGATGATCATGTGTGTGTCAGTCACTCAGTCGTGTCCGACTCTTTGTGACCCCATGGACTGCAGCCCACCAGGCTCTTCTGTCCGTGGAATTCTCCAGGCAGGAATACTGGAGTGGGTAGCCATGCCCTTCTCCAGGGGATCTTCCTGACGCAGCGATCGAGCCCGGGTCTCCTGCACTGCAGGCAGACTCTTTACCATCTGAGCCCAGGGAAGCCTCTCTGATGGTCATACTGCGACCCTGAGAGGTCCATTCTGTGAGGGCAGAGATGGGGCCTTCCCAGTGCCCAGCACAGAGTAGGTCTGCATCACCCTTCCTTGAACGAGCCAACCAACAACTGCTTAACAAATGGAAGAGACATCGGCAATGGGTTCCGTTTTCTTTTAAAGACCTCGTGGCTCACAAAACAAACTCGAGGCCCCATCTGGCCCACAGGCTGCCAGTGTGAGAGGCCCCCCAACATCCTCACGCTGAACAGCCCCCAGCACAACGGCCCGCTGCACGGAGCTCATGCCTCTCTCAGTCCCAGGTCCCTGTGCCCACCTCGGAAGGAAACTACGTCCTGAAGTCACGAGGGCCTGGCTGCCCTGTCCACTGCAGGTCCTGCCAGGAAGGCTGGTTTTTGTCACAGCCACTGCAAAATCGACTCATTGCCCCACTCATCTCCCGTGGGGCTTAGGACCTATACCCCTGGGGCTGGGAGAGACCGTACATTCAACACCCAACCCTGCTATCTCACACAAGTCAGGGCCCTTGCCCAGTCCAAGGCCCCCAACCATGTCCCCTAAGCTGCAATGGCAGCTACAGGAACGGCCCAAGGTTTCTCTCTCTTTGTTCCAGAGAAAGATGTCCCCATAGGGCCCCAGAAATTCATCCCCAGAGGCCTGGGCCTCCCTGCTTGGGAAATTAACACATCTGTCAGAGCTGGGCAGAAGGGACTTAGCCCACAGCCCAGCAGAGCAGAGATGCAGCCAGTGGGAAACCCACTGGAGCCCCTGGGGCATCCCTGGTCCCCACTTTCTTCCCCCAGAAATGTCTATGGCTCACCAAGGTGTCGGGGATACAAGGGCAGGGAGGAGCCAGACCCAGCCTGACCTTCTGCATTGCCCAGTCTGGTGAGAGAGACGACAGACACATCACGGTGTCAGGGACAGAATAACGATGGAATTCTACAGGGGGAGGCAGAGGGGGAGGTGGTGCGGAGCAAGTTGCTTTGAACAGAGGGGCCAGAAAAGGCCTTCTGGAAAGGGAACCACAAGGAGGAGAGTACACCAACCCTGCAAGGATGTGGAGAATGGCAGGTGCAAAGGCCCGGAGGTGGGCATGCGCTAGGTGGGTTCCAGGTATGGTGGATGTTGGCATTGCTGAGAATGGGTGAGCAACGGGCAGCCAGAAGCAGAGGGGAGCAGGGAGGCCACAGGGGACTCGGGAATCAGGGTGAGAGAGGGGACTGCAGAGCAACTGAGTCCTGGAGGGTGCATGAGTCGGGGCGAGGGGGCAGAGGCCGCGGTATGATTCTGGATTTGCAGCAGCCCCTGCGGTTGCTGTGAGGAGGAGCCCTTTAGGTGCAGGGCAGCGTCCAGCAGGAGATGAGGCTCTGGTTGTGGAAACGGGACAGAGGCAGGCCTGTGTCGCAGCAGTGACTTGTTGCGACAGCTGGCCTGCACTGTTCCCTTCTGCAGACCCCAGCTCAACCAGACCCCCAGCTGAACCTCTAGTGAGCACGAACCTGGAGGGGGTCAGACAGGGAAGCTGACAGGCCTGAGGCCTGCTCGGCCCCTGGTGCAGGGTGGGGTGAGGTGGGCCTGGATGGGGCTCACAGCACTCCACTCGGTCATGGTTCGGATGGCACCTCCTGTTTCTGGGTGCCTGCTGTCTGCCCGGGGCCCACACTCCACCTCATTTACACACAGGACCAGCCTGACTCAGATAGCCCAGTGAAGCGGAGGTGGCTGCCCTGTTTTACACAGCAGGAAGTGGGCTCCTTCCCAGGGCCACACAGTGGGACCCCAGATCCTCATTCGAGTGTGGGTTTGTATCCCATGGCTGTCCAGCTGCACCCCAAACCCAGCCCCCCTCAGCCGCCCGACTCAGTCCGAGAAGTGCGCCTGGGTACTAGTGGGGTCTGAGACACTCCTTTCTGGACTACCTGGGGCCAACGGGCAGTCTCACAAGGCCCCCAAGTTGCAGGCACAGGGAAGCCCTTTGGGCGTGCTGAGAAATGGGATCCAATCCTTGTGTTCACCTGACTTGGATTCATGAGCCTGGGCTGGGGTGACCTCTCCTACCCCAAATGGGATCCCAGGCGTGTGATAAATCCTCTCCAAAAAAATGACATCTGTCTGCAAGTGCCTATGTGCCTCAAATCTTCCGGAAGGTCAAATCCCCAACATGTCTACACTCATTGCATCTGAGTTGGGGTGACAAATGACCTTAATTCCCTCTCTCCTCTAATTTGCATTTTCCAGATGTCTGCCTGGTTGGGTAATGATTTAATGAAATCAATCATTACTTGGAGATGGGAAGTAAGACGAGCTCAGACGTCTCAGGTCACAAGGGCATCCAGAGAGCTCAGAAAAGGGCAGTGATCTGTCTGAGGTCACACAGAGAGGGACAAGAGGAAGCTTGGGCCAGCCTGTCACTTCGGGCTTTTGTTCTCCTAGGGTCCGAGGGGCAGCCTGGAGCCCATCCTTTCTCTGAGGGGCCTGGGTGTTTCCACCTGGCCTCAGTCTTCGCTCCTGCAGTGGCAGCTTCAGACTAGTGAGTTTCCAGCTGTCACAGGTGAGACCCCAGGACCCTCAATGTCCCCAGATTCCATTCACTGGAAGCCAAGATTCACTTCTGGACTTAGGTGAAGGAAGGCAGGTATGGGGACAGGAGGGAGGAAGGCTTTATCCCAAAGCTCCGTTGACTTTTGGACTCAAACCCCACACACTTGTCTTTCTAAGTCTAAATACTTTTTTGAACCCCATTTCCTTTACCCCAAGAGTCTGCAAGTGCTCAACCCTGGACGCCAAAGGTCCAGAGGTCCTGACCTTCCCCTGTGAGGGTTCTCAGCCAGGTCAGTCAAAAGGCCTCATCTGTGTCTGACCTCTCAGGTCTGCAGCTTGGGCACAGGGAATAGCCTGGGACTCCAGCTGGTGACGTCCATTGCCCAGGACCCTGAGAGACACAGAGGGCGGGGACCATGACCAGGAAAGTAACTCGGCCACCAGTTTGTCACAAGCTGACAACCTCGGGCGGCTGTGACTACTGTTCCTCCGATGAGACACTGGGGTGTGGGGAGGAAGTGGTCCAGGCACTTGTGGCCCCTGCTCAGGGCTCTGTGCCCACAGTCCTGCCCGCAGCCACAGAGGCACCCCGTGGGCCCAGCCGAGACCCCACAGGGTGGGGGAGGGTCACGGCGGTCACAGGCACACGTGGAAGCCATGCCACATGAAGGTGCGGGGCCGTGACACACGAAGGCACACTCACAGCAGGAAAGCAGGGGACTGTGGTTGTGCACGGGGGCCTCCAGGATGCACAAAGGGGTGTGCCCCAGGACAAGAAACCACTGGAGCTCACAGACGCACACCAGAGTCTCATGGCACCACGACTTTAGACACACAACTCCCCAGCTGACATCAAAACCTTCAGTCACATGCCCTTTGGCCATACAACCTTTCAGCGATGACACACACTCCCTCAGACACAACTCCTGGACATGCAAACCCTGGGACACTCACCCACTTGGACACACAAACGTCTCAGGAACACAACAACCCTTGAAAAGCCCCTCGAACACAGCCCTCAGATTCACACCCCTTGAACATATACACTTTGGACACACAAATCCTGGACGCATAGCCTCTCAAACTCACAATCCTAGGGCTGCAAACCTCTCAGACACAGCTCTCCCGCGTACAGCAGCACCCTCGGACCTTAAAACTCATCCCAGCCCACAGATGCCATTCAAAGGACGCTGTACAGACCCCGGCCCGACGCGAGACGCACCTGCTCCACCTGGACCCTCCTGTACTGACCGGGCGCCAGCGGCTCAGAACTCGGACCGAGCGCCGGGCGGCCACAGGTGCCTTCTGAGCTGGCGGCCCCGCCCCCCCCGGAGCTGATTGGGCGCGACGCAAATTTGCATAGAGGGCGAGCCCGAGGGCTGCGGTGGGCGGGCACTTGGGCGTGGCCGGGTCCCGGGAGTTCCGGGACCGGGAATCCGACGCTGGAAGACAGTGAGGTGGGGAAATAGTATAATGAGGGATGGGGACCGGAAGGGGGCTGGATCAGACTTGCCAGGCATCCCCCGCTGTCAGTGGGCGACCCTAACCTTACCATTGAGCCTGACCCTAATTCGGACCCTGTCTGTAACCCCTGCTATCTCCTACCCTGGACTTACTCCAACCTAAGTGAAATGTAACTCCGATCGGGACCCCGAGGCCCCAGACCTAGAGACCTTCTCGCAGCCAACCCTGACCCTTGCCCTCACCCAGATTCAGGGACTGCAGAAGAGGCTTCTGGGATCGCTCGTGGCCTCACCCAGCTGCGTCCCTTCTGCAGCGGCACACATGCTTTGACAGGAGGATAACAGAGCCCTCGGTAACTGGGCACCCTCCTCCTGAAGTGGTCACCTTCTGGGACTCGACCCCTCTCTGGGATCCCAGCACCACCCACGACAGGTCCCAAACCCAGAGGGGGATCAGAGCAAGGTTAGGGAATGAATCAAGGTGGAAAGGATTCCAGGATGAATATGACTTTGGACTGGGTGATCCTGGAGAAGCCCCCAGTTTGGAGAGCTTCCCCTAAAGAAGGGCATTTGTAATGGGCCTTGAAGCATGAGTAAGAGTTTGTCACTGGTGAGTTTTTCCAAGAGGAATTGCAAGGGGGTAGAGAAAGTGCAGAACATTCTTTGGTGGGGAAAGATGAAGCCTGAGCAGTGAGTGGAAGTAGATTGGGCTGGGGGCCCTTTAAAGAAGGGCGTGGAGATAGGAGGAGGGGGCCCATTTGGGGCAGAGGAAAGGGGAGAGTAGGTGAGTTGCAATGGCTGTCTGTCATTCTTCTCAGAACACAACAGATGATCAGACCTCTGAACTCAGGAGGGAACATGTGGCCATATAGTATGTGAGGGACACTGAGGGAGGGAACAGAGGTCCTGGAAGGCTTGTGCTTCTCCCCACACAGCAGTTTCCCAATCTGCGACATGGGCAGTTTGCACCCCTAGCCGGCAAACAGATTTTTCTTTGGAAAAAAAAAAAAAACTAGGGTTGGTGGGGATCAGGTTTCCTGCCTCTCCCACCCCATTCTTGCTGCCCTTCAGTGCCCAACACCAGATGTTCAGGTGACCCAGACCAGGCTGGGGGCTTCTGCCTAGGCTCCAAGGCACAGAATGAGTCCTGCAGAGTGTGGAGGTGGCTAGGGAGCCCTGGGCCCCTCGAGGGCCGCTCTGTTTACCCGAGACCGCCTGCTTGCCTCTGATGCAACAGGCAGGCTCTGGTTACGTGAGGGCAGCAGCTGGAGCAGCCCTGGGGGCAGCCGGAGCTGAGCCAGCTGGGGATGCCCACCGTGGGGCACACCTCCCGCCCTCTCCCACCACTGGGGCTCCCTCCTGCATTCTCGCCCCGGCCATGTGGCCCCCTTCCACCTCTCTCCTTCCCAAACCCCCTTCCCAACCCAGTCCAGACCCTCTTCCATCATTCAGTTTCCTATAATGGCTCCTTCTTTTCGCCTTTACCCCTGTTCCTGTCCTGTACGTGTGCCCATCACTGGCTGCGTTAGCTCGTGTGGGCCCACATCCTCCCGTGGGGCAATCAGGAACCTTGACCTCAGTCTTTTCTGATGAGGGGACCCTCTTAGGAGCTGGAGTAAGAGACTGGGGGTTGAAAGGGAGATTTCAGGGGAGATTGGAATAGAAAAGGCTGGAGAGGGAGATTTGGGAAGAGGCCTGGTAGATGGGGAAGGTGGACAGGGGTGGGAAGGTTAAGTAGGTGTAGAAGCTGCTCCCCCCAAGTCTCCCTTCTCCATATATTCTCCCAGAATGTCAGCAGGGGAAGCCTTTGACAGCTCCTCCATGGTAAGGGCAGTGTGGTTCAGTGGGTAGGGCTTCAGGCTTCAAGGACCCTGTGTTCCCACCTGTTCTGACTCCCACTTGCTGTGTGACCTCAGGCCAGTCACTTCACTCCTCTGAGCCTGTTTGCTCATGGGAACAACGGGGACAATAGTGGTGCCTCCTCAGGGGTAGAAGTGTTTCAAGCTCGGTCTCCAATACCCCCTCCTCCTCCAAAGCCTTCATTATCCCCCTTCCATCTGGTGTTCTGACACCCCTATCCCTCTTCCCACCTCAGCATTGGCCCAGAGGTTCAGAAATGCCTGTGGTCATCTCTGTCTCCTGGAGTCTGGGATCTCCTTGCGATTGGGCTGTGTGTTGTGGTAGCACAAAAGGGGTGTTTTCATGGGTTTCTTGAAAAACTGGAGAGGTTCTGAGTAGTCTAGGGGTCTGGGGACCAACCTTGGGGCAACCAGAGGCCTTGCTGAGGGATGAGGTGGGGCTGGCAACGGGCTTCCCAGGGGCAGGACCCTCTGAGAGGGCAGGGCAGGAGTGAAATAAAAACCAGGCCTTGGATCAGGGCTCAAAACAGAAAGTCAAAATTCATGTCTGACTCCTGTCCTGACCACCGTGGACCAGCCGCAGGCAAGTCGCTGCCCTCTCGGGCCTCATTTTACTCCATCCAGAGATCTAAAAGAGGGGTCCCACATGTTACCCAAGGAGCCCTTCCAGGTTACCTCCACTCTTACGGGCGCTAGGATCCCTACTTGAATGTCTCTTGGCACGAGGAGGTCGTTTCTTTTTTTCTTTTTTTAGGAGGTCGTTTCTGAGAGCAAGTCTTAGTGAGCTAGGGAATGCCCACACCCTCCACTCTGGTGAATAGATAAGGCCACTAGTGCATGGGGCAGGTGCGAGGTGTTTCTGGGTAGTGGCCTCTCGAAGTCCTAATTCACTTTCTGGATAACTGGAGCAAGGACGCATGAGGTGAAAAAGGGCAGAGGTTCACACTGCACTCTCTAGATCTGCCAAGACTGCGGACAGTGACCGCTCAGAGGTGGAGAGCCCCGCCAAGGCTTTGCCTCTTGCGCCCCCTGGCGGTCGTCGGGGGTGGGACGTTCGCCAGGTGGTGGTTTAGTCGCTAAGTCGAATTTGACTCTAGGGACCCCATTGACTGTAGGTGGCCAGGCTCCTCTGTCCATGGGGTTCTCCAGGCAAGAATACTGGAGTGGGTTGCCATTTCCTTCTCCAGGGGATCTTCCCGACCCAGGGATCAAACCCGGGTCTCCTGCATTGCAAGCTGATTCTTTACCAACTGAGCTATGGGGGAAGCCCCAGGGATATTCAGCAGGAGTGAAGGGCAAATTGGCCATAGGAATGAAAGGCAAAAGTAATCACACCCCCCGGGCGCACAGGACTTGCAGTGGTGGTGGGATCTGACAACCCACAGTCTCGAACAGACCTCTTTGACAGTACTATTAGTCACTGGCTGAGGTCGTGTTCAGAGACTGTGGGTGATAGGGAGCCTCGGAAAGTCTAGGGCACCCCATGACTGCTCCCCGCTAGCTCACTCTGCCTGAACCATCCAAGGTTGGCCCTCGGATTCATGAAATTACATCACTAAGCTGACCGTCTAGGGGGTCTGAGCTCTGAGGCCAGGGTCAGTCTGTCTGGCTCACCAGGGCATCCCCTGGGGTAGACAGGTCCTAGCTCCGACAGATCAGTGTTTGCTGGATAAATGGCTTCACGGTGGAAGGAGATGGACAAGAGGTGCTTTCAGAGTGGATGAAGAGAGAGTGTCTCGGGGGGCCAACTACACACCAGTCAGGGCCTACAGTAGTGAACCTGAGGCTCCTCCCTCTAAACTGAGTTAGGGCAGAGGGAAGACAGAACAGTGGCACCCAGACCCCCAGGACACCCTAGCAGAGAAGACGGAGGGCTGACCGTTTCCTGATGGCGGGAGGCAGTTATTTCCCAATCCCTCCTCCCAGGCCCGAAGGCCCCTCTACAGCCCTGGCACCCGACCAGGACGCTCTCTGCTCCCCACCCTTCTGAACCACTTCACAGGGCCAAGTTGGGGGATGCTCCCAGAGCAGTGAGCCTGGGGCCCATCCTGGCTGTACCCTCAACAACTCCATTCTGATCGTCCTGATAGATTTTGCTGGGCACTGTGTTCGCACACAGCTCACCCTGGAGCCATACAAATTAGGGGCCCTGATCTCCCAGGCTTGGAATCCTTGGGGATCAGTGTGGGATCTCCTCAAGTCAGCAGAAACAGACTCAGATCAATTTTGGCAAATGCAGTGATTCTAGGGACTCATGAAACTGAAGAATTAAGATTTTTCTGTGTCAGGTACAGCTAGATCCAAGGTCCCAGGTTGGATGTTCTTAGGTTCCACATTCCATCTGCTGAGCTTACCAACCTGAGAAAGAAGATGGTACTTTCCGTACTTTTCCAGCAAAATCTTCAGGGAAGACCTCTCGTTGGATCACGTGCCCATCTCGAACCAAGCACTGTGACCTGGGAGATGGGGCGCTCTGATTAGCCAGGCCAGGGTCCCACACCTACCCCTGGGGTCAGGGTGTCTTCTATATATGGCCTTGGGGTGGGCATTTCTGTTTGAGGTAGAACACAGTCCAGGCAGGCAATTACACAAATGTCTGCCTTAGTCTGTAGAAAAGGCTCCAGTCCATGCTTTCTTGTCTAGATGGAGAAAGGTAGGACCAGAGAGGGTGAGAGCCAGGCCCCATGTCACACAGCAAGGCAGGGGCAGGGCTGGGACCACATTAGACCAGGGTCTGCTCTCCCTTAGCTGTGTGACCTGCACAAATGACGCCACCTCTCAGAGCCTCTCTTCTCCCATCTGTATTTGGGGTGACATCTCCCTTACAGGGCTGTCTGAGGATGAAAGATGACCACTGTGAAGTACCCGGCACAGAGCTGGACACACAGCAGGTGTGTGGTCGTGGCAGCAGTTATTGGTCCGAGGGGCCAAGGCCATGTCCAGGGCCAGTGAGGGGCGGGTAAGAATGCAAGGGCAGCAAAGCCTCGTCTCAGCACGTTCACGGCTGGCCCAGAGGCAAGAGGGATGCGCCGGCCACACTTGCTTGGTCTTCGGTCCCCACCAAGTCCCGCAAGGTTGTGTCAAAGAGTCCAGCTTTGGTCAGGCTAGGGGGGTAGAGATGAGAGTCAAGGTGAGCTCTGAGATGCCCCCAGGGCTTCAGGGGAGCCCCAAGGAGGTGGCATCTGAAGCAGGATCCTGGGTGGGGCCAAGAGAAGAGGTGAAGTGCTGGGAGTTAGAGAGTCTGGGTGTGAATCCTGGCATTTCCGGTCATGATGTTGACCCTGCCTTGCCTCTCCGAGCCTGATTCCTCTTCTGCAAAATGGGGATGTGTGTAGGGCCCTGGGCCTGGAGAAGCAGGGAAGACCTGTGAAAGGTCACCAATAACCCTGTGGGGGAGCCATCTGGGGAACAGTGGGAGTAGAGGCTCTGAGAGGGGGTGTGGGGCGGCAATTCTGGGGAGAAGAGCAGGGTCTGTAGCGACAAAGGTGGGATCAGGAGGCGCCAAAGAGCACTTTGTTCTGAGGGGGTACCGCAGTCAAGGGACAGCAGATGATTCGGGGCACTCGTGGCTGGCCTGGAGCCTCCAGGCAGGTGCAGGAGAAACACACTGGGTGTGGAGGGGGTAGAAGGGGCAGCAGGGCAGCTTCCTGAGGCGCGAGGGTGGGTGGGACCAGGGCACAGGATGCAGGAGATGGGGGCGTGTGGGTCCAGGGATGGTGGGCAACACTGGGTGGTGAAATGGGGTGCGTTGCTGACCCCTGCCAGGAGCCGGTGAGGCATTCCACTCATGACAAAGGTCATGAGGAAGGAGGCTCGGCATACGCAAAGGCGGGATCGAGCCTCAGGAGTCCGCCCGGATATTCTCGAGCATTTTCCCCCCAAAAACCAGAGTCTGCCTACTTTATTGCTTTGTGCTCTCACCTCTGACTTTACTGGGGGCTGTCCCCTACCACCATCTCGCTCTCTCTCTGTCAAAGAGTTAACTTACAGCTCCAATTAATAAAGTTCCTGGGCAATTAGGAGTGTTTAAATCCAAACCCCTCAGATGGCTCTCTAACTCGCCTGACAAGTTTACCCGGACTCCTGCAGCTATGCATACGATTGTTTACAGTCTCCTAGCCGCCAGAGGCACGGGAAGCTTAAGATATTCAAATAGCTTAGAGCCTCTCAGAGAGTTAGAAACTGTCAGAATAAACTAGTAAAGGATTTCATTGATGAGTCAATGCTTGTTGCCAAGTTTTCACATCCCCTGAATTGTATCCTTGAATATGTATTAATTAATAGTTGGTATGTAGAAAAAAATAAGTAGTGGCCTTGGTGTTAGTAACTTTAGACCCTTAAGGTAATAAATTCTTTCCTTTGTTGTAAACCCATTACACATCCGCCCTATAGGAATGCAATTTTATCTTTGGAAGATGGTGCCAAACCTTAAAATAATTACTCTTAGAGAAAATAAGTCTTTGTTTATAAGTCCTTGTCAAGAGTCATAAAATGTTAGTAGGCCTTCTGGCCAGAAGATGATGTAAATCACCTAAACCATTTGTATACGATAAATTTGCAGGAAAGAAACCCTGGTTTTTGATAAGAATCAAAGACTGCTGACTTTGCATCCCCTATTATCCTCTATGTGTAACTTAGGGTATAAAAACCCCTGTTGAAAATAAAGCTACGGGCCTTGCTCACCAACGCTTGGTCTCCCCATGTCATTCTTCCCTTTAACTTCCAGCTGAGTCTCCATCTGGAGCGCGGAACCCACCACGCTTACTAATTATGCCTGGGCTTCTAAGACCCACTCGAGAAGGTGTCTAGGGTGAGGCACCTCCCGCTATTCGAGAGGGCGCCTGTGGCCTACGTAAGTGGTGCAAACTTCTTGTCTTGAAGTTTTATTGGTCTCCTGCGTAAACCAAGCTACTCAGCCTCTTTTCTCCACTGAATTTTCCTACTGAGCTATCCTCATTCTATTATTCTTTATATCTCTAATTAGCATATAAATAGTTGCCTAGGCCGTCTCTCCTTCGAATACCCTGGATCAGCTGGGGCGTGTCCCCAGCATACCCCCTTGGCAGCCCTTCTTGCTCCAGGCCCTCCCAGGGGTCCCCTGAGCAACCCCACAATCCGTAGTGTTCCTCACTACCCCAATAGCCAGAGCCAAGCCCAGCACGTGACAGGAGCCCCAGAAGAACTCTGCCTGCACACCCACGAACGCTGCCACCTCCTGGCACTCAGGGCTGCTGCTCGAGGAGGCACAGGGGTCCCTGTCCCCATCTAAGCCTCCCGACCCTCTGAGAAGACCCGCAGTGCAAGCGCACACCATGGCAAATGAGCAGGAGGCTGAGAGCTAAACAAGCCACGGGCACGGTCAGCCCCTCGGCCCCTCCAGTCTGCCTGTGTCTACCCTGCATGAGCACAGAACCAGACACCAGGCCAGTCTCCGTGCCATGCTCTCCTCAGATGGCAACCACACCTCCCGGTACTAGCCCTCCTGCAGTCCTCTCCCACTGGTCCCGGTCCTGGCCACGTGACTGACCTTGACCAATGGGATGCCCGTAACTGTACAGCAAGGGAAGGCTGAAGGAGTGTGTGCACCCCTGGCACTCAAGCACCAGGAGGAGCCTGGGCTGGCCCGCTAGAGTCCACATGGACTAGACACTCCCCCCCAACACCAGGCAGCACTGGTCAAGGGCCAGATGCGAGGTTACCTCAGAATACCGGACCCCATCAAGAACCACGGATGGCCCCCACGTGGCCGAGTCCAGGCCAAATTGCAGAACCGTAAGCAGGCAGATGATTGGTGTCATAAGCTGCTAAGGTTGGGGGCAGTTTGTCACGTAGCAGTAGCTGACTGCTGCAACAGGCATCTCTGTATGTAGTAATGTCCTCTCTGCCGCTAATGAACCACTGTGACGGAAGGGAAAAGCAGAGACCAGAGTGGGGAGGGACTTGCTCAGGGTCACACGGCAGGTCACCAGTAGAAAGAGGATTCCAGAGCCGGGTGGATAACTAACTGCCATGCTGGGCTCTGCCTGAGACAGTGAGTGTGGGTAAAGCAAGCAGGTGGCACAAGGAGGGTAGCGAAAATGGGGCTCTGCTCTTCTTGAAGGGCAGGGGCCCTTGGGATCCAGACAGGGTCTGTGGCCTGGATGAGAGGCAGGAAGATGACAGAGAGCACCACGGAGATGGGCTGACAGCCTTGTGCAGCAGAGGGCACCAGGTGCCCCTACTCTCTAGCTTCCCATAAACGAAACCACTGAACAAGCCCAGGGAGAAAACCCCAGTGGTTAGTCAAGCAGGTCCCTCCTCAGATGCTGAGGGGATGGGTTAGTTCAGAACACGGAGCAGAGAGGCTCCAGGTCCACTTGGCACTGACCTGGTCAGAGGGGCCGAAGCACCTCCAAGTCTCTTCCGGGATCAGGCTGAGGAGGGTGGGAGTGGTTCCTCAGGGCTGGAACAAAACATGTGCAGCATCTATGAGGCTGAGGTCCAAGGCCCTGAGGCGTGCTCGGCTAGACTGGACTGCACACTGGGGTCACACTCCAGTCTCCCAGGACTCCTGGCCTGAGCCTTCAGGGTATCCTTTGTAAAAAACAGGACCAGCTACCCACTTCAGAGGTTGCGGCTAGGTCTCATGTAGGTCTGGGAGCTTCAGATCCCTGGGGCTTGTGAAGAGAGGCAAGAGGGGATGAGCAGCTACTACGCGGCTGCTGCTACTGGTGTCTTTCAGAAGCACAAGCAGGGCTTCTGGAAGCAGCTGGGCAACGGAGCTGAAAGTAGGAGCTATCGGTTTTGTGGCCTTGCTGTGGGAGGGAAGGGGTAGTGTGCAAAGCTTGCTGCAGTGAACTCCAGTCCCAGTGGCTGTCACGCACCCGAGGCAGAGAAGCCAGTTGGTGATTCGGTGAACCCCCAAGAACCCCGCTCATGCTACCCTCAGAGGGCAGGTCACTGCATACCCCTTCTTACACATATGCAAGGCTTTTTCGGTTTTGACGGTTCTTGTGTCTGTTATCACACACAGCAACATAAAGGTGTTTTCTTCCTTTCTAATGCCTTGTGGGGGACAGGCATGCCAGAACCCCACACTGCAGGAGTCAGACCCATCTCAAGGCTGAGTGACGGATTACAGCACGTGCTGCTGCCACCGCCGCTGGGTCGCTAAGCTGTGTCTGACTCTTCTCGACGCTACAGACTGTAGCCCACCAGGCGCCTCTGTCCATGGAGTACTCCAGTACTCCAGTCAGGGATACTGGAGTGGTTGCCACTGCCTACTCCAGAGGATTTTCCCGACCCAGAGATCAAATCCGTGTCTCCTGCTTGGTAGATGGATTCTTTACAACCGAGCCACCTGGGAAGTGGTACAGCAGGTACATAGGTGTTCAAATGCATGTTTATTAAACTATAATGAAAACAAAGCCAAAAAGAGCTACTTCTCCCCCTTATGTAAGGACTGTAAGCACTTTTCACTCTTGCACCATCTGGTCATCGGCTCAAAGCCTCTTTCAGCTCTGGGCACGCTCCCTGCTGCCCTCGAGGTCCCTGCCCACCTGCCTAGCCCCGTCTCCCCGCTTGCACCCACTCCAGTTACAACTGCCTCGGTCCTCCAACACATCCAGCTCACCAGGCCCAGGGCCTCTGCCCCTCCTGCCACACCGAACACCCACCCATGGTCACCTTTGTCTGCGCTTTGTTCAAGCCTCTGTTGGCATCTCTGCCACCTCCTCAGAGGGGGCCCCCTTCTCCTCCTCCACACGTATCTGGAATGCTCTTGTCTGTTCCATGTCTACCTGGTTGCCGTGTGCCTCTCCCTGAGGCCGCGAGCAAACGTGTCTCGGTCACTGCCACGCCCCCAGCACCCAGCCCAAGCACACAGCAGCGCACAGGAGCTGGGTGTGGACTAACTCAACTCCCACTAGAGACAGCAAAGGACAAGAGGAAGTCACCAGCCACCACGAGACCAAGAAAGGGAGTTGTCTAAGGAGCGAGAAGGTGCAGTTCCTGGCTGAGCAGCGAAGGTCCTTGCAGCAAGGAGGCTGAGGGCAGCAGGGGCGGGCGGTCCCAGCAGCTACCTGTGGCCCTGGGCCGTGGCGTTCATGTGGTCCCGGATGCTGATGGCCTGTTTGAGGAGACCCTCCACGCTGCGGAAGTAGACGCTGCTGTCGACAAGGTTCTTCACGGCACTGCAACGGGAGGGGGGACCCAGTCAGCGGCACCAGACCAAACCAGTGGACACCTGCAACCGGACCTCAGTGGATACCCGCACTGGCCCAGTGGTTTGTCCAGCTGCTGGGGGATCCCATGGGCCTTCCTGAGGGCTTACTGTGCATAAAGTTTAGATTTCCCTGTGGACCAGAACACTTGATGGCAAGACACAACTTTTGCTTGATGGCTGCTAGACCATTTAATGCTTTGAAGAAGCTGTAAGCGTTCAAAGATGACCTCAAAAATAACATGCTTTGGGCTTCCCTGGTGGTACAGTGCATAATATTCTGCCTGCCAACGCAGGGGACACGGATTTGATTTCTGGTCTGAGAAGATTCCACATGCCTTGGAGCAACTAAGCCTGTGCACCGCAGCTGCTTGAAGAGGCACTCTAGGGCCCGTGTGCTAGAACTGCTGAAGCCCATGCACCCTAGAGCCTGCGCTCTGTGGCGAGAAGCCGCCACAAGGAGAAGCCTGAGCAGCACCACTAGAGAGCAGCCTCCACTCTTCGCAACTAGAGGAAGCCCGCATGCATAGCAAAGACCACGTATAACTCAAAATAACATCAGTTCAGTGCAGTTGCTCAGTCGTGTCCGACTTTTGTGACTCCGGGGACTGCAGCACGCCAGGCCTCCCTGTCCATCACCAACTCCCAGAGCTTGCTCAAACTCATGTTCATCGAGTTGGTGATGCCATCCAACCATCTCATCCTCTGTTGTCCCCTTCTCCTCCTGCCTTCAATCTTTCCCAGCATCAAGGTCAGGTCTCTTCCAATGAGTCAGCTCTTCACATCAGGTGGCCAAAATATTGGAGCCTCAGCTTCACCATCAGTCCTTCCAATGAATATTCAGGACTGAATTCCTTTAGAAATCCAAGAGACTCTCAAGAGTCTTCTCCAACACCACAGTTCACAAGCATAAATTCTTCAGCACTCAGCTTTCATTTTTTTAAATAGCATGCTTTCCTTTTAGGTAACCTATTCCTCCCTCTGAAGGAAGCTTGTCAGCTGGACTGTGAAAAGCGCTAAAAGTGAGTTTAGACTCAGCACCATTAGAGAGGCACTTCTGCAAAGCTGTGCTAAGCTCTGACGTTGCTGCCACATTGATGAATGTCTAATAAAAATGTTGTTTCCAACGGCACTACAGGAAATATTCAGCAAACCTCCTGGGCATCGCTAAGGCCAGAAAGCTGTGTGTGCAATGACACCTGCAGTAAAAATAAAAGGTCGTTTCCAAGTCCTTCTATTAAAGACAAAGAAGTCACTCCCATTTATTATCAGTCAAGGACCTGCCTGGAAATGGACATGAGATCAAAGGTGGGGAGCGCTGGCTGAAACCCAGACTGTCCATTTGCTCATCTGACACCACCAAATGCAGTCAGCTTTCCTAGTATCTGTCAACTTCGATAAAAAGCTGTCTAACACAAGTTCACAACTGGCCCAACCAACAGACCACAGAGTATCTTCCAGATTCACACCAACCATTAACACTGCGTGAGGCATTTTCAACAACTAAAAGGGCCCTTTCATGTCCATAGGAAACAGTCTATCAGCATTAGAGAGATTTACATCTCACGAAAGAGAAGTGCTCAGAGTTCAGAGCAGATTGGCCCCCTGCCTACCACAAGGCGGTCCCATGGAACATTCTGGAACATGATGGACACATTCTTTATCCACTGAGCTGGCTGTTAAGCACTCGAAGTGTGGCTTGTGAGACTGAGGAGCTGAATCTTTCATTTTATTTCATTTTAATTCATTAAAATGTAAGTGTGAACAGCCAACCAGGGTCCAAGCTCCTGCAATGGACAGGGCAGCTAGTGGAACTGGGAGAAAATACAGACTTTGATCTGTTCTTCCTTAAACCTGGGCCTTTAAAAAAAAATTGTTTTTATTTGGCTGTGCTAGGTCTTAGCTGTGGCACACGGGATCCTTAGTTGCAACATCCAAATTCTTAGTTGCAGCACATGAGCGCTAGCTCCCGGATCAGGGCTCAAACCCAGGCCTGCTGCATTGGGAGCTTGAATTCTTAGCCACTGGACCACCCGGGAAGTCCCCAACCTGGGCCAAAAGGTTCTTGGCGGACCAGGAACTATTTAGTAGTTGCAAGAAAAACTCTCTTATCTTTTCTACTCTTCCTGGAGCTGAGAAGAGTGTGACCACAATCCCCAGGAAGATGCCATCAGTCTAGATCACCCTCCAGCCCCAGCAGAGGGGTCAAGGCTGGTGATGGCAGAACTCCCAGCAACAGGACTTCCTGTCAAGGAACTTCGACTACACAACAGAAACAGGCAGGCAAATCCCACAGTGCCACGGACAAGGACTGCTGGGGAGTGTCTGCTGCTGCTGCTGCTAAGTCGCTTCAGTCGTGTCCGACTCTGTGCGACCCCATAGATGGCAGCTCACCAGGCTCCCCGGTCCCTGGGATTCTCCAGGCAAGAACACTGGAGTGGGTTGCCATTTCCTTCTCCAATGCATGAAAGTGAAGTCGCTCAGTCATGTCCGACTCTTAGCGACCCCATGGACTGCAGCCTACCAGGCTCCTCCACCCATGAGATTTTCCAGGCAAGAGTACTGGAGTGGGGTGCCAGTTTAGCCTCCACCAAAACAACCTACAGCCCGTACTAGGAGCAAAGAGCACTCCTAAGTCACCAACTCCTAAAGCAAACGGAACAAGCCCAGACATGAAATACAGTCACGGGGAGCCAAAGAAGCACAGGAGGCAGGTCGGCAAAGCTGCAATAAAACGGAGAAGCACCAACTGCTGCTTTTTATTATCGGGTGCATCTTTCACTTGGGGTTAAAAATTCTGGGTATTTAGAGAAAGGTAAGCAAACAAGAAAACACAATAAATGGTATATCCCTGGTCACAGAAACTGTATTCACAGTAGCTAAAACATGGAAGCAACCCAAGTGTCCAAGAGATGAATAGATAAACAAAATGTGATCTGGCTATAGGCTGGAATAGTATTCAGCCCTAAAAAAGGAAGGAAATTTGGACACAGGCTACAATGTGGATGAACCTTGAAGATACTAAGTGAAAGAGGACAGTCAACAAAAAGACAAAAAAAAAAAAAAATGTACAATCCCATTAATGTGAGGTCCCTTGAACAGTCAGATTTTTAGACAGAAAGTAGAATGGCAGGAGCCAGGAATGGGGGTGGTGAATGGGGAGTTCATGTTTAACAGGGACAGAGTTTCAGTTTTGCAAGATGAAAAGAACTCGGGAGGTGAGTGGCGGGGATAGCTGCACAGCATTGTGAATATATTTGAAACCACTGAATTGTCCACTTAAAAATGGTTAAAATGATAAATTTTACTTATGTGCCTCTTACAACAATATAAAAAATTAGAAAGAAATAAAAATTTAAAATAAACAGTAATGTTTTTGGGCACTACCCCCAGCTGCCATCCACCCCACCAGCCAGTCTGTGGTCCTGACTGTGGGTGGGAAACACTGGCCTCTTGAGGCACCTCCTGGAATCCTTAGGACCCCTCCTGTGACAGACGGTGGGGGCTGTTGAGGACGAGGAAGAAGCGTGAGGATCAAATAGTGAGAAGCACGGGTCTGGGCTGGAACTCTGCCCTGTGGCCAGCTGAGTCGAGCTCCACCTGCCCCTACCCAGGTGGGCTTGGCAGGCCAGGGCTCAGCAGGCAGCTGACGGAAGCCCCTGAACACCCGGGCCACCGTGGCGCAAGGCGGGCAGTGCTCACCTGCAGGCATACTCCACGGTGTAAATGGCTCCCTGGCTCTGCTCCTCCCACCGCTGCATGTCAGCCTGTGGAGGGTGGGGAGCCGTGAGCAGGGCTGGCTGTTACCTCCTTCCTCCCAGTTCTCTGGAATGGAGCACCCGAACGCCAATCACCACGGCTGTAGAGACCCGCCCCCTCCAGCCCCAATCTTTCCTCCAGCAACTCCCACCCCTCCTCAGTCTGGGCTTTCTGTGAACACATGGCAGCTATGCCTCAGGACCTTTGCACAGGCTGTTCCCTCTGCCTGGCACATCCTTCCCTTGGGTCCTCCCGTGGCTGCCTCCTTCTCACCACATGGGTCACAGCAGACACAGCACCTCCTTCTTCTTCTTCCAAATCCACCCCACATGTATCCGTCCAGCCCCAAGCTGGGTCAGTGACCATGCACCTCCCTGCTCATGTCCCAGCCTTAACTCCTACACCAACAGCCCCTGTTCCACCTAGCAGGCCCCAGCTCACAAGGTGCAGACCCTGGGAGAGGTCAGTCACTAGGGCAGGACACTCACCTTATGCTGGGCCAACTCAGGCAGAGAGCGGCGCACGTGCTCCTGCAGCCGGTACAAGGCCACAGACGGCTCATTGGCCAGGACGTAGACGCTCTCAGTGAATTTGTCAGTAACTGGGTCCAGGATGGACAGTTGGCAAAGTGGGGCCGGTGGGGAGAGGGGGAAAGGGTTGACGGGGGATCAAGGAGACAAAGCATTAGATTCCTGATTGCTCAACCTGTGAGTCCACCCAGAGTAGACGAGTGCCCAGCATCCCTCCCAGCTGGGTCACCTGTGGCCCTGGTGATGGGTTGCAGATGATCACAGCAGGGCCAAACAACTCCATCTCGGAGTCACAGAAGGGCCTCAATCTTGATGACATTAATGTATCCAGTGAATTCATGATCCTTCCCTTCCTAAACCTACTTGCTTGTTGCTACCCGCTCAGATCCACTCACATTTCATTTACCTGTGACAAAATCAGAGATTCTTCTTCAGATGCCCACTGGCAACTGGACCCAAAAGTGCCTGCAAGTTTACATGGGTGGATGGCTCTAGGCCATGACTGACCACCGAGGGGGAGGAAAGCCCACGACCCATGCTGAGTGTCCGAACAACTCAGAGGTGCGACTCGTCCCCATAAGCTCCCCTGTGGGAATGGACCGTGGCTCCCCTCTGCAGGATTCCACCTGAGGTCGCTGCTTGCTCAGCCTCCTCTGCAACCCTGTCCTGTTTCCCCCTCTCTTGTGTGGGGCTCTCTTAGTAAGTTAATTAGAGACAACTCCTCATCCCAGGGTGTGCCTCAAAAACAGCAGCCAGATGGTGGTCCCTGCCCTTCCTACCCCATCAATGAGCAGCTCCTGCTTGTTCGGTCACAAAACAAAGCCCAAAACTCACCCACTTCTACCACCGCACTGCCCTTACTGGTCCAGGCATAGCTGTCTCTCACCTAGATCCCAAACTTAGCTGCTCCCTGGTCTCCCTGCTCCGCTTCCTGCCAACAATCCAATCCCCACAAAACAGACGAGATGAGCTCCTACTAAACATATCAGATAGGTCTCTCCCTTGGTTGGAACACTCCCATGACTTCCATCAGCCAGAGAATTAAATCTGCCTTGCTTCACATGGCCCAGAAGGCTCTGCATGTTCTGCTTGCTCTTACTACGCCCCCACCACCGCCTGCCTGGCCCTCTGCCCCAGGCACAATGGCCTCCGGGCTGTTCCATGGACATTCAGCACTCTCCACAAGCACTTTCTGAGATGACGGGAGGGTTCTATAAACTATACTGCCCAATATGGTAGTCACTAGTCATATTTGACTACTGAGCACTTGAAATGTGACTCAGAAACTGAATTTTAAATTTTACCTAATTTTAATTAAAATATGAATAAGTACTGTGACTAGCATTGCAGCACAGCTCTGAACACTGTGTCACCTCAAGCCCTTTGTACTTGATCCCGCCAATGACACTGCCTCCACCCCCACCTCTCATTTCCCTTCACCCCTCATGTCTCAGCTCAAATGTCACCTCCTGGCCTTCCCTAATTACCAAGCTTAATCAGATGTCCCTTCAACCTCACTCTCAACCTCAGAACTTATTCATTTCCCTTATACTTAAATTCTTATTCTTTTTTAAAAATTTTACATTGGAGTATAGTTGACTTCCAATGTTTTGTTCGTTTCAGATATAAAAATTCTCATTCTTTATTAGGTTATGTTTATCTAAGACTTGGGATTTGTGAGGGCAGGAGTATCTCTGAGCCTCAGTTCTCTCATCTGGAAAAAAGGGAGGATAACAGAACCCACCTAAGCTTTGCTGCAGAGATGGACGCCATTCCACTGCCCAGGACACTGCAGTTAGTGACGGAGAACCTGCTGGTGTCTGGGAGTCGAGGGAGGCTGTGCTTGCGACTGTCCAGTTTGGGTGTGCCCAGCTCACCACTGCGCCCTGACTCAGGCAGAGCCCAGCCTGCCACCTCCAAACTGTCTGTCCTCTTACCCGCTTAGGGCTCCTCCTTTTGAAAATGAACACAGTGGTAATAGCTTACACCTCACAGTGCTGTTATGAAGGATGTGGAATTACACGTATTTGTGACGTGTAAATAATTCACTAGCAATAATCTATGTAACAAATTAACAACGACATTGACACTTTAAAAATAGCTTGTGGAATTTTGTAACTTTTAACTATGTCATTTACAAATATGTAGATATATACAACTGGAGAAGGGCACAGCAACCCACTTCAGTATCCCTGCCTGGAGAATCCCACGGACAGAGGAGCCTGGTGGGCTGACAGTCCATGTGATCCCGAAGGGTCGGACACGACTTAGCGGCTCCAACAACAAAGATATGCAAATGCTTAAATACAAAGGAAACGTTACACACAATTGCCACGCCCCTGGCATTCTTCCAGGGTTTTACACATTGTTTTAACATATCAGGTTACTGAATTCTCACAATTTTATGGGGGGAGGCAAGGAGACTATTATACTCCCCATTTTACAGATGACAAAACCGAGGCACAGAGTCTCTAAAGATTTCAAAACTAGTCAGCGGTTGAGCCGGGATTTCTTGGCAATTCAATCACTGCCCCCAAACGCTCTCTCAGCGCCGTGGCCCTCTGTCACCCCCTTCAGATTGCCCTTCTACTAGTCCTTGGCCCCTCCGCCCCGCCCCGCCCCGCGTGGGGCCCCACACCACCTTTCTTCCCCTTGAGCTGCATCTCGGGTTCTTCCATAGTAGCCACGGCCCTATTCCGAGGACCGGAACCGGAAGTCTGGAGGTAGAGACAACAGCCTAAACTTTCCCTGCGAAACTGGACGCCGCGCTTATCCAGTTCCGGTACTAATTGGTCTTCCCATCTAGATTCTTATTCAACCCAGACAGAAGGGCGGTGACTGAGAGACTGGGGAAAGAGGCAATCGGGAGGTGAGTGAAGAGGGGCCGGAGACCCCTTGAAGCTCCAGGAGGGACGCCTCAGGCGGAGGAGGGGCAAGGGCTCCCTCCTTTACCGAACCCCTTTTCCGGAGGCAGACAAACTGGGGAAATACTCCATGCACTTGTACCCCACTGCTGCCACCAAATCCCTGCAGAGGCTCTTGAGCCCCCACACCTGCATAGGAGATATTGTTTACGGAAGGGGGCAGCAGTGGTGGAGTCCCTCGCGCCCCTCTACTAAAGAAAGCCCGAAGGCGGAGCCGATTGGCTGCGTCAGGAAAAACGTGGGCGGAGTTAGGGGTGAGGAGGACGAGAGCCGAGAACTCGAGAGAGAGCTCTCTGAGGCCCCGCCCATCCCTCCCGACCCTACCAGGCTTCCTCCGGGGCGGCGGGGACGGGAATGCGCAGGCGCAACTGCACAATTCTTGCCCTGGCGGAAGCCACGGCCCTCCCTCAAGCCTTAAAGGGCCCGAAACCGCTCCTACTGCTCCAGCCTTTCCGCACTTTTGCGGGGGGCGGGGGTGCGCAGGCGCAGTGGGAGAACTCGGGGTGGGGGGTAGCGGTCGCGTATCAAGTTGCTCTCGTCCCAGCAGAAGCAGGCAAGGCGCGGACAGTACAGGCTCCATCTTGCTGCCCCTTACATCAATTGGAAAAGTTTGTGAGTTGCGCCCCCAAGTTTGGGGGTACCCTGACTTGCGGCGTCGGGTGACAGAGGAGGCTAGCTGGAGGTGAGTGGACCCTGATGGATTGGCTTGGGAGGGGAGGGTGAGATGCAGCCAATCACATCTTTGTTGAGCCCTCGCTCATTCTAGGGATTTCCCCCCTCCCCCCAAAAAACAACAGCAGACATTTATTAAGATCTGCCCAGGTATCAGGCCTCCTGCTCAGATATTTACAGACATGATTTTTTTAGGCCTCATGTCCCCATTTTTTTAATGAGGAAACTGAGGCTTAGAGAAATTAAGTCAGATGCCCAAGCTTTCACAGCGTATAAAGTGGAGGGATTCAAACAGACAGCGGACCCCAGAGCCAGGGCTTTTAAACAATGCCTGTTGTGTGTGCTCTGGTGGTGGGAAGGAGTAGGTCTGAGAAGGCCAATTAAAACTGGACTCTGGTGTTAATTTTCTGGCTGAGTCTGAGTTTACCCACCCTTACTGTGTAAGGCCAGGTATGCAGTCAGTGCCTACTTAATGAGTTATTGATAATTATTGCCATCTCTCCCTGTTTGGCCCTTCCACCAGCTTTCCCCATGGAGCACACCCAACCTGCCGAGGATCTCAGCCTGACCCAGCAGCCTTTAACCCCAGAATTTGGGGACCCCGAAGACCCCAGGGACGAGGCCCCTGACGGCTCAGACACTGTGGTCCTCAGTCTCTTCCCCTGTACCCCGGAGCCTGGGAATCCTGAGTCAGATGCTGGCAGCTCCTCACCTCAAGGTAGGATACTTCCCCTGGACTCCTGCTTCTGGGATGCAAGAACGGTGGCATATCAGGCCCAAGACGAGCCCTCTGTCTTTATGTCCCATCACCTTGAATGTGTCTTCCCTCTCCACCCTGTGAGGGATTGCTTAACTGTTTTTTTTTTTTTAATTGTGTTAAAATGCACATAAAATTAACCATTTTAACTGGAATTGCTTACAAGTCAGTGGCAGTAAGTTACCATGGTGTGTCACTTCCACATCTTTGTAGTTCTAGAACGCTTCCATCGCCCCAAAAGGAAAACCCCAGAGGTATTAGCAGTCACTCCCCATCCCCTTCTTCCAGCCCCTGGCAACCAAAATCCGCTTTCGGTTCCTATGCACTTGCCTGTTCTGGACATTTCCTATACATGGGTTCATACAACTTGCAGCCTTTTCTGTTTGGCTTCTTTCACTCAGCGTGTTTTTAAGGTTCACCTACCTTGTAATGTGTGTCAGTACTTCGTCCTTTTTATAGCTGACTGATCTGTAGTATGGAAGGACCATATTTACTGTATTCATTTACCCCTGATGGACATTCGGGTTGTTCCTCTTGGTGAATAATGCTGCTGTGAACATGTATGTACACTTTTTGTCTGAACATGTGATTTCAACTCTTTGGGGGGTACCATGCTAGGTCGGATGATAATTCTGTGTCTGACTTATTGAGGACCCAAGGATTTCTTTTGATGGGAATCTTTTGAGAGTGTCTTACTCAGTCCCCCAAGGGCCTTTGCCCCTGCTGTTCCCGCTGTGTGAAATGCTCTTCCTGCACCTCTCCCCAGGTTTCTTCAGCTGGCCAGGCTCCCAGTTGGGCCTCTTTAGAGAGGCCCTTTCTGACCACTTTCTCTGAAGGGGACTAACCCCCCACCCTTCCTTCTTTCTGCCCCTCTTCCACCTGCTTTTCATTTCTCCTGAGCCCGTATTTCAGCTTAAGCTTTCATTCTGTTTCTATTTCTGTCTGACTCCCTGGCTTGTCCATGGGCCCTTGAGGGCAGGGACTTTGTGCAGAACCTCGCCAGGATGGAGGAGAAATATACACCCTGGGCCTCTGAGAGGGTGGAGTGAGTGGATACTGGAGACAGGCACAGCCTCTGGTAATTCCAAGCCCTCAGCTGCTGCTGCTGAGTCACTTCAGTCATGTCTGACTCTGTGCGACCCCATAGACGGCAGCCCACCAGGCTCCCCCGTCCCTGGGATTCTCCAGGCAAGAACACTGGAGTGGGTTGCCATTTCCTTCTCCAATGCATAAAAGGGAAAAGTGAAAGTGAAGTCGCTCAGTCGTGTCCAACTCGGTGACCCCATGGACTGCAGCCTACCAGGCTCCTCCGTCCATGGGATTTTCCAGGCAAGAGTACTGGAGTGGGTCGCCATTGCCTTCTCTGCCAAGCCTCCAGGGTCTGGCCTTAAAACCCAAGACATACTGAGGGGAAACCAAAGCCCTTTCTCTCTCCCAGCAGGCAACTCCCTGAAGCACTCAACGACCCTCACCAACCGGCAGCGGGGCAATGAGGTCTCGGCCCTGCCAGCAACCTTGGACTGTGAGTGGGCCCTTGGTCCCCGGGGCGAGAGAAGTGGCGGGGTGGCAGGGGCTGAGAGGCGCAACTTTGGACAGGGAGTAATGGAGCAGGGATGGGACAGGTGAGGACTCTGCCTCTCTTTGGCCCCCAGCCCTGTCCATCCACCAGCTTGCAGCCCAAGGGGAGCTGAGCCAACTGAAGGAGCATCTGAGGAAAGGTGTGTGCCCACACGTGTGTGCCAGTGTGTCCATGCCCACACGCGTACGCCAGCGTGACTTCACCTGCTGGTGTGTGCGTGTGGCTGCTGACATGACCTGAGCCTCCACATGTGTGCCTACGTCTGTACATGTGCCTGCGCATGTCCACATGTGTCATCCACACGTATGCCTCCCTGCCCCACACCTGACCCCAGCCGCCCACCCCGTCCCCAGTTCTACAGCCTTGGGGAGAGTGGGCAGGGGTACATCCCAGTGGTACCACCCCCCTCCTGCCAGGCGACAACCTCATCAACAAGCCGGACGAGCGCGGCTTCACCCCCCTCATCTGGGCCTCCGCCTTTGGAGAGATCGAGACTGTCCGCTTCTTGCTTGAGTGGGTGCGTCCCAGCCCAGCTGGGGGCTTCCTGAGGACTGGAGGGCGGGCAGTGGTTTCAGCTGAGTCTGCTGGGGCCGTGTCTGTAAGATGGAGCTAACACGGGGGCCCCAGGATTGCAGAGGCTGCCCCCAGCCCTCCCTCTGCCCTGGCTCTGTCACTGCCCCCTCTGCTCTTCCCAGGGTGCCGACCCCCACATCCTGGCCAAGGAGCGGGAGAGTGCCCTGTCACTGGCCAGCACCGGTGGCTACACGGACATCGTGGGGCTTCTGCTGGAACGAGACGTGGACATCAACATCTATGACTGGGTGAGGCGCCACCTACTGGCCCTGGGCGCCTCACAGGGTACCAAGTCTGTTCGGAGTGCTGAGACCCATCCCCAAGCCTCACAGAGCTCCCAGTTTTTTTTGTTTTGTTTTTTTTTTTTTGAGGGGTTTAGCTGACACATAAACAGCTCAGATGTAGTGAACAGAGCCGAGGCTGCCTGGAGAGCCAAGGGAAGTCAGGGTGGGCTTCCTGGAAGAAGCAGTATGTAAGCTGAGATCCAGGGAAGAAACTAGATGGGCCAAGTGACAAACAGGAGGAACCACATTAAATTGGAAGGTATGGGGGTGTCATGAGAACCTGGGAAAGACGGTGTCGGTGGTCCTCTACCCGTTCCTGACAGAATGGAGGGACGCCACTGCTGTACGCCGTGCGTGGGAACCATGTGAAGTGCGTGGAGGCCTTGCTGGGTAAGTGGAATAGAGGCTGGCCCTGCAGGAATCCTGGCGGCCAGGGAGGGGTCTGAGCTCTGCCTGAACTGCTCTTGGGATGGGTAAGAGCTTTCTCCTGGAGGACTGCGGTGGGGATAGGAGGTGGCAGGAACAGCACAGGGGTCTGGCCAACTGGCTTGAGCACCCACACTCTGCATACCTCAGAGACCCTGGAGGTGGAGATCCCAGTGGCCACATGCATCAAGTCAGGCTCTAGTCCAGGGCCACACAGCTACCAGCAGACCCGTGGCTGCGTGGTGGGTAGTCCCTGCACCTCCGCACCCCACCCAGGCTCCTAGTCTCCAGCCCAGCTTCCTCTGCAGCACCTGTTCTGCTTTGCAGCCCGAGGAGCTGATCTCACCACTGAGGCAGACTCCGGCTACACCCCGATGGACCTCGCCGTGGCCTTGGGATATCGGAAAGGTTGGCCTGAGACCCTTGGAGGCAGTGTCCGGGTGCTGTAGGTGGGGTAACCCACAGCAGGGTGCCCGGGACACCCCTTTTGGATGTCAGATGCGAGCAGCGAGTGTTCATGTTAGCAAACATCAGGTGCTGGTGTATACTTGGCCTGGGCACGTACTAGTCCCAGCTCTCGGGGCTCCCGTGTACTGGGGCAGGAGGCCGATGTGTATCGGTGACAGGGGCCGTAATGGAGGGACGTGCAGACACTGAGTGGTCTAAAGGAGGCCCCGATGGGGCGAGGATACCACGAGGGCCACAGTGCGCATGGCCGTGGAGACCAGCCCCCTCCATAGCAGGAAGTGGATGTGAATGGGGGCTGGAGACAGACCCCAGTTTGAGTCCCTACTTCAGAAAATGGGGAGATCCTAACAGAACTAATCCCTGGGGTCATGGGGGGTGGTGCACGGGAAATATCCCATTCCATCCTTTCTTGATGAAGTTTTAGTCCATTTGAAACAAATAATTTCTCACAGTCCTTCTCAACTCTAAAAGTTCCAGTTTGTCAATTTTGCTGGGTAAGGAATATTTTTATAACTGAAAAACCTCCCAAAATGCATTTTTACAAACTTCGGGGAAATTGAGGTTGCTAGGGAGGGGCCCTCTGTCTTCCCAGCTGTTCTCTGGCATGGATCTGACCTCCCTGAGGAGGAAATGGGTCCTCCATCCAGGCCCCAGGGCTGAGGGCCCTGCTCATACCCCGAGGGGAAGGTACAGGTCAGCCTGTGCCTCTGCAGCCGCCGTTCAGTTCGTGGCCCACCTCCTCCCTGTTCTGTTCCCAGTGCAACAGGTGATCGAGAACCACATCCTCAAACTCTTCCAGAGCAACCTGGTGCCTGCCGACCCCGAGTAAACACTGCCCACCAGGGACTCAAGACACTCAGGGAACAAAATGGTTGACCCAGAGCTGGGGGAACCCAGAACCGGCTTCAAAGGCAGCTCCTGGACAGACGGTGGGAGGGGGCCCTTTCCAAGAGGAACCAATAAACCTTCTGTGCAGAACTTGAAGGACTCTGCTGTGCTTCCTGGAGGAGGCAGCCACCCAGCAGCCTCACTCCTTCTTCTTCCCTAGCACACGTAGGTGATAGATGACCACTCGGCCAAAGAAATCAGTGGTGTCCTCAAATGTCACCTTCAGCCGGTCCACCTCAGCAGGTGGCACTGGGAAGGTGTAAGCTGAACAGTCAAGGGAAACAGATTTATCTTTTCCCACCTGCCAGCCCCAGCTCAGATACATCCACTGCGCTGGGTCACCCGCACACTGTTGGTCCCTGAGAAGCTCTCACACAGAACAGACTGTCGTGAGCCCATTTTACAGGTGAACCAGTGGAGACCTAGAGGCCACTTGCCCAAGGTCACAGGCCGGGGCCCACAGCTTTCAGAGGCACAGATCATCCCACCCAGCGGCTGAAACAGGATATCTGAAGCGAGTTGTTGTCCTCAGGGTAAAAATCCACAATCTTGCTAAGAGCCTCACTCCCCAGAGAACCTGTAGCAGAGAAAGAGGCAGTGAGACCAGCGAGCCCTCTCTAATCCCCTACTTTCCAGGGTTTTCCAGTACCTTCCAGGCGGCCCTGGCGACTGGAGAAGCCCCCCTGGAACTGGATCTGCAGCTGGGAGACACAGATGCACTGGGGGAACTCCAGTGTTACCCACTGGGAGGGACCCTGGAAGCAGACAGAAAAGGAAAGGCCCGTGAGCACTTCAGACGCAGCCCTGCCATGTCTCTCGCATTCACACAGTCCATGAGGGGTGGGGAGCATAGTGTGAGCACAGGTTCCCTTCCTGGCTAATCTGCCCAGCTGGGGAGCCCCCAAATTCTCAGGGGACACTGGACCCCTAATTCTTTCATTCATTTCTTTTGGCAGTGCAGCACAGCTTGTAGGATCTTAGTTCCAAAATCAGGGGTTGAACCCACACGCTCAGCAGGGAAATCAGTCTCTCAACCACTGGAACAATAGGGAATCTCTTAGACTCCCCGCCCTGATTCTGATTCACACTAGGGGTGGAGACTCCAGGGACAGAGTGCCTCACCTGGTCCGAGTTCCAACACGTCTCCTCGTCCTGGTCGAACAGATGCTTCTTGCCAAACTGCCTGGTGTTCCGATTCAGCACCGAACTCACCCTAAAGGCAGAGTCGCAGCGTGGAGAGGTGCTGAGCACCGTGGCGCGGGCTCACCTACTCCCTGGCTCACCCCTTCCTCACCACCGCTTCCCTCATTTCTGTCTGCCCCTTAGGGACTGCACTCCAGGCCAAGGGCCTCGTCCGCCACTGCCTGCCCCCCGTTCACACCCCACCCCTGCCCGGGGCTCTCACCTGCTCACTGTCTCTGGACAAACCAAAGAGTGGGCCATCTCGGTTCCACGAGGCCTCGCAGGACTCAGAGCTGGGCTCAGTCCAGGTTCGAATCCAGGCGGCCAGAGCGCGACTCTGTTCACGCCTCAGAATCTACGCGTCCTCACCTGTAGCGCGGCACAAGATCCGTCACTGCCCGGTCTCTCCAGGCCTAAATGTCTCCTTGACCAACCAACCCCTTGGTGGAAAAACCTGGAGTTTCGGAGACACTGCTAACGATCCCAGGCCAGGCCTTTCACAGTGGGTCCAAGGAAGGTAAATAGGTTTCCTATCGGTTTAGGGAGTGGTCGTTCCTTCTCGGAGCCTCAGTTTCTCTCAAACTGCTTTCGGAACCAAAAGCAAGATCCGGAACCGCGTGAAAGCCGCGCAGGCGCGCCTGGCCCTCGAGACCGGGGCGTGGTTTAATTTGCCCCGCCCCTCAGTGCCTGCCTCTTAAAGGGCCCTGATCCAGTGATTGCGGGCTTGATTGCGGGCTTCCCTGCTGGCTCAGTGGAAAGGAATCCTGCTTGCAATGCAGGAGACATGGGAGACCTGAGTTCGATTCCTGGGTTGGGAAGAAAGAAATGGCAACCAATTCCAGTATTCTTGCCTGGGAAATCCCAGGGGCAGAAGAGCCTGGAGGGGTACATTCCAGGGGGTCACTAAAGAGTCAGACACGACTTCCCTGGTGGCTCAGACGGTGAAGAATCCACCTGCAATGAGGGAGACCTGGGTTCGATCCCTGGGTTGGGAAGATGCACTGGAAAAGGGCATGGCAACCCACTGCAGTATTCTTGCCTCGAGAATCTCTATGGACAGAGTCGGACATGACTGAGCACAGCACAATGACTAAACAACAATAAAAAACTGAAGCTGGAGATGCTTACTAGAGGAGGAGCCTTCCTTCCCTAGGACTTCCCCAAGGCCAGCCCTACAAGGAGACAGGCAGTGACATTTCCTACTTCGGTGGAAAACAAGGGGGCCATGCATTTCTACAAGCAAGTCTCTCAGATCTGGAGGGAAAATGCAGGTATCTAAAGAAAATGTGTGCCTACTGTGTGTGGGCGGCTGTCCTTTGGTACCTGCGGGTATAGAGCACTAGTTTTAAAGTGCAAGAGACTTCTTATAATGATATCTTCCCACCAGTAGAACGAAGTCTGCCGAGTTCATTCCCTAACTGCAGAAGAATTCTTTACTGTCTGAGCCACCAGGGAAGTCATGTCTGACTCTTTTGCGACCCTCTCCAGGCTCTTCTGTCCACGGGATTACCCAGGCAAGAATACTGGAGTTGGTTGCCATTTCTTTCTCCAGGGGATCTTCCCAACCCAGGAATCGAACTCACATCTTCCACGTCTCCTGCATGGCAAGCAGGATTCTTCAGCACTGAGCCACCAGGGAAGCCCACAGCTTGGGAATCCCTGCACTTCACTGCCTCCCAGAGGCCAAAGGAAGAGTTGGGGAAGAAGCCATTGGTGCCAGTACTGGGCGTCTTTATCAGCCTTGTGTGTCACCACTGGGACACAGAAGTCCTGGCTTCCAAATCTATCTTGGTAGTAAATGCTGCCTGGGACAGGCTTCTTGGAGGAGGGGTAATGTGAGGTGGGTTTTGAAAGATGAACAGGAATTTGCCAAGCTGGATTATACAAAGCCTCAGATACACCGCTAAAGGTTTGGTTCACTGATTCAGTAAACAACTCCTGCCACTCCCTACTGCCCAGCCCTGTGCTGAGTGATGCTGAGGACTATGAGAGGTCTCAGTTCCAGCCCCATATCTGAAGATCTCCCAATCTGGGGAAGAAAGGACTAGACACATATAATCCCAGCCCCATGGGACCAGAGCTGAGCCAGAGGGAGAGATGAGGCTGGAGAAGTAGAGGGTCTACCTGAGGGAGGGCTTCCTGGGAGAGGGGATATTGTGCCTGTATCTTATTGAGTGGGCAGGAATTCACCAAGGTGAGAAAAATTGGAGTGGGGAGGTGGATGGGCAGGCAGAGTGAACAGCATAAGCAAAGGCCTGGTTGAATAAAAAGACCATGAATTTGAATAAAATATGTGAGTTGAGATCCTGCTGGGCCTAAAGCAGTCAAGAAAGGTGTTTGAGAAAGGCGGTATCCCATCCAATCCGCGTGAATGGAGACTTCTGGACAGAGCAGCCACTGGCAAGAGGCTGCAGTTCCTGGCTTTAACTGAATGGTCTGGGATCCAGCCCTTTCTTCAAGGGCTGGGGGAATGGTCCTCCTGGCATCCTTCTAGTGTCTGCCCAAGTCCACACCAGGAGTGGGGGCTGTCTGGGAAACTGGGACACCAGCGGAAGGGCCACCCCATCAGCCCCTGCCTGCCAGGACTTCCTGCATTCAGTCATGGCCTCGTGCCATCCAGACCTGGCTCTGCTGGTCTGAGGGCCAGGGCTGGCAGGGTCTGGGGGGGGCGGGGGGAGTGTCAAAAAAAACACCTCCCTACCTCTAGAAGAATTTAGGAAGAGTATGGACCCTGGAGAGTCCAGATCAGGTTCAAATCTTGGTTAGGCCATTCACTCATTGGCTGTGTGATCTTGGACAAATATGTTGACCTCTCTGAGCTGGTTTCCTTATCTGTGAAATTAAGAGAATTCTATTTATGGGACTGCTAGAGAATTCAGTGCTCTTCAGGCTGACATATAACAACAGTGGTTGACCTTTGTTGAGCACCTACCCTGTGTTTAACTTGAAGCCACGTCTGTCTCCATCCACTAGATCGTTAAATCTGCTGTGCTGGTCCTTGTCACTCCCATTTTACAGCGAAGGATACAGCCGCTCAGCCACTCAGCAGCCAAGGTTCCCCAGGGAGGATATGCACAGCCCCAAGGCCCCCCTTACCACTCCTGGTCTTGGCATGGAGCCACCGTGCCCACTGGGATGAAGCCAGCTTCGTACCCTCTTCCCGCCTCCTCACCCCACCGGCGCCTGGGCATGAAAGAACCTCCTGTTTCTCCAGGGAATTAGCAGCTCTAAGCTCCCAGCAGAGCAGCCAAAAGTGGTCCATTCATTTGCCTTAGTGAGAAGAGACTAATCACTCCCTCCTTCCTCACCCCAGGGGGTAGGGCAGAGGGAAATTTAGAAGAGCCAGGAACTGTAACTCTGGTTGGCTGAGGGAAACTGAGGCAAAGAAGTCATTTATGTAAGGTCACCCAGGGGAACCGGGATGCAAACTTCAGTCTCACTCTGGAGTTGAGCTGAGTTCTGCATTTTGCAGGAGAGAAAATGGAGGCTCAGAGAGGGTCATGGATTTGCTGAAGTCACACAGCAAGTATAGGTCACCAAGGACTCTGGGGAGACAGCCACCCTCATGGTAGAAAACAGGTCCCACTTCCCATAAGTTTGTCACCTTGGAGTAGGGCAGGGAAAAGCCCTCAGATTGCTTTGCGCTTCAGTTTCCCCCTGGGGCATAAGTGTAATGATTGTCCCAAGTCCGCAGCCTGGAGAGCCTGTGGAGGTAAGGGTGATGGAATCCTCTGGGGTTGGCAGCCCCATGTGGGGCCGATCTGGGTCTGATTTATCCACCGGGGCCTGCATGGGTACTGCAGGGCCCAGCTCAGGGTAAAAGGATGCTCACTTGTTTCTGACAGGACTCGTCGGTCCTGCAGGAGGTAAGCTTGTGAGCCTTACCATCTCCAGGTAAGTGGAGATGACAGTGGGCAGGAGAGGGGGTGGCCGCACATGAAGGGGCTGAGCTGAGCTGGCCAGGGAACACCTTGGGCCACAACTGAGTGTGTTGGACGGTGAACATGAGTGACTGTGCTGTGAGTGTGGCCCCGGGGGCCTGTCCCCATGCGACTTGGCATCAGGTGGTCACGATTGGGTGCTGACTGTAGGTATGCCCATGGCTGTAATCATGCTTGGCTGTAAACAACGTGGGGCAGACGTGAGCTGTTTGTGGCTGCCAGGAAGGCTGTTTCCGTGGGTATGCACGGCAACAGGTGTGTTTGAGTGTGAAGGGGCTGGGTGCAGCTGGGCTCAGAGTTGTGAGTTTGGTTGTACAGTAGATATGACTTGTGTGTGGCCAGGTGACAGTGTGAGCGGCCCGTGTGACTTATATGTGGCCTGGCCAGGTGTGGCTGGGCTGCACGTGCTCTCACTGTACGTCTGGGATATGACATCGTATCAGTGGTTGGTAATGACGTTGTATGTGACAGGTGTGAATATGCTTGCACGTGCCCTGTGAATATGTCAGGTGTGTGAGAGGCATTTCAGGGGACAGCGTCTGTTCCTGAGGCCCAGCTCTCCAGGAGGGTCCTGCCTCCTAGCTCATCTTCTGGGCAACCAGCCTCCTCCCCTGTTCCCGCCCCCGACTCGCAGCAGTCCCTGGCCTAAGACCCAGTGTGGGGGAGACAGAGAGGGCACTCAGGGCTGAGGGTGGGAGGCCGCTGGCCCATTCCCAGTGCAGGCCTATAAATAGCTCTTTGAGCCCAGCAGATTCCCAGGCAAGGTTGCCTCGTTCAAGCCCCCAGCAACAGCCTGCTCCCAGGCCCCAGGCCAGTCCCTCTAAGCTCAGCCCTGGCACCAGTGAGGGGAGCCAGGGAGGGGGGAGGAGGGCGGAGGGAACAAGTGGGGGGAGTCAGGGTGGGGATTAGCTTGGTTCGGAAGCCACAGACCTGGTCTCCCACTTGTCGTTGTTCAGAAGCTCTGTCGTGTCCAACTGTTTGTGACCCCGTGGACTGCAGCATGCAAGCTTCCCTGTCCTTCACTATCTCCCTGGGTTTACTCAAGCTCATGTCCATTGAGTCGATGATGCCATCTAACCACCTCATCCTGGGTTACCCCCTTCTCCTGCCCTCAGTCTTTCCCAACATCAGGGTCTTTTCAAATGAGTCAGCTCTTCGCATTAGGTGGCCAAAGTATTAGAGTTTCAGCTTCAGCATCAGGGCTCCCAGTTGGCCCCTACCCATACTCTGCAACCTCAGGCAGGGGGTCCTATCTCCCTGAGCCTCAGTTTTCTTGGCTGGAAAACGGGCAGCAGCTTGATAGCAGCTCCCAGCTTCTGTGTTTACTTCCCATTTCACTCTCCCAGCAACCCTTAAGGTGGTTTACGTTTAATGATCCCTGTTTTTGACAGGGAAACTGAGACACAGGAAAATGAAATGGCTGGTCCAGAGTTACACTGTTAGGGATTTCAGAGAGGATTTTTTTTTGGGGGGTGGCATGCTTCAAAGCCTGTGGGGTCTCAGTTTCCTGACCAGGGACTGAACCTTGGCCATGGTAGTGAAAGTGTGGAATTCTAACCATTAGACCAGCATGGAACTCCTCAGAAAGGGGTTTTGAACTCTGGACTTGTGGGGGCCAAGCTGCCCCCACACAAGTCACCCAGACTCCTGTCCCTGCGGCCTGCCACCTGCAGACACTCACAGTGGTGTGACCCTCGACCGCCATCCATCTTCTGTGATGAGAAGTTCCCCAGCGTGTCACGTTGGTCCCTATGGCCACCACTAGCCCACCCCCAGAACAACCTGCTGACACAGACCTTCCAGGGCAAACTTGCTCCCTTGGGGTCTTCCCTCATCCTTCACTCATTCTCACCCCCTTTTTGGTAATCTTGCTGAAATCACCCAGTTCTCTGTTTCTTTATTTTCCCACCAGTCGAGACCCACCCTCAGAGATACAGCCACACACATACATGGATGCAGGACACTCAGCCAGCACAGCCCAGTCTCGGTGCTGAGAAACGGAGACCCTGGGAAGAAAGGCTTGCTAGGCAAAGGGCTGATTTCTTTATATTTTTGTCCTCCCTCATTTCCACTTGTCATTATGGGGAAATGCACAGAACACAGAATTTCCCATTTGCAAGTGCACGGTTAGTGGCGGTGACCCACGTTACTGTGCAGCCATCACCACTGTCTAGTTCTAGAATACGTCCAGCGGGCCCAGAGGAAGCCCTGTCCCCATGTGGGGTCCCTCCGTCATTCCCCTCCCCCAGCTCCTGGTCATCCCGATCTACTCTCTGCCTCTGTATCTATCTATTCTGAACTTTTCATATAAAGGGATTCAGACTGTGACCCTTTTGTGCTTGGCTTCATTCACTCAGCATAGGATTTTCAAAGTTCATCTATGTTGGAACGTGTATTAGTACTTCGTTCCTTTTTATGGCTGAATGATATTCCATTGTAGACCCTTTGAGATCTGGGATCTCCCTACAAAGACATGCACACCACCCCCCCCAACAAAGCAAAAATATTTCTGTAACAACAATACCTGGTCCACCCCAGGTGCTCCATAAAAGCTGACTAGATAATAGAATGAGTGGATGGATGATAGTTCTGGCTGGCACTGGCAGAAACAGCTCTGGGTGTGACACACCTGGGCCCTGACTTTGCAAGTCTCTTACCATCTGTGTGCCCTAAGGAGCTTGCTTTCCTCTCTGAGTCTCGCTTCCTCTCTTATACTGTGGTGTAAAACAGTAACTGTAGCCAAAACTGTTTAAAGTGTGAGCCCTGGAGAGCTAGACAGACCAGGATTGGAATCCCAGCTCTGCACTTTGCCTAGGCGTGACCTTGAGAGAGAGACTTCATCTCCCTGGGGACTCAGTTTCCCCATCTGTAAGATGGAGCAGGCCCACCATGGGACTTCTGGGGACACTGATTGTGAATGGGAAGAAGTCTGGCACAGTCGTCTCTGGGGTGGGGTGAGTGGTCGTAGGAGTGGGGAGGGGATTTTAGGCAGAGGGAACCCCCTCCCTCGCACAGTTGGAGGCTTCAGGCTGGCGGGGGCGCATGCGCAAAGCAGCCCCGCAGCCCCTTTATAAGCGCTGAGGCGGCGCTGGGGCGAGCAGAGCGCAGGGCGCAGGGGTGGACCCGGCGCGGATTGAGCCCAGCCGAGCGTCCTTTGTGCCGGTCGACCGCCCCGGGATGCGTTGGCGCTAGGAGCCAGGTGGGGGTCGGTCGTGGGGAGGGGGTTACGTTGAGCGAGAGGTCCTAGGGGATTCACACAGAGCTCAAGATTTGGGGGAGGGGGGGCTGGGATCAGAGAGAAGCCCCTAGCATGGGGTGGTGGCTTAGAGGGGGAGGGAAGCCTCGAGTTGGGGAGGGAAGGCAAACTAGGAGAGGGTTTGAGAATGTCAGGGGGATTCGGATTTGGGGGTAAGGTTGTCTAGAGAATGCAGAGAGGACCCTTCGATGGGGAGGGGCCGGGCTGGGGGTGGGTCTTAGAGCTGGGGAGGCACTGGAACCAAAGCTAAAGAAGGGGAGCCCCAAGTTTAGAGATAAGAGGGGAACAGCCACCCGCTGAGCGTGGGACTCCGGAACAGGGCACCCCGTATCTGAGCTGAGACACCCCAAGATTTTAAGTGGGGATTCCCAGTTTCCAGATGAATGCAGGATTCCAGGATGGACTGCAGCGGTGAGGGGCTCCCCAGACCAGCCTGAGCCCGATAGAAGGGGGTCTGTACAAAGACTGAACCCCCATAGGGAAGGGGTGTCCTGCGGTGTCTCTGCCCTTTTGGCTCAGGTCTTGTTACCACATCTTGACTCAGGCAGGAGGCTCTGGGGGCGCTCCATCCCACAGTGGTTCCTGTTGTTTCCTGGGACCTAGAGTTGGGGTGCTGTCCCTTCTCTTGGGGAGCATGCTGTGTGTCCGAGGTGAATACTAAGTGAGAGCCCCTTAAATCCCTAGCTATCAATCAGAGCACCCAGTCGCTAAGGGGGAGCCGCCCCAGTACTTTCGCATCTGGCTGCGTCCTCACCACCAGACACAGACCCTCGCCTCACCCCTTCAGTTCTGTCTGGCCATATGGATGCATGTGGAAGTCCTGGATTGGTTTGGGGGCACAGACACTGGGAAGTAAGGGGCTGGGGCCCTGGGCCCAGCCTGGGCAGGAGCGACCCCCATGCCTGTGTGTGGGGCTTTGTTCCTCTCGGCAGCATTAATGGGAGACAGCCAGGCTGAAGAGAGGGTTGGCGCTGGGCCCCAGCGGGGGTTGTGGGGGAAGGGCAGGGAGGGAAGCCTGGGCAGACTGTGGGACCCCAGAACCCCAGCAGCCTCGCTGGCGTGGGGACATTCCCAAATGGAAGCTGTCCCCCAGGAGCTAGGGACTTGTGTGTGTGTGTGTGCGCGTATATGTGTGTGTGTCTACCCCATGCTGGGAGGAGGTGGATGCTTATGGTGTCCTCTGTGAGTCTAATGTGACCGAGGTTGTGTCTTTGTCAGGAAACTTGTGCCGAGGCCACATCACCCGGTTGCAAAATGATGTGTGCCCACCAGTCACCAAAACCACAATTTATCCAGTCTGATCTGTGCCAGGGGCTGGCAGCTACATGTGTGAGTGTGTGTGAGGAACTGTGTCTGACAGCATGGCCTCATCGAGGGGTTTCCGTGGGGAGCCTGAGACTGTGGGTGTGTGTCTTTGTGTAGAAGACATGCTGCCTGCCTTGTAAGTGCCCATATTGTCTCTCTTTGTTAATGTCACTGTGAATCTGTGCGTGTGAGTCTCCAAGGCTCTGAGCCTAGAGTGTGTGGCTGTGTGTGTGTCCCGTGTGTACAGCCAGGACCTCTCCATGTGGTTGGCAGTGTGGGCCCCGGGTGGGGGAGTGTGAGGTGTGGTCTGCGTGCAGAATTGGGGAGCTAATGGGGGAGACATTGGCAGGGGGTTCGGGTCTCCAAGGGGCAACCAGGGCTGAATAACTGAGCCCGGCTTCCTTTCTCCTCCAAGGAGTTCCATGCGTTGAACCCAGGCACACAAATACACCCTGACTCCAAGGCCAGCAACACATACACGTGTGTGCTCATAGCCTCTGCTAAGCATTACTGGTGCCCACACACCCAGAGACTGCACTTGGCCCCCTGGGCCCACCCGGTACACACTGCCACTGTGGACCCTCGTACATGGTCCCATACACAGAGCGCATCCTTGCCTGGACAGCGCCTCGATGCACAACCAGGCACAACACACAAAAACACGCCTGTGGGCAAACTCACCCTCACTCAATGCCTTCTGAGACAGGAGGTGGGTGTGAAGGAGGGGGAGACACAGGCGCGCGCGCGCGCGCACACACACACACACACACACTTTCTGCCCTCTCTTTCTTCCTGGCCACCCCTCCCCCAGAGCCCCACAGGCCCCTACTTGCATATGTATGAGACTCATGCATTATTAATAAGGGGACAAGCCCCAGACAGCTGTGTAAATGCTCACCTCTGGTGGCCCTGGGGAAGAGGTATTTTAAGAGAAAGGGTGTGGGTGTGTGAGGGTGCTGTTGGAGGGGACGGGGTATGTGTGGGAAGGTGTGTGTGTGGCAGGATGAGGGTGCAGCTGAACCTCTGTCTCTCACCTTGTTGGACCAGTATTGGGTATTTGAGTGTGCACACAAGCCTTTGTGTACAAGTAGCTGTTGTTTATGTGAACATTTCTTAGGCTTCACAAGTCAGCTCATTCCATTCTCCCAGTAACATGCTGAGGTCTGTGCTGGGTGATCCCCATTTTACAAGTGGGAAAACTGAGGCACAGAGTGATGAAGCAACACGTAGGGAGTAGAGACAGGCCTGGAAACCTAGTCATGAGGATATAGTTTGAGCTGTGAATCATACAAAGTGTGTGTGTGTGGAGGGGTGTGTGGTTGTGCACGTGCGTGAGAATTCTCTGTACTTGCCACCTCCTAAGGCTTCCCAGGGGGCACTAGTGGTAAAGAACCTGCCTGCCATTGCAGGAGACGTAAGAGATGCAGGTTCGATCCCTAGGTCAGGAAGATCCCCTGGAGGAGGGCATGGCAACCCACTCCAGTGTTCTTGCCTGGAGAATCCCATGGACAGAGGAGCCTGGCGGGCTACGGTCCACGGGGTTGCAAAGAACCGACAGAACTAAAGTGACTTAGCACGCACTCAGGCAAGGCTCTCCTGGGGCAGGCACAGCCAGAGTCCTGCCCCACCCTTTAATACCTATCCAGGACTTGAGCTCTCAGGGGACCCTGCCCCGCTCAGGGTTCTGAAAGGGGGAAATGAGGACAGCCAGGGATGGAGGTTGAAACTGCTGAGGTTTACACGTTGGTAGTTACGAACACCATACCAGGAGCTGACCTCTGCCCTGCTGTGCAGTCCTAGGCAAACCACTCAGCCTCTCTGGACCCTGAGTTACTGTCCTAAGAAGGCAAGGAGAGTGGGCAGTGCCTCTGTGTTGCCGCCCCAAAGTTCAGCACCACGGACAGGTCCCCGGCCTGCCTTCCTACCGGGCCTCTGGGAGCTGGAACCTGGCAGGGCCCCGCGGTCCCCCGCAGGACCCTATTCCGGACTCCATCCACACTCCCCTACCCAGGGCTATTCTTTTATCAGGAAGAGGGTGCAGGGGCTGGGTTTATAGGTAATGTTCTAACTTCCCGTCTGTCCCCACCTGCTGAGGCACGTTGGTGGGGGAGGGGGACAAAAGGAGGGGGCTTTCAGAGGAGTGGGAGGCTTTAGGGAGGAGCCATACCAGGGTTCTAGTCTCAGGAAGAATGTGAAGTCTGGGAGGGCGCTGTGTCCCAGTGCCTGTAACGGGCTTTGCTTACAGGTAGTGCTCAGTATTTGTGCACTTTATTATCATGTGCCACAACCTCTACAGAAGTCTGGACCCACAGCAGGAGTTTATCTGTGGATCTAGGAGGCCTCCTCGCCAGGCAGTGTGAATTCAGACGGAGGATGGGATGGGCAAGGGCGAGGCCCCTTCCTCCAGCTGGGACTTGGCAGCTCTTCAAAAATCCCAGAAACCAGGAATAGAATCTTGGCAACAACCAGATCCTGGAATTGAAGCTGAGAATCGTGTCAGTCAGCAAACTCAGATTACAGGCTGGCTTGGAGGCCAGCCTACTGCCAGAACTGGGGACCCCAGGCAGACTAGGACTGGATGTTGCCCTCTAGGGGCCCCCAATTTGATTTAGGAGGCCAACTTGAAAAATGGGATTTTGATCTTGGCTGTTAAAGTCAATAATAATAACAGCTGAAATTTACCCCTTCATGCCAGGCAGTGCTAAGTATTTTGTATGTATTGACTGAATTGACTGATCTATTCCTTCCAACTACCTGACTTTATCCCCATCTGACCTGCAAAGAAACTGAGGCACAGAGAAGCTAAGCTATGTGCTCAAGGTCACACAGCAAGGAACAGGCAGAGAGACAACCCCGGTTTGATGCACTCATGCTCTGACCATCAGACTTCACTTGCTGGGGTTCTGAAGTAAGTTGGTCCTGGATTTGGATCCCGGATCTGCCCTTGCTTGTTGACTGTGTGACCTTGAGTGATGCATGGCCTCTCTAGCCCACATTTCCAGATCTGTAGAGGGGGAGGAATTGGTCCTTTCATGTCAACTGTCTAGAAGGGATGTACTCACCCCTGTACTCCCTCTCCATCTTGTTTCAGGTCCAGGATGGGGGCCTTGTCTGTCTGGGTCTCAGGCCTCCTGACTCTCCAGATGCTTCTCTTTGTGGCTGGGGAGCAGGGTGAGTTTGCTTGTGAGGTGGGAGAGGTTGGGGTCTGGAGAACTGACAAGATGGGGCAGCCTTTTAACTTGAGAGTCTTCTCCTGCTGGTTCTCTGGCTTGGTCTGGAGAATAAAATGAGAATAGATGAAAAAAAGTCTTTGAACAGTCAAAAGCGAACAAGACACCTGAGAGGTTATTTTTAGTCATTGCCAGCAGAGGCTAGAGGTTCCCGCCTCTCACTGTTTTGCTGAGATGAGCTGAAGAGAGAAAGAGAGGGAAAAAAAAAGGGGGGGGGGGAGAGAGAATCGTATGAAGATTGATTAGTGATGCCTGCCATGGGTGTAGCAATAGAAATAAAACCCTATATGCCTCTCCCTGGCATCTCCCCAGTGGTGGTCAAAAGGCCAGACTTCAGAAATGCCTCCTGATTTGCTCTGTGGCCTTAAGCAAGTATGATGTCTGTGAGCCTCAATTTCCTCAACTCCCCCAGAAAAGGATGAGAGATGGCTACCTCTGCAGATGGTTATGAAAAGCAAATGAGCTGATTGCTATTTATAAAGTGCCTGGTATACAGAAGGTACTCCACAAACACCGGTTCCCTTCCGATGGTTGCCTCTCGTTTAACTTTTAGGGAAACCATGGCTCAGAGGAGAACACTAACTTTTCCATGGCCACGTCAGTGACACTGAGAGTCAAATCTCTGGTCTCCAGGATCTGGACTTTGAGTGCAGGCAGAACTATGAAAGGATCCGACCCGGTTACCCCTCTTCTGCTCACAGATTGGGCTGCAGATCTCAGATCTGTGTACTGCCCTGTGATGTTGTATTGGCAGCCTAACCTCTCTGGCCTCAGTCTCCCTGTCTGTAAAGTGAGGAAAGCTGCAGTCTCTGCTGGTCCTTGCCTCTCAATCAGGCCCTCTCTCCACCTTCTCCTCCCCAGGCCCACAGCACACCACCGCAGCTGCAGCCACTGCTGAGAAGGGGCTCCACATGCAGAAAGTGGGGTCTGGGTCAGTCCGGGCTGCCCTGGCAGAGTTGGTGGCCCTGCCCTGTCTCTTTAGCCTGCGGCCACGGCCAGGTGCAGCTCGAGAAGCCCCACGGATCAAATGGACCAAGGTGCGGACTGCATCAGGCCAGCGGCAGGACTTGCCCATCCTAGTAGCCAAGGACAACGTGGTCCGAGTCGCCAAGGGCTGGCAGGGACGTGTGTCACTTCCCGCCTACCCCCGGCACCGGGTCAACGCCACGTTGCTGCTGGGACCACTGAGGGCCAGCGACTCCGGGCTCTACCGCTGCCAGGTGGTGAGGGGCATCGAGGATGAGCAGGACCTGGTGCCCCTGGAGGTGACGGGTCAGTTGGGGGAAGGGGAGGGGCCAAGGCTGGGATGGGGAAGTGCACTCACTGAACGTCATCTTAGAAATCACTCCTTGGGGAATTCCCTGGTGTCCAGTGGTTAGGACTCTGCGCTTTCACTGCCAAGGGCCTGGGTTCGAGGGCTTGGATTCAACCCCTTTTGGGCAAGTTAAGATCCTGCAGGCAAAAAAGAAAGAAAGAAAGAAATACTCCCTGAACAGTGATTTGCTCTCAATTCTGATAAAATCATGAAGAAAGTCTCTATGCGTACTCCTCTCTTTTTAACATCTCTGTTTTTTAGCTAAGAGAAAGCAGCCTCTGACTAGTCTCTTATAGGCCACAACATTTCACAGGATTTCATAACCTGCAGTCCATGTCATGGTCATCTACTTTCACATAAGGCAGAGGATATTGGTTTTGTATTTTAAATAGGAATACAAATTTCCTTTTAAAATAAATATATGTTTTTTAAAAGGGAAGTTCTTTTTAAAAAGTCAATTGAAAATATATGTTAAGGGGACTTCCCTGATGATCCAGTGGCTAAGACTCCACGTTCCCAAGGCAGGGGGCCTGGAGTTTGATCCTTGGTCAAGGAACTAGATCCCACAAGCCAAAACTAAAGATCCTGCATGCTACAATTAAGAGCTGTGCAGCCAAATAAATAAATAACAAACATTTTAAAAATACAGGTAGAATTCGTTTAAAAAATATGAAAAGGAATTATATATTAAGGAAGTGACAGTCCTCACATATCTGTTTAACCAATTTGTACATTAAATTCTTTCTGTTGAAATATTCAGTGTAGTTTCTGTTTTCCTAACCAGTCAAGCTGAACAATGCAAACAAATATATATTTTTTTAATTATTAAACCAAAGTCCTAGAAAAGGGCATGGCATACAGAAGATGCTCAATAGATATTTGAGCACTGAATCAATGAAAGGATCATTGTGTGGAGAACATCCTGTGGATGCCAACTGGGAAGTCAATTTCCCTTAACCTGTGTTGAAAAGTGGAAGTGAAAGTGTTAGTCACTCTGTCCTGTAGCCTGCCAGGCTCCTCTGTCCATGGTATTCTCCAGGCAAGAATATTGGAATGGGTTGCCATGCCCTCCTCCAGGGGACTGTCCTGACCCAGGGATCAAACCTGGGTCTCCCACATTTCAGGCAGATTCTTTACTGTCTCAGCCACCTGGGAAGCCCTATGTTGGCCACGAGGAAAGTCCCTGCACCCCCCTGTTCTGGAGCACAGTCTTTCCACGCCCAACAATGTCTCAGTGCATATTTTATGGGGTCAGCCAATGTTCCCCTTTCTAAAGCCTTGTTCTCAAAACTAATAAACCTCAAAGAAAACTGGTGAGTGATGAAAGAAGGGAATTCCACCTCTGGATTTGTTTGGTTTGTTCATTCTACCAGACCTTTATTGAGCGACTACCACGTGACAGCCTGGTGCTGGAGACACAGCCATGACTGGGACACAGCTTCTGCCTTCTGGGAGCTCTCAGTGTAATAAGATGGAGCAAAATGTTTAATTTCTTTTGTCTCACTCAGCCATTTCTCTCATCCCTAAATCAGAATTTGAGTCACAGTGAGCTTACTGATGCTTCACATCTGATAAACCAGGATGTGAATTACACGTTACCTCCTCCAGGAAGCCATGAGTGACTCCATTTCTAAACTGGGCAAGAGCCACGTTTGATCACCGGTTGCTCTTTGCTTCCTCTCCCAGTGCGTGTGCTTAGTTCCTGAAAGGAAGAATGTCTCTCACTCTTGTCCATGCCTTCTGTTACCTCCAGTCCCTAACCCTGGCATGAAGAATGCTGTCTTTGGAGTCCAGATCTTCCTGAATACAAATTCTGGCTCTCCCTTATACTGGTCATATGGCCCTAGACTTGTCCCTCAACCTCTCTGAGCCTTTGTTTCCTCCTTTGGAAATGGGGATAATCATAGGGTCGTTGTAAGATTTCAATGAGGTAATGAGTATAAAGGGGCTTCCGGGGTGGTGCTAGTGGTAAAGAACACACCTGCCAATGCAGGAGACTTAAGAGACGTGGGGTCAATCGCTGGGCTGGGAAGATCCCCTTGGAAAGGCCTTGGAAAGGGAATGATTGGTCGACCCCATAAAATACACAGTGAGACATTGTTGGCCCATGGCCAACATAGGGCTTCCCAGTAGCTCAGACAGTAAAGAATCTGTCTGCAATGTGGGAGACCTGGGTTCGATCCCTGGGTGGAGAAGATCCCCTGGAGGAGGGCATGGCAACCCATGCCATGGACATTCTTCTTGTCTGAAGAATCCCATGGACAGAGGAGCCTAGTGAACTACAATCCATGGGATTGCAAAGAGTCAGACACGACTAAAGTGACTTAGCATGTATGTACATGGTGCTTGTAAGTGTTTTTTACATAGCAAATATTTAACAGATTCTAGCCCTTTATGGCCGTTATCAATTTCCTCATCTGTAAAACCAGGGTATATCAGTGTCACTGCCCATCATCACCCTAGCCCTGTGCCTGGTGCTGAGTGAACAGACATGGTACAGGGCAGTGTAGGGCAGCAGGTCATCTATTATTGTTAGTCTAGGTGGTGTGTTCGGTAAGAGGGAGGTCTGTGCTTGAAGATTTCAGCGTAAATCAGCTCCCTATCCTGGGCGTTTCTGCATAGGTGTTGTGTTCCACTACCGAGCAGCCCTGGATCGCTACTCTCTAACTTTTGCTGAGGCTCAGGAGGCCTGTCTTCTCAACTCAGCCACCATTGCAGCCCCGCGGCACCTGCAGGCTGCCTTTGAGGACGGCTTTGACAACTGCGATGCCGGGTGGCTTTCTGACCGCACTGTTCGGTGAGTGGGTACACAGGGTAGGGAGACGGAGAGCTAGCCCCTGGAGAAAGAGGTTCCTTGGGAGCCCCCGGAGCACAAATCTGAGAGAGGCCCCCACTTTGTCTTGTCAGGTATCCTATCACCCAGTCCCGTCCTGGTTGCTATGGTGACCGTAGCAGCCTTCCGGGGGTGAGGAACTATGGGAGGCGAGACCCACGGGAACTCTACGATGTGTATTGCTTTGCCCGTGAGCTGGGGGGTAAGTCTGGGGCTGGTAGAACGCCCCCTTCTCTGAGCCCCTTTATCCTTCCTAACCCCCCATCCTTCCCTAAGTCCTTGCCTAGCTCTCCTAAGTTTTATCCCTCTCTAAACCCACAGCCAAGACCTGGACCCGCCGGTTTTTCCTCCACTCCCTGAGCCCCTCTCCTTTGTGCCCCTTCCCTTTCTCTGAATCTCTCCCCCTTCCTGCCCCCTTCTCCCTCTTCCTACTTCCTTCCTCCTCACACCTTCCCCAAGCCCCTTCCTCTCTCTGAAGCCCAACTCGTTCAGGCGCCTCAGTTACCTCATTTGTGAAAAGAAAGTGAAGCCCCCTCTTAGCACTGCATGAGAGGCAATGGCAGTGATGCTCTGGCGACGGGGGCGCGCAGCTGCGGCTGCCTCCATCTCGTTTAGCCGGAACCCAAATCTGGCCAGATCAGGGCTATTTGAGATGGGACTCCCTTCCCGGGCTCCGGGGGAGGGTCCGTGGGACACCTCTGACCTTCTCCCGCGCCTTTCCGCAGGCGAGGTCTTCTACGTAGGCCTGGCCCGCCGCCTGACACTGGCCGGCGCACGTGCCCAGTGCCGACGCCAGGGCGCCGTGCTGGCCTCGGTAGGACAGCTGCACCTGGCCTGGCATGAGGGCCTGGACCAGTGCGACCCGGGCTGGCTGGCCGACGGCAGCGTGCGCTACCCGATCCAGACGCCGCGTCGGCGCTGCGGTGGCCCAGCCCCTGGCGTGCGCACCGTATACCGCTTTGCCAACCGCACCGGCTTCCCGGCACCTGGAGAGCGCTTCGATGCCTACTGCTTCAGAGGTATGTGTGAAGCCTCGCCCCTGGAGGGTGGGTCTCCTGGTGACCACGCCCCAAGGGCGTGCGCTTTGCTAAACGGCCACGCCCCTGGAAGTTTGGGTTTCTAGTGGAGGCGGAGGTCAGGTAGGGCAGAAACAGGTTGAAAACTTACTCCGCGGTGAGCCACGCCCCCAGGGAAGGGTGACACCCCCGAGACAAGCTTTCCATAGGAGCCCCGCCCCTCCTTAGGACAAGCCCGAGGCAAGCCAAGCTCTGCGGGGAAGTCCTGTTGAGTGTGTGGTCTAGGTCTTCCAAGGTGGCGCTAGTGGTAAAGAACCCGCCTGCCAATGCAGGAGACGCAAAAGATGCGGGTTTGATCTTTGGATTGGGAAGATCCCCTGGAAAAGGATATGGAAACCCACTCCAGTATTCTTGCCTGGAGAATCTCATGGACAGAGGAGCGTGGGTCGCAAAGAGTCGGACACGACTGAAGCGACTTAGCACGTATGTCTCCTGAGATCTCTAAGAGATGATCTCAGACCTCTGGATGGAAAGCTTCTTGCCTGGAACCTTGCACAGGAGCACCCGCTGGGAAGGGATTAAGGCCTCGGCTAGCCACGCCCCCTAAGCAAGGCCACGGCCCCAGGGACAGGACCAGGGGATGACCCTCGCCCTTGGGTTGGTTCCATACCCTCAGAAGCTGCCAACCTCAAATCCAAAGGAGCTGAGTCTTATGTGAAAGGGCGGGAGTTGGGGGGAATTTCTTCGTAGGGAGGCCATGCCCATTAGGCGCTTTCTCTCCCTGGGGAGGAGCCATGCCCAGGTCTGACCTGCCCCCCTGGGAGTTGGCACTGCCTGAGCTTCACCCACCGGCCAAGATGTCTCTTGACCCTTTATTGCGACCAGTTGACTCTAACTTTGACAGTGGACCTGTCTGAACAATGGGGACGAAAACTTTGCACCTCCATCTCTCAGTCAGGGGGATCCCAGAAACAACCCAGAGAGTCAGAGGGGCACAGAGAGACAGAAATACGTAGAAGATCTGTGCTACAGCATGCTGGAATGTGGGTAGACTTCAGGCAGGACTTCCCAGCTAGGCCCTGGGCCTAGCACAACCTCTTCTGCTTTCTCCCACAGCTCATCACCCCACATCCCAACATGGAGACCCAGAGACCCCCTCATCTGGAGATGAGGGGGAGATTCTGTCGGCAGAAGGGCCCCCCGCTGGAGAATTGGAGCCCAGTCTGCAGGAGGAGGAGGAGGTAGTCACCCCGGACATCCAGGAGCCTCTGGTGTCTAGTGGGGAAGAAGAGTCTCTGATCTTGGCAGAGAAGCAGGAATCTCAAGCGACCCCCAGCCGTGCCCCTGGGGTCCCCACATTGGCCTCAAGTCCTGCCCTGGAGGCTGAGGAGGTGTGGCTGAGCACAGTGGCCCCCAGCCACAGCAGCGTGGAGGCAGGCACTGTGGTGGGCACGCACACAGACACAGCCCCAGCAAGCACCACGCCCAGGAAGAGGGAGCGCTTTAAAGGGCTGAACGGGCGCCACTTCCAGCAACAGGAGCCCCAGCAAGGGCTGAAGGGGGCACTCGAGGCCAGCATCCAGCCCCCCACACCAGAGGCTGCTGAGAATTATGTGGAGCCTCCCATGACCACTGGAACCACAGACGCCTTGGGGAGCGGCCAGAGCCAAAGCCCCTGGGCTGTGCTGACAAATGAGGTGGAAATGCCCAGAGCTGGTGAGTGGGGTCCCTGGGGGAGATGGGACCTGCCTGGGGACCTAAGGGAGGCAGGGGAGGAGGCTCCGAATCACAGCTGGGTCCCCTGGCCTCCCCAAGCCTCTGAAGACCCCTCTTCCTCAGGCCTGGAGCCAAGGAGACCATCAGAAGAAGGAGCTGCTGAGAGATAATTATAATAACTGTTGATATTTTTTCAGGTTCCCTTGGTGGCAGGAGCCCCCAAGAGCCCTGGCTGTGGCTCCCAACCGTGGTCCCACCCATCATCCCAGACCCCAGCAGAGCCCTTGGCCTGGAACTAGGAGAAGCCAAGCGCTTTAGTATGAGACCAGTCACTTCCGACCTGCCCTGGTCCCCCTCAGAGACCACTCCCAACCCTTCCAATGGCCCCAGCCCTACCCCCTGGAAGGCTTCTCCTGTGGCCATTTCTCCAGACCTCCCTGTCATGGCCATGCTTCGCGCCCCCAAACTGTGGCTCCTATCACAGGAGCCTCCTACATCCCTCCCCACTGAGGCCAGTGGAGTCAAGGGGCATAGTGAGGCCATGGCCACTGCCCTGCCCTCCCCTGCCTCAGAAATCGAAGCCAGCCCACAGGATCCCATCCATCTGGAAGTGTACTCCCCGCCTTCCTCCTCGGGCCTGGCAGGACAAGATGGAGAGTCCACATCCCTGTCACTCAGCAGCCACAGAGGAGGAAGTCCTCCGGCCCCTTCACAGGCAGCCACAGACACACAAGCTGGAGCCAGTCCCAACTCCCCTGGAGCAGACTTTGGAAACACTAGAGGGGCCAGCCCTACTGAGCTCAGCAAAGCTGAGCACCCCGGATCCAGCCCACAGGCCTCTGTGGACTGGAATGTGGTGGCAGATATCACTATTTCTGAGCCTGCCACTGAGCCCATGGGAGCCAGAGGCGTCTCGGAGTCTGAGTCTGGGGTCTTCAACACAGCAGAGAGTCCTACTTCCAGCTTGCAGGCCTCCATGGACAAGACGCAGGAAATATGGGCCTCGCTGCACAGGGAAGGGCTGGACCCCCACTCCCCATCTGCACCCTTGGGGGTCCCTGAAGTCCCCTTGATGCCCAAGTTCACCCCAGGTTTGGGGCCTTGGGCTGCTACAGATGGAGGAGTCACAGTGGATCCTATGGCTTCCACAGTCACACTGGACACCAGCGATGCTGGTGGGCATTGGGAACCTGGATCCCACATGGTTGAGGGAGCAGAAAGCCCCACCTTGAGCCCTCAAATGGCTGTGGACACAAGTGTGGTGACATCCGTCACGTCCTTGGACCTGGGGGACAAGGTCAGGGTCCTGGCCGTGTTCACAGTGGCCTCCTCAAGCTCCCAGCCCCACCCAGAGCCAGAGAGCCAGCTGGTGACCCAGGGAACCCTGGGAGCCTTGGAGCCTCCACAGGAGGGCAGCCACTCAGGGGACCCCATTCTTCCTCCTTGGACGCCGACAGCAGCCAACAAGGATGAGCCCATTTCAGTTTCCTCGGGGGAGCCTACAGTGCCTTGGGACTCCCCCAGCACCCTGCTGCCTGCCTCTCTGGGCCCAGAGGAATTTGAGCTGGAGGTCCTGATGGGGAGCCCCAGTGTGGAGAGCTTCTGGGAGGAGGCAGCAAGTGGAGAGGAGCCTGCCCTGCCAGGGACTCCTGCAAATGGGAGTGCAGAGGAGGGTGAGTTCGAAGCTCGTGGTCTCATCCAGGCCACCGTGTTGGTGCTCAGGGACCTGGGGCTGGGAGGAAGCATTGTCCTTGGTGCCTGGGAAGGTTTCTAGCAGGGGATGATGTTCAAGATGGGGGCTCATCAGACAGAGCTGAATTCCAGAAAGTGTGTTCCTGGCAGAGGCACCAGCCTGGGTAAAGGGCACGAGGTGAAGTTGTGTATGATGTGTTTTGCACACCGTGAGTGGTGAGGCGATGATGAGCAGTCGGGCGGAGTTTGGTTTGGGGAATGAGTACCATCAGCAGATCATGCTCGTGTCCTCTCTGAGCTGACAGTGCTGGGCACGGCCGGGGTCCTGCCTTCTGCGATGCCCCCGTCTGAAGATGAGGCTGGCACAGACCCCTCCCTGGGGGGGCAGGGCGGAAGGAGGAGGCTTGGCAGGGAGGTCTTCCTGGACAAGAGTTGAACTGCAGCTGGAATTCAGTGGTGCACATCTTGAGGGACCTCTTGCCACAGGGAAGTGTGCGTGCAGGGAAGGGGCGGGAGTGGTGGGCATCACCCCCATTTCGCAGATAGCAAACTGAAGCTCAGGGAGATATGTCACTACCAGCCAGTCAGTGATCAAACCTCAAGTCCACATGTGCCTTAGTTGCTCTGTGCCCAGCGGAGTCCAGAGAGAGCCACCACCCTGTTCTCCTGACGTCAGGTCTGCCCATAACTCAGCCTGCAAATTCCAGCCCTTTAGTTTATAGGTCCTGTCATATTGAGCTATTTTGGTTTTTTTTTTTGGTCAAGTGAGCTTTAAAAAAAAAAGAAGCTAATTAAAAGGCACTTTTTCTGAGTTGCAAAACACTCTTATTAACACAATTGGTTTTACACTTGCTCCTTTTTTTGAAGGCAAAGTGTCACGGCGATGGAAGCGGTGGATGCAGGGTTTCATCGCCTACCCTGTCATCTCTGGGCTGTGTCTGGGGCCCCATCTTCTTTTCTTAGATGCCCAGAAGGCAGGCAGGCCCTGGGCAGGGGCACTTGCATTGGTAAAGGCTGATGATTATCGGCGATTGCCTTTGTGTTTGGATTACTTTGAGCACTTTACCGGAATCATCTTGGTTAATCTTTTTATTTAAATTTTTTTTTTAAGATTTTTTATCTTTTGGCCACTCTGCACAGCATGGTGGATTTTAGTTAGCTGACCAGGGATTGAACCCATGCCCACCCCCACACCTCCGCCGCCATTGGCAGTACAGAGTCTTAACCACTGGACCATCTGGGAAATCCCTAGCTAATCCTTTTAATGTCTTTAGGGAGCAAGTTCTACTATGATTCTCCCTTTATAGACGGGGAAACCGAGGCACAGGGAAGTCAAGAGACTTGTGCAGAGTCTTGCAATTGGGGAATGTCAAGGATAAAGTCTGAATCCAGGCTGTCTGACAACAATCTTTGTCTCAATCTAAGGGCGTTTTGTTTTACGCCAATGAAATAAGGGTAAGCTCATCCTGGGAGGGGGGCAGAGAAGAGACTGGTTGTGGAGGATGGGTACGGGAAGGGGGCTCAGTGCCAGAGGAGCTAGAGGAGGAATGGTCAGAAGGTTAGGAGGGAGACCACATAGCGTGCTGCTAAGGAAAGAGCACTGAGAGGAGCCCCCAGGGCCGTGGCTGGATCTGGGCTGGTCTTGGTCGGTTTTTTGGCTCCAGACTCTACCCACTGGCAGCCGGGGTGGAGGGAGGCAGCCAGTGCTGGGGGAGACCCAGGCGCCTACTCACCTGCTGCTTGCAGCAGAAATGCTAATGAGGCCGAAAATAAATGCAGCACCAGCGAGAGACTGAGTCACCGCCAGCCCGTGGGCAGGTGTCAGCGGCACGGGGCACCTGCTGCGGCTTACGCGTCCTGGGGCCTGGCTGCCCCACGTGTGTGCACACACGTGCCCGGGTGGCGCCAGGCACAGACATAGCCACAGGCCTCCCTGGCCATCCATGAGGGCACAAGCTACCACCCCAGGGACAGCCTTCTGTCATTGCAGGAGGGCCAGCACCTACCTTTATTCAGTTAGCAAGCAACTACTGAGTGCTGGCTGTATTCCAGGCATGAGGGTGAGATCAAGACAGCTCTGGAAGCTGACATTCTAGAGCAATACTCTAGAACTTTCCTAGTGATGGAAATGTTCTCAAGCTACACGGTCTAGTACGATAGCAACCGGCCACTTGGGTCTTCTTTGTAGCACACAGCATCTTCGTTGTGGCACGCTGGCTTTTCATCCTGACACTCAGGCTTCGCTCCAGTTGTGGCAGAAGGGCTCCAGAGTGTGTGGGCTCAGTAGTTGTGGAACGCAGCCTTAGTCGCCCGGCACTATGTGGTATCTTAATTCCCTGACCAGGGATTGAATCTGCGTCCACTGTACTGGAAGGTGGATTCTTATAACCAGTGGACCACCAGGGAAGTCCCAGAATTACAGTTTAATTTTTATTCCATTTTACTTAAATAGCTAGGTGTGACTGCCATGTGGACCATCACCTCACTTGCGGGAAGCATGGATAAGAAATGATGATCTTAATAAATTATATTGGAGGTTAGAGAGTAAGAAAGACAAAAGAGAAAAATAAAGCAAGAGATGAAGGATGCCAGTGGGCAGCTTTGGTTTTGGAAGGGGGTTAGGATGAAATCTGAGTGAGCCTGAAGGAGGTTGAGGAAGGAGCCATACAGAGATCTGGGGGGATGAGCAGTTCAGGCAGAGGAGACAGCTTGTTCAAATGCCCTGAGGTTGGACTGTGATTGGTCCAGTGAAGGAAAGCTGAGCAAGAGAAGGAGGGAGACGAGAATCAGGCAGGGAGATACTGGGGAAGGCTGTACGGGGCCCTGGGGGCTGAGGTAAGGATTTTGACTTTTCCTATGCGGGCAGTCAGGAGCCATGGAGGAATCTAGGCAGGGGAGGGACGTGATCTGACTCAGGTTTACATGGGCTTCCTCTGGCAGCCGTGGGGGGAACACCCTGCGAAGGGTGAAGGTGGAGGCCAAAAGGCCAGGGAGGAGGTGCCTGCTCGTTACTGTCTCAGTTTCTTTTGGGGCCCCGGACAAAGACAAAGCAGGAACACATTCTGGGTGATAGGGGCTGGAGAGAGGGCTTTAAACTGGGCCTTCAGAACCCCGAAGGCCAGTTTTGGCTCTTGTACTGTCCTGCTGTGTAGGCCCTGGGTCTCTGGGTCTTCTCTGAGTCTCAGTTCTAGCGTCTTGCAGTGGAAGGGCTGCCACTGCCCTGACAAGAGATGGGCATCATCTGGGGTGCCTGGGGGTTCTTGCTGTGCCCCTCCAAGGCTCCAGGATAGAGCCCACCCACCAAGGCATCTGGGCCCCTGAGATGGGGAGGGGAGACCCTCCTGCCTCCAGAGAAACACCACTGAAGGGATGAGAGAGGGGGAGAGGGCTTCACATTCACTCCCCCTGTCCATGGTAAGCGATGGACAAGAGGCCTCAAGAGGCCCCAGGCTGATATACACAGAGCCAGACATGGCATTATGGTCAGGAATGGGAGAAGGATGAGCTCTTTTTATTGTTGTTTTGTAAATGAGGCAACAGAAATTCACAGAATTTGCCCAGGATTTCCTAGTGAGTGGCAGAGGCAGGAATTGAACTAGACTCTCTGACTGCACACCCTATGCACAGCAACTGCTATAATTCACCTCTTCTCCACATTGTAACCACGGAGGTTACATCAAAAGAGGCTGAGCCACAAGAATGAAGGAGATGATGGTTCCCACTGGTCCTGGTGCTGTTCATTCCCCATCTAGAATCTATGTCTACTTTCCCCTTGAAGTACAAGAAGCGCAATGAAAATAGAGTATGTCTAGAAGAGGGGGATAAGTCAAGGAGACCACGTAGACCATGTTCTAGGAGAAGACTTCGTAAGAGAAGCTGAAGGAATCCCATTCTTGAAAAAAGAAAAAAAAAAAAAACCTTGGCTTCTTTTAAATTTATTTTATTTTTTTATCTTTTGGCCCCATCACACAGCATGTGGAATCTTAGTTCCCCAACCAGGGACTGAACCCATGCCCCCTGCACTGGAAGCGTGGAGTCTTAACCAGGAATCCCATTCTAGATCAGTCCAAGGAAGGACTTTGCCATAGGCAGCGCAGCCAACAGATGCTTTGTAAAGAGTACTTTTTGGAAACAGATTCCTGGAAAGAGTAGGCTCATTACAGGATCACGCAAGAGGAAGTTAGCAGTCACTTACTGGGAAGGTATAGAGGGGACTGCACGGAGAGGGACTGAATGAGAGGGCCTTTCGAGGTCTGAGTTCTGGATTCTGTGAGAGGCCGGCCTGATGGTCTGACTCCTTCTGACACTGCCTTTCCCTCCTGCAGGCCCCTTGGATCCCTGTGAGAACAACCCTTGCCTGCACGGAGGCACCTGTAGAGCCAATGGCACCATGTACGGCTGCAGCTGTGACCAGGGGTTCGCTGGAGAGAACTGTGAGATCGGTGAGTATTGTGGAATCAGGATCTAAACACTGATGTCCCAGCAGACATCTCCATGAGAGATCAGGGGATCACAAGTGGCTGGCTTCCAATGCTCCTTTCCCCTCCCTCACTCCTTGGATCCAGTAAACCAGCCCCCATCGCCAAACATCTGAGCTCTCATTCTGGGGGCTGAGGCTCTGGGGTGCTGCCTCCCATTACTACCAGGCAGGGGTGGGGGAGGGGAAGACAAAGGGATGGTAAGGTTCAGACTCCTACCCCCGAAGGGCCCCTGGGGATCTCCTACCCTCTTCTGGGTGGGCAGGGGTGTAGGCAGCACCACCAGAACTGTTGCATGCCAGCCCCAAAGCCCCACCCAAGAAATACACCAAGTTATGAAATTATAAAAATAATTATAAGTGACATAATTTCTTGAGCTCTTCCATTGACCCTCTACTCACAGCCACCACTGAGGTATTATTATCATCACTTTGCAAAAAAAAAAGAAACTGAGTCTCAGAGAGGGCCAGTGACTTGCCTGGCATCTAAGTGCCTCGGGCACTGAGTACACAGGGGTTGGTATAGGTGTCAGTGGATAGCTCCCTATGGCCGCAAACAGCTTTGTGACTGTGCAAACCCTTGTAAATGCTCTGGAACTGTTTCCTAGGTTCCACATTTTGAAGACCCTTCAGCTTCAATATTCTATGGGTCTTTGGTCAGACCCACCTTCACTGTTTTGGAACCAGGGGAGACGTTCTGCACACTCTGGCCTTTAGCTGGTCTCGTGGCATCTGCTCTCACTGATGCAAATTCATGTCAGTTGAGGTTCCACTCCCTTGACTGCCAGAGTCAGTGGGTCATCAGTGCCGACCACTGCTGATGTCCTCGGGTCTGGGGAAGATGGGAGGGTCACGACTGCATCTTCTGCCTGGTTTCCTTGGGGACTGGGAGTCAAGGGGAGACTGACCTCTGACTCAGCCCCACCTTCCCCTCCAGATATTGACGATTGCATCTCCAGCCCCTGTGAGAACGGTGGCACCTGCATCGACGAGGTCAACGCCTTCATCTGCCTTTGCCTCCCCAGCTATGGGGGAAGCCTCTGCGAGAAAGGTGAGTCTCTGCCAAGACCCCAGAAATAGTACAGGAGCAGGGTCGGGTGCTGGGCCACAGGCTTCCCACACATGGAGCTCCAGGTCTCTGCCTCTGGTCCCATTGCCATGATTCAGACAGGAAGCAAATCTTTTCTTCAGATAGTCACATAACATAGAATTAACCTTTCCAGAGTGTATGATTCAGTGGCATTCAGTAAATCACGATGTTGTGCAACCACCACCTCTAGCTAGTTCCAGGACGTTTTCATTATCCCCAAAGGAAATCCTGTTCCCATGAGCAGTCACTCCCCCTTCCTCCTCTCCAGCCCCTGGAAACCAGTAATCTACTTTCTGTCCCTATGGATTTGCCTATTTCATGCGTTTACATACAAAGGCGGTTATTTGCTACGTGTCCCTTTTTTTATCTGACTTCTTCCTCTTAGCATGATGTTTTCAGGGTTCAGCCACACTGCAGCACATGTCATCTCTTCGTTCCTTTTTATGGGTGAATCATATTCCATTGGACGGGTCACGTGCTGTTTATCCACTCACCAATCGATGGACATTTGGGCTGTTTTCCCCTTTGTGGCTAATGTGAATCGTGCTGCTATGAATGTTCACATACAAGTGTGTTTCAACACCTGTTTTCCATTCTTTTCTTCCCCTCCATTCCTTCTGGTGTACCCAGGAGTAGAATGGCTGGGTTATATGCTAATTCTGTGTTTAACTTTTTGAGGAGCTGCCGGACTGTTTTCCAAAGGGGCTGTGCCATTACATTCGCACAAGCAATGCACAAGGGTTCCAAATGCCCCACATCCTTGTCAACACTTATTATTTTTGTAATTATTTTCTGGTTAACGTTTCCTAATGATCATGATGTTGAGCATCTTTCCATGGGCTTGTTGGCCATATCTTTGGGGGAGAAATGTCTATTGGAGCTTTTTCCCAGGAGGGAAATTTTAGGCCTTCCTGAAACCGTTTCCTGAGTTCCCAGGATGTGGCCAGATCAGAGGAGACATCAGAGTTGGGACGAGAGGGGATGGGTGTAATGATCTTCCAGTTGAATCTCTACTTTTCAAAGAGAAAAGATGTGACTAGGGGAGGAGGGAGGTGCCAGGGTGATGGGGTAGAGCGGGGGTGGGGTGGGGATGACCCAAGGCAAGGGGTGGTTTAGCCCCACAGTGACCTCGGATTGGGCCCCCTCTCTGGTGGGCTTGCTGCACTCACAGTTGGCAAGGCAGACCTCAGCCTGATGCCAGCCCCCTTCATGCTCTCTTTCCACCCCCCAGATACAGAGGGCTGTGACCACGGCTGGCACAAGTTTCAGGGCCACTGCTACCGTTACTTTGCCCACCGGCGGGCATGGGAGGACGCCGAGAGGGACTGCCGCCGCCGAGCCGGCCACCTAACCAGCATCCACTCATCAGAAGAACACAACTTCATTAACAGTAGGGACTCTGGGGTGGGCAGTGGTGGCCTTTACAGTCCCTTTGTCAGGGGATCCCACCAGGGTTCCGAAGACGCCACCTTTCTGAAGCCGTGTTCATTAATGCAAGCCCTGAAAGTGAAAGTGTTAGTCGCTCAGTCGTATCTGACTCTTTGCAACCCCTTGGACTGTAGCCCGCCAGGCTCCTCTGTCCATGGGGATTCTCCAGGCAAGAATACCGGAGTGGGTTGCCATGCCCTCCTCCAGAGAATCCTCCCAACCCAGGTCTTCCACATCGCAGGAAGATTCTTTACCAACTGAGCCACCAAGGAAGTCAATGCAAGCCCTGACCAATAATTAACTCAACTGTTTATTCACTTGTCAGTTCATTTATCCATTCACTTTATTCATTCATTCACCGACTGTTTACTGAGCACCTGTTATGGTCCAGGCATCATTCCAGGCACAGAGAAACACTTTGTCCTGTCCTGAAGGAGTGAGGTTCTTACAGAGGATATAGGCAAACAGGTAAACATCTAATTAAATGTCTGAGCTTCCCAGCTGGTGCTAGTGGTTAAGAACCCACCTGCCAAAGCAGAAGACTTTCGATCCCTGGGTTGGGAAGATCCCTTGGAGGAGGGCATGGCAATCCACTCCAGTATTCTTGCCTGGAGAATCCCATTGACAGAGAAGTCTGGCGGGCTACAGTACATAAAGTTGCAAAGAGTCAGACATGACTGAAGCGACTTAGCCTCCCCCCACACACACACATCCTATAATTTAACTGGTCTTAAGTGCACTGATGAAAATTAAAACAGGGCCAGGGGTCAGAGGGTGATGGAGAAATATCTGTGATGCGGGGGATGAAATGAGGGAGAATGAGAGACTAAGAGAAAGAGACATATCCCATAAATTAAATCCAGCACTTGCCGATTTCCTCATTACCCCTTCTGCCCTTTTTCATCCACTTATTTATTCACATCTTCCCCATCCCATCCCCTGTTAATTCTTTCATTTGTTCATTCCCTGGTTCACAGGTTTTTCCCTCTCTGTGTAATCACACACACAGACACACACAGACACACACACACACACACACACACACACATCCAGCTGCTTTCTCCTTGGACTCCCCCGCCTGCCTCTGCAGCCCTCCCAACGGGTCTCCTAGCTCCTGCTCTCTCATTTCTCCTGAGACCTGACTTGTCTTTGTTGTTTCCTCTGGCCTTTGGTTTAAGTCACAAGGTGTGGCAAGGCCAGGAGCCTAATCGCAGTCCTTTCTGTGCCCCAGCGCCGCTCCCCAGTCTCCCTGCCCCCAGCCAGTAACTTAGGCTGGCGGAGGCGTGGCTCCCTAGCCCTCATGACCCCCACCCCACAGGTTTTGGGCGTGAAAACACATGGATCGGCTTGAACGACAGGATCGTGGAAAGGGATTTCCAGTGGACGGACAACACAGGGCTGGTGAGTGGGGAAGCCTGGGGGCCTGGGTCCCCGCAGTCAGACTGTTGACTCTGACCCTGCCTGAAATGGAGAGATCTGGGTGAAGTGCCGTGGTCAGACCCTCTGGCTTCACTTTGCTGCCTTGCGCAAAATTACCACCACAAGTGGCCATCAAAACTCCTCCGTGGGGAACTCCCCTGGCTGTCCAGTAGTTAGGACTCCTCACTTTCACTGCCAAAGGCCTAGATTCAATCCTTGAGTGAGGAACTAAGATCCCTCAAGCCTCTCAGTGCAGCAAACAAACAAATTGGAAAAAAAAAAAAAGCGGTGACTCTGAAATGCTGGAGCTGGTAAAGGAACTTCAGTGAAATCCCACATCACACCTGACTTCCCAGCCCTGTGAACAGCCTGGTCACCCAGTGGCTGAGGCTGCAAACCTTGGGCTCCGCATGACAGCCCCATCTTGCTCACTCTGCCTGGTCCACCAGACATGACTTCTCAAGTGTTCCCACTTGCCTTCTCCTCCCTGTCTGTGCAGCCTCTCTTAGCACTCTCTTGGATGCCTGCACCAGTTCCCCCCAACTACCACCACTCCTGTCCCTTTATCTGGCAGCTAAAAAATTTGTGGTGAGATTCACGTACCATAAAATGAATCATTTTAAAGTGTGTAATTCAGTGACTTTAGAACTTTCACAATATTGTGCCAAAACCATGTTGATCTAGTTCCGGAATATTTTCAGCACCCCAAAAGGTAACCCCGTACATAGGGGCCTTTCATTTTCTCTCTTATTTATTAATTCTTTTGGCCACACCATAGGGCTCATGGGATCTTAGTTCCCCAACCAGGGATTGAACTCAAGCCCTCGGCAGCAAAAGTGCTGAGTCCTAACTACTAAACCACCAGGGAATTCCCTATAGGGGCCTTTTAAAGATCATATATCAGATCAGGATTATCTGTGCTTCAAGCCCTCTTAAGAGAAAAATAAATCTACCTCTTCCTGCTGAGAAAACATTCTGGCACTTCCTCAAAATTTAAACCTAGAATTATCACATGACCCTGTAATTCTGCTCCTAGGTAGATACCCCCAAAAAAGTGAAAGCAGGGACTCAAACAGATACAGGTACAGCCATGTTCACAGCAACACTGATCATAGTAGCCGAGAGGTGGAAACAACCCAGATGGCCATCCATGATGAACGGATGAAGAGGATGTGATCCATCCGCATAATGAGTACAATTTGGTCATTAAAAATTAGTTAAAAAGTAGTGATAGCATTGTATGAAAGGAGAGAAGGTCAGTACTTCTCTTGACAAGGATGGAAAAGGCCCTTGTCAAGGGCCTCTAAGTTCGTGGCATCTTACCACTGTTTTTTGTATATTAACCCATGTATGTGGAATCTACAAAAACGGTTTGATCTTATTTGTAAAGCAGAAATAGAGACACAGACGTAGAGAAGGGGGAAGGAGGGGTGGGATGAATTAGTAGACTGACATATATATACTTTTGTTGCTGTTGTTCAGTCGCTAAGTTGTATCTGACTGTTTGCTACCCATGGACTGCAGCATGCCAGGCTCCTCTGCCCTCTGCTATATCCTGGAGTTTGCTCAAATTCATGTCCATTGAGTGGGTGATGCTATTTAACAGTTTCCTCCTTTGCCTCCCTCTTCTCTTTTCACCTTCAATCTTTCCCAGCATCAAGGTCTTTTCCAGTGAGTGGGCTCTTTGCATCAGGTGGCCAAAGCTTCAGCTTCAGCATCAGTCCTTCCAGTGAATATTCAGGGTTGATTTCCTTTAGGATTAGCTGGTTTGATCTCCTTGCTGTCCAAGGGACTCTCAAGAGTCTTCTCCAACACCACAGTTCAAAAGCATCAATTCTTCGGTGCTCAGCCTTCTTTATGGTCCAACTCTCACATCTGTACATGACTGCTGGAAAAACCATAGTTCTCACTATATGGACCTTTGTTGTCAAAGTGACATCTCTGCTTTTTAATACCCTGTTTAGTTTTGTCATAGCTTTCCTTCCAAAGAGCAAGCGTCTTTTAGTTTCATGGCTGTAGTCACTGGCCACTGTGATTTTGCAGCCCAAGAAAATAAAATTTGTCACTGCTTCCACTTTTCCCCCTTCTATTTGCTATGAAATGATGGGACTGGTCAAGTCTAGTCAAGGCTATGGTTTTTCCAGTGGTCATGTATGGATGTGAGAGTTGGACTATAAAGAAAGCTGAGCACCGAAGAATTGATGCTTTTGAACTGTGGTGTTGGAGAAGACTCTTGAGAGTCCCTTGGACTGCAAGGAGATCAAACCAACTAATCCTAAAGGAAATCAACCCTGAATATTCACTGGAAGGACTGATGCTGAAGCTGAAACTCCAATACTTTGGCCACCTGATGCGGAGAGCTGACTCATTTGAAAAGATCCTGATGCTGGGAAAGATTGAGTGCAGGAGGAGAAGGGGATGACATAGGATGAGATGGTTGGATGGCATCACCAACACAATGGATATGGGTTTGGGTGGACTCCGGGAGTTGGTTATGGACAGGGAGGCCTGGCATGCTGCAGTCCATGGGGTCACAAAGAGTCGGACATGACTGAGTGACTGAACTGAACTGAACTGATAGGACTGGATGCCATGATCTTAGATTTTTGAATGTTGAGTTTTAAGCCAGCTTTTTCACTCTCCTCCTTACCTTCATCAAAAGGCTCTTTAGTTTCTCTTCACTTTCTGCCGTTAGAGTGATATCATCTACATATCTGAAGTTGTTGTTATTTCTCCCGGCAATCTTGATTTCAGCTTGTCATTCTTCCAGCCTGGTATTTTGCATGATGTACTCCGCATATCAGTTAAATAAGCAAGGTGACAATATACAGCCCTGTCACACTCCTTTCCTGATTTTGAACAAATTAGTTGTTCCACGCAAGGTTCTAACTGTTGCTTCTTGATCTGCATACAGGTTTCTCAGGAGACGGTAAGGTGGTCTGGTACTCCCATCTCTTTAAGAGTTTTCCACAGTTTTTTGTGATCCACATAGTCAAAGGCTTTAACGTAGTCAATGAAGCAGAATTAGATGTTTTTCTGGAATTCTCTTGCTTTATCTATGATCCAGTGGATGTTGGCAATTCAATCTCTGGTTCCTCTGCCTTTTCTAAACCCAGCTTGTACATCTGGAGGTTCTTGGTTCACATACTGCTGAAGCCTAGCTTGCAGGATTTTGAGCATAACCTTGCTAGCATGTGAAATAAGCGCAATTGTGTGCGGGTTGAAACATTTTTTGGCATTGCCTTTATTTGGGATTGGAATGAAAACTGGCCTTTTCCAGTTCTGTGCCCACTGCTGAATTTTCCAAATTTTCTGATATATTGAGAACAGTACTTTCACAGCATCGTCTTTTAGGATTTGAAATAGTTCAGCTGAAATTCCATCACCTCTACTAGTTTTGTTCATAGTAATGCTTCCTAAGGCCCACTTGACTTCACACTCCAGGATGCCTGGCTCTAGGTAAGTGACCACACCATCATGGTTATCTGGGTCATTAAGACCTTTCTTGGGTAATTCTTCTGTGTTTTCTTGCCACCTCTTCCTAATCTCTTCTGCTTCTGTTATGTCCTTATCATTTCTACCCTTTATTGTGCCCATCCTTGCATGAAATGTTCCCTATCTCAAATTTTCTTGAAAGGATTTCTAGTCTTTCCCATTCTGTTTATTGTTTTCTTCTATTTCTTTGCACTGATCATTTAAGAAGGCTTTTTTATCTCTCCTTGCTATTCTCTGGAACTCTGCATTCAGTTGGGTATATCTTTCCCCTTCTCCCTGCCTTTCGCTTCTCTTCTTTCCTCAACTATTTGTAAAGCCTCCTGTGTCTAAACTAGATAACTAATGAGAACTTCCTGTACTCAGGAACTCTACTCAGTGCTCCGTGGTGACCTAAATGGGAAGGAAATCCAAAAGAGGGGATATGTAGTGGATCCACTTTGTTGTACAGCGGACACTGACACAGCAGTGTAAAGCAACTACACTCCAATTTTTAAAAAAAGACAAAAAAAGAAAAAGCACTGATACATGCCACTGATACATTGTAATGTAGATAAAACTTCAAAACATTATGCTCAGTGAAAAAAGCCAGACATAAAAGGAGTCACATTCCATTTACATGAAATACCTAGAATAGACAAATCCATAGAGACAGAAAGTAGATCAGTGGTTGCCAGGGGGTGGTGGGGAGCGGGGATAGGGAGTGAGGGATTAATGGGTACAGAGTTTCTGTTTGGTGTGATGAAGAAGTTCTGGGAACAGACAGTGGTGATGGTTGTACAACATTGTAAATCCAATTAATGCCAATGAATCGGATGCTTAAAATGGTTAAAATAGAAAAAAAATGGTTAAAATAGTAAATTTTGTATTCTATATTTTTATCACAATTAGAAAAAAATATCCACCTCTTCTCCTCCACCATGGGAACTGGCCCTTGCCCACTTCCTGACCACACTCAAACTGGATCGAGCAGCCCCAGCCCTCCTGACTCTGTTCTGCTCCTCAGACAGGACAAGTTCAGTCCTGCCTCTGGGCTTTTGCACAAGCTATTCCCTCTGCTTAGAACTCTATTCCCTGCCTGCATCAGTCTTATGCTTGAGTCTTCAGCTCTCCTATTGCCTCCTCAGGGAAGCCCTCCTGGACTTCCAGTTTGAAGTCACTTTTTGTTCAACTATTTATATAACAATGTGCGACCCATGTGGAAAACTGTCAGGGAGTGAAACAGAAGGCATGAGGACCAGGGAGGAGGGCACCACAGCCTCCCAGCTAGAAGAGGGTTGACTCAGACTGCAGTGGCAGCCACCCTCAGGGAAGTTACACCAGTGCTCATCGTAGAGGTGGGAACCCTGAGTCCCTAAGAATGTGAGTGCTCTGGCCAGGGGACTCCCAGAGTGCTAGTGCCAGAGTCTGGGTCAGGATGCAGGTCCCCTGAGCACCCCCTGCTCCCCATTCTTACAGCAATTTGAGAACTGGCGGGAAAATCAGCCGGACAACTTCTTCGCGGGCGGGGAGGACTGTGTGGTGATGGTTGCACATGAGAGCGGGCGCTGGAACGACGTTCCCTGCAACTACAACCTCCCCTACGTCTGTAAGAAGGGCACAGGTATGCTCCGGCTGCTTCCCACCCCTCTTCCCCCGCTCTCCCTCCTGCCTCTCACTCATCCATTGTTTCGTCTGAGTTCACAAGCATAGGCGTCACTCCAGCCCTGTTTTCACTCTTTACGAGTGAGAGCACCCGTTTTCCGCCCCCAACCTCTCCAACTCTGTGTACTCTCACACTTTCTCTCCAACTCTGTGTATTCTCACACTTTCTGCTCTTTGTTCATCTAAGTCCTGAAAAAAACAGTATATCATTGTTTTCATAGTTTGCGTATGTTTGAGGATGATAATAACCAGCTCTTTATATGTTGATAAGCTCTTTGCATGTATTTTTCCTGTGACCTACCAGTTAACCTCCTTTGTGTAATTTTCTATAGGTTCATTGGTCTTATTGATTTGTAAGAGCTCTTTACGTATTAAGTGTGTGTGTGTATATATATATATATATATATATATATATATATATATATATTCTCATGTCCACCTTTCTCTTACACTTTTTTTCATTCTGGCTTCTGTTTCTTTGCCGGTTTTCATGTCCTTTCTTCACTTCATTTGCTCGGATTATTCTTGCCTCCCATTTCCTTTGTTCGCATCATGCATGAGTATTAAAGGGTTAGATGGGTCCAGGAGGTCCCTGGCCCTCAGAGGCTCCTGGTTTGGGTGGAGGAGACAGACATATGCACTTCTAGCCTTTCAAGGTCACAGCTGGGCGAAGGGGGTACCTGTTGAGGGTCCATCTCGACAAGAGTTGGAACCAGTTTGGTGCTAGTCCTGTCCGCTTCTCTAACGGAAGTCCCTTTGTCCCCAGTGCTGTGTGGTCCCCCTCCAGCGGTGGAGAATGCCTCGCCCATTGGTGCCCGCAAGGCCAAGTATAATGTCCATGCCACAGTACGCTACCAGTGTGATGAAGGATTTGCCCAGCACCATGTGGCCATCATCCGGTGCCGGAGCAATGGCAAATGGGACCGGCCCCAGATCATCTGCACCAAACGTAAGTGGCTTCCCCCAGACATCCCAACCCATGTTTCCAGCTATATATAGTCTCCAGTTAAACATCTCATGACTATACACATTGATCTGACTGGCTGTCTGCCTGATAATACGACCTTGCCGATAATCGAGAACTTACCAGCCTACCTGGTGTTCCCTCCATGTCCCCCTCCTCCAAGGAGGCCTGTTGCATCAGGCTCCCCCACCTCTCACCGGCTTTTGACACGTTTCTGTCCTCCCTTGCTTCCCTGCAGCCAGAAGGTCCCATAGGATGCGGCGACACCACCATCACCACCAGCATCACCACCAGCATCGCCACCACAAATCTCGCAAGGAGCGCAGAAAACACAAGAAGCACCCAGCAGAGGACTGGGAAAAGGAAGAAGGGAATTTCTGTTGAAGAACCAGGCATCAGAAAGCACAACCCCCTTCCCACACCTCCCTTGGAGCCTTCACCTGGGGAGACAGAGCCCAGAGAGAAACAAGAGGGTCCGGAAGCCCCTGAACCCCAAACCACATCCCCCCACCATACATTCCCACTTGTAAAAAGTTCCTCTCTCCTCCTTCTTACATACACAAGGTCCTCTTGGCGGGTGCAGCCATGTGTCTGGAAAGCCAGTTCTAGTGAGGCTGAACTCTGGGAGCACCTCCCAGTGGAGGGAAGCACAATTGGCAGAGATCAGTCTTTGCAGTGGTTTAGTCTTTTGCTGGCAAGGCTCACTGCCAGTTGTGAAAATAAGGCTTTGATAAGGGTGCAAGAATGTGTGTTTGGATTTGCACTAAGGAATCGCGTTGACTGCCAGAATTCCAGATTAGCTACCTGTCAGATGTCCCGGGCACAGGCTGAAGCCTTTAGTGAAGGTCACTGGCTTTGGGGGTAGAATATTACATGGAAACGCATTGCTTGAACTTGACGACTGCTCTTCCTTCAACTTGGACTTCCGCCCAAGCTTGGTCCTTAGTCTTGGTGGATAAACTGAGTGTGGAATTCCTACGTGCTGAATTCTAGGAATGTTTTTTTGAACAACATCCCGCCATGCTCCTCAGGGTTAGGGGTCAGAATAGTCGGAGAAATTTGTGGACAGGGAAGGACATTTGTGTTGCTGGCTCTCCCAGGTCTAGTCCAGTGCTGAGGTTTGGTGGTTTTCCATGTGTGGTGAATTTCATGCACACCCAAACACACACACACAGATGAGAGGACAAGCCCAGATTTCCTCCCCCTCCATCTCTCAGGGAGACAAAGAACCTCCTTTGTGGGCCAAGGAGGTGCCACGTTTTCTAGCTCAGTGCCCATATCCATCCCTCAAGCAGACCTTGGTAGTGGTCCTGCCCTGGGTCCCATCCCTCCCCTCAGCCCATTCACTACCTGGTGGACTAGAAATGCTTAACCCTTGAAGTAGTAACATCTACCTATGGTAATGTAGAGAGTTGTGCTGTGTTAAAACTGAAATACACACACACACACATTTTTCTTTTAGGCTTTTAATTTTTCAAGTGGTAAAGGAATCACCTTGCCCTCCTCCCCAGAATCTACAACGTGTAAAACGTCTCCCCCAGCCAGATCTCGGGATCAGCGTCCTGGTCTCTGGCAAAGAAAGATCCATGGCTTTTCCTCCATGTCCTTTGTCCACTCTCAGCCTCTCTAGTTTGGGTAACATCTGTGGATTAGTGTTAAAAACCACAGTGGAGCATGGCCCTGTGCAGGAAAGAAAAATAAGCAAATATACGGTCCACGGAAGGGTTCAGTAGAGGAAGAAGTGGATGGACTGAGCCTATATCCCTCCAGGGAAGTCATAATCATAGATGACAGCTATGGACTAGGTACCAGCTAAGGACTTACACACTGCCTCCTTGAATCTCCTCAACAGCCCAGTGACTTAGGAACCATTATTTTCCCCACTTTATACAAGGCAAAACTGAGGCTCAGATAAGCAAAAGGCACTGGCTTGCAAGACGAATAAGGATTTGGCCCTGCCTCTGGCTGCTTCCAAACCCTGCTCTCTATTGTGGGGAAAGGAGTTGAAACTTAATTATGCTCAACACACAGGAAGATTTAGGAAAAGATTGAGAAGTCCAAACTAGACCCACACCCTTGACCATGATCTTTAGTCTTCCCTGCTGTAGACATTACCCACTATCTCACCTTACGCTTCTTGTTGAGAAAGCCCAGGAATATAGGTTTGCCTTCTAGCTTTGATAATTCCTCTTGGTTTAAAAAACATAATAACACATCTCAGTCATCCATGTCACAAAAGAATCTCCCTTTGTTTGGAGTGGTGGGGGACTCTAGAGGTGCAACCTTTCTGAGGGGTCTTGGTTTATGCTCTTTGCCCTTGGCCCCTTCAGCCCCTTGCCCTGCCTACACCCCAGCTCCATGGCAGGAGGGGGCTTCGATCTTTTCTAAAGTGGGTGGTTTGTCTTTTGGTCTTTCCCTCTGAGGTGTGCATGTGTCTGCGTGTGCCGCGCGTGTGGCATGCGCGTGAGTGTGTGTGCGCGTGAACAGCTTTGGGTTCCGTCAGTTTTGCTGTCAGCTGCAGTGTTCCGTGGGTCTGTGGTATCTGACACTGTGGACATTAATGTACTTCTTGGACATTTTAATAAAATTTTTTAACAGTTCAACCTGCCTCTTGACACCTTCATTCAGTCATTCAGCAAGGACTTACTGAGCAGCTATTATGAGCCATGTCCTATGTTGGATGTTGGGGAGATAGTGATGAACAGAACAGACGTGATGCCTGGGAGGTGGTCAGGGAAATCTTCCTGGAGGAGGTGAACAGAATCTAAAGGAAGAATAGTGTTAACTAGATGAAGAAGGGAAGAAAGCAAGAGAGTTTCAGGCAGAGGGAAGAGTGGAAGTGAAAAATCTCCTTGCAGAGGGAACATGGTTCATTTGAGAAACAGTAAATTGTCCATAGTGGCTGGAAGAGAGTGACCGAGGTAGACAGTGGGGGGACACGAGGTCAGAGAGGCAGCGGATGAGCCACTCAGGGCAATATGGGCTTCGTGAGGAGTGTGGGCTTTATTGTGAAAGCAATAATGACAAAAAGCAATATAAACAAGATCAAAAGGCAAATGCCAAGCTTGGAAACAATTTTCAAATCAGAGATAATGGAATTTGTTGCCTTAAAGAGCTCCTACAATTAAATCCGTGTCCCCGGCATTGGCAGGTGGGTTCTTACCCACTGAGCCACCAGTCCACAACAGGAAAAAAAAACCAAAAAACAATAATCCAACAGCCAAATGGGCAAAGGATATGAACAAAAAGCTCAAAGGAAACAAGATGGCTGTTAAACTACAACATATGCTTGATAAAATAATACACAATTTTCAGATTGCCAAGAAATACAAATTAGGACATATAAATAAAGGGAAATAATAAATCTCACAAGAGAAAGGTTTTGCATATTTTAATGACGACAATGTATTTGAACTGAGAATGATTTATGATTTACTCATAATCCTGCAGCTAAGGTCAAAGTGGAGGATGGTCAGCTTCACGTAACAAGTGAATTTCAAGTGACAACCACAAAGAGAGATTCTTTTTCACCTAATAAGCTGTCCAAGGTGACAAGTGATGACACATGATGCAGGTGAAGGTGTATGGAAATATGCAAGCGCATCTATTGTGAAACCAGTGGAAGTCGCTCAGCTGAGTCTGACTTTTTGCAACCCCATGGGCTAATACAGTCCACGGAATTCTACAGAACAGAATACTGGAGTGGGTAGCCTTTCCCTTCTCCAGGGAATCTTCCCCACCCAGGAACTGAACCAGGATCCCCTGCATTGCAGGTGGATTCTTTGCCAACTGAGCTATCAGGGAAGAACCACATCTAGTGATGGGCTAGAAATTGGCCTCACCTCTAGGAATAGTTGGAAATCCTATCAAAACGGCAAATCTTGACCCCTTGATCAAACAACTCCTGATATCATCCTCCAGTTATACACACTGGTGTGATGACAGTGGTACTTATTACTAACAACAAAATATGGGAAATGTGCAAATGGCCACCATTGGGAGACTGGTTACAGAAGTTATGGTGTATCCAAACAGCAGTGCCAATCTTCAGAAGAATGCTGGCAGCAGAGGGGAGGGGGTGTGATTTTTTTTACAAGCTGAAGGAAGCCAGTCCCCAAATATATTATTAAGTAAAAAATAGAGTTACTTTAAAAGTATGTATGGCACACAAATGTTCGTAGCAGTGTTATCCACAATAGAGATGGAAAATACCCAAATGTCCATTAACCAATAAAAGAATAAACAAAGTGTGATATGTATATATATGAATATTCAACCATAAATATCATACGGAAAGGAGCCAGACACGAAAGGAACACATGCTGTAGGATTCCACTTATATAAAATATCAAGAATAGGCAGATCCATAGAGATGGGAAGCAGATTAACAGTTGTCAGAGCAGGGAGAGGGGGCAAGGAGAAATGGAGAGATTGCTTAAAGGGCATGGGATTTTCTTTGGGGTGATGAAAATGATAGAGATGATAGTCTCACAACACTGTGGATGTACCAAATGCCACTAAATTGAAGTCTTTAAAATGTTTACAATGGTGAGTTTCATACTGTGTGAAATTTTACAACATAAAAAGTATATATTGGGATTTCTCTGGTGGCCCAGTGGCTAAGACTCTGCACTTCCAATGCAAGGAGTCAAGGCTTTATCCCTGGTCAGGGAACTAGATCCCACATGCCACAACTAAAGATCCTGCAAGCCACGATGAAGATCAAAGACCCCACGTGCTACAACTAAGACTCAGCACAGCCAAACACATAAGTAAACAAGTAGAGTCTACATTGCATGCTTTCATTCGTGTAAAAGTGAGGAGGGAAATGACACATGCGTGTTTCCTTGAATGAATACAAAACCTCTTCCGAAGGACATGTAGGAAATTTTAGATGTCTCTGAGAAGTGCACTGGCTGCTGGAAGACAGGAGAGAGATGCTTTTCTGAATATCTAGCTTCCAGAGGGGCTCTACTCCAGGTAGGCTCTTGAGGCTTCCACGTCAACAGTGCAGACACCCAGCAGAAAGAGGGCTCCTTAGATCCTATTGGTCCATCAAAATCCCAGGGCTTGAATCTCATTGGTCTGCCTGGGTCCATGTCCACCCCTGGACCGATTAGGGTCGCCCAGGAATGTGAGTCACAGTATTCATTGCCCAGTGGAGTCAGCCCCTCTGACTCACAGAATGAGAGAAGGAAAACTTAGTTACCCAGGGCACAACCAAGATGTCAGACCCCAAGGAAGAGAGAGAGGATGTCAGCAAGGAAAAGGAGGGATGAAAGAAATCTCACGCACTCATCTCCAGAAAAATGACCCATTACCTTTCTCCTATTCAAGGAAGCTAAGGCTCAGTTGGAGCCCAAGGCTCTCTAACCAGGAGGCTGGACCCTGACTTCAGATGAGTGGTTGGAATTTCTAGGAGTTCTGTCCCATCTGATATCGAAGCACCAGCAGTTAGTCAACCATCCCACTTCTCCAGCCACATCAGACATTTACACTTTTTTTTTCTCTCTTCTCCTTTCTTCGTATCCCAGAAACTTTTCACTACTTCTTAGCCCACACTCCCCTGACCCCCACCTTCACCTCAGCCCATGGAAAACCTGCAACTTCTATGCCTTCCTGATGCAGGAAGTCAACATCCAGTTTCACACACTTTGTTTCCAAGGGACTGAGAGGAACCGCTGGGTTGGTTAGTGACCCAATTAGGACAGGGCTGAGACGGGCTAGACCCATGGGAGGTGGCTCAAGGGAGAGAAGAACATGATGGGGGAAGGGAGAGGAAAGAGAGATTGGAGAGAGGGAATGAATGGTCCTGAGGAATGAGAGACGTTTCCCAACCAAATCATCACCAAGCCCCCCTGCTACCCCAGCTGAAAAACATTTTGTCTACCAATGTGCATTTTTGAAGTAACTACCCACCAACTGCCTCATTTTTTCACTCATCAAAAAAAAAAAAAAAAAAAGAAAAGATTTATTGAGCCTCTGCTGTTAACACTTTGCACTCACTGGGACCTTAAAAGCAGCCCTGGTACAGAGGAGGAAACAAGATCAGGGGTTTCATCACTTGGTCACAGAGGCAGAATTCAAACTCAGGCACACCTGGTCCCCAAACCCACACACAAGTCTCCTGGAGATGGATGTGGCAATAAGAGGGCTCCAGGAAGGACCCCAGTGCTACTCCAGGCAAGATTTCGAAACTGGGGTCTCCAACAGCTGGGGGGGCCTCGTTCATGGACAGTCTCCCTGAGCAAGCTATTAACACTGGGGAGTTTGACTGGGTCCTGACTTGTTAATACAAACTGCCCCTTAGAACCTGGAGTTCAGAGTGGATTTTGAGGTCTACAGACAATTCCACCTCTCTCGGATCTCTAAGAAGGGAAATGTGGGGGTAGGGAGGGTAGAAAAGGAAAGAGGACCTCAGGGAGAATGGGGATGTGGTCTCAGAGAGGAAAAGAGGAGCCTCGCGCTTGCATAGCACAAAGGGTTGGGGCGCACCAGGGTCTCATTTGCTCATCCGAGTGTTGCAAGGTTATCTCGTGCACAGCTGTTGTCTGAGATGTAGTTAGCGTGCAAACGGAGGGTATCCAGCAGCTCCGGAAGTCCGCCTGGAGCTGGGCCCATCTGGTGAAGGGGCAGCCGTTAAGCCCTATGGAGCAAGTTCGGCCCATGGTAAGAAGTTCCTGAGGACTGGGAAGTCAGTTGTCATGGAGATGACGCTGACAGCCTCTATGGTGACAATGTGGAGGGACGGGCCCTACCTACAAGAGAAAGCCTAAGGGGACAGGTGTTCTGTTATCTCAGATACCGGAGTTTAGTCTCCATGGCAACAGCTGCTGGGTCCAAGCCGCTTGGGGGCGGAGCTTGGAGAGAAGCAGGGAGCTGGGGCGCCCGCAGAAAGGAGCAGCCTGTTTCCATGGTGAGAGCTGGAGAACCGAACGTTGGGTCACTCTCAGGACAGTTAGAGGAGAGGGTGGTCTCCTTGGCTGTTGGTCAGGGTGAGGACAGTGGGAGTGAAGCTGTAGGTCCCTGGGGTGAAGGCGGGTAAGATGGGAAACGTGTGGTATCCATGGTTACAGCTGGAGGAGGGCGGCACTAACTCCATGGGTGTGACTGGTGAAGGAAGGGCTGTGTGACTCTAGGTGACAGTGGAAGCTGGGCTGGTCGCCTTGGTAACAATGGGAAGTGGGGCAATTTGTCTCCATAGCAAATGACATGGATTTTATGGGTCCCTGGGCCCGGGAGATGGTCTCTTAGGTGACAGCTAGGAAAGGGGCCATCAGGTGAAGGCAGACTTATTCCCTCAGAGAGAATCTGAGGGATGCGCCACAGGCATCCCGTCATGCGAGCCAGCTGGGGCGTGTCAACCTGTATTAACAGTGAAAGACAAGGGTGGTAGCCCCTGAAACTGAAGGGGAGGGATTGTTCTCCACAGTGACCTGGAGACATGACCTGTTATTCTGGAAACTTTGGGGGACTCGTGGGAGAAAGGGAGAGAATGGGAGTAACCAATCTCCAGGTTACCCTAGGGAATAGGACAGGAGCCCACAGTGTTCATGTGACCATGGCCGTGTGGTCAACTGACGAACTCAGAGGTTTCTGGTTTCTCTACGGATGGTGGGTAGGAGGGCTCAGTGTCCAGGTGGCCTTAAGGGACCAGTCTACAGTCTTCGGGCAGATGCATAGGACGTGTGGCCAGTCTCCAGATAATCCCGGGGGTCCAGCCTCCAGGCGACCATGGGGTAAATTCCGGAAGATTACCGGAGACGTGTCCAGTGTTCAGGAGACCTCAGAGTCTGCTGGGCTCCAGGGATTCTCAGAGGGTGTGCCTCATCTCCTGGGGAAAGTTGGGAGAGGAGACCCAATTCACCGTTCAGAAAAGGTAGGGCTTGGTCGATCTCCAGGGCACTCCAAGGGACTTGGCTCCGAGAATTGGCCAGACTCTGGGGACCTCAGAGGGTGTGGCCAGGGGTTAAGGACCGCAGGAGGTCTGGTTAACTTGCAGGGCACCGCAAAGAGCATAGCCAGTCTCCAGTGTGCGGTCAGTCCACGCCACAGGGCACTCGGCCAGCCGCCAAGCGCCCCCGCGGTCCACGGCCCAGGCCTAGACGCGCAGTGGGGTCCACGCGGCGGGGTCTCGCGAGCCTCCGGCCCACCCGCCGCCTCCAGCCCAGCCCCAGCCCCAGCCGCCAGGGGCGGGGTCCGGCGCGCCAGGCGCTCGGTAGCAGTAGACGCCGAAGAGGCGGCGCGAGGCGTCTGGAAAGCCGAGGCTGCGTACACCCGGCCGGCGGCCGCCGCAGCGCGCGCGCGGATTCACGATGGGGTAGCGTGCGCTCCCGTCCGCCAGCCAGCCTGCGGTGCAGCGGTCCAGCAGCTGCAGCTTCCACGCGGCGAAGAGCTGCCCCACCTTGGCTACGGCGGCGCCGCGCGCTGCGCAGGCGCGCGCCGCTCCGGAGAAAGGCACCGGCCTCAGTGGCTTCAGGAAGAACACGCGCCCTGCAGAGGGGTGGGTAGGAGTGATTAGGGCTGCTCTTGGGGCTGCGCCTCCTCGGATTTCAGGACTCCCTCTCGCCTGCCGCCCAGGAAACAGCCTCAGGATTCAGAAACTTCACCCGCTCCCCTGCAGCCCGGGACCACGGCCTCGGCTAGAGAAGTGCTGGTGCCAGGCTTTGTTTGATTGCCGCGCCTTGACTATACTAGGGACCTCCGGGTCCGGACATCCGAGGACAGGTGTGGAGAGGAAAGGCGAGGAGAGAAAACTGGGCCCAGTGGGAAAGAATCTTGAGACAGGCCTGGGGGTGGGGGTGGGGTCTCATGGGTGGGGCGGGGCCCGGGCCAGCGGTGGGCAGGACCTTCCTCCCAGGGGTGGGGCCTACGCACCCGGGAGGTTGGATGTGAAGCAGAAGGCATCGTAACGTTCTTCTGCGTTGTGGCGGTAGCCGTAGTTGCGCACACCTCCTGAGGCTCCGCCGCCAGCCCCGGCGCTCCCGGCTCCGCCCAGGCCGCCGCAGGGCTCCCGGGGCTGGCTCACCGGGTACTGCACCGAGCCGTCGCGCAGCCAGCCCGCGTTGCACCAGTCCAGACCGTCGCGCCAGGCTGCGTGCAGCTGCTCAGCAGACGCCAAGATGCCGTCCTGCTCAGCGCACGCGCGTTGAGCCTCGGCGAAGGTCAGCTTGTAGCGGCCTCCACGAGGGTGGTAAGGGAAGACTACACCTGAGAGGGTACACAAGGGTCAACTCGGAGCCCCCCCACCCCAACTCGCATCAACCTACCCGACATCAGGGGTGCCACCTTTCAGTCCATCCCTCACTCTGGCGTCAGACCTGACCAGCCTTTCCCCAGCTCATATCCCTCATACTTCCTTTGCCTTAAACTTGGGATTCACTTGACTCTTTGACACACTTAATCGTGTCCACCTCCTTTCCACGCCTGGAGACCTTTGTGTTCTTTCCATCTATCCACTTGTAGAACTCCTATTCGTCGTTCAAAACCCAGCTCCCACATCCCTGCTTCCTTTAGTTCTATGTGCTTCTGACATTCTTACAGCATTGGGACCTGCCTTCTGGTCAAGTTCTGAGTCCACCGAGCTGACTCCCTCACGCTAGGACCCCATGAATATTTGATCCTAGACAAAGAGCTCTTTGGTCTCCAGGATTACCCAGGACAATTCCCATTGGTTTCCCATCTAACTTCTGTTCGTAAACTCCTCCCTCATCAGAATCACAGTCAACTCAGTTCACTAGCTTTCTGTGTGTCTGTGTTTAGGGGGAGGACTTTGTGGGTGCAGATGCATCTCGCAGCAGTTGCAGGAAGGATCAAACAGGAACCAGAGAGAAGAGCTGAAGCCTGAGACTGGAGTTTGAGTCTTGGCTCTGCCACTCAATGGCACGTGTCCTGGTCAAGGCTCTAACCTCTCTGAGCCAGTTGCCCATCTGCTAGTAATAGCGTCTTACTCAGGGGGTTTGGGAAAATTAAATGAGAGACTCCAGAGAGCTCTTCAACCAAGCTCTTGGCACATAGAAAACACCCAATAAAGGAGAGCTGCTTTTGTTATTGTTGTTATTCACTCTTGTTGGGAAGTTCAGCAAGTGAGGGCTAAGAAATCTCTCCTAGAGTCTTTCAAGGTGGAGTGAGGAAAGCAACCAAATGGAAGGGAATTCTTCAAATAGAAACGCCACCTCGCAGCTCCACGGTCAGCCAATCAGAGCAACCCATCTCCCAGGCACAGTGATTGGCTCGTGGATAGGCACATGACACAATCTGGGCCAATGAGGGACAACTCTGGGACTCTAGGTAACACTTAAAGGAAATCGATTGCCAAGCTGGGAGGGTGGAAGCCTGGCACTACTTTTTGTTTCCACCCGGGAAACTTGTCCAAGGAAAGCCCACCGAGGGAAGCAGAGGTGAGGGAAGGACTCCTGAAATGGAGTGCCTGGATCTCCCTGTGCCTGAATTCTACCGCAGGGTTTCCCAACCTCTTCGCTATTGACGTTTTGGATTGGATTATTCTTTGCTTGGGCGAATTGCCTGTGTTTTGTGGGATGTTTCACAGCATCCCTGGCCTCTCCCCGCTATATACCACCATAACCTGCTTCTAGACGTTGCTGATATCCCTGAGGCGCAAAATCACCCCAAATTTAGCAGCTACCCCACTGAGCTGCTAAATCCCTTCAGGCGAACTTGACTTGGTTTCTGTCCTTGCAATATCCTCTCTCCTCCCTTAGAAACGTGACTCGTCCTGCCCACACAGTCTGGTCACCTTCCAGGTCCAGCTTGACCATGCCCGTGTCATCCTCCAGCTCGTTAGTGACCTCGCATTCATAGCGCCCGTAGTCCTGTAGCGTGACGTTTCGGAGAACCAGGGAGGCGTCCCCGGGCCCATCGCCCTGCAGCTCAGCCCGCCCGCGGTAGCTGCCAAACGCTCGATGCTGAGGGCCCAGCGCCACGAAGACATCGGCAAAGGCCAGCGGGTCCACCACCTTGGTCCACTTGAGGCGGACGCCGTCGTGGCCATGGGTGGCTGCCTCGTAGTGGTAGCGGCAGGGCAAGACGATGGTGCCACCCCGGTGGCTGACCACCTGTCCCGGCGCTGTCTGCACCACCACCGAGCCCGACTCCCCCTCTGCGGACGACCAAAGAGGGTTAAGAAGCCCTAGGGGCGGGGCAGGAGCACCTGGGGAGCGGGGCCCAGGGAAGGGGGTGTAGGAAGAAAAGTTGGGTGAGAGTCAGGAGATCAGAAAGGTAAAGGGACTCCAGGAGGAAATTAGGGAGGGGGCGGGGACTCAGAGCGGGAGGAGCTGGGTGGGGACTGTGGCCATCAGGACCGCCCAGCACCCTCCCTCTTTTCCGCTCCGCGCACTCGGGCGATCCTATTTGCCCACGGCCTCGGCGGGGCAAGATCCGCTTCTACGGCCCTGACTCACCCAGCACGTGCACGACCTTCTTCCGGCCGCGCTGCGCCTCCGCCGCGGCGGTGAGCAGCAGGACTCCCCACGCAGCTGCCCAAAGCGCGCCGGGACCGAGGGCCGCCCGAGCACACACCTGGGGGCACCCAGCGCTCAGTCCAGCCTCCTTACTCTGCCCTTTCAGAAGACTAGCCCCCTGCCCCCTGGCCTTCCTTTCTCGCAGCGAGGACTTCTTACACGCCCAGGTCCCCAACCAGCCAGGGTCCCAAGGAGAAGGCTAGCGGACTCTCCCCTCACCCCCACTCTCTTGGGACCTCACGACCCTTGCCTTTGCGCAAAGCTCACGCCTCTGGACTCACTCTCCCTTAGTTCTGCGTGGCCAACCCGCCTGCCCCCGCGAACCGGAGACCCTGAGCCCCGCCCCCTTCCCTCTCTCTCTCTCCCCGGCCCAGGCCAGAGATTGGGGAGGAGGGAGGAGGGGCAGAGGAGCTGGAGCAGCGGCAGCGGCAAGGTTATCTGTACGCCAGGAGACTGCAGCAAACCCGTGCAGGTGGGGGTGGGGGGCGAGGGGGTGGTAGAAGCGGAGAGAGCAAGAGACACAGAAAGAAGGCGAGAATAGGAAAAGAGACTGAGACACAGAGAAAAGCAGGGAGAGATGGAGACAGAAGGAAAGAGAGGCTAGAGGAGGGAAAGATGGAGAAGCAGAGTTACAAAGGGAGAGAGATAGAAAAGAGAGTGCCAGAGGGAGACACAGAATAGATAAGGAAAGACGGAGAGAGAGAAGGAGAGACAGACTGAGAGAGAAAAGAGAGAGAGCAAGAGGGAAAGAAAGAAGAGGGAGACATGGGTGTAGAGGGAGAGACAGAGTCTGAGAGAGAGGGAGAGAAAAGGGACCGGGGTGGCGGGGGAGGAGGAAAGAGAAAAGTAGGGAGAGCCCTAGAAGAACAAGAAAAGGACAGGCAGAGATGGGAAGAGTGGGAGAGAAAGAGATACAAGAAGCTGAGAGAGAGAGGTGGGAGAGGCGGGAGGGGGAGAAGGGCTAAGGAGGGAAACACTGAAGGATGTAGATACAGAGACACAGAATCTCAGAGAAGGACCTACAGAACCCATGATCTCACTCACCATCCTGCCGGTGCGGCCCTCGCCCAACGGCCCCCAAGCGCTGGGACTGCGTTCCCCTGCACACCCGGGAAAGACTGGACAGATCCCAGCAGACAGCGCAATCCTGGCGTCTGCCTGCAAGGGGAGCAGGGAGGGAAGGAGGCAGGCAGACGGGCGGGGGGGGGGGGGGGGTGTTAAAGGGGACATGGTGGCACCTGCTCTGGGGAGAGGTGGTGATGGGCACAGATGGAGGAAGGGCGCCCTGAACAGTGGCTACCAGGCCAGGTCCCAGCCTGGGACTGACCTGGGCCAGTAGAGGAAATTTTCTGGGTCTCAGTTCAACTATCTTTTAAATGGAGGTGGGGTGGCACTCATGATGCCTCATGTGGGCAGAAGGGCTGAGTAACCTGGGAGAGGGCTTGCAGGTCTCCATTTTCCCACCTGTCACGGTGTGTGTGCTAAGTCGCTCCAGTCATATCCGACTCTGTGTGACCCCATGGACTACAGCCCACCAGGCTCCTCTGTCCATGGGATTCTCCAGGCAAGAATACTGGAGTGGGTTGCCATCAAAGGGTCCAGGGCTCCAGCAGCCAAAGATGCTCCCTCTGGGATGGGGACCCCACAACAGTCACACACCCTGCAGAGGGGACCTGCAGCAACAGCTCAAATCTGACTCCGCCCCTCACTCAATGCCTCAGTTTCCACATCTAAGATAATGGAGTTCTGGGTCTTTGGTGACGATCTAGTGGCTAGACATACTATCAGTTCAGTCACTCGGTCATGTCCAACTCTTTGTGACCCCATGGACAGCAGCACGCCAGGCTTCCCTGTCCATCAGCAACTCCTGGAGCTTACTCAACTTGTGTCCATCGAGTCAGTGATGCCATCCAACCATCTCATCCTCTATTGTCCCCTTCTCCTCCTGCCTTCTATCTTTCCCAGCATCAGGGTCTTTTGCAATGAGCTCTTCGTATCAGGTGGCCAAAGTATTAGAGCTTCAGCTTCCAATGAATATTCAGGACTGATTTCCTTTAGGATTGACTTGTTTGATCTCCTTGCAGTCCAAGGGACTCAAGAGTCTTCTCCAACACCACAGTTCAAAAGCATCAGTTCTTTGGTGCTCAGCTTTCCTTATAGTTCAACTCTCACATCCATACATGACTACTGGAAAAACCATAGCTTTGACTAGATGGACCTTTGTTGGCAAACTAATGTCTCTGCTTTTGAATATGCTGTCTAGATTGGTCATAGCTTTTCTTGCAAGGAGCAAGCGTCTTTTAACTTCACAGCTGCAGTCACCATCTGCAGTGATCTTGGAGCCCAAGAAAATAAAGTCTCTCACTCTTTCCATTGTTTTCCCATTTCTTTGCCATGAAGTGATGGGACCGGATGCCATGATTTTAGTTTTCTGAATGTTGAGTTTTAAGCCAACTTTTCACTCTCCTCTTTCACTTTCATCAAGAGGCTCTTTAGTTCCTCTTTGCTTTCTGCCATAAGGGCGGTGTCATCTGCATATCTGAGGTTATTGATATTTCTCCCAGAAATCTTGAGTCCAGCTTGTGCTTCATCCAGCCCAGCATTTCACATGATGTACTCTGCATATAAGTTAAATAAGCAGAGTGACAATATACAGCCTTGATGTACTTCTTTCCCGATTTGGAAACATTCTGTTGTTCCATGTCCAGTTCTAACTGTTGCTTCTTGACCTGCATACAGATTTCTCAGGAGGCAGGTAAGGTGGTCTGATATTCTCATCTCTTGAAGAATTTTCCACAGTTTGTTTTGATCCACACAGTCAAAGGCTTTGGCATAGTCAATAAAGCAGAAGTAAATGTTTTTCTGGAACTCTCTTGCTTTTTTGATTATCTAACGGATGTTGGCAATTTGCTCTCTGGTTCCTCTGCCTTTTCTAAATCCAGCTTGAATATCTGGAAGTTCACCATTCACATACTCTTGAAGCCTGGCTTGGAGGATTTTGAGCATTATTTTGCTAGCATGTGAGATGAGTGCAATTGTGCAGAAATCTGAACATTCTTTGGCATTGCCTTTCTTTGGGATTGGAATGAAAACTGACCTTTTCCAATCCTGTGGTCACTGCTGAATTTTCCAAATTTGCTGGTATATTGAGTGCAGCGCTTTCACAGCATCATATTCCAGGATTTGAAATAGATCAACTGGAATTCCATCACCTCCACTAGCTTTGTTCGTAGTGATGCTTCCTAAAGCCCATTTGACTTTGCATTCCAGGATATCTGGCTCTAGGTGAGTGATCACACCATCTTGGTTATCTGGGTCATGAAGATCCTTTTTGTATAGTTCTTCTGTGTATTCTTGCCACCTCTTCTTAATATCTTCTGCTTCTGTTAGGTCCATACCATTTCTGTCCTTTATTGTGCCCATCTTTGCATGAAGTGTTCCCTTGGTATCTCTAATTGTCATGAAGAGATCTCTAGTCATACTATAGATGCCTAGTAAGTATTGGTAGGGGTAGGGAGATCAATCCTCTAACCCACAGTGGTCTGGGCAGGAGTTATCCCTGAACCTGCAACTTCACTTAAGTTCAAAAATCAAATCAGGAGAGGGGACTTCCCTAGTGGTCCAGTGGCTAAGATTGTATGTTCCCAATGCAGGAGGCCTGGATTTGATCCCTGGTCAGGGAACTAGATCCCACATGCCAGAACAAGAGTTCGCATGCTGTAACTAAAGATCCTGCATGCCGCAACTAAGAACTCTGGCAGTCAAAGAAATAAAAATAAATGTTAAAAAAAGTTAAAACCAGAGGACAAGGAGCCCTTCCCCCAACTACTTGGCTGCCCCCCAACTTCAGTTTCTCCCAAATATGAGCCAATCAGACAGCAGACACAGGGCTCTGTGGTTGAAGGAGCCAGGACTCTATGCCTAAGCCAGCTGCATTAAGGAGGCATGACCTCGGACCAGGCTCTTCACCTCCTGCAGACTCAGTTTTCCCATCTGGAATATGAGGTAAGATCCAGCATGTAGCGTGTGAGGTTGGCCATTGGCCTGGTATACGGTAGGTGATTAATAAGTGTGTCACGCTGTTAGTTATTATAATTTCTTGGTGGAGCTCAGAGTTTGGACTCTTCTCTCCTGACTGTGACCTCAGACGGGTCTCTGGTCCTCTCGGAGCCTTGTTTTTCCCCATCTGGAAGATGGGGCTGTGCACACCAACCAGAGGCCAAGTTCTCTTGGCTACCACCTTAGCTCCTGTGAGTTAAGCTGGCAGTGATGAGTGGGCCCTGGTGGGTTCTGAGAAGAGGGTCCCTTGCCCCATGAAACACTCAGAGCAACGTTTTATGCATCAAAAGGACTTTTACTAAAATGATCCATTGAGGGAGATAATGGATAGGGAAGGTGCCTATGTGGAGTTTGGGTGAGGTGACAGCTGAGCATGCCTGTGGCCCTCTCTGCTGGAACACCTGGACCTTGGGCACCCCATCCCACCCACTGGCCTGAAATCACCATAACCAGAACTGAAGGCACCCAGAAACATACCTCCTGTCTCTAAAAAAGCCCAACCCACCCTTCCGAGGAAAGGGCTGGCTGGGCATGTAAACTGAGTCTTGGGGGGGTCCCATGGCCCCCTCAGTGCTGCTTCTCATGGTGGGCTGGGGGCCCAGGAGGTGGGCGTAGGAAGAAGGCAGGGCGCCACAGGCAGCGGAAGGCCAGCAAGTGGGGGCCCAGCGCATACAGCAGGTTACACACGAAGAAGCTGGCCCAGGCATCCTCAGGCACACGGTAGGTGAAGGGCGTGCGCAGGTGCATGGAGGCCCCCATGTGTGAGAACTGTGCCTGGCGGCCAGAAAGGGAGGATGGATGTCACAGACCAGAGGACAAGTCCTAGCATCGCCAGCATCCCACCATGGGGAACCCCAAAGTTCTTCATCCCTATCTCTCTGGTCCTGCTGACCTACCTGTCTCCCCTCTTCAATCCCTCTGTCTCTAAACATCCCTGTGCCCCACATGTCCTGTCTATTCTTACCCATTTATCCGTGAGCCTCTGCCCAGCTACCTAACCAGAACCATCTTTGTTCTGTCTGCTGGACCCTTCACCCCATCTCTCTGACCTGAGTCTAGCCCCTCCTCTTGGTCTTCCCCACCCCAGGCAGCCTTGACACAAATCCTCTCAATTCTACCTGTAATAGATAAAATAATAATACATCTAATCAAGGTCCTCCTGATCCCACTGCCCTGGCCAGGGTCCAGCCTTTATCACGTCCCATCAGAAACCCAGAAACATGCCCCCAGCTCTGAACCCTCCACTGCTCAAACACCTTCTATGGCTCCCCATTGTTCTCAGCACAAGCTCCCAAGCCCAGATTTCAAAGCCCTTAGCATCTAGCTCTCAATTTATCTTGCTGCTGCCTTTATCCACGTTATGGCTGTCTAAACCACTGACCCCCTCTGTGCATTTCTTTGTGCTGTTCCCATTCCTGAAATGCTTTTCCCTGCCTAAAGAATTCATAGCCATACATCAAAGCCCATGCCCCCTCTTTTAAGAACTCTGCCCCTCTGGAATCCCTCTCAGCCTCTGTACCCACTCTGTTCAGTTCTGACTTCATGGGATGGGGTATATGTGTCTGGCCCATTTTTCTTTCCAACACTAGGAAATCCTGGGAGCCTGTCAAGGGCCTGGCATCACCCGAGGTGAGCACAAAGGCAATTGATGAGCAAGCAGAGACTTTCCTAAGCACCGGCCCAACATACCCCACCCCACCCCACCTCACCTGGCCAATGGCTCCAGCAAATACCAAGGCCCAGTCAGGCAGCCAGGAGCATCCAGGAAAGATGAGGGCATAGATGGCCAGGCCATAGAAAGGCAGCACATAGAACATATTCACCAGCATCTGAGGGGCACACAACTGATGGAATGAGTAGCTGCTCAGTTGGGTCTCCTGATGCCCCTCAGGTGGTGGCCCCAGGGAGGATCTGGCCAGCCTCAGACTCTATCAAGATTGGGGTTCACTGTATATCCCACCTTTGTGGAAATGACTCCTTTCTTTCCCTTGGGTTTCCCCCCTACACCACTCTCATACACTGAGCCCCCCACATCTTCCTCTATAGGTAGCATGTGACCCTGGTCTGATCAATCAGAACATCCCACCCCCCTGGCCATAATAATCAGCTATGAGCATGTGACTTAAACTTGGCCAATCAGAGCCTACTTAAGACTTACACTCAAGCACTGAGAAATTAAGGGCTCAGTCTCCTCTGAGGTGGCTAAATAGAGAGAATGGAAGCCTGGAGATACCCAAGGCTGTCTCGGCCATACCACAAAGGCACCACCTGAGGGTGGAGCACATGCAAAGAAAGCAGAGCCTGCAGATAGAGTAGCTTTGAGCTCCTGGATCCAGCCATACCGGAAGACCCCATCTGTACTTTTTTGGTAGGACAATAAATTCCATTTGTGGTTCAGCCACTTTGACTTGTGTTGTTTCGGCACCTTCATCAAAGGGGCCCAGTGGATCCCTAACCACAGCAGGACCGTGGCCCTCTCCTCCCACCTGCCCTCTCACCTGCACCTTTGGATAGGTCACGGGGTCTCTCAGGTATGGTTCATACTGATAGATGTAGACAAAGCAGGCATCCATGGGGCAGTCAAGTACCACCTAGGGCCCGCAGACAAACCAACAGCCTCAAACATCCCTCCCATAGGGATATTTCCCCACCCTCCTGGGAGGGGTCCACACCCCCTGCTCTGGCCTGGCCCAGCCTTGGTTTTCTTCTCTGAGAATCCACAGATACTTGAGCTGGGGAGAAGGCTACAGGGAATGGGACTTTGTGATGGAACACTCAGATTAGACTCAGTAAACTTCCCTGGATGATTAGGTGGGAGAGCAGTGGCGTTTTTCTGCACTGGATAAAGAAGTTAAAGAAGGGAGGGATGGGCTGGGGAGGGGACTGGAGGCAAGTAGGCTGGCCAGTGCAGACTCACCAGGCCCCGAAAGAGGGTGAAGAATGCAGCAAAGATGAGGTAGATGATGAGGGCCAGGTCAACTGGGCGCCGCAGAAGGCCCTTTCTTTGGTCCTCCTCCACCTGCCCCATGAGAGATAGCATGAGAAGTCTGGTATCCAACAGGTACTCAGTGAAGGCTCATCCCTTCTTCCCTAATCACCAAGGAGATCTTTCCAAGGAGATAATGTCTTTGGCGAGAAGCAACCCAAATGGGGAACATTCAGGCATTTGGGACAAGGCTGACCTGGGGGCAAGGGACTCACCATGTTGGGAGTGCAGCAGGTTGGCACCTGGGTCTGGTTGAAGACCCTCAAGCCAGCCCAGCATGGGACCAGCAAGAAAGGAATGGTGAGGAAAAATGTAGGCCTGATCTCTGAGCTGTATTTGCCTGCCATGGTAGGAGAGACAGGGTGTCACGAAGCGGGGATCTCCCAGGCCTGGCTGGACCCTTTGGCAGGGCCATGTCAAAGCCCCTGGCTGGAAGCTGTTGAGTCACAAATGCCATCCTAGCTCAGCCCTAACACCTCTGACTCCCCAATGCTTCTAGGATGGTGACCATGCTCCTCAGCCTGGCCTTCCCCAATTTACCTTCGGGACACGGCTCCTACACTTCAGCTGTTTTTCGTTCCCCCTGGAAACACCCTGGATAGTCCTCTTTCACAGCCATCCCCACATCCCTGGCTGCCTTCTCTGCTCTGTCTCCCAAGACCTACCTACCTACAAAGCTGTCAGTCTGCCCTCTGGATCCACTTTAAGACTCCCTTCTCATGTCAAGAGCATTCTGGGCTAAGTCCCTGGGATCAGGGACCACTAGCTGGGGAAGAAGTGGAATGTGCTTGCATTCCTCCAAGAGGAAAATGGGAGAGATGTGGGGAAAGTCTGCAGACTTAGACTGTGAATGGAGAGGCATGCAGTTGGTGGGGGTGGGGGGCTGCCCTCCGCAGACACCAGAAAAGGTATGGAGGACCCCATGGGGCCTGACTTCCAGATGGCGGGCAGTGACCCAGCCCAGGGAGACAGGATTCTGCAGAGCCAAGTCCTTACCAAGGATGTTTCCTGGGAGGAACACTAGGATGCTCATGATAAAGGATCCCAGCCAGTAGAGTCCAAAGTTCCGGTAACTCTTCCTGGGTGGGAGATGGAGGAGTAACCAGTAGATACCTGTCCCCCAGTCTCAGAGGGTCAGGGTCCAGAGAGCAGTCTGGGCTCTCCAGGTCTGGACCCCTTCAGTTTCACCCAAGACAGAAGGGACAACAGGGAGTTGAATGAGGGAATGAACAGTTAGACCCTATGTCCAAGGATGCAGTGGCTGCCCAGGTACGGGGTGACACAACAGAAGAGACTCGACCACCAGGGACACCTGTGACATTCCCTGACTCCTTCTCCTAGCCACCCCTGTCTAAGCCCTAGGGGGACTTCCTGATTTCCCCTACACACACTTCTGGCTTCACCCTGGCCTGGGACCTCCCACCTAAGAACTCCGCCTCCTTCCCAGGGCCCGCCTTGCGCACCTTTTACGGATGGCACCAGTCATGGCCAGGTAGAGGAGGTAGTGAACAATGCCATCCCAGTAGCAGATGAAAACTCCATGTGCCGTGCGCAGGTATGGCTCACCCTGCGGGGGCAGGTGTGGGGCTCAGACAGGCAGTAGGACTGCGGGCATCCCAGACCGCTCCCGACATACCTCCTTGGTGTAGAACGCCATGAAACCCGCCATGTAGCCGTCTTCCTGGAGAGCAATAAGGAGGTCCACCACGGATGTGAAGGCGAAGACCGCGAAGACTACGGGAGAGCAGGCGGGGCATTGGCAGTGTGGGGGCGGGGTAGAGATTAGGTGTGGGCGGGGCCTGAGAGCTCTTGCTGGGGACTCAGTTTCCCAAAGCCTCTGTGCAAAGCTGCTGCCAGGCCCAACCCCACAAATCACATGACCCACGACCCTTCCTCATAGGCAGGCACAGTCCTTGACTTAAAGGTGTCCACAGGTTGATGAGAAAGGCACTGTTCTGGCACTCAGGAGCCCCAAGTCAGAAGGCGGAGGCCCCCTGAGATTCCCCAGTCAACAGGGGGTCTCCAGTCTCTCTGAGGTTCTCCAGTCTGATGAAGGCCCTTCAAGGACTGCCAGTCTGATGCAGGAAGCCCTTGCCCAAACAGTTCTCTTCCCCAGGACCCTCCCACCAACTCACCAGCATACAGTGGGTCATAATAGATGTCACTTCGGGACAAGCTGTATATTGCCAAGGAGAGCAGACCCAGGATCAGGGTGCTCATCAACACCACCCCCAGGGGGCTGTGGAGAGGAAAACCAAGTCAGGGAGGCCAGGCCCAGTTTGAGACCCTATTGCACCCTGGGGCAGAGCAGACACCAGGAAGCTCCAGGTGACCAGGCTGAAGCTCCTGTCCATCAAGGAAAGCCATTCCCTGAAACTCCCATTTCCCAGCACCAGGCTCTTGCTCTAGCTGTTTCTGACCCACCGCCTCAGTTCAGTTCAGTTGCTCAGTCATGTCTGACTGTTTGCGACCCTATGGACTGCAGCACACCAGGCTTCCCTGTCCGTCACCAACTCCCAGAGCTTGCTCAAACTCATGTCCATTGAGTCAGTGATGCCATCCAACCATCTCATCCTCATGCCCCACCCCCTAATTCCTTCCAAAAGTCTTTCCACTTGGCAAAGTCCTATTCATCCTTCATGGCCCATCTACATTGCTCCTCTTCCAGGTACAGAGGGAATCTCTGTCAGCCCCTTCTGACTATGTGATTTATCCGGTCACCTGCTGATGTGTGTCAGCTTGCTTATTCATTCAACAATTCCAAGACCCTCTGTGGTCAGTTCCAGTGCTCACAACCACCAAAGGATCTCTAGAGCTTAGCTCTGTACACCTCATTGTCTGAAGCTCCTGACTCCTCCCAGATAAAGTCCAAATGTTTCCATCAACCCCACCCCACCCTGCCCTGATTTGTTCCTATCAACCTGATAAGGCACGTCAACCACCTGCAGAGATAATAGAAGCCAGGTCTCTGGGCAGCCCCCGACACTTGGCAAATCAAGGCCCAGATACTGTGGGAGACATATCCAAGGTCACATATTCTCCCCTTACACTCTCTCCAGATCCCTACCTTCCCCCGACCCCTTAGGATCCCCATTCTTGCCCCATCCAGCCAACAATGACAATTATAGTAATTAGCTGAGACCACAACAGCGTCTTGGCACATAGTTCATAATCCTTGACTGTAACTATGGAATGAGTCTAGGATTATGCTCATTACACAACGAAGAAACCGAGGCTCCCGGGGGCAACCTGGCTCACTTGGGTTCCAGGAGGGTGGAACCAGGAATTTGCACCCAAGGAGCCAACTCCGTAGTCAAGATTCCCTCTACCCTGTTGTTTCGGCCTGTGTTGGTTTTGGGGGTATGAGGGATTGGTGGATGGCTGGTATTCAGTGGCTGGATCCACAGGGTTGAGGCCTGGGGTTAGGTGGTAGGGACAGGGGAGGTCCCTACCTCCCTTGGCATGTAGGGAAAACTGAGGCTGTGTGCAGGGTGGGCCAGCCAGCCCCTGAAGAGAAGAAAGTGTCAGACAGGCGAAGGAGGAACTGCCTGGTAGGGGTAGCGCAGCAGAACCTGTGTGTGGCAAGAGCCGGGTCACTGGGGCCTTATCTGGGACAATACTTTGACCCTTGGCGACTTTGGAGTCTGTGCTGGGCACATCCCTGGGAAAACTCCAGAAACCTTCCAAAACCCTGCCTTGTTGGGGGCTCTGTTTCTCAAAGTCCCTCCCCCAGGCCCCAAACGTCCTAGGAGCGCCCCCAGCTACACCACACTGCTCCAGCCGGCTGGAAGGGTATTTCCGGTTGGAAGCGAGAGGTTCTCCTGACCCAGCCCCCTTCTCCCCCGGGCCAGCGGCGCGGGGCCGCTGGGCTCAGGGGAGCCCGCACAACCGCATCCCGCCCGCTTCGCACCCTCACACCCCAACCCGGCCCCGCCGCCCCAGAAGCCGCCTCCCCAGCCCCTTCCCGCACGCACTACGAGAGCAGCGAGACGTAGTTGAGCGCGAAGGACAACGGTAGGGCGCCCAGCGACAGAACTGCGATCTTGCCCGCCAGCGGCGGGATGTCCATAGCCGCGGCGCCGGGACCCCGGCTCGGTTCCTGCGTGGCTGTGCCTCTGGGCGCCAAGGTGCCAGGGACCCAGCCAGACTCAGCCCCGCCTGGCGCAAAGGTCGTCCCCCCCACCCCACCCCCCCATTGTGATTGCCCCACGAGCTCCCGGGGAGCCTCCGAGGCCCCTCCCTCTCCCAGTGGCCCCTCCCCTCCATTGATAGCCTCGCCGGACTCGGGGCGGTCCCCAAGGGCAATGCCTGCCGCCCAGCCGGTTTCGCTTTCTATTAATGCTGATTAGAACACAATTCCTCAAAAAAAAAAAAAAAAAACACAAAACCCAATTCCTCAAGGATGCTTCCATTTCTGCGTCCTGGAGGTCCTCGGCCAGCAACTTCACTAGGATCCAGTGGTTACGGATTCTGCGTTTCTGCGCACTGACAAGAGAACCTTACCCGCCTGGGTGCAGAGTTCTCTTCAGTGCCCTGGGATTTCAGTTTTCATGCGATGGCCTCAAACAAATTTAAACACGTGTCCAGGTGTGACGTTTTGACTGGGCCCCTGGGGTAGGGGGCGGGGGAGGGCATCTCAAGGCAGATTGCCAGGGCCCAGGGTTGGCGACACCTTGAAGGGCTCCGTGATTCTCTACTGTTTCTTCCTCTATACTGAACACCTGCTAATGTAGCCGGGTCCGAAGGGACGGCTAAGGATGGTGAGGAGTTTGATGATGATGTTTGTTCCTGGCAGGAAGAATACCTCAAGCTTTAGGCTGAGCAGCAGAAGGGAGACACTAGGGCTGGGGCGGTGGTGGAGGTTCATAGAGCAACGTAGGGTGGACTTGGGAGAGTTCTGGACAGCCGGGAGGAGGCTGGGCTCCATCGTGGGGCAAATGCAAGCAACCCCTCCCTGGTCGCTGGACCAGGGAGGGGTTGCAGGATGGAGGGAAAATTAGGAAGCAGCTGTCAGTCAACCCCTCCAACTAGCCTCGGATTCTTGCCCATGTGGTGCTTGTGGCTGCAGGAAGTAGGGTAAGCAGTGCCCACTTGATTCTTGTCCCAAGGAAACCTAGAGTCTTTTTTTTGGGGGGGTAGGGGGGGGGTGGAGCTGCACCATTAGGGCTTTGAGACTTTAGTTACCTGACCAGCGATTGAACTTGGGGCCCAGCTGTGAATGTGCATATCTTAACCACTGGACCACCAGGGAATTCCCTGGGGTAAAATTCTAACCCACACATCCCCCACTCCCTGCTCCTGGCCCAGCCAGGGCCCCATCTCCATGGGCCAGCTGGGTCCCCTCTCTGAGCCTGGGTGACATGATGATCTTTGGCAACTGACTCAAAACCTTCCTTCCTCAGGGGCTGTCAGTCTTTCCCTTGATGCGAAGTTCAGGTTCCTCTGGGCTGACCTGAATCTCCAGCCTCCTTTCTTGACCTTTCTCAACTCCAGTGGTTTCCCTACATGCCCCCTCTCCTGTCTGCAAGATGGACTCTCCTATTTCCCCACCTCTTAAAGCAGGCTGCAGCGTCCTGTCCTCCAGGCAGCTCACCCGGTCACTCCAGCCCCACTTCTACCCCTGGAGGGCCGGGGGTCTGGTGCAGCTCTGTCCAGGGGTCTGGTCTTACACCCCGTATCTGGGAGATGTCTACACATCCACCCGGCATTTGGAGGCCTCCTCTTCCAACTCTCCCTCTGGCTGGGGCTGAAGTCCATGGTCTGAGTCTGATGATCCTTTTGGTCACTGAACATTAAATGGAGGGGTGACCCTGACCTGGAGATCAAGGTGTCAGGGACCAAGCCCCAAGGTTCCCATGGCTGGAATCTGGCACCCAGAACTACACCCTTCTGCTCAGGCCTCTGGCTGCCAGGGCAGGCTGCATGTCACCCCCCTGCCTTGCCCCGGGAACAGCATCCACGGAGGAGAGGCAAGGTAGTGAGTGCCGCTCCAACCAGGGAGCTGCTGCTGGGACTCCCAGACTCCCTCACTGAGACATTCCCCGGACCACCTCCACCACAGGTCCCGGCTCCTCTTCACAGCGTTCATCAGTCTCAGATGGCGTTAGGGGTTCATGGCCACAGCCCCAGCAGAGTGTGGGTGCCCGGCGCAGATCCTGTCCAGTTGGGTCACAGTCAGTGCGCAGTGTTTGCTGAACGGCTGTGTGAACTGCAGGCCGGCCCAGGAGCCTGATGCCAGCTCGAGTCCTCAGACCCCTTGAACCTACAGTGGCTGAGCAGGACCCACTGTATGGGGCAGGGGGGTGAGCTGTAGGGGCCCCCAGTGGCCCAGGCAGGCCCTGATATTCCAAGAATGGCTCACAGATTTTGGAGACCTTGCCCAAGTTGCTCACTCAAGATCCCCAGGTGATTTCTGCACAAACATGAGGCACCGGCTCTGGAGATGGGGTGAGCTCAGCACACACTGTGGTCTGGGCTGCCCACTAGCCTCTCCTCTTCCAGGAGGCGTGTGATGTCCCAGTCCAGTCTATCTGTCCGGGAAGCTGTCTCCCAGAGGCACGAGCCCTAGGGACTTGTATGTCCACCCTACTCTGAGGATGCAGGGCAGCAGGGATGGCTTGGGCTACAGCATCACCCGCCAGGTCTGCTGCATGCGGCGTGGGTGGGAGGCCCTGTCAGTGCTGCCTGTCGAGAGGTGAGGGGCGTGTCCTGGGTCCACCTGCCTTGCGGGTCTGAGGGAGAACTGGGCTTGCCTGGGGAGCCCTCCTGAGCCTCCCCCTGTGGCGCAGTGCCAGGCTAGGTCCCTTATGCCCTCAGCCTAGGGGCAGCCAGATCTCCTTCAGCTGCTGGCCGCCCCTCCAAAGTTCCTCTCCTCAACTCCAACCCAGGCTGATGGGGTCCCCACGAGCACACAAAGTGTGATTTTCCAGGATTCTGTGGGCACTGGGCAGCCTTCACAGGTGCATCCTGTCCCCCCCGTCCACCGTGGCCCTGCTGCTAAGGAACAGGAGGGGTTTCTGGTGATGGCAAGACCAGGCTGCCACAGCAGGCAGGCTCTGGGGTTTTAATACACAGCACAACACTCGCAACAACGGGAAGGGCGGGCAGAAATGCAGGCTGGAACATTCCACAGTCCAGGGATGGTCAGTCTTTTGGAAAGTACACTTGTGCATTTCTCCAGAATACTCAGTAGTAAGGCCGTCTGGGGTTGTTCTGTGGGAAGCAAGAAAGATAAAACGGGAGGGGATTATGCTAACAGAAGACAGCGGTTCCTCCCATCCAGAACTTAGCAGGAGCAGCGAGCTCACATTCTCCAGGAGGGAGGGCAGCTTTGGGGAGGAGAGACAGACTTGAACACAGGTGGAGAAGTGGAGGTGGAGAAGTGGAGGTGGGTTTGCTGATGAGCCAGCCTGGCTGGACTGCGGAAGGAGGGACACTCCTGTTACCAGCACCACCACCCCTCCAGGGGAGGAACTGTGGTGACCCAGCAGAAACAAGATGGGGACGGGGACACACGCACCAGGGGGTTGGGCCGGAAGCGGTAGGCCAGCATCATCCTCTTGCGGAAAGCCTCGTATTCGTCATCTTCCTTGGAGAGCTCGGCTGGCCGGTCAATGCCAAAGCCAGCGCCATCTACCGTGGTGGTGCCCCTGCAATGGGGCAAGGGGCGGGGTGAGGAGGGAGCGGGATGGGGCCAGAGGAAAGGGGGTGAGGGACCTGAGCTTGGGGGCAGGGAGGCCTCACTCGCCCCGGACAGGCTCAGTAGCAGCACCCAATGCAGCTCCATGGTGGGGTATGCTGGGCCGGGCAACACCTGTCTGGGACACAGCTGGCACTCTGAGAAGATGGAGAGCCCAACCTGGTCCCACCACCAGAGTCCACAGCCCTGGCCTATGTCTCTGTGTGGGGCTTTTCTTCTGCCCCCCACCCCCAGCACTGGAGGCCACACTCACTTGTTGACGGGGTTCTTGATGCCCTGTCCCTCCGAGCCCAGGCCGTCCCCCTCCTTCCAGCCCATCTTCATCAGCATCTGGTAGCCGATGTTCTCGATCGTCAGCTTGAACTCCTTGTACTCTGAGTAGTCAGGCTCACGGCCTTCCTGCAGGGGAGGAGGCAGCCATCATCCAGCGGGGCTGTAGCCACCCCCAATCCCAGCTCTGGCCCAGAACCCCACTCTACCCCATGGCCTCTGGGACCACCTGCCCCTCTGTCTCCCCACCACCATGTCAGACTCTTTGAGAAAAGATCAAGCTGCCCCCTGTCAGGGTCCCCAGGGCCAGAAGCAGTGCTGAGTTCCCTGGCGGCCAAGTCAAAGAGGGCAAGATGACAGGTCACACAGGCCTTGACCACCATGAGAAAGATCCACAGTTCATCAGTGAAAACAAAGCTCACGTTCCAAGAGCTACTTGTTACACAGAGCACTAAAAAGAAGCCATGATCAATAAGGTGAACACCTCACTGATGAGTTGATGTGCTACAGGCAGTTTTACAAAAACCCTCAAAAGCCAACGTGGAATGTTCTACATCAGCTCTCTCCTCTTGAGCACCAAGGCAGCACGGGAGGAATGTTTTCATTCTGGAGAGCCCAATACATGGGGGTGTCTGCCTGAGAAATGCCTTGTCTGTAATCTGCACTTAATTGGCTCCACTGGAAGCAGAATTTCCCTAGAGCCCTGGGAAGCGTTTCTAAAGCGGCAACTGAGCTGCTGTTCACTAACGTCCTACACAGATGGCCTCTGTTACAAACAGACGCCGCTCCTGGAAGAGGGCTCGACTTCCCCTGTGAGCCAGGGTGCCCGAGGGCACCGCAGGCGCCTGCCCCAGCAGGAGGCTGCAGTCCAGGCTCTTCCCAGTTACCTTCAGGGCCTTGAAGGTCTCCATGAACTTCTCCAGCTCGTCCGGTGGCAGGAAGTCCCCGATGAAGTGTTTGCCCCGGCCCATCTTCGTCAGCTGTTCCGCCCATTCTGCCCAGAGATGGGGTAAAGGTGAGAGGAGGAAGGAGCGGTGGTGGCCCCACAGTCCAAGTAGGAGTCTCAGGCGGAGTCTGGGGCCATGGGGAATGAATGAGGCAGCTGCTGAAACCCTGACATGAGCCCCTGCTCTCCCACACACCCTCCTGGGTACTGTGTTCAAGCGCCAGGGAACACTCAGAGGACCATGCATTTATCACTGAAGAAACAGGCACAAGAGGCCAACTCTCTTGCCCCAGGCCTTATAGGCTGGGCAGGTGGCTCAAGATCCCAGCGTGGTGCCTCCAGTACCTCCTGGGCAGCTGAGTGGGCTTCCCGAGCCCGCAGCGCCCTGAAGGCAGGCCTCCGCCCGGCACTCTGCCCCACCACCCTGGGATTCCCCCTTGGCCACCTCGAGTCTTGTCCATCTCCATGCGCCGCAGCTGGTGCTCCCAGGTGCCCAGCTCGCTGTCCACCTCCTCGTCACTGTCGTAGCCGTGCTGGTGCTGCTGCAGTGCCTTCTCCCACAGCAGCTGCATGTCCTGCATCGCGCGCTTGTGCTGCATGATCATGTCGTACATCTGCTGCATCTGTGGGCAGCACACACCAGTGAGCGAGGCCCCACACTGTGTCGGAGGCGAGGCCCCCCCCACACTCCGTGCATGATGGGCGCTCCCTCCCTGTCCCTGGGGCAGGCACAGCAGCGCGGCTCGGAGCAAGTGTTCAGGAAGGCACTGAATCTGGTGCCAGGACATGCCCTGGGTTTCCTGAACCTCTGCTGTGAGCAGGGAGGACCTCGTTCTCGTTTTTCCCAGAGCCTGGCCTAGAATCTGCAATACCCTGGGCACCATCACTATGGCCCAAACGGGTGACAGGGGCTTCTGAGCCCTGGGAGGACTGAGGGTGAGGGGACACGGCCGCCAGCCTGAGGTGGTGGCCTGGGCAAGCTGTCCCAGCTATTCCAGCGGTCTGTGTTCTGGCCACAGAACACGCAGTGAGCCAGCCCTCCCTCCAATGCCCAACACCATCTGGGCAGCTGTCACACCATTCAGGGCACCCGGTACCAGCCAGGCTTATTCTGTATTGAGTGCTGGAGGAACTGTAAGGAAAACTTAAATAGAGACCATCCAGTCGGGACCAGCCCACGAGTGCAGTGGGGAGCAGCCATGAAGCATTTGGGGCAGAGGCTGTTCAGGCAGCATGAGGAGGCTGGGCTCTGGACACAGCTGTGGGCTGGGGAGGGCCCTTGGGGGATGGCATGCCACTGACAGGGGACCTACCTAACCAAGAGCCTCTCCCGAGTGTGGGGTCCACCTGGCACCACACAGAGGCTCAGAAAGAACACACTATGACCACTGCACCACCGGGCAGAGGCCTGTCTGCTCTGCCCCCCGGGCCTTACCTCCTGTTGCTCCTTCAGCTGCTTCTTCTGGGCATCCGAAAGCTCCGTGACACCCACCAGACCCACGGGCTTCCCCTTCTCGTAGCCAAGACCCTTGAGGTCCTGAACTAGAAACAAGACACAGGCTGGTCAGTATTGGACACGTGCGCCCAGCCAGCACTTGCGTCCAAGGCAGAGTACACGAGCTGGCGCACCTGAGGCGCCCACATGTGGCAGGACCCTGAAGCAGGAGCAGTCAGCACGCATGTCACTTGGTGACCTCGTGGGGCTTTTGTGCATGCAATTCCATTCCCCCGTGACTGCTCCAGGCAGGCTCTATGACCCCCACTGCAGATGCTGGCACCGAAACTCAAGAGGTCTGGGCCCCACTCAAGGTGACAGAGCTAACAGGTGACAAGGAGGGGAAATCTGCACAGCCAGAGACATGGCAGCTAAGAGTGTGCGTGCGTGCGTGCACACGGGCTCCTGGGAGCAAGCCCTACGGTGATGAGACACGCAGTACAGACACACAGGTGTGGAGCCGGCATCAGAACGCTGTCAGCGCCTGCTTGAGAGGCAGCCAGCCATCTTTAAAGCAACCAACATTTAATGTGGTGTCAGCTTTGGAGCTTGGCTGGAACCTACAACACTAATTCATGAAGATGCTGTGAAGGCTCCATCTGAGTGCTGGAAACCACCTCCCTGCAGCGGGTGGCTGCCTGGGGAGCAACTCAGGCAGAAGAGGTGCAGAGGCCTCTCTGGAGGCTGGAAGAGCCAGGCCTTCCCAGATCAACGGGGCTGGGGCTTTGCCTGCAAGAACCACTCGCAGGTGCTTCTGGACCCTAAGACTGTCCCCTAATCCCTCAGTCTGTGGGGGCTCTAGAGGACACTGGGACACACCATGGAGAGAACAAAGGAGCCAAGGTCTGAGCAGTCTGCTGTTCACCTGGATCAGGCCCGAAGTCCCTCTCCTCCCCCGGCCATTTCATCAGTGAGCGGGCTGGGGGGCAGGGGCGGGGCTGCCCACAATTCCCTGGGAACAACGTGGGGCTTGAACCTGAACCTGAGACTCTGGAGCCGGTACGTGTTCCCTAGATCGTGAAGGACACTTCAGCAGCTGGGGCTGGACCGCAGGGACATGACCTCTGAGCTGGGACATGCATGCATGAGAGCAGCCCTCACATCTGAGCACCCTCCTGTATACTGGGCACCACGTTTGGAACCTGGGCGGCAATTCGACCCTAGCAGCATCAACCCTGGGCAGAGATGAGATCTAGAGCCCCAGTGGGTACTAAACTCTTCAGGTAGTAGCCTTTCTCTTTAGCCAAGGGAACACTGAGCAGGAGACTACTCTCAGAGTGGGCAGAGCCTACAGGTCAGCCTATGACCTGGCTGAGATGCCTTCCATTTCAGCCCATCCTTGGATGGCAAATGTAGTTGTTGGCGTCAGGTCACACAGGACTTTTCTATGCTTGTGTGTCCAGCGCCAGTCAAGTCAGGGCTGAGGGATGTTGAGAGGGTTCTGCCCATAGTACAGGCTGCATGGTGAAGTCAGACAGAGAGCATGAGCTTACTGGTCATCAATATCTCCTACATGATGCCATGACAACAGACCCCCACCCTTAACGGCCTGTGGTAGAAAATGAGCAATGAGGCCACACGTTGGCTGTCCCTGAAACTGCTGTCAAGGAGGGGGAAGCTGGAGGTAGCTGCACAAAACCAACTGTAGCGATTACTGTGCTTATCATTGTACATTTCCTGAGCCTTCTATGACAAGACTAAATCCAAGTACTTTAGAGCTTAGGGAAAATCAGGACCATCCAAATGTTGTCTATAAGAGACTTATTTTAGATAAAGACACAAACAGGTTGAGAGTGAAAGGAAAGAAAAAGATGCAAATAGTAACCAAGAGAGAGCTGCTCTGGCCATACTAGTATCGGACAAAATAGACTAAGTCAAAAAAGATTATGAGAGACAAAGAAGGATGCTACACATTAACAAAAGATGTGCTATATACATAGACCTTGGGGCTTCCCTGGTGGCTCAGATGCTACAGAATTTGTCTGCAATGCAGAAGACCTGGGTTCAGTCCCTGGGTTGGGAAGATTCCCTGGAGAAGGGCATGGCAACCCACGCCAGTACTCGTGCCTGCAGAATTCCATGGACAGAGGAGTTTTGCGGGCTACAGTCCATGGAGTCGCAGAGAATCAGACATGACTGGGCGACTAACACACACAGACACACACAGACCTAACAGAGCTCCGAGATAAATGAAGCAAAACCCGACAAAGCTGAAGGCAGAAACAAACAATTCTGTAGTAACTGTTGATGATTTCAATATCCTACTTTAAATAATGAACAGAGCATCTAAACAGAAGATCAGTAAGAAGACAGAGGACTGAACGGAACTACAAGCCAACCAAGACCTACTGGATTATCTACAGAACACGCAATCCAACAGCAGCGGAACACACAGTGTTCTGGAACACACACACACACACACACACACACACACACACACACACACGGAACATTCTCCAGGATAGGTCACGTGTCAGGTCACATAACAATTTGAATAAAAGTCATCTTTTCTGATCAAAATGGAATGATATGAGGAATCAGTGACAGAAGGAAAACTGGAAAACTCACAAATGTGGAAACTAAACACAATCTTAAAAACCAATGGGTCAAAGAAAAAATCACAAGAGATCAGAAGATGCTTAAGAGACAAATGAACACAAAGGCACACAACACACCAACATTTATGGGGCGCAGCACAAGCACGGCCAAGAGGAAAATTCATAGTTCAGACGCTCATATTAAAAAAAGAAGGCAGACCTCCAACCAGCACCTAGCTGTCCATCATAAGGAACCAGAAAAAGAAGAACAAACTAATTCCTGAGCTAGCAGAATGAAGGAAATGAAGATCAGAATGGAGATAAAATAGGAAACAGAAAAATATCAGAGAGAAAAATCAATGAAACCAAAAGTTAGTTTCTTGAAAAGACAAAGCAAATGGACAAATCTTTAGATAGATTGCCTAAGGAAAAAAGAGAGAAGACTCAACTACTTAAACAACAGGGAGATACGGCAGTCAACTTCACCAGTAGGGGATAAATTCCAAGATTCCCCCACAGGATGCCTCAAACTGCAAATAGTACTGAACCCTGTGTATATATATACACACCCACACACACCCACACACACACACACACCCACTGCATACATACCAACCCATGATAAAGTTTAGTTTACAGGTTAGACACAGTAATATTAATAATAGCTAATAATAAAATAGAACAGTTATAACAATATACCATAGTAAGTTATGTGAATGTGGTTTCTCTCCCAAAATGTTTCACCACAAATGTAATGCGTTTTCCATCTTAACAAAGCACATGTTTAGCACACACCGTGGCTGTGATTTTTGCAGTTTGAGATATGATGGCAAAACTAGCACAGATTTCTTTTTCCTTCTTCAAAATTTCATAAATAGATGATCTTTTCTTACTGTAGATCTTGGTAACTGAAGATGATTAAGCCAAGAACTTTAAGCAACTCTTTACTTAAAGGAAATACTTTACAGCTTCTCTTCGGCATGTCTGAACTGCCAGCATCAATATTCTTGTGCTTTGAGGTCATTATTACGGAGAATAGTATAGTAAGGGCTACATGAACATAAGCACTGCAATACCATGACAGCCAATCTGACGACCGAGTAACTAAGTGACTAAGGGGTGAGCACTGAGGAACTGGTGCCTTTGAACTGTGGTGCTGGAGAAGACTCTTCAGAGTCCCCTGAGGACTCTGGAAATCAACCCTGAATATTCACTGGAAGGACTGATGCTGAAGCTGAAGCTCCAATACTTTGGCCACCTGATGCAAAGAGCTGACTCACTGGAAAAGATACTGATACTGGGAAAGGTTGATGGCAAAAAGGAGAAGAGGGTGGCAAAGGATGAGATGGTTAGATGGCATCACTGACTCAATGAACATGAATCTGAGTAAACTCCAGGAGATAGTGAGGGACAGGGAAGCCTGGCTGCTCCAGTCCACAGGGTCGCAAAGAGTCGGACATGACTTAGCGACTGAACACACAATAACAATGGATGGAATAAGTTAGACAAAGGGATGATTCATGTCCCAGGTAGGATGGACCAGACAGCACAAGATTTCATCACAGTTCTCAGAATGGGCTCACAATTTAAAATGTATTAATTTTTATTTCTGGAATTTTTCATTTAATATTTTTGGACCACAGTTGATGGTGGGTAACTGAAACCACACAGAAAGCAAAAACATAGATAATGGGGAACTACTGAAGGAAGAGAGTTCCAGAAAAACATCTATTTCTGCTTTATTGACTATGCCAAAGCCTTTGACTCTGTGGATCACAATAAACTGTGGAAAATTCTGAGAGAGATGGGAATACTAGACCACCTGACCTGCCTCTTAAGAAACCCGTCTGCAGGTCAGGAAGCAACAGTTAGAACTGGACATGGAACAATAGACTGGTTCCAAACAGGAAAAGGAGTATGTCAAGGCTGTATATTGTCACCCTGCTTATTTAACTTAAATGTAGAGTGCATCATGAGAAACACTGGGCTGGAAGAAGCACAGCTGGAATCAAGATTGCTGGGAGAAATATCAATAACCTCAGATATGCAGATGACACCACCCTTATTGCAGAAAGTGAAGAGGAACTAAAAAGCCTCTTGATGAAAGTGAAAGAGGAGAGTGAAAAAGTTGGCTTAAAGCTCAACATTCAGAAAACGAAGATCATGGCATCTGGTCCCATCACTTCATGGGAGACAGATGGGGAAACAGTGGAAACAGTGTCAGACTTTATGTTTTTGGGCTCCAAAACCACTGCAGATAGTGACTGCAGCCATGAAATTAAAAGACGCTTACTTCTTGGAAGGAAAGTTATGACCAACCTAGACACCATATTAAAAAGCAGAGATATTACTTTGCCAACAAAAGTCCATGTAGTCAAGGCTATGGTTTTTCCAGTGGTCATGTAAGGATGTGAGAGTTGGACTGTGAAGAAAGCTGAGCACAGAATTGATGCTTTTGAACTGTGGTGTTGGAGAAGCCTCTTGAGAGTCCCTCGGACTGCAAGGAGATCCAACCAGTCCATCCTAAAGGAGATCAGTCCTGGGTGTTCATTGGAAGGACTGATGTTGAAGCTGAAACTCCAATACTTTGGCCACCTCATGCGAAGAGTTGACTCATTGGAAAAGACCCTGATGCTGGGAAGGACTGGGGGCAGGAGGAGAAGGGGACGACAGAGGTGGATGGCACCACTGACTTGATGGACATGAGTTTGGGTAAACGCCGGGAGTTGATGGACAGGGAGGCCTGGTATGCTGCGATTCACAGGGTTGCAAAGAGTCGGACACGACTGAGCGACTGTACTGAACTGATTGATCCCTGGAGGGGGGCATGGCAACCCACTCCAGTCTTCTTGCCTGGAGAATCCCCATGGAATCCCCATGGTGGGCTGAAGTCCATGGGGTCGAAAAGTCAGACACCACTGAGCGACTAAGCACAGCATTGTATTACTAATGACTTTACAAAAACAAAAGAATGATAAAAGAATACTAAACAGCACAAACTACCAAAACTAACTCAAAAAGTAACAGAAAACTTGAACAGAATTATAACAACTAGTAGGAATGAATCAATACCCAACCTTCTCCTCCCCAACCCCCCAAAAAAGCCCAGAATCAGATGGTGTCACTGGTAAATTCTACCCAAGATTTAAAAGGAGATTTAACACCAATGCTACTCAAATTCTTCCAAAAAATTAAAAGTAGACAATACTTTCTACTTCATTCTATGAGCTCAGTGTTACCCTGATATGAAAGGCAGACTAAGACAATATAAGAAAACTACAGACCAATAATCTTTATGAGTCAAGACGCAGAAATCTGCAACAAAATACTAGCAAAACTAAGGCTATCAACATGTTAAACTAATTATTTGCTATAACAGACTGGGATTTATTCCAGGAATGCAAGAGTGGTTCAACACACAAAAACCAATCAACATAATACTCCACTTTAATAGAAACAGAAAAAAATCCACACGATCATTTCAATTGATGTAGAAAAAGCATTTGACAAAATCAAACACTCTCTCATGATAAAAATGCTCAGTAAAGACAAGGGAACTTCTTCAACATGACAAGGGCCAGCTATTTAAAAAAACACAATCATAACACTCAATGGTGAAAGACCAACAGCTTTCCCCCTAAGAATTAGGAACAGGCAGGAATGCCTGCTTTCACCACTTCTGTTCAACACAGTACTGTGAATCCTAACTAGAGCAATTAGGCACGAAAAAGCAGTAAGAAGCATCCAAGTTGGAAAGGAAGACATAAAACTATCCTTATTTGCACATGACATGATCTATATATATCTAGAAAACCCTGAAGACTGTTATGGTAATACATGAATTCAGCAATCTTAAAAAGATACATAAAAAGGGTTCCCTGATGGCTTGGTAGTAAAGAATCTGCCTGCCAATGCAGGACACACAGGTTCAGTCTCTGGTCTGGGAAGATTCCACAGGCCGAGAAGCAGCTAAGCCTGTGAGCTACAACTACTGAGCCTGTGCTCTAGAGCCCTCGAACTGCAACTACCAAAACCTGTGCGCCTGGAGCCCAAGCTCTGCAGTGAGAGAAGCCACCACAGTGAGAAGCTGGAACAACGGTGGAGCCCAGGCTCTGCAGTGAGAGAAGCCACCGCAGTGAGAAGCCGGAACAACGGTGGAGCCCAGGCTCTGCAGTGAGAGAAGCCACCACAGTGAGAAGCTGGAACAACGGTGGAGCCCAGGCTCTGCAGTAAGAGAAGCCACCACAGTGAGAAGCCGGAGCAACGGTGGAGCCCAGGCTCTGCAGTGAGAGAAGCCACCACAGTGAGAAGCTGGAACAACGGTGGAGCCCAGGCTCTGCAGTGAGAGAAGCCACCGCAGTGAGAAGCCGGAACAACGGTGGAGCCCAGGCTCTGCAGTGAGAGAAGCCACCACAGTGAGAAGCTGGAACAACGGTGGAGCCCAGGCTCTGCAGTGAGAGAAGCCACCGCAGTGAGAAGCTGGAACAACGGTGGAGCCCAGGCTCTGCAGTGAGAGAAGCCACCGCAGTGAGAAGCGGAGCAGCTGCAACTGGAGCAGCCCTCCCACCTGCCGCAGCTAGAGGAAAGCCTGCACAGCAAAAAAAGACCCAGCAGAGCCAAAAATAAATAAATGCAAACAGGAAAGCTCTCCTGTGTTCTCAGATTCGGTTCAGTCCAGTTGCTCAGTTGTGTCCAACTCTTTGCAACCCCAGGGACTGCAGCACGCCAGGCTTCCCTGTCCATCACCAGCTCCTGGAGCTTCTTAGACTCATGTCCATTGAGTCAGTGATGCCATCCAACCAGATTCTCAGAAGGGAATCTCAGTTCTCAGATTGGATTCCAATCTCACTTCTCAGATTGGAAGACTCAAATGTTAACATGTCAATATTACCCAAAGCAATCTACAGATTTAATACAGACCCTATCAAAATCCCAACAATGCTTTTTGCAGAAATGGAATAGCTCATCTGAAAATTCATACAAAAAGTCAAAGGACCTAGAATAGCCAAAGCCTAAAAAAGAACAAAGTTGAAAAGCAGATACTCCCAATTTAACATTTTACCACAGAGCTATAATAATCAAAACAGCGTGCTGCTGGCATAAGGAGAAGCACACAGCCACTGTGATAGAACAGAGAGCCCCGAACGAACTCCTGCATCTGGGGAACTTTTGACAAGGCGTGGAGAGACCATTCAGTGGAGAAAGAATCACAATCTCTTTGACAAATGGTACTGGGGAAATGGGATCTCCACGTGCAAAGAAATGAAGCTGGACCCTTACTTCATATCATGTACAAAAATTAACTCAATTTTATGAGCTAAAACTATAAAACTCTTCCTGACCCAGGAATCAAACTGGGGTCTCCTGCATTGTAGGAGGATTCTTTACCAGCTGAGCTACCAGGACGGTATAAAAACCCTTAGAAGAAAACAGAGGCCTATCTTCAAGACTTTCAGATGTGGGCAACAAAAGAAAAAATAAATTGAACATTATAACTTTTGTGTGTCAAAGGACATTAAGAGAACATTAATAATAAAAAATTATTTTTAAATACAGCCCATAAAACTAGAAAAAAATATTTGCAAATCATGTATCTCAATAGCAGTTAGTATCTAAAACATAAAAAGAACTCCTACAACTCAATAACAAAAGGGCAAATAACTAAAAAATGGGCCAGACTTCCCGTGGCCCAATGGTTAATAATCGGCCTGCTGACGCAGGGAACATGGGTTGGATCCCTGCTCTGGGAAGATCCCACGTGCCCTGGAGCAGCTACGCCCGTGCAGCACAACTACAGAAGCCCATGGCTGTAACTACTGTAGCCCGCGCACCCTACAGCCTGTGCTCTGCAGCCAGAGAAGGACCACAAGGAGAAGCCTGCATGCCACAGTAAGAGTTGCCCCTCCTTGCTACCAACTAGAGAAGGTCCCTGCACAGCAATGAAGACCCAGAGCAGTCAAAAATAAATAAATAATTTTTTTAAAATGGGCAAAGGACTAAAATAGACATTTCTCTAACTAAACTATACAAATAACCAATAATACATGAAAAGATGCTCAACACCATTAGTCATTAAGGAAACGCAAATCAAAATTACACTGTGATTTCACTTTACTCTTACTAGGATAGCTAAAATAATAAGGTGAGAATGTGAAGAAATTCAAACCTTTGTGCATGGCTGATGGGAATGTAAAATGGTGCAGCTGCTATAGAAAACAGTTTGGCAATTCCTCAGTAAGTTACAGAATTACCATAAGACCTAGTGATTCCACTCCTACATATATGCAGTAAGTAATCAAAATCACCAAAGAAAGGCAATGCCAAAGAATACTCAAACTACCGCATAATTGCACTCAACTCACACGCTAGTAAAGTGATGCTTAAAATTCTCCAAGCCAGGCTTCAGCGATACATGAACCGTGAACTTCCAGATGTTCAAGCTGGTTTTAGAAAAGGCAGAGGAACCAGAGAGCAAATTGCCAACATCTGCTGCATCATCGAAAAAGCAAAAGAGTGATTCCAGAAAAACATCTATTTCTGCTTTATTGACTATGCCAAAGCCTTTGACTCTGTGGATCACAATAAACTGTGGAAAATTCTGAAAGAGATGGGAATACCAGACCACCTGACCTGCCTCTTAAGAAACCCATATGCAGGTCAGGAAGCAACAGTTAGAACTGGACATGGAACAACAGACTGGTTCCAAATAGGAAAAGGAGTACATCAAGGCTGTATATTGTCACCCTGCTTATTTAACTTATATGCAGAGTGCATTATGAGAAACACTGGGCTGGAAGAAGCACAGCTGGAATCAAGATTGCCGGGAGAAATATCAATAACCTCAGATATGCAGATGACACCACCCTTATGGCAGAAAGTGAAGAGGAACTAAAAAGCCTCTTAACAACTCAGGCTTCTGAACAACTGATGAATGGATAAACAAAATGCTGTCTACCATACACTGGACTACTACTCAGCCATGGAAACAAACGGAACTGTGACATGTGCTACAACGCAGATGAACCCTGAGAGCACTACACTCAGTGACAGATGCCAGAGCCTCCCCGCACACTGAGACAGGGGCTGGCCCACCTGACAGAGGCGAGGGAGCAGCATCCGTGTCCCTCTGCGCCAGCTCGGCGGGCGGGAGCTCCACCTTGTCCTCTTCAGGCCCCCACCGGCTCTTTCGCTTCCTCTTCACGTTGGCTGTGGTGGCCGGCTTCCCTGGGGCGGCGGCAGGTGGGTTGGCAGTGGGCAGGGGGGCAGATGAGGTAGGGCAGGCAGTGGCAGTGGGCGTGGACCCCAACGGGGTCTCAGGAGGAGATCTGCGCTTCAGTCCGAGGTCAGGTGCCATGGGGGTGCCCGTGGGACCAGCCTTGGCTTTCCGGAACTCCTCCAGCTTCTGGCGGTAGTACTTGTACCCTTGGCTGTTGGGTTCATATAGAAAGCTGCAAAAGAGAGTAGGGGGCAGACTGTAATTGGGCCCCAGACCCTACCCGATTTAGGGTAGAAGGTCGGGCTTTGCTTTGCAAAGGTATACCCAGGTCAGCCAGGGTCACTTCAGGGTCGTGTCATGATAAAGGTCTCTACCATGACCTCCTGCCTGCCAGGTCTTGGTGGCTTCTGGCCCTGGTGACATGCCCACAGCCTTTCATGACGCTGTTCCTGCGAGCTAAGGGTCCTGCCAAGCCCCTACCCTATCCTTACTGGATGCCTGTCACACTATCATTGATCCCCTGCTTTGAAGGAAAAGGTGCACGCTCTCTCAGACCTTGCCCAGCCATCCTAGATGAAGGCACCAGTGTTTACAAACCAAGAACTCCTGAGTAGCGAGAGACCCCCGGTGCCAGAAAGGGCAGGTTCTGACCCAAACCTGACAGCTGGGCACATCTGTGCTCCTTTCTGATGCATCCTTGAGAGGCATCAACAGTGGACAGAGACAAAGCAAAGACACTGGAGTCTGGAACAGACAGGCAGCTCACTAACAGCCTTGCCAGAAGCTGTGGGTCCCCAAGTACAGAGCCAACAGTCCCACGTCCCACGTCTAGAGTCCATACTGGAGGGGAGCATCACAGCCCTGTTCTATATAGCAAAGCCTGTCCAGAGCAGAGATTACATAGCCCTTGACAAGAAGTGGCTAGACCTGCACTCACAAACCTGGAACGGCAGTCACAGCACAACGCTGTACTACAGAAGTAACATGCGGCTCCAGTGCACTGTAAATTCCTTTTGTAAAAGTTAGCAGGAAAAAAAATCCACAGACTATTTCTACATGAGAGCCACCAGAGGGATGGAAGGACTCCCAGGTCTGCTAATGTTGGTACTCAGGGTGGGACGGAGGGATGGGGGAGCCTGTGGCATCTTCTTTGTATTTCTGGGTCACAGTACAAGCATGTATGCCCTTCAGAAAACTCGATGAGGAACATTTGTAAAAATTGAAAGAAACAGAGATCATAAAATCATTACGCTTCTAGCCAAGCTAAGAAAAAAAGAGGACACAAATTACTAACAACAGAAATGAAAGGGCAGCCATCACTACAGATCCCATGGACTTTAAAAATACTATGGATTACTACGAACAACTCTATGCACACAAACTTGATAACCCAGATGAAACAGGCTAATTCTTTGAAGGATACAGCCTGCCAACACTCACAAAATGAAGAAACAGACAATCTGAACAGGCCTATTTTTATTAAAGAAAGTGAACCAATTAAATTCCCTGGTGAATTCTACCAAATATTTAAAGAAGAAATTATACCAATTCTGTACAATCCTTTTCAGAGGAGAGAAGCAGACGGAATACTTTTTAAGTTATTCAATTACCCTAACAGCAAAACCAGACAACATTATAAGAAAACTATAGACCAACATCTCTCATGAACACAGATGTCAAAATTCTCAATAAAATGTTAGCAAACCTAATCCATTAGTGTAAAAAAAGAATTATACACCACAACCAAGTGGGATTCATTCTAGGCATGCAAGACTCGTTCAACACTTGAAAATCAAGTAATGTAATCCATCAGGTCAATAGGCTAAAAAAGAAAAACCCCATGATCACATCAATTGCTGCAGAAAAAGCTTGAGACTTAACAAAATCTAATACCCATTCATGAGGAAAACTCCCAGTGAACTAGGAGTACAGGCAAACTTGTTCCACTTGATAGAGTATCTACCAAAATACCCAATAACATCATAATGATGAGAAACCTCATGCTTTTTCACTAAGAGAAACAAGCCAAGAATATCCCACCTCGCCAATGCTTTTCATTAGCATACAGAAAGTTCTAGCTAATACGGTAAGAGGAGAAAAGAGAACAGAAAGTATACTGAGAAGGAAGAAATATGACATGATCGTCTGTGCAGAAAAAAAAAAAAAAAAAAACACAAAAGAATAGACCAAAAAACCCCCTAAAACTTCATAAGCTATTATAGCAAGGCTCCAGGATACAAGGTTAATCTACAGAAGTCAATCACTTTCCTATACACCAGCAACGAATACATGGAATTTGACATTAAAAACATCATACCATTTACAGTAGCATTTCCCCAAACGAAATACACAGGTGTAAGTCTAACAGGATATGTACCAGATCTGTATGTGGAAAACTAAAAAACTCTGATGAATGAATTCAAAGAAGAACTAAATAAATGAAGAGATAATCCATGTTCACAGATAGAAAGTTACTCAGTGTTGTCAAGGTGTCAGTTATTCTCAACTTGATTTCCAGATTTAGTGCAATTCCAGTTGGAATCAGTTATTCTGTACATACTGACAAACTGATTTGAAAGTTTATATAAAGAGACAAAGGACCCACAACAGCCAACACAATACTGAAAAGGAAGAACAAAGCCAGAGGACTGACACTCCCTGACTTCAGGGCTTCCTGTAAAGCCAGTATCATCTTGTCAGTAATCAGTATTATCTTGATAGTAATCAAGGCAGCGGGGGACTGGAGAGAAAATGGACAAACAGGCCAAAAGAACAGGATAAAGAGCTCGAAACAGACCCAGGCACGTACAGTCAACGGTTCTATGACCAAGGAGCAAAAGCAATGCAATGGAGCAAAAACAGTCTTTCTAAGGGATAGTGCTGAAACCAGACAGACACACGCCAAAAACACACACAAAAACTGGACAGACCGTATAAGCTTCACATTCACAAAAATTAACTCAAAAAGCTTATCACTGATCTAAATGTAAAACCTGAATCTGTAAACAAAACACAGAAGGATATCTATATAACCTTGGGTATGCCAAGGACTTTTTAGATACAACATCAAAGGCACAAGATCCATGAAAGCAGTTGATAAACTGGACTTAATTAAAATTAAAAACTTCAGCTCTCCAAAAGACAAAGTCAAGAGTATGAGAAGACAGGCCACAGACTGGGAGAAATATTTGTGAAAGACACATCTGATAAAGACTGTTACCCAAAATATACCAAGAACTCTTAACAGGCAAAAAAAAAAAGAAAACAAGTATGTCAATAAAAAACAGGTCAATGACCTTAACACACACCACACCAAAGATTTACAGATGGCAAATAAACATTATGGAAAGATATTCTACATCATGTCATCAGAGAAATGCAAATCAAAACAACGACTATCACAACATATCTATAAGAATGGCCAAAATCCAAAACACGACAACATCAAATGTTGATATGGATATGGAGCAACTGAAACTCATTCATTGCTGGGGGGCAACGCGAAAGGTACAGCCCACTCTGGAACAGTTTGGCAGTGTCTCACGAAACTAAATACGCCATACAATCCAGCAATCACACTTTTTGGTACATAAAGAGCTGAAAATTTATGTCCACATAAAAACCTTGAATACAGATGTTTAAGGCAACTTTATTCATAACTGCAAAAACTTGGGAGCAACCAAGATGTCCTGAAAGAGGTGAATGGATAAATGGTGGTACATCCAGACAAGGGAAAATTATTCAGTGCTAAAAAGAAATGAGCTATCAAGCTACAAGGGGAAAAAAAAAAAGACTCGGAGCAACCTTAAATGCACGTTACCAAGTAAAGCAAGCCTATCTGAAAATGCAACATACTATGATTCCAATTAAATGACATTCTGGAAAAGACAAAACTAGAATTAGTAAACAGATCAGTGGTCGCCAGGGGTTGGGGAGGAAGAGGGGATGAACAGGCAGAACACAGGGAATTTTAGGGCAGAGAGAACGAACACTCTGAATATATAATGACAGACACATGTCATTACGCATTTGTCCAAACTCAGTGAACACACACCACCAAGAGTGAACCCTAATGTAAACCACAGACTTTGGGTGATTATGGTATGTCAATACCGGTTCACTGATTGTAACAAATATACTATTCTGGTGGGGATGTTGATAACGAGGGAAGCTGTGCGTGTGTCAGGGAAGGGGGCACATAGGAAGTGTTTGTAGCCTCTCCTCAATTCTGCTGTGAACCTAGAACTGCTCCAAAAATAACATCTTAAAATATAAGAGACCAAAGCAAGAAGTTGTTCAAAGATGGAAGGGAGCAGATGGCTGGATTTAAAAAAGACTCATGGCAACCAGGACATGGATTTAAAGCAATCTGATTTTTCCAAGAAAAGCAGACTGGGGAATTCACCCACTGGGGCAGGGAGGCAGTGCCAAATGGAGTGGGTCTCCGCTAGGCTCACAGGCCTGCCTCTTCCTGGCCTCAGCTGATGGCTCCTGCTGCGTCTCCTCAGAGCTGCTCTGAGAGGCAGCACCCACAAGCCCCCCATGGGTAAGCCTGTCTGCAAGGAGGGTCCTTGCTCACTGTGGGCCCTGGGCGCAAGTGCAGGGGATTTTACAACCAAGACCCCTCTGGTTGGAGTGGGCAGAGTTAACCAAAGTTAACACTTTGGTGTATTTCCTTCCAGACTTATTTTCAGTGGAGTTATATTTGAACAGAGGTGTGATTCTATTTTCCATATCCTGATTTTTTTTTTAAGTTTCTTAACCCAACAACATATGGCTTTCCCATTAGACTGCAGCATGGCATGGTAGTGAAGGCATCTCCGCAGACCGGCCTCCTTGGTTCCCTCACGGGTTGAAGGCCAACAGGCCAGGCTGCTGTGAAGAACATGGTTCACCCAGGTGATGTGATAAGAGCCACACACGGCTTGAGATTTGCTGGCTGCTGCCGCCTTCAACAGCGTGACTTCCGATGGCCAAGATTACACTGGGTTTAGCCCTCTGGGGCTAGACATTCGTTGTGTTACTAATTTTTCATGACTTACGACAGTGCTATATGTAACATTATTTCTGGGGATGGCATCTCAGAAGTGGGATGACTGGTCAAAGGAACAGGTATTTCCAGCTTCTCCACAGATGAGCATAGCTATTATGTTTCCCAAAACACAGAGCTCCTCAGAAATCAGGAGAACAGCAAAGGACTAAGAGCAGCAGGAACACCAGATGACTGTTAGATGTGGGGGTGAGAGGAGCTGCCTTGCACCTGACCCCCACCCCCTTTCCACACCAAGGGGCGAGGAAACCGTCTGCTTGGTGTGAACCTGCATGTCTTACGCCGGCCCAGACCCCTGATCCTTCCTTGCTTATGCTTTCTCCAACTCGGGGAGTGCTGACCGTGGATCAGCTCTGGTGTGGAAATGAGCTCCCCCAGACCACAAGAGTCACCTTCAGCTGCTTCCCTGCCAGACACCCCCGGGCTCTCATGCCCCTCATCCCCAGCGGCCACCCTGTCACTACCCACAAGCTGCATGCCTGCCAGCAATGCCTGCCCAAAGGGCTACAGCCGCAGGGCGGGCCTGGAGTCACTTGTGGTGATAATGTCTCTTGGCTTTGACCCCACAGGAAAGGCTCAGCTGGAGCTGCTGAGCCTAGGAACCCTCTGACCAGGGAGAGCCACCTGGGCTGGAGGCTTTGTACAGAATCCCATTACCTCACCCACTTTGCCTGCAATAGATTTTTAGTCAGCTCTAGTCATGATGAGTGATTGGACACTAAGTTTCCTACTGAAATAAATGAACTTACTTACGTGAAGGAAGGGAAAAAAGATGTAGTGATGGATTGCTAAGTAACACTGGTTTGAACAGTGCAGAGCAGCAGCTGGTATCACTACACTGTGAGGAGACCCTGGGTCTTCTGAGCGCTAGACCTGAACGCCCCATGGCCCCCATAAAAGCTCCCAGATGCCTGCGTACCCCTCACAGGGACATCTGAACTCTCAGCAGTCCTCCTCTGCCCCACCTGATGGCTCTCCCGTGCCCCAATGTGTCCCAACCTGCTGGGTCTGACCACCCTCCACAGCTGTGGCCAGATGACGCTGAAGCACAGCTGACCCTGACTCCCTGTGCAGACCCTCCAAAGGCTCTCAATGAGCCTGAGCCCTCTGGGACTGAGCCCTGCCCGGCTCCGCGGCCCATCTGCACTGACACTCGCCTTGCACCTCCGCCATCTCTGCCGCATCACTCCTGCATGGCAGTCCCTCCAGACGCCCTTCAGTGTTCCGTGTCTAGCTCACGCTGCCTCACGTGTGGTAGATGCGACTGGCCGCCTGCCCAGCCTCCACTCCTGCTTCCTTCTTCCTGTGTCCCTGATGGCGTCTAGAGCTGCTCAATCAACCAGCCCAGATGGCTGCTGCTCCGACACTTTTTGTTACGAGTGCCATCGCATCTCCTCACTGACTGAGTAGGAACCTGTGTTACTTGCCCAAAGTGTCCTCGAGGGGGCATCACCCTCACAATGGCTTCAGTGCCCACCTCACAAACCTTTGCCTGGCCCCTCCCTGCAGCAGTGACCACCCTACCCCACCCAACATCCTGCCACCCAGCAGCCTGCCCCCATAAAGAGCAGGGGCTGAACCCACCCAAAGAATGGCAGTGGGTGAGCACAGACCCAGCCTGAGGGGGTGGCGTGTGGTGTCATGGCTGGGGACAGCAGCGAGGCCCGGCTGCTTGTCCTGCATGCTCTGTGGACCATGCACACAGGCTGTGGTCCGCCCACCCCAGAGCCTGAGGTACCACGTTCCCCACTTTCCTATCATCTCCCTTGCTGTACAGATGAGAGGATGCACACAGCGAACAACAAGCCTGTTAGTTTCTCTTTGAGAGCCCAGTCTATTCTGCTACAAAAAGAGCAAGGCAAGTGCTAGAGACTTTCTCGACGAGGCTCCCAGAGAACAGAAGGCTCCAAAGGCCCTCACACACCTGGCTCAGGGATGACTCAGGAACCAATGTGCACTTGGAGAATGCCGATGGGGTAGCAGGGCTGAACTCTGTGATCAGAAACTCCTGGACCTGGGTCTGGCTCTGCTAACCTCTTGCCATGGGATCCTAGAGCGTCTCAGTAGTATACCGACCCCATTTTCTCAGCAGGGAAGCTATGACTAGGGTGAGAGTTTACCACCCCCCAGTGGGTGCTCCCCCTTACCTGAATGCCTGGTTCTCACGGTTGTTCTGGAGCGCAATGGTTTCCACCTCGGGACCCCCATCCGCTATGAACCTGGCCAACTTTTCTGCGAGGTTTTTGACCTCTTCGTCCTCTGGGGGTGAAACTTTAAGCAGGCTGTCAGTACTGAGCTCAACTCACCACACCCAACAGCCTAATTTCTGCTAAGAACCCCACGGGAAACAAGAGGGGTTTATTTTAGGAACAATACAAAGAAAAACAGGCAAATGGGAATCAGATTACTGTACTGGAACCAAGCAAAATTAATAATATCTTGAGCCTCCACCCCCCCATGCTCCACCCCTTCCCACCCCATAGGTCTGAGGGTTTTGGACCACACACTGGGATGGTGGGAACAGAAGGTGAGGGGTGGCCTGGTCCAGGCTGGAGACAGGAAGCCCCATCTCGGCCTTTCTGATGGGAGCCGCCCAGGTAATGTGGGGGGATGCGGCCCACGTTCGGCTTACAGATCAAGGCCCCTGCTACCCACCAGCACTTGGCTGGGGCCTCACTTCATCCCAACTGGAGACCAGACAGCATCCCCCTTCCCCTGACAGTCATCCCACCACCCTCTAACCAGCTAATTGTCTCCGTCTCCTGGCCCCTCACTCCACCGCCCACCCCTGCCAAGTGTCAGGCACTGCATTTGTGTCTTGGTGCCCAGCATGCCGCAGGTGCCCATAAGCACTTGTGAAAATGACCATGAACCAAGGGGCAAGCGTTTCTTCCCTGCATGCACTTCCCAGGAGCTGAGCTCCTGGACATGCCCTTGATCTTCACCTCGACCCTTACATTTCCCCACTCCTCGGAGCAATGGCAACCAGTGCTAGTCCCAGCATGACCCCAGCTGCCTGGGAGGGCACAAACCTGCACTGTCAGCGCCACCCCATGCCAAGGAGGGCTCCAGGAAAGGACCCCAAGTCCACATGGGGTGTGGTTTGTCTACACGCCTCCCCAGAGCTTCCCACCCCCCTCGCCCACCTACCTTTCTGAGGGGCTGCCTGCAACTTCTGTGCTTCCTTTCTTATCTCAGCCACCTTCTTTCTGTAGTAGAGGAATTCCCTGCTATTCTTATCGTGCAAAAACCTGGAGAGGAGTTTTACAGAACAGAGAGTAGAAAATGAGCAACAAGGATGGGTGGGCCCATGCAGCTTCTGAAGACATGGTGTGCAAAAGCAAGCTGGTGAGCAGAGACGCCTTCACGGGGCCCAAAAGTAAGTCTCCACACTGGAGCCCCTGGCAATCTCCGGTGTGAATACAAAGTGGTATCTGGCCCACGCAAGTAAGCACCCAGCCCCGGTCGGCCTCAGTCACCACCACGGCCTCATAAGAATGTGGGCATGTACTAACGTGTGGCAAGAACATTAAGTACCAGTGGCCTTCCCCTCCCAGAAATACTTACGAAAATGCCGGGTTATCCTTGTAGTTCTCCATAGCTACTTTTTCTAACTCGGGGCCTCCTTCTGCCACAAAGCGGGCCAATTTCTCTATCACTTTCCGAGTCTCGGCTCCCTCTGGGGGTGAAACTTTAAGGAGGCTGTCAGTACTGGGGTTCAACTCACACACCCCACAGTCAACAGGCACACTCTCTCTATGGACCACAAGGACAGAGGGGTGGGGGGAAAAGAGGGTGAAATGCGGGAGGCTGTTGGGAGTCCTAGTCCATACACAAAAGCACCATGATGAGGGTGAGTCGGTCTAGACAGCCTTTGTGAGACACGCCAAGGGGGGAGAAAAGTGTGTGAGCCTCCCAAAGGCCAAGCCAGTTACCAGGCTGGCAGGGAGATGTCGGAAAACAGAGCCAGCTTCCCCCCCCTTTTTTGGAATACTCAATTCTTTTATTTACATGACTTAATTCTTTATATTTCAGTACAATATATTCGTTCCCTTTCATCCTTCAAAGATGATATATTTTTTTTAAATATCACTATAAACTATGATTGAAAGACACGGGTAGGTTTCAATCCAATGCAATTCACGTCATCACAGAAGCTCCATCTTCCCCTCTGTGGCTGGTGGAGCTTCTTCAGACTGGCTCCTAAGGCCTGCAGGCTTGGCCCCAGGAGTCTCTGCCTGCCTCCTTGCTATCTGCTGGGAAAGGGCGCTTCTGGGACATGTCAGACACTTCCTGCCCAGACTGAGTGCCAGCCATTCTCCACAAGTCCTGGCATCCGTGAGTAAGAAAGTGTGTTTCCAGACTAACATCTGGGAGCTAGGGGGGCTCACTGCGACGGACTTAATTGTTACCTCAGGGCATTTACAGTGAACCAAACTAAAAAATATATTTCTGTACTTGTATTGACCTCTACTTCGAGCCACATGGAACTTGCTTCTGTATTTATTGCTGGCCTGTTTCATACAGCTTGAATCCCTCATACGAGAGCTCCCAGGAGAAATTTCTTGATGTCAGTCAGTGCTTAGGAACGTTTGCTTCTCCTGGCAATGGGGCGAGACACTGAGTCTGTGGCCTCTCTCTTTCTCCTTGTTGCTTGTACTGCCAGGAAGCTCGGGAGGAGCTGGGAGAGAGGAGTGGTACAAGGTGTGGCCAAGAAGGGCCTACAAGAGGACCTATAAGAGGTCTCAGGGACATTCGCGCCCACCTTCCCCTCAGCCTCACCCTCCTGCCACATGCCTGGCAACGATCCTAACCTGGTTACTTTATAAGCGCAGTTGCTTCTCTGAGGTTAAATCAATAGCAGGCCACAATAGGTCTCAAGGGCCTTGAGGCACCCACTGTCCCTCCTAAACTGGCAGTTCCCAGCAGGGTACCACTGGGACTGCCAGGGCACCTCTCAGAGGAAACACCACATTCACTGGCTCCATTCTGACTACAGCTCCAGGGTTCGAGGCTGGCCACTGCTCTGTTCAGATGCAAGGCCTGAAGTCAGCACCTCACCCAGAGCAAGACATCTAGAGGCTGTCACAACATGATAGCATGGTCACTTCAGTCTGTCCTCACTGTCAGGGGCGTGACTGCACCAGCCACCCTGGAAGCCCAGGGCTGGGATCCACGTAGCTCAGGTGGCACCCCATCTCATTCTGAATACGGACATGGCTGGGCGCACTGGGAGTGCCGCCACCAGCCCCCTCCCCGCCCTCCTCCACCACGGGGCCTGAACTGGCTCAGCTAAGGCCAATGACCATCCTGCGCTGGACTGGAGAGAGCACTTCCCAACCCCTGTGCTCACACCTCTGGCCCAAACTAGTGGAGACAATTAACCCACACTGAGGAGCTCCTCTTCTAGAACTGGATGAGGAGTACACAAGTGCACACTCCCCTGAGAACGCCACCCCATCATGAGACCAGCCCCCACAAAAGTGGACAATGAGCCAAACAGCTCCCAGGAAGAAGCCTGCACTCTGCAGCCCTTCCAGGCTCCCCATGGTCTACTCCTCACCTCTTCCTTCACCTCCCTCATCCTGAAGGGCCTCACTCTGACCCTTGGCTCAGCCTGGAGGCCTGGTGGCAACGCCCTGACCACACCCCGAGCAACCCACAGCCGGCTGTGCTTTCCCCGGGACCATGGAGCCTGCCTGTGGAGCTGGAAGAGCAGCTGTGGACGGTGGGCAGCAGCCCTGGCACCTTACCTTTGATCTCCAGCCACTGCTCATAGTCCTCCTCGTCGTCCTCATCAGGAGATTGGAAGACACTCGGGCGGCTGGCCACAGGCAGCTGCTTGGCGTGCATGTAGTTCTTCACCTGGCCCAGCGGGCTACTGATGAGGGGGGGCCTCTTCCCGGTGCGGGGGAGCACACGAGGCGGGGCAGTGGGTGCGCTGGGGGGAGCATCTTGGGATACAAGGAGGGAGACCCACACTCAAGGTCTGTGGTGCAGGTTTCCTTGTCTTCCTGCCTGAACGGCCCCGAGTCCCCCTTGGCTGGGCTCTTTAGCTTCCAGCACAGCACTGGCAGACAGTGGGTGCTCAGAAGCACTCAGGGAAGATGCCACCCCCACTTACAGATGAGGACCCTCGAGACCTCGAGAGAAACAACCTATAGGGGTCACCCAGCCCAGGCCTCTGCAAGCGGCAACTCTGGCGGTAGGTAGCTCTGACACCCGTATCCACAGACTGCTGCTGCTGCTGCTAAGTCGCTTCAGTCGTGTCTGACTCTGTGCGACCCATAGATGGCAGCCCACCAGGCTCCGCCGTCCCTGGGATTCTCCAGACAAGAACACTGGAGTGGGTTGCCATTTCCTTTTCTAAAGCATGAAAGTGAAAAGTGAAATGGAAGTCGCTCAGTCGTGTCTGACTCTTCGCAACCCCATGAACTGCAGCCCATCAGGCTCCTCCGTCCATGGGATTTTCCAGGCAAGAGTACTGGAGTGGGGTGCCATTGCCTTCTCCACCATCCACAGACTAGTGATACAGCAACTCTTCAGGATAAGACCCGAATCCCCCATACAGCGTCCACCCACCCCCTCTGACTGCTGCGGGCAGGAGCTAGCAGTAGCGGGCAGGAGCTAGCCTATTTGGGACTTTTCAACCACAATTCATGGCCTGAGACCCTGCAGTGAAGGGCTCTTATAGCCCTTCCTCCCTCTCTGTGGGCAAACTTGGCCTTGGGTTAACTTTTCTAGCTGTTAGCTGGGAAACCTGACAGAAGTCCAGAGTCAGCTGTTTCACCAGTAACTTCCTTATAGTAAACACGAGACTAGCGGGGCTCCCCTGGTGGTCCAGTGGTTTAGAATCCACCTGTCAATGCAGGAGGCGCAGATCCAATCCCTCGTCTGGGAAGATGCCACACACCATGGGCAGTAGCTGGGCCAGTGTGCCCCAACTACTGAGCCTGTACTCTAGAGCCCATACGCATGCTCTGCAGCCACTGATGCCCGAGTGGCCCTATAGCCTGTGCTCTGCAACAGGAGAAACCCCTGCAATGAGAAGCATGTGACTCGCAACCGGAGAGGAGCCTCCACCTGCCGTAACTAGAGAAAGCCCGAGCGCAGCAATGAAGACCCAGCGCAGCCAAAAATAAACAAACGAGTAAGTAAATAAAAGAAATTAAAAAAAAATGAGACTAGTAAAGTGCACAACCATAGTCGTGGGTGGACTCCCACAGGTGAGATTCTGACACCTGGCGTTTCCCACACAGCTCCTGTGGGCCAAGCGGCCCCTCACCACCTACAGAAGGAGGGCCTGTTCCTTACACTGCAGCTACCTCTCTAACTCAAGCCACAGTCCCTCAGGTGTGCTGAGTTCTGGCCCCCACCGCCCCCTCCCCAAATAGAAACCTGGCTTATCTGCCTCTAGGTCTTGTGGGTAAGCACCTCAATGGCAGGGTCTGCATTCTCCCCTGGGCACTTCCTGTGAGAACAAGCAGAACGAAGGTGCTCAGTGAACAAGGGGTGAGAGGAACGAGGCTGAGGTGGGACCTGCCAACTTTCAAGGCACCGAGGACCCTTTGGGGGGAGAGTCAGCAGGGGTAACTCTAGGAGGCGGTGACACAGGGCAGGGGGGGACCGCGCTTACCTGTGCTGGTCTGTGCCTTCTGCAACTTCAGAAACTGCTGCAAGAAGCTGCCGTCGTTGGCAAACTTGTTGGAAACGTTAGAGTTGTGTACGTTTGCAATTCTAGACCGGAGGCAGAGGACAGAGAGGATAAGCCTTGAGAGGAGGCAGGGTGTACAATGCATCGGCCTGTCCTACCCCCACCACTGTTCTCTAAGGGGGCCCCAAATGGACCCCCGAAGATGCTGGGGGCCCACAGAGTGCAGGGAGCGGCCTTCAGAGAAGTCAGCTCGAACAAGCTGGTTCTACTAGTCAATGGGATGCTACCTGTGCTGAAGTTGTCTCTATCTGCGTGCTGACCCTTTGGGTTCAAAGGCTTCCCCAACAAGACGGCTCAGAAGCACCTGCCCTGCTCCCACGCAGCACCTGCCGTACCTATTGTTAACGAGTCATCTGGGCTTTCGCTGGCTCCCGTATCTGTCCTACCAGCCAAACTGTATGGTTCCCAAAGGCAGGGCCTGTGTCTACACCTGTGTGTGACCACAGTTCTGGGCTGAGGTCAGTCAGCACTTCTGTGGATTTCACATGTGTCCAAGAAAACAGCCAAAGAAATCTCTTGGTGGGAGAATTAGAGAGAAATTTTACACTCTTATTACTTTCTCTTTCATTTTTACAAAGGGCATGTTTTATTTTTTTAAAGACTTTTTTTTAATGTGGACCATTTTCACAGTCTTTACTGAATTTGTTAAATATTGCTTCTGTTTTACGCTTTTGGCTCTTTGGCCGCAGGGCAAGTGGGATCTTGGTTCCCTGATCAGGGATCAAACCTGCACTCCGTGCACTGGGAAGTGAAGTCATATCCACTGGATCACCAGGGAAGTCCCAAGTACGTTTTATTTTGAAAAAGAAAATGTATTTTTAACGAAACACAAAAGCAAACCCTTATCATAAAGTTATAGTGGGCTTCCCTGGTGGTCAGTGGTAAAGAATCCGCTTGCCATTGAAAGGAGACACAGGAGATGCAGGCTCAGATCCTTGAGTCAGAAGATGCCCTGGAAAAGGAAATTACAACCCACTCCAGAGTTCTTGCCTGGAGAATCCCAGGTACAGAGAAGCCTTGAAGGCTGCAGTCCACAGGGTCACAAAGAGTGGGATGCAGCTGAGCAAAAAGTGATGGAGGCTCACTATGAGCAAATGGGAATCTGGAAAAAAAACAGAAATATAGAAAGCAAGGAGAAAACCCCCCAAAAGCCTCCTCGCCTCACAAGGGTCACTCAAACAGTTTGGTATACTTCTTTGATTTATCCTTAATTAGAAATAGAAGAAAATAAAGCTGTTATCACGGTTATGTATTCTACTTCTTTCATCTTTTACTACAACATACTGTCTTGCTCCAGCCTCAGAAACTCCTCACATGCGCTTTCAGAGCCATGCTCATCATACAGACACACTCAATAACTGATAAAAGCTCAAGGAGCCCACAGGTCTGAATTTTTTCCTTTAAAATAAAGTTCTAGCCTCCTAGAAATCCGTTCTAATGAAAGAAAAGAGGAAAAAAAATAAGTCAACAAAGGGCGCTGGTTAAATAAATTACAGGACATCATAGAGCAGATGGAATGGTCCTGGAAAGCTCAAGTTTTATAAATAAAACCACCAAGCACAACGATAAGTGAAAAACAGCAAGGCGAGACGTACAACAGTATCTGCAGCATGGTCCTACTTATGTCAACATGTATTTGACTGCAAAAGTTTACAAAAATCCATCAAAAAGCAACCAGCACTTGCCTGTGAGCTGCAGGGTTACAATGATTTTATTTTTCCCTCTACTTCCCAGTTTTTCTACCACATATATGCATTATCTTTAAAGTTAAAAGAGAGCAAAGGCAACAAAAGTTGTTTTATGTGAAAGAAAGACCCACTGATAACCAGCCTTGGCGTTAAACAAGCGGAGCCTTCTAGTGACCCTGGCCCTGTCCTCACGCTGCGTACACCTCCAACAGGAGGGACAGAAAGAGGCAGGGACAATGAATGACAAGAGAACACTTTGGAGGGAATCCCCTGGCAGTCAAGTGGTCAGGACCCTGCACTTTCACTGCTGAGGGCCCAGGTTCAATCCCTGACTGGGTAACTAAGATTGCGCGAGCTGCACATGGCTTTAAAAAAAAAACCAAACCAACCCACTGTGGGGAACAGCATGCCAACAACTGAATCCCACGTGAAAACTACCCGTAACAAACAACAGGGGGTATTACACAGGTGTTGAATGATGGCTCTTGATGACATGTAAACAATACACAGTCCATTCATACAATGGAATATTTTTCAGTCCAAAAAAAAGAGAGTGAAGTCCTGACACAGCTACACAGTGATGAACCTTGAAAACATTATGTCCAGTGAAAGAAGCCAGACACAAAAGGCCAGATATCGCATGAAACATCTAAAATAGGCCAATCCACCCAGACAGAAAGCAGATTAGTCATTGTTAGGGGAGTCTCTCCTTTGGGGAGAAGCCATGGACTCTTAGAAAACGTGGGTGCTGGAACAAAGCTTCAGTGCAGGACTAACATGCTCATGGGCTTCCCTGGTGGCTCAGTGGTAAAGAATCCACTTGCAGGAGACACAGGTTCAATCCCTGGGTTGGGAAGATCCCCTGGAGAAGGAAATGGCAGCCCACTCCAGTATTCTTGCCTGCGAAATTCCATGGACAGAGGAGCCTGGTGGGCACAGTCCATGGGGTCACAAAAGGGTTGAACATGATTTAGTGACTGAACAATATGCTCCACATTTCAGACCACAGAGGAAGGGACTTGTCTTTCCATCAGTCTCCAGCATGGAGATCTTGTCACCCTGATCACATCACTGCTGCTCAAAACTCTTGGGTGCCTACAGAGTCTCTCAGAACAGTCAGGAGGAAACCCTGCTCAAACTACCTCTCATCTGACTCCGAAACTGCCCCTTTGTTGCAGCAGCTCGGGGTGCCTGACACACAGGGGCTCAGCTCCCTTCCTGGCCTTTGCAGCCCTTTCCTGCGTCCTCAAAGGGCCGGCTCTGCCTGGGCCTTCAGCATGCAGTCTCTTCTGCATCTGGGAGCACAATGCCTTGCGTTACCTACCGTCGGCTCAGGCGTGTAACTGGGACTCCTCCTTGCTAGTAGACTGTGAGCCCCGTAAGGGCAGAGATGGAATCTGGGTTTCTGCTTTGGGTTATACTCATGGTCCCTGGCCCACAAATGTCAGCAGTAAATAACCACGGAGTGAAAGAGGTGGCAGCCGTCCTCCGGGATCCCACACACCCTGTGTTTCTCTCCTGCCACACTGAGCCTCCTAAAAGAGTGAACCTGTGGCCCTCCTTGCATCATCAGGTTGGAGTCAGATGCAGTAACATCCCAACTGCTCTCACAAGCAAAACCCTCTGCTGGTGACCTTCTAAGACCCTAACCCAGCTTCAGGGCAGACTTACTCGCCAGGATGCGGGGGCTGAGGGCTGGCCGCCTGGTTCTGCTTGGCCTTCTGCTCCATTCTGGCTTCAATTTCCCGTTTCTTCTGAGCAATGAGCTCCTCTTGGTGAAGGATGTTCATGTTCATTTTTCCAGACTTGGGAGGAGCAACCCCAAACCACCGGTTAGCCTTTCCTGGGGCGGGAAAAGAAGTACATCAGAAATCACCTTTGCTCTGAAGAAATACAGATGACCAACAGGTACATGAAAAGATGCCCAACACTGCTAACTATGAGAGAAATGCAAATCAAAACTACAGCGAGGTACTGCCTCACACCACTCAGAATGAGCACCATTAAAAAGTCTACAGAAAACAAATATTAGAGAGGGTGTGGGGAAGGGGAACCTTACTACACTGTTGGTGAAAATGAAAGCTAGTGCAGCCACTATGGAAAACAGTATGGAGGTTTCTCAGAAAACTAAAAATATGCTCTGGCAATAACACTCCTGGGCATGTATCGAGACAAAACTATAATTCAAAGAGATACATGAACTCCTCTGTTCATAACAGCACTATTCACAATAGCCAAGCCACAGAAACAACCTAAATGCCCACTGACAAATGAACAGATAAAGTTGTCATACATGTGTACAATGGAACATTACTCAGCCATAAAAAACAGTAAGATAACGCCATTTGCAGCAACATGGATACAACCAGAGATTATCATACTCAGTGAAGTCAGAAAGACAAATACCATATGATATCACTTCTACTTGACATCTTAAATATGACAGAAGTGCACCTATCTATGAAACAGGAACAGAATCAGGGACATAGAGAAGAGACTGGTGTTTGGATTCGGAGTTTGGGGTTAGCAGATGCAAACTCGTACGTACAGAATACATAAAGAACAAGGCCCTACTGTACAGCACAGGCAAGAATATTCATATCCTGGGATATAACGCAAAAGAACATGGAAGAGAATGTATATATATACGTATAACTGAATCACTATGCTGTACGGCAATAATAAACACAACATTGCCATTCAACTATACTTCAATAAAAAATAAATTTAAAAAAAAAAGAAAGAAAGAAATCACCTTAGCTTCACAAACACGCCCAGCAGCTGCTACATGGTGCGGCCCAGGTGCTGCTGCCTGCAGCAACGGGCATTCAGACTGACATTCATTCACAGTCACACATCTGTTCGTTGATTTAGCAAGCATTTACTGAGTTATGCACTGGCTGCTGTACTTGGTGCTAAACAAGACAGATGGAGCTCTGCTCATGTGTGATTCACCTCTGGCTGAGGATACAACAGACTTATAACAAGAAAGTAGCTGCAAAATCCTAAGAGCTCTCTGATGGAAACAAACAAAAAATGGTGAGAAGGAATAACAGAGGAACACCTACAGAGCTAAGGCAGCCAGAAAACAGCCCTTAGAAGAGGGGACATTTAAGCTAAAACCAGAAAGATAAAGAGCTGGCTTCCTGAAAAGCCACATGGGGACTGATCTGGGCAGAGCAAGAAGCAGAGGTAAAAGCCCAAGGGACTAGCAAGGGTCCAATGTGGTCAAAATGGACAGTTCCAGGGGTGGGCCTCACAGGGACTGGTGGGAGAAGATAAGAAGTCTGAGTTTTACTTAAAGGGCTTTAAGAAGCCACAGGGGAGTATTAAGCTGATAAGAGTATTAAGCTGATAAGATCCAATTGGTACTTTCATTTGTAAGATCATTCCAGCTACTGATTGGACAGAGTAAGCAGACAACCAGGAGGCTTACTGGCTGTAAGCAAAAGATGATGGTGTCTTCAGACAAGGGTGGCAGTTGTGGAGATAGAAAAGCCACCTCGAAGGTTCCCCGTGGGGCTCAAAATAAAACCCAAACTCTGAAAGCTGATTTTGAAGACCCTGCCAGAGATAACCCCCTTCCCACTTCCAGGTCATCCCTGATATTCCTCAAAATAACAAACCCTCAAGGCCTTTACACTTGCTGTTCCTCTCTCCCTGGAAGGCTCTGCCGTCCAATAGTTGGCACCTTCTCATCTCAAATGTCTTCTGCTCAAAAAGGCCTTCCTTGACCACTCAATCTCAGCAGCCTGCATTTCCACTCTCTCAAGTGACTATAACGCTCTGTAAATATTTCCTCCTTGTGCATTGTACGATGCCTCGGTAAAAGTAACCTTCAGTACGACACGTCCCCATTTTGGATACCACTGCATCCTCAGCAACTAACACTGTGCCTAGCACATAAAGTATGTTTGTTGAATGTATCCCAGTCTGGGGGCGCTAGAACTGGGAGAGAGGGAGGGGCAAGGTTTATGGTAAAAGGGGGGCTCTAAAGACTCAGGAAAATGTGTACAGGGAGTCAGAGTGCAGTTCGGAAAAGCAGCTTTTCCAGAAAGTGGGATAGAGGCGAGGAAGGAGCTTAGTAGAAAAGAGGGGCGCAGAAGACCGGAAGGTTGCCGCTGGCTCGGGGAGCGGAGCTTGGAGCAGCCCTTAAGGCGGTCAGCTCGGAAAGCAGGCGCAGGGCAGATAACCGCGGCGGCCTCTGAGGAAAGCCTGGCGTCCTCACCAAACCAGCGGTGGGGGCGGGGAGGATAACCGGGTCTCGCGGGGGGTCCCAGGAGACTGGGGTGGTGCAAAAGCCGCCTCTTCCAGACGCCCGGAGGCTGAGGCTAAGGGCCAACGGGTTGAGGTAGGCCCGACGGGATGGCGAAGCAAAGACGCGTAGCCTGAGGACCCAGGCGGACGCTCGAGGGTAGGCGGGGGCTGTTACCTGCAACATCCCGGTTGTCCATCTTGAGACTCATCCAATCCCACAATGCTCCGGCGCCACCGGAGTTGGTGGGGGGGGGGGGGGCCTGTTATAGTGCGCGTGGCCTGATGGGAGATGTAGTCCGCCTCGGCAAGCCAACACCTACCATTGCTTGGACATCTGGGGTCTTCCCCCCAGGAACGCAAACCTCAGCCAATCGGCAATCTCTCGTCTCAGTTACGCGGACCAGAGAATGTCGCCTTTTCTCAGACCTTCCTGGAGCCGCCGCCACTTCAAACACAAACTACATACTCCAGGATGCTTTGTGCAGCAGCTCTCGCGAGAAAGGCGAGGAGCTCCGGCCCCGCCCCACGCGCCTGTTTCCGCCTCCCTGTGGCGGCGGCTTGTTGTTGTGGAGGCTAAAATGGCGGCTCAGGCTGCGGCGGCGGCTCAGGCTGCGGCGGCCCAAGCAGCGCAGGCCGAGGCGGCTGAGTCGTGGTACCTGGCGCTCTTGGGCTTTGCCGAGCACTTCCGCACTTCCAGCCCGCCCAAGATCCGCCTGTGCGTGCACTGCTTGCAGGCCGTGTTCCCCTTCAAGCCGCCTCAGCGCATTGAGGCCCGAACACATCTGCAGCTCGGCTCGGTGCTCTACCACCACACCAAGAACAGCGAGCAGGCGCGCAGCCACCTGGAGAAGGCGGTGAGCGTGGGCTGGGCCGCGAGGGAGGAGGCGCGGGTTCCTTTCCGGGCTTGAGATGACGGGCCGCGACCCTGGCGGACTAGGGCTGCCGCCGGGCCGCTCCTCTGGAACCTGGGGCGTGACTTCCGCACGAGCAGCGAGACCCCCAATGCTGTTAGCCTCTCAGAGGATCCGAGGGCCTCGCCACGTACCTTACTTGGTATCTCTGGTGACAGCCAGAGGCCTAGGACTCGGGATAGGGGAGGGTCCAAGTAATCCCTTTGGTCCAGGCATCCTTTGAGAATCTGAAATTTGGCTTCCGAGGAAGTCTAGGAAGGTCTCTCCCAGGGCATGGAAGTCTGAGAAGGACTTCCAGACGAAAGATACTGTGACCCCATCAGTGATGAGGGGAGTCATAGGCGGGAGGCAGACTCTAGAGACGGTTTGACGTCTTGAAAAAAGCAGAGCTGAGGATTGCGGGGTCTGGATTCCAGGGCACAGGACTCCTGCTTTCTCCACAACCACCTGTGACTTCTCTTCCTCCCACTATCCAATGGTCCGTCCCCTTCAGAGGGCAGGCCCCATCTTCCCACGATGCCTTGTGGGGTCTTGGTACCCCCGAAGAATGTGGGAAAGTGGCCGTCCCTCTGCCCTCTGGGGCTGTGGAGTTGTTCCTTTCAGAGCAACACTGTGCTCCTGACAGACGGTGTTTCCATTTGCCATTTACTCAGCCTTATTCAGCTTAGAGGAGAGACTTCTTGAGTAGAATCAACGATCATGTAAAAAATGTCTTGATCCGAGGTAAATCTGAATTCACCTGTGGCTAGTAACAAGTTGCCTTGCGGAGGATAATCAGATCTGTGTTTTGCAGACTGTAGAGTTGGAAGGGGCTTTTGTCTTTGCTTGATCCACTTCCTTGTTTAAGGAGTGAGGCAGTATGGGCCCTGAGAGGTGAAGTGATTTGCCCAAAGCCACACAGCAAGTTATTAATAAAACTGGTCTCACAGGTAGGCTCAAGACCACCAGGGTGGATGCCACGACATTGAGTCATCATTTTTGTGAAGTTTGTTTCTTCCGTTCATTCAGCAGATACTTAATCAGCTCACACTGGGTAGCAAGCCCTGTTCTAGGTGCCAGGGATCAGCAGTGACTAATAAAACAGTCCCTGCCCGCATAAGCTTGTGTTTTTGTGAGGGAGACAAACAATGAATATGTCGTAAAAGATTAGGCAGTGATCGAAGAACCATTAAACATGTGGACCAGGGTGAAGGTTGGAGTTGACAGGGAGCTATTTTTGGCAGAGGTAATCAGGGAGTCTCTATTTGTGGGAGTGACGTTTGAACAGAGGCCTGAATGAAGTGGAGGAGGCAAGCCTTGAGAACTGCTCCAGGTTTCATGTCAATCCCTAGAAGTACCCCAGTTGTTGGTGACTAGTTGATACCAGGGTTTCTCGGAGACAGCGATGAGGCTGAGAGCAAATGAAGTGTCAGGCTTCGTTGGGTGTATGAGGGGCGGAGGCTGTGACTGCCCAGGCCTGGCAGCCCAGGCCCTTCAATAGGTATGCTAGTTATAAAGCTGTCCCTTCTCTCAGTTAACAACAAATCCTGCCACTTCCTTTCTCTGGTCTCCAGGCCATTCAGCCTGGGTTTTTTTTCCTTTCTTTTTTTAATTGACATATTATGGGGTTTTTAAAATTTGTTTAGCCGTGCTGTGCGGCTTGTAGGATCTTAGTTTCCCAACAGGGGATTGAACCCAGACCACAGCTCAGTGAAAGCACCGAGGAGTTCCCAGTTGAAATGTAGTTGACATAACAATACAGTGAGTCCCCTACATACAAACGAGTTCCATTCTAAGAGCACATTCGCAAGTCCAATTTATTCTTAGTCCAACAAAGTTAGCCTGGGCACCCAATTAACACAATCGACTGTATAGTACTGTACTAACAGGTTTATAATACTTTAAAACAAATACTGTACAAATACTATAAAACAATACATAAACAGACACACAGAAGAAAATAGTTTTAATCTTATGGTACAGTACCTTGAAAAGTAGAGTAGCCCAATACAACAGATGGCATTCAGGGACTGGTAGCAGTACCACCTGCATCACCCCTGCTTTTATACTTGCTTCTGAACATCCTGGACTTGAAATAAAGATACTGTACTCTAGACACTACTGTACAGTAAAGTGCACAGAAGTGCAACCACTTGTAGAGGGTGTACTCACATGATAGAGTACGCCAGACAGGTGAACTAGCTTCTGAGAGTGGACACATAAACACTCAATCACATCTTTGGAAGGTCGCAACTTGAAGGTTTTGTTTGAAGGCGGCTTACTGTATTGTGTTAGTTTCAGGTATATTATGTAGAGCTTTGACATTTGCATGCATTGTGGAATGATCACCCTAATAAGTTTAGGAACCATCTGACCTCATACAGTTATTACAGTGTTATATGGACCATATTCTTTATGCTGTGTATTACATCTCCATTGGGTTGCTTGTTTCATAACTGGAGGTTTGTACTTCCTAACCACTACCACCTGTTGTGCCCATCTGGCAACCGTTGTTTATTCTCTGTATATACTAGTATGTTTTCATTTTGTTTTTTAGATTCCACGTATAAATGAGATCATGCAGTATTTAGTTTTCTTTGTCTGGCTTATTTGACTTAGCATAATACTTTCTAAATCCATTTATGTTGTCACAAGTGGCAAGATTTCATATTTTCTTTTAAAGGTTTTTTTTATTTGATGTGGACCTTTAAAAAAATTCTTTATTTATTGTCTGTGCTGGGTCTTTGTTGCTGTGAGCAGGCTTTCTCTAGTTGTAGCAAGCAGGGGCTACTCCTTAGCTGTGGTGCATGGGCTTCTATTTGCTGTGACTTCTCTTGTTGCAGAACATGGGCTCTAAGACACGCAAGCTTCATTTGTGGCACATGGGCTCAGCAGTTGTGGCGCATGGGCTTAGTTGCCCATGGCATGTGGAATCTTCACAGACCAGGGATTGAACCCATGTCCCTTGCATTGGCAGACGGATTCATAGCCACTGGACCACCAGGGAAATCCAAGATTTCATTATGTTAATGGCTGATTAATATTACCTTGTATGGTAGCCATTCCCTTCTCCAGGGGATCTTCCTAACCCAGGCATTGAACCTAAGTCTCTTGCATTGCAGGCAGATTTTTACTGTCTGAGCCACCAGGGAAGCCCCCAATATTACCTTGTATGTGTATACCTCATGTTTTTATCCGTCAGTGGACACTTAGGTTGCTTCCGTATCTTACCTATTACATTAATAAATAATGTTGCAGTGAACAATGGTGTGCATGTTTATTTTTGAATGTTTTTGTTTTTATCAGGTAAATACCCAAAAAGTAAAATTGCTGAATCCTGTGGTAATTCTATTTTTTATTTTTTTTAGGAACTTCCATACTGTTTTCCATAGTGGCTGCACGAATTAACAGTCCTACCAACAGTGCCCAAGGGTCCCCTTTTCTCCACATTCTGACCAGCACTTGTTATTTGTTGTCTTTTTGATGTTAGCCATTCTGACAGGTGTGAGGTGGTATCTCACTATGATTTTTGATTTGCATTTCCCTGATAATTACTGTCTTTTCATGTGTCTATTCATCTTTTCATGGCCACCTGTATGTATTCTTTGGGAAAATGTCTTTTTAGGTCCTTCATCCATTTTTTAATTGGATTGTTTGTTTTTTTGATGTTCAATTGTAAGAGGTTTTTTGTATATTTTGGATATTAACCTCTTACTGGATATATCATTTGCAAATACAGTTGACCTTCTATATCAGCGGGTTTCACATCCTCAGATTCAACCAACCAAGGATATAGGGGCTGATTATATTCATTGTGTGAATTAGGTTGATGCAAATGTAATTATGGTTTTGGATTGTGAATTTTAAATCATTATATCTAGGCTCAAACACATTTTTATTAATCAAAATAGAAACCACTGCAATCAACACATTTTTGCCAACAAAAAATCAGTTTGTTTATTCCTATAGTATAAAAATCCATGCTTCGAGATTTGACAAACTCTTGAAAAACATTTTCTGCCTCCTCCTGGTTATGGAAGCATTTTCCCTCTAAAAAGTTGTTGAGATGCTTGAAGAAGTAGTCAGTTGAAAATGGTGAATATGGTGGATGCAGCAAAACTTCATAGCCCAGTTTGCTGAGTGTTTGAAGCATTGGTTGTACAGCATGCAGTTGGGTGGTTGTCGTGGAGGAGAATTTCTGTTGACCTATCTTTTTTTGATAGAAGATAGAAACCCTTTGTGTTGACCAATGCCAGCTGCAGTTTTCAGTGCATCTCATCAATTGGCTGAGCATACTTCTCAGAGATGTAATGGTTTCGGTGAGATCTGTGAAGCTGTAGAGGATCAGACAGGCAGCAGACCACCAAAACAGTGACCCATGACCTTTTTTTGGTGCAAGTTTGGCTTTGGGAAGTACTTCTTAGTCTAGCCACTGAGCTTGTCACTGCTGGTTGTTGTATACAATCCACTTTTCGTCACATGTCACAGTCCAATTGAGAAATGGTTTGTTGTTGCATAGAATAAGAGAAGATGACACTTCATAATGAGTGTTTTTTTAATTTCTGGTCAGCTCATGAGACATTCATTTACTGAGTTTTTTCACCTTTCCAATTTGCTTCAAATACCAAATGACCACAGAATGGTTGACGTTGAGTTCTTGTATAGTTGTAAGAGGATCGGCTTTGATGATGGCTCTCAATTGTCATCAACTTCCGATGGCTAGCCACTACTCTTCTCGTCTTTAAGGCTCTTGTCTCCTTTGCAAAACTTCCTGTACTGTACATTCATTAGTAGTTCCTAGGCCAAGTGCCGGAGAAGGCAATGGCACCCCACTCCAGTACTCTTGCCTGGAAAATCCCATGGATGTCGGAGCCTGGTGGGCTATAGTCCATGGGGTCGCTAAGAGTCGGACACGACTGAGCGACTTCACTTTGACTTTTCACTTTCATGCATTGGAGAAGGAAATGGCGACCCACTCCAGTGTTCTTGCCTGGAGAATCCCAGGGACGGGGGAGCCTGGTGGGGTGCCATCTATGGGGTCGCACAGAGTTGGACACAACTGAAGTGACTTAGCAGCAGCAGCAGGCCAAATGCATTGTTGATGTTGCAAGTTGTCTCCACTGCCTTACTACCTATTTTGAACTCAGATAAGAAAATTGCTTCAAATTGCTTTTTGTCAACCATTTACATCGTCTAAAATAGATAAAAAATAAACAAGTAATGTTGTTAGCAAAAAAAAAAAAGCAAGAATGTGCATTAAAATGATGTATAACATAAGTACATTTATTTAGAATATATTCCAATATCAAATGGCAAATTTCAGCAATGCAAAAATATCATTACTTTTGCACCAACCAGATGCTTACTCCTTGGAAGGAAAGTTATGACCAACCTAGATAGCATATTAAAAAGCAGACACATTACTTTGTCAACAAAGGTCTGTCTAGTCAAGGCTATGGTTTTTCCAGTAGTCATGTATGGATGTGAGAGTTGGACTGTGAAGAAAGCTGAGTGCCGAAAAATTGGTGCTTTTGAACTGTGGTGTTGGAGAAGACTGTTGAGAGTCCCTTGGACTGCAAGGAGATCCAACCAGTTCATCCTAAAGGAGATCAGCCCTGGGATTTCTTTGGAAGGAATGATGCTGAAGCTGAAACCCCAGTACTTTGGCCACCTCGTGCGAAGAGTTGACTCATTGGAAAAGACTCTGATGCTGGGAGGGGTGGGGGCAGGAGGAGAAGGGGACGGCAGAGGATGAGATGGCTGGATGGCCATCATCGACTTGATGGACGTGAGTCTGGGTGAACTCCGGGAGTTGGTGATGAACAGGGAGGCCTGGCGTGCTGTAATTCATGGAGTCGCAGAGTCGGACACAACTGAGCTCCTGAACGAACTGAACTGAATATGCCATTTCATATAAGGAGCTTGAATCTAGACATTTCTCCAAAGAAGATACACAGATGGCTTCTAGGCACATGGGAAGTTGCTCAAAATTGCTAGTTATTAGAGAAATGCAAATCAAAACTTCACTGAGGTATCACCTCACATCAGTCAGAAAGACAATCATCAAAAAAATCTATGAATAATTTTTTTTAAAGTCTATGAATAAATGCTAAGGAATGTGTTAAGAAAAGGAAATTCTGCTACGTTGTAATCCTGCTGGGAATGTAATTGGTGCAGCCACTGTGGGGAGCAGTATGGAGGTTCCTTAAAATCGAGTTGTCATATGCTCCAGAAGTCCCACTCTTGGGCATATATCTGGAAAAGATAAAAACTCATTCAAAAAAATACATGTGCCAGAATGTTCATAGCAGCACTATTTATAATAGCCAAGACATGGAAGCATCCTAAATGTCCATTGATAGATGAATGGATGAAGAAGATGTAGTATATGTATATATAGTAGAATATCAGTCAGCCATAAAAAAGAACGAAATCATACCATTTGCAGCAATATGGCTAGACCTAGAGATTATCACAGTCATACTAAGTAGTGAAGTAAGTCAGGCAAAGACAAATATCATGTGAGATCACTTCTACCTGGGAACAAAAATACGATACAAATGAACTTTTTTCAAATAGAAACAGACTCACAGACATAGAAAACAATGTTACAGTTACCAAGGAGGGATAGGGGGAGGAGAAAGATAAATTAGGAGTTTGGGATTATCAGATACAAAGTACTATATATGAAATAGATAACCAACACGTCCCTGCTGTATAGCACAGGAAGCTATATTCAATGTCTTGTAATAAGCCATAATGGAAAAGAATATGAAAAAAACTATATGTTAAGCCGAATCATTTTGATGTGTACCAGAAACTAGCACAACATTGTAAATCAACTCTACTTCACTTAAAAAATAAAAATATATAAGGGCTTGAGGATCTATGGATTTTGATATCCTCAAGGACTCCTGGAATCAATCCCCTGAGGACAACTGTATCTTCTCCCATTCAGGAAGGTGCCTTTTTGTTTTGTTAATATTTTCCTTTGCTATGTAAAAATAGCTTTTTAGTTTGGTGTAGTTCCACAAACTGTGAAAAAATTCTTAGAGGTGGGAATACCAGACCACCTGACCTGCCTCCTGAGAAATCTGTATGCAGGTCAAGAAGCAACAGTTAGAACCGGATATGGAATAGACTGGTTCCAAATGGGGAAAGGAGTACGTCAAGGCTGTGTATTGTCACCCTGCTTATTTAACTTACATGCAGAGTACATCATGCAAAATGCCGGGCTGGATGAAGCCCAAGCTGGAATCAGGATTGCCAGGAGAAATATCAATAACCTCAGATAGGCAGATGACACCACCCTTGTGGCAGAAAGCGAAGAACTAAAGAGCCTGTTGATGAAAGCGAAAGAGGGAAGTGAAAAAGTTGGCTCAAAACTCAGCATTCAAAAAACTAAGATCATGGCATCCAGTTCAATCACTTCATGGCAAATAGATGGGGAAACAGTGGAAACAGTGAGTGACTTCATTTTGGGGGGCTCCAAAATCATTGCAGATGGTAACTACAGCCATGAAATTAAAAGATGCTTGCTCCTTGGAAGAAAAGCTATGACCAATCTAGACAGCATATTAAAAAGCAGAGAGATTACTTTGCCAACAAAGGTCCATCTAGTCAAAGCTATGGTTTTTCCGATAGTCATGTGTGGATGTGAGAGTTGGACTATGAAGAAAGCTGAGCACCAAAGAATTGATGCTTTTGAACTGTGGTGTTGGAGAAGACTCTTGAGAGTCCCTTAGACTGCAAGGAGATCCAGCCAGCAATCCTAAAGGAAATCAGTCCAGAATATTCATTGGAAGGATTGATGCTGAAGCTCTAATACTTTGGCCACCTGATACAAAGAACTGACTCACTGGAAAAGACCCTGATGATGGGAAAGGTTGAAGGCAGAAGAAGAAGGGGACGACAGAAGATGAGATAGTTGGATGGCATCACTGATTTGATGGACATGAGTTTGAGCAGTCGACGGGAGTTGGTGATGGACAGGGAAGCCTGGCGTGCTGCAGTCCATGGGGTTGCAAAGAGTCAGACACGACTGAACAACTAACTGGGTCCCATTTGTTTGTTTTTTCCTTTTTTTTTCCCTTGCCTGAGGAAACATCCAAAAAATACTGCTAAGTTTTTGATATCAGAGAGTATACTGCCTATGTTTTCTTCTAGAACTGTATGGCTTCAGGTCTTAAATTTAAGTCTTTCATTCATTTTGAGTTTATTTTTTTATGTAGAGTGAGAAAGTAGTCCAGTTTAATTCTTTTTCTTATGGCTGTCCAGTTTTCTTAACACCATGTATAGAAGAGACTGTCTTTTCTCGCCAATTTGTATTCTGCCCTCTTTTCTCATAGATTAATTGGCTGTGTAAGTGTGGGTTTATTCTGGCTTGTCTCTTCTCTTCCATTGACCTATGAATCTGTTTTTGTGTGGATACCATACTATTTTTACTGTAGGTTTGTGGTATAATTTGAAATCATGGTGCATGATACCTCCAGCTGTGTTGTTCTCTCAAGATTACTTTGGCTTTTCAGGGTCCTTTGTGTTTTCATACAATTAAAAAAAAATTATTTTTGGCTGAGCTGGATCCTCATTGCTGTGCGTGCGGGCTTTTCCCTAGTTGTGGAGACATGGGGCTGCTCTTCTCTAGTTGCGGTCCATGGGCTTCTCACTGTGGTGGCTTCTCGTCGCAGAGCACAGACTGTAAGGCAGGAAGGCTTCCGTAGCTGCAGCACGTGAACTCCATAGTTGCAGCTTCCGCGCTCTAGAACACAGCCTCAATAGTTGTGGCACACGAGCTTAGTTATTTCAAGGCATGTGGGATCTTTGTGGACCAGAGATTGAACCCTTGTCTCCTGCATTGGCAGGCACATCCTTTACCTCTGAGCCACTGGAGAAGGTCCCATACAGTTTTTAGAATCACTTGTTGTAGTTCTGTGAAAAATGCTGCTGGTATTTTGAGAGGGATTGCATTGAATCTGTAGATTGACTTGGGTCGTATGCTCGTTTAGGAATATCAGTCTTCCCAGTTCACCAGCACAGTATAGTTTCCATTCATTTCTGTAGTCTTCAATTTCTTTCATTGAATGTTTGCGTTTTCAAAGAGCAAGTCTTTTACTTCCTTATTTAGATTTATTCATAGCTATTTTATTCTTTTTGATACAACTGTAAATGGTATTGTGGGTTTTTTTTTTCATATTTAACCAAGATTAGCTATTTATTCAGATCATTCCTGCCTTCCCAGTTGTATTTCTGTAAACGTCAAGCAAAATGATTCATAATAACTTTTGCTCAATTTGTTAATTAAATTTGTGAGAAAAAAATTTTTTTTTAATTTTATCTTATTTTTTAAACTTTACAATATTGTATTAGTTTTGCCAAATATCGAAATGAATCCGCCACAGTTATACCTGTGTTCCCCCATCCTGAACCCTCCTCCCTCCCCTACCCTCCCTCTGGGTCGTCCCAGTGCACCAGCCTCAAGCATCCCGTATCGTGCATCGAACCTGGACTGGCAACTCGTTTCATACATGATATTATATATGTTTCAATGCCATTCTCCCAAATCTCCCCACCCTCTCCCTCTCCCACAGAGTCCATAAGACTGATCTATACATCAGTGTCTCTTTTGCTGTCTCGTACACAGGGTTATTGTTACTATCTTTCTAAATTCCATATATATGCGTTAGTATACTGTATTGGTGTTTTTCTTTCTGGCTTACTTCACTCTGTATAATAGGCTCCAGTTTCATCCACCTCATTAGAACTGATTCAAATGTATTCTTTTTAATGGCTGAGTAATACTCCATTGTGTATATGTACCACAGCTTTCTTATCCATTTGTCTGCTGATGGACATCTAGGTTGCTTCCATGTCCTGGCTATTATAAACAGTGCTGTGATGAACATTGGGGTGCATGTGTCTCTTTCCCTTCTGGTTTCCTCAGTGTGTATGCCCAGCAGTGGGATTGCTGGATCATAAGGCAGTTCTATTTCCAGTTTTTTAAGGAATCTCCACACTGTTCTCCATAGTGGCTGTACTAGTTTGCGTTCCCACCAACAGTGTAAGAGGGTTCCCTTTTCTCCACACCCTCTCCAGCATTTATTGCTTGTAGACTTTTGGATTGCAGCCATTCTGACTGGCGTGAAATGGTACCTCATAGTGGTTTTGATTTGCATTTCTCTGATAATGAGTGATGTTGAGCATCTTTTCATGTGTTTGTTGGCCATCTGTATGTCTTCTTTGGAGAAATGTCTATTTAGTTCTTTGGCCCATTTTTTGATTGGGTCATTTATTTTTCTGGAGTTGAGCTGTAGGAGTTGCTTGTATATTTTTGAGATTAGTTGTTTGTCAGTTGCTTCATTTGCTATTATTTTCTCCCATTCTGAAGGCTGCCTTTTCACCTTGCTAATAGTTTCCTTTGTTGTGCAGAAGCTTTTAAGTTTAATTAGGTCCCATTTGTTTATTTTTGCTTTTATTTCCAATATTCTGGGAGGTGGGTCATAGAGGATCCTGCTGTGATGTATGTCGCAGAGTGTTTTGCCTATGTTCTCCTCTAGGAGTTTTATAGTTTCTGGTCTTACGTTGAGATCTTTAATCCATTTTGAGTTTATTTTTGTGTATGGTGTTAGAAAGTGTTCTAGTTTCATTCTTTTACAAGTGGTTGACCAGTTTTCCCAGCACCACTTGTTAAAGAGATTGTCTTTAATCCATTGTATATTCTTGCCTCCTTTGTCAAAGATGAGGTGTCCATAGGTGTGTGGATTTATCTCTGGGCTTTCTATTTTGTTCCATTGATCTATATTTCTGTCTTTGTGCCAGTACCATACTGTCTTGATAACTGTGGCTTTGTAGTAGAGCCTGAAGTCAGGTAGGTTGATTCCTCCAGTTCCATTCTTCTTTCTCAAGATAGCTTTGGCTATTCGAGGTTTTTTGTATTTCCATACAAATTGTGAAATTATTTGTTCTAGCTCTGTGAAGAATACCGTTGGTAGCTTGATAGGGATTGCATTGAATCTGTAAATTGCTTTGGGTAGTATACTCATTTTCACTATATTGATTCTTCCAATCCATGAACATGGTATATTTCTCCATCTATTAGTGTCCTCTTTGATTCTTTCACCAGTGTTTTATAGTTTTCTATGTATAGGTATTTAGTTTCTTTAGGTAGATATATTCCTAAGTATTTTATTCTTTCCATTGCAATGGTGAATGGAATTGTTTCCTTAATTTCTCTTTCTGTTTTCTCATTATTAGTGTATAGGAATGAAGGGATTTCTGTGTGTTGATTTTATATCCTGCAACTTTACTATAATCATTGATTAGTCCTAGTAATTTTCTGGTGGAGTCTTTAGGGTTTTCTATGTAGAGGATCATGTCATCTGCAAATAGTGAGAGTTTTACTTCTGTTGTGTTCTTAATTTATTTTTCTGATCATTATTAAATGCATGGGAACACAATATATTTCTATATATTAATTTTGTACCCTGCAACTTTACTGAATTCCTTTATTCTAGTATTTTTTGATGGCATCTCTGGGATTTTCTGTATATTGTATCATGTCATGTGCAAACAGTGACAGTTTTACTTCTTTCCATTCAGCCTGTTGCTCGCAGTGGTTCGTAGTTATTATATGTATCATCCTTGTCATATATTTGCCCACTCAGTGCTATTGAGGGGAAGGAACCATGCCTTAGATTGCTTCTTTGTAGCTGCTTGGTTTTGGGACCTGTAATTTAAGTTCTTCCCCTTGTGGAGAGTTTTCCCTTGATTTTATAGAACCCTCAATCTTATGGGGTCTTCCACAGAGCCACAATATAACTTCTGTAGCTCACTGTCATTATACTTGGAAATAAATCCCTTTCTCTGTCAGGTGCATCCCCAGCTGAAAGCTTGTCCAGGTTTCAGGTAAAATGCCATTCTCTGTACCATTCTCTTTCTGTGGTTGTTTTTTTTTTTTTACGGTTTTATTTATTTATTTTTGGCTGTGCTGGGTCTTCATTGCTGTGTGGGCGTTTTTTCTAGTTGCAGAGAGTGGGAGCTGCTCTCTAGTTGCAGTGTGTGGGCTTCTCTTTGCTGTGGGCTCTCTTTTTGCGGAGCACAGGCTCTAGGGTGTGTGGGCTCAGTAGTTGAGGTTCCCAGGCTCTCGAGCACAGGCTCAATAGTTGTGGCAAAGGGGCTTAGTTGTGCCTGAGGCATATGGGATCGTCCCAGACCTGGGATCGAGTCCATGTCTCCTGCGTTGACAGGCAGATTCTTCACAAGGAGCCATCAGGGAGGCCCTCTGTGGTTGTTTCTGATCTCCCTTTGTATCACAGTGCAAGCATGCTTTCTTTAAACTTCATTCTTTTTAATTGTGCATTTTTTCCAAATCAGGCAGCTGTCAACTTTTTTTTCTTCTTTTTCATTCTTTACTAGGTAAAGAATCATATGTGTACTATAGGTAAAAATTTTAATTGATCTCTAAACTTGGTACCACATATATCTTCCTTATCTTATTATTTTCATCATCTTTTGCTTTCTGTATAAGAGACTAACCTTGTTTGTGTGTGTGTGTGTGTATATATGTTTCGATTATTATTTCTGTTTCCTCCACTGTGTTTGTAAGCTTTCCAAGAGGAATGTGTAATAAACTCACCCATATGTTTCATCAGTTCATTCGTTAAGAGCTCTGAGGCATGGAGGGTGTTTCACTCTATCCTTTGCAACTTTATCCAAATTGCAGCCATTGGTTCCCAGGGGTACCTGCCTCTACAGGCCTTTGGATGACCTGCTGGCTGTCTCAGTCCCTGGGTCTGCTCAGCAGACCGTAACTATTAGGGTACACAACAAGACACTTCACCGGAGAGCCTTCCCTTTTGATTATGATATGGCAGTGATGTGGGTGTATCAACAGAATTCCTGGCTCCCCTGGGACTTCACTAAATTGTTCATGATTATAAGGGATTTTGCTTTACCCAGAAATCTCTTACCTAGATAATTTACGAAGTCATTTCTGCAGATTCTGTCAGATTTTGTGCTTTTTCATTTCATTTTTGCCTTCTTATCTTTCCTCTTGCTGCACACCTCTCCCTCTGTGAATTTTCAGTCTTCTCTTGTCATATTCACTGTTTTTCAAGCAGACAGCTCCATTTGTAGACAGTTCTGTTTCAGTCATTTGTGCTTCCACTGTGGAGTTGAGAATCTACATTTCTGTATTTAAATGTGTGTTTATTTCCCCCTTAACTTTCTTGCTTTTGATTATATTACTTTTATCTCTTGACATGGAACATACGTCATTATCCCTATACTTCCCTGATTTGAAAGCCGCAGAGGAGTAAACGCCTCTTCTCTGGAATGGATTTCCGTTGTTTGCTGTAATCCGGGCAGTCATCCTCTGGACGATGTGCTTTTCTAACTGCAGTGTCTGTGTTAATGCTGGTTTGGTTTCTCTGTGTAGTTTCAGTGGGGCTACTTTTTAGTGGTTGTTTGACTTGGAAAGCTGCTCCAAACTGTGCCAGTCAGACACTCCTTCATTCTGCTTCCAGGTTTAGCCAGAAAGTCTATAGCTACCTTCCCGGCAAGTGATTAAAAGCTTCCTTTTTTACCCTGAAGGCCCTAAAGGGCTTACTTCTGGGCCTTTCATCATCAGGCACAGCTGAAGCAAATCTTTCATCCTTTAGGACAGCGGTCCTCAGCCTTTTTGGCACCAGGAACCGGTTTCATGGAAGACAGTTTTTCCATGGACTAGGGTGGGACAGGGGGCTGGTTTGGGGATGATTCAAACACATTACACTTATTGTGCACTTCATTTGTGTTATTATTACATTATCTCCGCCTCAGCTCATCAGGCATTAGATCCCAAAGGTTGCCGACCTCGGCTTTAGGATCATGACCGTGTCCTGGTAAATTCTATGCCACATCAGTCAGGAGCAGAGCCTGGTGCAGAAGCTGCATTTGTATAACTTGGTGTTAAGCATTTCCACAGAATAATATCTGTGCCTGTTGCTGTTTGCATTTCCATTTTTTCCACGCATTCTCTGGGTCTCCTCTGACTTTAGACTGTTAAATGTATTTAGGAACCATCACTTCGTGATTCTAGCAACTTGACCCCTGCTTCCCCAGTAGCCTCTACTTCTTGTTCCTGCCTAGGAATTGTAGCATTGTTGGTGCCTTCCACATCATGCTTCTTGGAGCACTGTCTCTTTGGATCCTCACCAAACGCACAAGGTCGAGACCGCTTCCAACTTGCTGATGACGGTACTGACTGGGCTGCCTGTAGCCAAGGTCATACGCTGCGAGGCCAGGCTGGCTCCTAAACGCTGTGCTCCCGTCCCAGAGGAACTGCATTTGATAACTTTTTCTACACATTTTGGTGATTAAAAATTTGGTATCAGTTCAGCTCAGTTCAGTCACTCAGTCGTGTCTGACTCTTTGCGACCCCATGAATCGCAGTACACCAGGCCTCCCTGTCCATCACCAACTCCTGGAGTTCACTCAGACTCACGTCCATCGAGTCAGTGATGCCATCCAGCCATCTCATCCTCTGTTGTCCCCTTCTCCTCCTACCCCCAATCCCTCCCAGCATCAGAGTCTTCCAATGAGTCAACTCTTCGCATGAGGTGGCCAAAGTACTGGAGTTTCAGCTTCAGCATCATTCCCGCCAAAGAAATCCCAGGGCTGATCTCCTTCAGAATGGACTGGTTGGATCTCCTTGCAGTCCAAGGGACTCTCAAGAGTCTTCTCCAACACCACAGTTCAAAAACATCAATTCTTCGGCGCTCAGCCTTCTACACAGTCCCCTCTCACATCCATACATGACCACAGGAAAAACCATAGCCTTGACTAGACGGACCTTTGTTGGCAAAGTAATGTCTCTGCCTTTGAATATGCTATCTAGGTTGGTCATAACTTTCCTTCCAAGGAGTAAGCATCTTTTAATTTCATGGCTGCAGTCACCATCTGCAGTGATTTTGGAGCCCCCAAAAATAAAGTCTGACACTGTTTCCTCTGTTTCCCCATCTATTTCCCATGAAGTGATGGGACCAGATGCCATGATCTTCGTTTTCTGAATGTTGAGCTTTAAGCCAACTTTTTCACTCTCCACTTTTACTTTCATCAAGAGGCTTTTTAGTTCCTTTTCACTTTCTGCCATAAGGGTGGTGTCATCTGCATATCTGAGGTTATTGATATTTCTCCCGGCAATCTTGATTCCAGCTTGTGCTTCTTCCAGTCCAGCGTTTCTCATGATGTACTCTGCATATAAGTTAAATAAGCAGGGTGACAATATACAGCCTTGACGTACTCCTTTTCCTATTTGGAACCAGTCTGTTGTTCCATGTCCAGTTCTAACTGTTGCTTCCTGACCTGCATACAGGTTTCTCAAGAGGCAGATCAGGTGGTCTGGTATTCCCATCTCTTCCAGAATTTTCCACAGTTTATTGTGTTCCACACAGTCAAAGGCTTTTGCATAGTCAATAAAGCAGAAATAGATGTTTTTCTGGAACTCTCTTGCTTTTTCCATGATCCACTGGATGTTGGCAATTTGATCTCTGGTTCCTCTGCCTTTTCTAAAACCAGCTTGAACATTAGGAAGTTCACGGTTCATATACTGCTGAAGCCTGGCTTGGAGAATTTTGAGCATTACTTTACTAGCATGTGAGATGAGTGCAATTGTGTGGTAGTTTGAGCATTCTTTGGCATTGGCTTTCTTTGGGATTGGAATGAAAACTGACCTCTTCCAGTCCTGTGGCCACTGCTGAGTTTTCCAAATTTGCTGGCATATTGAGTGCAGCACTTTCACAGCATCATATTCCAGGATTTGAAATAGCTCAACTGGAATTCCATCACCTCCGCCAGCTTTGTTTGTAGTGATGCTTTCTAAGGCCCACTTGACTTCACATTCCAGGATGTCTGGCTCTAGGTCAGTGATCACACCGTCGTGATTATCTGGGTCGTGAAGCTCTTTTTTGTACAGTTCTTCTGTGTATTCTTGCCACCTCTTCTTAATATCTTCTGCTTCTGTTAGGTCCATACCATTTCTGTCCTTTATCGAGCCCATCTTTGCATGAAATGTTCCCTTGGTATCTCTAATTTTCTTGAAGAGATCTCTAGTCTTTCCCATTCTGTTATTTTCCTCTATTTCTTTGCATTGGTCGCTGAGGAAGGCTTTCTTATCTCTTCTTGCTATTCTTTAAGCCTTAAAACACTCACAGCCTTGTTCTCTCTTCAGCAGCACCTGTACTAAAATTAGAATGATACAGAGAAGATTAGCATGACCCTTGTGCAAGGATGACAAACAAATTCATGAAACATTCCATATTTTGGGGAGCCAAATTCTGTTATTTGCATGTGTAATCCCCTCTAATAAACTTAGGTGCTCAGAAATTGTAAAAGAAAACAACAAACAAAAAACCCACTCTCAACTCTGAAGTGAATGTTCTAAGGAATGAGAGGTGTGCTGATCGCAGCCCTTCCACCCCTCAGGGTGCATGCTGGCCCTGTGGTGACCCTTGCTTTCCCTGAGAACCCTAAGGTGATCCCAGAGGCTTCTGGAAGGATCGTTCACCTCTCTGCCTCACGCCTGCAAGCTGCCTGGCAGTGAAAGGGGCTCTTAACTTTGGCTGCTTTCCCATGACAAGGGAGAAGACATAAAAACTATATTTTAATGTTACAAAGTAAAACATATGATGAGGTAGCAACCTTGGGTAAGGTATCCTACAAACTTTTGTTTGTGAGATGGACATATTTGTCTATAGGTTTCTGATTATGAATGTATGTTGCAAGTTTTAAAAAGACAAAAAAGCAGAGTGAGTTGATTGACTTCTGACTGACAAGCCTTCGGAAGTGACTGGCTCACCTTGACATGGAGCTGTCCTACAGCTTCAGGAATGGGTCATCTCATGGGGACAGCTCCAGGTGTCACTGACAGTGATGCCTGAGCAAGAAGCAGTGATGTTTGAAGCTGAGATGTCTTGATGCCATTTAGTATTTGAAATTCTGTGTTTATAAAGTGTAAGCCTCAATTCTGTGGCTTTTTGTACAGTGGGAAACCCTCATTTCCTGGTGATGCTAGATAAAGTCATCATTTGTGCAACAAATGTTTCCTGAGAACCTGCCACGTGCCAGCCTACGTTAGCACTGGGGGCACATGAGGAGGAACATTATGGGGCTTTATATAGCGGCCCTCATCTGTGTGTGGGACAGGGCCACACTGCATGCATGGGAGAATAGTGGCAGGTTGTGCCTCTGGGAAATGGATGCCAAGGACCACTAGGATCCATCTCCTCCAGGACTTGGAGTGTTGCTGACTCCCATGGGGGTCCACATCTCAAACTTCATCCTCTGGCTCCTAGAGCAGTGGTCCTGACATCCTCTTATGCTGACAAACAAGGCCTTCCAGAAGATTTGAGTCTTAAGCCTTTGGACATCTTACTTCCTGGCTCTCCTGATGGCCACTCAAGGCCCCAGAGGGGTGTGATGCTCTTTCTCCAACCCTTAGGTCAGAAAAGAGAGAACTGGCACAGACAGAAACTGATCCCTGACAGACACATCTGGCCGGAGAAGAGAGCTGTCAGTGGAGTCCAGCCTGAGTGTCTGCTGAATAGACGCTGACCACACAAAGGCTCTACATGAGAAGACATTTGATGGGCCCATGTAGGCCTGGGCCCGGCAGCACAGGCAAAACACTGGAGGAGCAGGCATGGTGGCTTCTGGCTGTGTCCCTTCTCAGTGTGCCCACCATGGACGTAGTTTCTTGTGGGCTTTCCTCACCTGGATTTGGAGTATGCCTTGTGCAGTGAGATCAAATTGCCAACATCCGTTAGATCGTTGAAAAGGCAAGAGAGTTGCAGGAAAACGTCTACTTTTGCTTTGTTGACTATGCCAAAGCATTTGTGTGGATCACAACAAATTGTGGAAAATTCTTAAAGAGATGGGAATACCAGACCACCTTACCTGCCTCCTGAGAAATCTGTATGCGGGTCAAGAAGCAACAGTTAGAACCAGATATGGAATAGACTGGTTCCAAATGGGAAAAGGAGTACATCGAGGCTGTGTATTGTCACCCTGCTTATGTAACTTACATGCAGAATACATCATGCAAAATGCTGGGCTGGATGAAGCCCAAGCTGGAATCAGGATTGCTGGGAGAAATATCAATAACCTCAGATACACAGATGACACCACCCATTATGGCAGAAAGTGAAGAAGAACTAAAGAGCCTCTTGATGAAAGAGAAAGAGGAAAGTGAAAAAGTTGGCTCAAAACTCAACATTCAAAAAACTAAGATCATGGCATCCAGTCCGGTCACTTCATGGCAAATAGATGGGGAAACAGTGAGAGACTTATTTTGGTTTATACAAAATCACTGTATATGGTGACTACAGCTATGAAATTAAAAGACACTTGCTCCTTGGAAGAAAAGCTATTAACTTAGACAGCATATTAAAAAGCAGAGACATTACTTTGCTGACAAAGTTCTGTCTAGTCAAAGCTATGGTTTTTCCAGTAGTCATGTATGGATGTGAGAGTTGAACTATAAAGAAAGCTGAGCACCAAAGAATTGATTCTTTTGACCTGTGGTGTTGGAGAATACTCTAGAGAGTCCCTTAGACAGCAAGGAGATCCAACCAGACCATCCTCAAGGAAATCAGTCCTGAATATTCGTTGGAAGGACTGATGCTGAGGCTCAAACTCCAATACTTTGGCCACCTCATGCGAAGAGTTGACTCATTTGAAAAGACCCTGATGCTGGGAAAGATTGAGGGCAGAAGGAGAAGGGGATGACAAAGGATGAGATGGTTGGATGGCATCACCGACTCAATGGACATGAGTTTGAGTGAACTCCAGGAGTTGGTTATGGACAGGGAGGCCTGGCATGCTGCAGTCCATGGGGCCGCAAAGAGTCAGACACGACTGAATGACTGAACTGAACTGGACTTGTGTGGTGAGGAGAGCATCCCTGGGCCACAGACTCAAAAAGAAGGCTTCTTCAGTCCACTGGAAGAGTGTCACCTCGTCTTGTTGCCCTCTTCATCTCTCTTGGGGGGCAGTGACACTCAGGTGTAGTCAGCTTTGTGCCAGGTTCTGAGGTATGGCTAGATTGTACGTGGAAACTCCTGTGCGTGGTGGCTTTACCCACTCCGCCTTGGCTACCCGTCTGGGTTGTTCAGAGCAAGCCACGCGGAGCTCCAAGTGAAAGGCAAGTGCTTCCCGTGTGTGTTTGTATCCACCGTGTACTCTCTTTAAAGGGCTCCCCTTGAGCATGAAGGCCTTGCCCAAGACAGGTCTTACATGTGGACATTGAGTCGTGGAACTTCAGAATCTCAAGGTTGGACCAGGTCTTAGCATGTCCCTAACCCAGCTTTTAGTCACACAGTTTCCTCCAGTTGTCCCTCCCAATTGGTGGCCTTCAGGAGTGAGCATCTCTTGCTGAATGCTGAGTGGGAAGGAGTGGCTTCTGTAGAACGAAGTCCCTACTTCTGTGTTTACCAGTTTTGTGACATCACACACGTGGCTGGAGCTGAGCCTGTCCTCACTGTCTCTGTAGATGGCCTCCAACCAAGGAGCCTCACTCTGGGGCCACACTCATGGCAGCAGGCACTGCCCATGTCTCTCTGGGGACCCTGAGCTCCTCCAGGCCTTGTTGCCTTGGGAGGGGACACTTGGTCTGGTTGCAGAGTGCCTTTTGCCTGGGCTCTATATGCACGTGTGTGTGTGAGAGAGAGAGAGAGTATGGGAGACAGAGACAGACAGGAGCCCAGTGACTCTCCAATGTTCTAAGTTCCTCTGTCCCTCTCACCCGCTCCTATTAGCTCCCCCTCCTGGCCCACCTGTGTCTTTCAGGGGCTGGTCTCCAGACCAGCTCCAAGTCATCCCCAGCCTCTTTGGTGATTTCCCTGGCCACTACTCACTCAGCCCCAGAAACATCTCTAGCCCAGGGCTGCCCCCCTGGCCTCACCAGCCTTTCTCCCTGTCAGGCAACAGATCCATGGGCCTTCAGCCTCTGTCTCCTCTTTCTTCTCCTCCTCCTCCTCCCTCTGCATCCTTCCAGCAACCACTAAAGCTCTGAGAATGTTTGCAGGATGAGCGGATCAGCAGGAACTGCGTCAGGTGTGTGCTTGTGTCTTAGATGGTTGAGAGACTATGGTCATGGTGGTGGTGTGGTAGACTGCCCTGGGACTGCACCATTTCCTGCTGGAATGTGAAACTCCACGGCACAGTTATCCCCACGTGGGACCTTGTCATTATCTGAACCGCGTACCAGCATGCGCGTGAGCAGAGGTGGTGAGCTCAGATCTCAGAATCATCGCTGCCCACCCCCGTCCTTCTGTGGTGCTCCTCCCTCCCCTCTGAGGCTAACTTTGCTCATTTCCAAACATGTTTTATATGTCCCTTCCCCACGAAAGACTAACCCTCAGAACTACTTTCTAATTGTATTAAATTGATTTCTTGTGCCATGATTTGCTGTGGGTGTACCGCAGTAAGTAGCATGTGGTGGCCTTTCTGTGCTCCTGAGAGGGAGCTCCAGTTCTGACTCCAGAGCCTGGCAAGACAGGAAGCCCATCAGTAGGGGAGCACGTACATGTTCCCTTTCCCCCAGACACACCACGGTTGCTAGATTAGAGGAAAAGCAAGCCCACTTCTCAAGCTGAGCAGGCCATCTTCCCACTTAACTGAACACCTGCAGCCTTTGGTGACAGGACAACCTGTGTGAACCCCGAAGTGGACCCAGTTAAGCACTGCAAAGCTGCTTCACTGTTTGAGAATTAACTCTTTTTTTCTTTCTCTTTCAGTGGTTGATATCACAGCAAGTATCCTTTCCTTGGTACTATTCCCTCTAAGGAAAGCTCCTTCTAAATAAAAACATGCGTTATAAACTTGAATTCTGCTTATAATGCACACTTTGGGTTTGGGCTTTGCCCCACAGATGCCCTGGAGCATCCCTTCAGACCAGCAGCTTCTTCCTGGGTGCTCTGCTCCTCTTCATGCCACAGCGTCTAGCTCCACCCCAGCCAGCAGCAAGCTCAGGGATTATTAGGGGAATACGTGAACTTGCGGTTTTAGAGCGGACGGGGATGTGCTCATCCAGCCAGCCTTTACAGCGTCAGAATGCTGAACTGTGGCCCTTTTAAACTGACCATTTTGTAGTGTCTCTACTTCCTTAACGAGACATCACTAGATCACACAGTTTGAAGATGTTAAGTTTGAAGCAGCAAGTCTTCTGTCCGAGTTATACTGTCAAGAGGTAAGAACATATAAAGGCTTCTGAAAGCAAACCCCCTTTCCCTATAGTGAAGGCACAGTGGCAGATTGGGAGTCACAGGAGTGGATTCCCTTCTGGCTTTTAAGACTTTGCATAATTTTCCCGTCTTCCACACCTGGAGTTGGTGATGGACAGGGAGGCCTGGCGTGCTGCAGTCCATGGGGTCACAAAGAGTCAGAGATGACTGAGCGGCTGAACTGAACTGAACATGTGGTACAGGGCAGCCATGGATGACCACTTGCTGACAAAGACTAGCAGAGTCTTTTTCTATGGAGGACTGTTGCACAGCAGCCTTGTTCCTGGGCTAAAGATGATTAACTCCCGAACAAGTTCACATAGTTTAGCTGAGGCTGGTTTCTGATATCAAGTGTAACTGAAAGTTGCCTTTCTCCACTTTGAGCAGTGACCCCTGTTTCATGCCCCTGGCCTCTCTCTCTGGTTACAGTTCAGAAAAGATGGTAATTGTTATCAATTTGACTGTTCAGGAATTTGAACTAAAGCTACTTTGAGTTTAGTTGAATTGGGAATTATTTTAAGATCAATGCGAAAAGCTTCCTAGCCGGTGAGGCTAATAAAATATCTTTTCTTTTTAAATCAAGCAAATCCTTTGGTAAGTGTGTCTGGGAATGGCCTTCTGGGTCCGCAGCTGCTGCAGAAGGAATCCAGCTTGCTTTTTCCTCCTTAAACGTGACTGTTTCCTTTCAGAATTCCGTGGATGCAGCAAAGCCGCTGCTGCGGAAAGCCATCCAGATCTCCCAGCAGACCCCGTACTGGCACTGCCGCCTGCTCTTCCAGCTCGCTGTGCGTACTGTGGGCCTAACCAGGTGCACGGGTGCCAGTTGGGTGGGCGGCTCTCTGGGCTGGGCTTCCCTGGCCGCAGTGGAGGAGCCTGCAGGCCAGGTAGACTCATTGGAGATGCCTCTCCATCCCGGCTCTGCCCATACCGCCCTGTCTCTGGCCAGCCCCTAGCCCCTTCTGACCCTGACACAGCCTGCCTGCCAGCCACTTCTCGCCTGCCCTCCGTGATGAAGCCCCATCACCTGCCTGTGCACACAGTGGGGCCTTGGCTGCCAGTGTCACCTGCTCCCTGGGGGAGCCTCTTAATGCCAGGAGGGTTTGGCTCAGAGGCTCCCCTGCTGAGGAGAGCTCGCCTAGCCTGAGCGGCTGCCGTCTCTCCAGGCGCCCTCCCGCCCCACACGTGCGCTGCCATCCTTGAATCCTCCCGTGTGCTTTTGTGCCTTTCGTCAGAGGAGGAAGCAGGCGAGGTAGTGAGTCACTTGCCTCAGGTCACAGAGTAGCTGGGTGCCGTGAGCAGAGCCCAAGCTCTCAGCTGAGGCCCCACAGGGGTCCCTGCCTTTCAGTCTGAGTTTGAAACTCCCACAGACACTTACCCCTGAAAGAGGCCCTTCTTGTTTGAGGCTCCTCTGGCTACTCCCCTAGTGACCGGCCCCTGAAGGTGACCTGCGAAGCACACAGACATATTTGCACAGCCCTCAGGGGTCTGTGCCTGTTAGTGTTACTGCTGGCTCTGTGCACCATTAAGCTGTAGACAAAGCGGAGTTCTGTACCCAAAGCAATTAGTGTTGATGAGGTAATATGCTTAATTTAGCTCAGAACTGATACTGAGGCAATTTTGCTGATGTGGGGAGGTTTTGTGTAACTTGCTTGCAAGGTAGCAGGTCAGATATGGTAAGTCTGGTGGTTTGGAAGTGAGGGTCATTGCTCTTTTCTCCTTTTCTCAGCAACTGCACACACTTGAGAAGGACCTCGTGTCGGCCTGCGACCTGCTGGGTGTGGGGGCCGAGTATGCCCGGGTGGTGGGCTCTGAGTACACACGGTAGGCACCGATCCTCGGGCCCTTTCTCCGCCCACTTGGGGAAGTTTGGTCGTGGACAGCAAATAGCAATGGCATCTCAGCGTGAGACGATGACCACCCTTATCCATAGTAAGAGACATGCAGATTCAGGCAGCCCAGAGATGCTTCTGCCCCACCGATGCATGAAGTGAGAAGTTGCTGAGTTGGCTGTGAGGGTGAGGGGCAGCTGGCGTTCTCAGCACTGTGAGCACTTGCATGTTTCTAGCATCTCTTGAAATAAAAAGGGCCCGTGTGATGTCCTGGGTGATCCCCTTCCTGGTGGGGGTGAGAATGGTGCTTGTAGGTCCCGTGGGCAGCATGGTTGGCAGCCAGTCCCCATTCAGACGCCCAGGAGTGTTTAGGTGTACAACAGGGGACAGAGGAAGAGGACATTTGTGTAACAGAATGGACATGGGTTCGTATTGTGCGTGACACGGCTTAAACTACCTGGAGGCTAGTGCGCTGGGGTCGGGGTCGGGGTCAGAGGCCACCAGTGCTTCACCGTGCACCCTCTTGGAGGGCGCCAGTCTCTTTGTACCCGGAAGAGAAGAATCCTCTGTAGTAGGATTCCAGGCTCCTTGGAGCAGCACTCTTACTCTGTTGTGTGTGTGGGGATTGTGAAAAATTCTGTATCACAGACTCTAAGCTGGTCCCGTGGGGTCATTGGGACAGAACAGTTCCTAAGTCTATTCTCCAGAGTTCGGAGACTCATCCCTCAGCCACCCTGCCTGGGATGGACACTGTCACGTGGTCTGGACTGTGCGCCTGGCCCGTCTTGTCCTCCTCATGTTGCAGCCATTACTAGGTTCAGGGCGACACGCAGCGACTTGCAGGGCACGGGGATGGGGGCACACTGCACATCTTCACAAGTGTCCTCAAGACGGGCCTCTGTACCACTGTGGGCAGGTAACTGGGGTGGGCTGCACCAGGGCATGGCGCCTACGGGTCTCCTGACACAGAACTTCTGATCTCAGATGTGAGGCCTAGTGAGGTGATAATATGGCAACACTGACGTGAAGTTCTAGACCCTAGAGTTCAGCAGTCAGGCAGGAGACCCTCGGGTGTCCATGCTGTGAGGTAACAACAAAGGATGGCAGGTGGCCGGGAGTGTCGACGTCTCCCTGTGTGACTGGGACCCCGTGCTCCTCAGTCTCCTCACTGAGCCGTGCCCACTTGGCGGGGTGTCAGCTGCAGCACGTCGGCACTCTGCACAGACTGGCGGGCCCGCAGCCCCACAGCTGCTCCTAAAAGCAGCAGTCTTAGCCATTGGACCACCAGGGAAGTCCTCACTCCGTGCTTTCTTGAGCACCTGTTTCTGCATTCTGAGCTTTTGAACCTCATGAGTCTCTAAACAAGAAAAAAGTTAAAGGAAAATAGAACAAAATAGAGCACGCTTATTGGCCAGGGTCCATTGTCATCCATTTAACTGCCCCAGGGGTTAGGTCCCTGGGAATGTTGAGGTGGCAGTCATCCTAGGGGTTGCCTGGGCCTCCCTGACGCCCCCTTTCTTTTCCAGGGCACTGTTCCTGCTCAGCAAAGGCATGGTAAGTGGAGGCTGGGCAGGATAAGGTGTGGGGGCATGAGTTTGGGTCCCAGGGTCTGCCAAGGCTTTGCCTGCTTGCCATGTCATGGCCCAGCAGTTGCCTAGACCCTCGCACATGGCAGGTAGCCATGAGAGGCAGACCCTGTTCCCCGTCCCCCAGCTGGATTCAGAGACAAAGCTCCAATTCCAGGCTGTGGGATTTGTGCTGGCGGGGGAGCCGGCTCGGTTGGAGCTGCCTGGACTTGGGCTCCAGCCTGGCCTTGTGCCCCCCCTTTGAGGTGCCTGCAGTTACACAGTGCATGGACAGGTGGGTGGCAGCCCTGCACCCGGACAGCCCCCAGCACCTGCTCCTCTCCCCACAGCTGCTGCTGATGGAGCGCAAGCTGCAGGAAGTCCACCCACTGCTGACCCTCTGTGGGCAGATAGTTGAGAACTGGCAAGGGAACCCCATCCAGAAAGAGTCTCTGCGTGTCTTCTTCCTGGTGCTCCAGGTGACCCACTACCTAGATGCCGGGCAGGTGTGTACTGCCTCCCACGTGACGGCTGCTGGGGAGCAGGCAGGTGCTGGATGGGCCTCTGACTGAGAAATCAGTTCTGCAATTGCCTCCTGTCCCTCCCCACCGGCCACACTTCCTTGGTTCCCCCACCTACACCCACCTTTGCCTGTTGGGCTGAGCACTTCACTCAACGCATAGAAGCAGAGCAGACCCTTACAGGGTGCTGACAGCTGCGGAGACGGCCTGCAGGGCCTTGGGATGGGACAAGGCAGGCAGGACCTGGGTAGCGCCACTGTGGGTACGTGCCTCTTAAGGGTGTTGGCACCTGGTAGGAGCAGATGGGTGGTCAGGTGTGCAGTGCTGTGTGCCTGCTGCAGGTAAAGAGCGTGAAGCCATGCCTGAAGCAGCTGCAGCAGTGTATCCAGACCATTTCCACACTGCACGATGACGAGATCCTACCCAGCAACCCTGCTGACCTCTTCCACTGGCTGCCCAAGGAGCACATGTGCGTGCTTGTCTACCTGGTGAGTCCCTGCAGGGGCCGGATCCTGGCGGCCCGGGTGAGAGGAGAGGGCTTCAGTGGCCACCACCATCTGACCTTGTCCCCAGGTGACTGTGATGCACTCCATGCAAGCTGGCTACCTAGAGAAGGCGCAGAAGTACACAGACAAGGCCCTCATGCAGCTGGAGAAGCTCAAGAGTAAGTCAGGCCCTGTGGGGCTCTGGGTCGAGTAGCCCCCTGGTGGGCAGCCCGCCCATCACTGCCAGTGCTGGGCCTGGAGGACTTTGAAAGACTGAAGCATGGGTCCCTGCCCCATGGGTCTCACACCACAGTTGGCAGATAGGGATGATCAGGTTCAGGCAGAGCCGTGCCAGGCCTGGACGGGATCCTTGCTCCCCAGGGAGGTTGGGTGAGTACTTGGAGCATCTCTGTCCTATCACCCTCACTGCACAGCTAGTCACAAGGGTTAGTGGGACTCCACCGGAACCTGCGGGGACAGCAGGGCTCAGCTGAAAGGCGGTGGCTGCTTTTGCTGTCGCTTATCAGTATTGTAATGTGGATTGTGCTTAGGGTGAGATCAGAATTGGAACTTGACTGACAGCAGATCCTCTGGGGGTCCTAGGTTCTTCTGGGATTCTTGACTAATCCATCCTGGGTAATCGAGGACCTTTGACTAGTGGGAAACCAGAGCCCCGCGTGTCCCTGGCTGGCTTGTGCCCCGTTCACCCTATTCACTCCCTGTGCCCTTGTCAGTGCTGCTGGGGAGGAGCCAGAGAGCCCAGTTTCGCAGGGACTACTGTTCTTTTCTTTGAGATGAGTTGGGAAAGTGCTGTCTGGTTCCAGTGTGAGGACAGCCGCTTGGAACAGCCAGAAGCTGTGGTCCCCCCCACTGTTGTCTGAAGCCTGTTGCTTAGTCTCCTGGGCAACCTCAACATTTCTAGAACCCTTGGTGCCCAGCGTGCCCTTGAGCACTCACCTGGGTCAGGGCAGAGGTGCAGGTTGAGGATGGAAAACAGATCCCTTTAGGAATTTCTTGCTTTTAAAATACTCTGGTCACCAAAACCTGGCTATGAACCTGATTCCTCACCTGGACAGGGAGATGGACCCCCTTGCCTGAGGGTGCCGTGAGCACCAAATAAGCTGACAGACTGGGTGCTAGGCCAGTGCCCGGCAGAGCAGGTGGGCTCAGACCCGAGCAGCTGAGGGGCTGTGTGGCGGGAGGGCTCAAAGCCCGCAGGAGGCAGGGACGTGGGTCTTGTCTCTTTGGTGTGGTCTCCTCACGTGCCTCAGGGGCTCACCCCTGCCTCTCGCCCCCAGTGCTCGACTGCAGCCCCATCCTGTCCTCCTTCCAAGTGATCCTGCTGGAGCACATCATCATGTGCCGGCTCGTCACAGGACACAAGGCCACTGCGCTGCAGGAGGTAGGCCCTGGGGCCGCGGGCACGCAGCAGGGGAAGGCTGGGTCCTGAGGGTGTCACTGGGGAGAACGTGACCTGGCCAGCCATGAGCCTGCATGGACATCATCAGGTTTTTACCTACAAGTTCTTGTGCCCAAGGAACATGGGGTCTGGGGTTTTAGAGTCTGCTGGTGGCAATTCTAGCACCCCTCCTGCCCAGTGATCCGTAATCCTTGACACCCACCTTCCTGAAAGGGCATGGGGTCCTTGATGAGGATGTAGGTACTATATGACTAAGACACAGGCTGCAAAGGGAGGAGGCGGAGAACCAGACAAGGGGCAACATCCTCACAGTGGGCACCTCTGCTGGGACTTTATGCCCAGGTTAGACTGGGCGGTATGCGGGTACCCCCACTGGCTTTGGGGGCCTCTTCTCGATGCTGCTGGGGCCCTGGGTCCCACGTTACAGTGATGTCAGACATGCTGTCTCCCTGCAGATCTCCCAGGTCTGTCAGCTGTGCCAGCAGTCGCCCCGGCTCTTCTCCAACCATGCGGCACAGCTGCACACGCTGCTGGTGAGTGCGTGAGGGCTGCCCGCCCCCAGCCCCATCCCTGTGACCAACACCCCAGGCAGGATTTAGAACCTTCCCCGTGGACTTCATTCTGACAAGCATCTCATAAGTCCAAGTTGACTCAGGTCCCAGGAGGCAGGAATAATGAAGCATGCCGTCTTCCTCTCCATGGTCAGGGTAAAGCTCAGATACAGCGGGCTCGGTAGAGTCTCTTGTCAGGCTTGCCTGGGTGCAGCCCTAGGCGAGCCGCATGTGGCTCTGAGCCCTGGCACCATCTTCTTCTAGGGGCTGTACTGTGTCTCTGTCAACTGCATGGACAACGCTGAAGCCCAGTTCACCACAGCGTTGCGGGTAAGGTGCCGGCCCTCACTTCATGGGGCAGGAGGTGCTTCTCAGTAAGGAGTCGGGACAACAGCCACACAAACCGTGGTCAGTGGGTGACTCCACAGTGTCCAGCCTGGTGCCAGCTGCGACAGTGCTGTGCCATTTATCCAGGGCTTCCTTTGTCAGGCCTTGTGCTGCCCGGGTGCGGACAGGCCAGTGCTGGCAGCACAGCCTGATGCAGGATAGCTATGGGCAAGGGGGCACCCTGGGCACCCTGGGGTGGGGCTTCCCCAGCTAACTCAGAGGATAGCCTCAAGGAGGTTGTCTTGAGCCGGGCACCTGCTGGACATGCCCTGGTTAGCCACTTTCACTGCGGATTCCCGTCCTCCCGGTGGTCCACCAGGTGATGTTGACTTGTGTCCCAGCTACTTGGGCCCTGGTGCTGCTCACTTCAGTGGTGCTGAGACCTCCCCTCATTGCCTGTGGTCCTTGAAGGTCTCTTAGACACTCCTTCTGTGTCCCACTTCCTACACAAATTGCTGCTTTGTTTCAACATCAAAGTTCCCAGCAGATGGTGTGTGCCGCCAGGGGCTGTGTCCACCGACCTGGTGGGGGAAGTGGTGGTAGAACCAGAACTTGGATCCAGACCCCTCATGACACCAAACATGTTTCCTGTGGTCCTGTGACAAACATATTGGAGCATCTTTGCTCAGATCAGACAACCCTCTGGATCTCCTTGGCACCTGCCAGGGTCCTCCAGGTGGGGTTTGTGCTTCGTAGGCATTCTTGGCTTCTTAGACGGTTGCACTCGCTGAGCCCTGTTTAGAATGCTCAGCCCCCAGGGTCTGAGCATTGCTCATACCACTCAGATTGGTTCCTTTCATGGCCATTCTTGTTCCTCCAGAAAAACTGGGGACAGCAGTCTGTCTACCACCAGCCATTAGCAGAGGAACCAGCAAGCATGCTCCTCTGCTGTGTTTACACACACTGGGGTCCTGGGGTGACCACCTGAGGTGTCGGGGGGGCACCCAGGTCTCAGAGTGAGACAGCAGAGAATGGAGCAAACTGTGGCGTGTTCTGAGGACAGGCTCTGGGGTGGCTGGCTGTGCTTTTCCGTTTCCTGAGTTTCCTATAATGCAGATGATTATTTTATAATGACAGGAACTAACAGTTTTGTTGTCCCTAGGTTCAGGAGGCAGGGGTGTGTATGTGTGTTTGGAATAAAAAGAGTAAGAAGATTCCAAGGTAGCTGTTGTGGAGCGTTTGGGTGGCTCTGATGCCGCCAAGCGACCCCCAAGTGACATGACTGCCCAGCTGGGCCCCCTAATGCCCTGTGTCTCTCATATTCCAGCTCACAAATCACCAGGAGCTATGGGCCTTCATCGTGACCAACCTGGCGAGTGTGTATATACGGGAAGGAAATAGACACCAAGAGGTAGTAGGTGACATGCTTCATGTTTGGTATCCTTTCAGCTCTTACTTGGAGGGAGGTGTGTGGGAAGTGTGGGCCTGGGCACCATCAAACCTCTCGACCCTAGGGTATTTTCCTTCCAACAAAGTGTCCCACAGAGTGGAGCATGGGCGTGGCTTGGGGGAGGCCAAGTCTAGGATAGAAACGTTTCCGTAGCAAATTACCATTTCTCTCTACTGAAAACTAGCCAACCATTGAATCCCTTGGGGGAAAAAAGAAAATTTCTTCTTCTCTCAGCTGTCTGTTCTAGCTGTCTGTCAGTGAGGCCTCATGGCTCAGTTTCGAGGAGTGACACCTTGGGCTCCTGTCTGCATTAGGCTCCTAGGTGTTCTAGTGCCCCAGCCTGCTGGAGCAGGGAGGTGGGCGCCAGAGCTTGCCCCCCAGGATAAGTACCTCCCACCAGGTTCCCGTTGTGACACCCCCTTAGCCCTGCCATTTCCCTCCAGCCCGGAGCCCTCTGAAGTAGCTCAGATCCATCATTTGTCTCCATACCTGTGACCTTCATTTTTTAGTTCAGGCCACTATCATCTCTTGGCTACAAAGAGAGATGGCCCTGTACTTAGCTGATGTCACACATAGTTGGTTGGTTTGAATGCTTTGGGCAGAAGTCCCCGTCTAGCTGCTCCAGTGGCCTGAGAGCACAGCAGGGCAGGGTCTTGAGGGCCTGATGTGGTCTCTGTGGGTCTCAGAGGAGTTTGGCTCCTTTGTCTCACCTCCACCCCCACCACAGTGTGTGCCTCCTGAAGGGACTTCGGGGGTACTGGGCACAGCCTCAGCCCACTTCAGCCCTCACCCCCAAACCCAGCTTCCCCTCTATACATCAGCCAAAGGGAGCCTAAGATGTCAGCAGGGTTGCAGGTTCTGCCCCTTCTCCCGGCAGGTTGCACTCAGGCATGGGATTTGAGGTACGGGCATATGCCATGAGACTGGGTTAGGAAGTTGCAGGCAGCCCTAGTTACTTACTGGCATACTGGGGCCAAACCCTCTCATTTTTAGAAATGCAGAGTTATCCTAACTTGCAGACATTGCTTTCACAGCTGTACAGTTTGTTGGAGAGGATCAATCCAGACCACAGCTTCCCTGTCAGGTAGGCAGCCCCAGGCCCCAAGTCCCACTTTACCAACTCTCTTATGCTTTCTCTGCTCTTGGTAGTGTGAGCATCTGTGGGGCCCCAGACTGCCCGTGTACCCCAACACCTCCCATCCTCCCACCCAATCCCCATTTGTAAATCTGCTGCTTTCATTAAAACTCACTAAGGTGTGATGCTCCACTCTTCCTCAGCTCACACTGCCTGCGAGCAGCGGCTTTCTACGTGCGTGGGCTTTTCTCCTTCTTCCAGGGACGCTATAATGAGGCCAAGTAAGTACTGGAGAGGGCAGGTGGCCCTGTACCCGGCACCTCTCTATGTTCCTCTTCCCCCAGCGGCATGTGCCCAGGCCCCCTGTTCCTGCCCTTCCCACCCTCCCCCAGGTGGTCTCTGCTCAGGGCCCCAAGGCTGCCTTTTCTTCCCCAAAGCCCTCCCAGTGGGGCCTCAGCATCTGTTCTTCTCACGAAGGCGTTTTCTGCGGGAAACCCTGAAGATGTCCAACGCGGAGGACCTGAATCGGCTCACAGCCTGCTCCCTCGTGCTCCTAGGTCACATCTTCTACGTGTTGGGAAACCACAGGGTGAGTGTCAGGGGCCAGGCTGAGGGGCATAGGGCCAGGGTGGTGCTTAGTGGGGTGGAGGTGGGCACCTAGCAAAGTGCCTCCCATCCCGTGCCCTGCAGTGATCCTATCTCAGTGACCTCTCACCCCCCATAACCCCCCACCCCCACCGCCATGCTCTATGAGACTCAGACAGCCTGGGCAGGCAGGGCTGGGGGAGCTTTGAGTTCCTGAAGGGTGCACCTGTGTGGCAGACAGGCTGGTGTTGGCCCATGGCAGTTGTCAGGCAAAGCCCCAGGGCTCAGTGGAGCTAGAGCTGCTCAGACTGCCCAGAGCTGGCGAGGCTGAGGGCAGGTCCCCTTCCCTGTGCTAGTATGTGGGGGCTAAAAGGTGTGTTCACTCAGCTACAATCCCAGGGATTCCTTCTCTGCCCATCACACATGGTATCCTCAGGGCACCCTGTGTCTACCCTCACCAACTGTGTCCCCCTGTGCCTGGCCCCCACCCATGCCATACGGTCTCGGGTGGGATCAGCTGACTTCTCAGTTTCCCCGTCTGGGGGTGTGTGAACATCTCACCTACTCCAACCCATTGACCTTACAAGGTCTTTAATTTTTTTAAGAGTATGTTTGTCAGTATAAAAGATGTTATGGTTATCATAGAAAGTCTGAGAAGCAAAGGATAAAATCCTTGCGTGTCTTCTGTCTTCCAGCTCTTTTCATTGCTTGCCTCTGTGTAAGCCTAAGTTTTATAAGGCTATTTTATAATTTTATGTCTGGTCTTTCTCTGCACCACTGTGTTGGGGCCTTTTTTTAATGGCAGTGAGAGTTTTTAAGTGGCATCAGTTCAGTGATTTAGCTGGACTTACTTTAGCTGATTTCAGGACAGAGAACGCAGGCCCATAAAGTTTTATCTGATCAAATCCCAGAGCTTCTAAAGAATGAGTGTTTTTAATAAGCCCAGTGCATCTCCCCTCCGCACAATCATGTGACAATCATTTTCTGAGGCCCGCATGCCCTGCAGCTGTGTCCTGAGCCCTGGCAGGATCAATACCCTGAAAGGAGGGTGAGCAGTGGGTTCTTCCTTCTGAGTGTAGCTCCACTCCTTCTAGAGCACCTTGTCTTGGTACTCGGAGCACAGGGAGGACAGTGGCCTCAGGGCACATCCCGGCATTGGGCAGGGATGAGGGGCTCAACATGAGGCCCCCCTGAGTTCAGGCCGCCCGCCTTGTGTCTCGGTGCAGTGGCGGTGATCACCTCGTTGCCAGCTGAGGAGTTTAATGTCACACAGCCCCAAACTGCAGACCCAGGCTTAGAACCTAGACTTTGCTGATGCTTGTTTGTCCAGAAGCTTCTAGAAGCTACCTTTAGTGGGGCAGGGTGGGCAGAGTAGCTCTTTAGCTATAACTTCTGGTATGTGTGGGGGGCAGTCCCAGAGCAAATTACAGAGCTTATTTGGGAATCTCTCTTGCTTCTTGGGGCCACCAGGAGCCCCCAAAGCCAGGCGCCGCCTCAAGCAGCGCTAGATCTATGGGAGAAGCCGCCTGCCCTGGGCCTACCAGGCCACAGCATACTCAGGCATTAAAGTTTGTGGGTGGCCTCATGCAGGACCCCTCTCCAGACAACACCGGTCTTCACACCTAGGTTCTGTGGAAACCAAGCTGTCACAGGGAACTGGAGCCAAGGGGACTCCCTCCCAGCAGCTCCCTCTCGGCCCCAGGCCTGGTAGAGGAGACCAGTTTTTCCTGTTCTGCATTCTGAGGTCTTAGGAGGCCTTGGTTCAGTTTTGAAAACTTTTGAGACCCACCTGGAGCTCATCTTCGAGGTGCTGGCCCGGGTGGGCAGCGTAGTCACTGGGCTTTTGTGTCTGGAGGCGCATCCCACACAAGGAGGCTGTGTTGGAACCTGGGCCTCAGGAGTTGGTTTGGAGGATATATACTGGGCTACATGCCAAGTGCCCCCCGCCTACACTGCACGTGGTTGCCACATGGGGGCTCTCCCAGTGTCACCCTGAACCCAACAGTTAGGCCAGTAGGCTCTGGGTCCTGCACTGGGTGGAGTCACTGCAGAGCCAAGGATGGGGGTTTGCGGACCCCAGCAGCTTTCACTCAGCTCATCCTGAGGGCTGAGGCACGGTGCTCTCACAGCTGCATTGTGGAGTCAGGGTTCAAGGGGGAACACATCCTGGTGCCCCACAGCCCCATGTGTCTGAGGTGGGCTTCTGCAGGAGCAGGTTCTTATGTAGAAAAAACCAGTTCTTCTCTCTTTTGACCATTAGTCCTCATTGCTCCCACCAGGACAGACTGCCCTGAGACCCCTGAATCTATTTTTTTTTTTTAATTTAATGTTGTTTGTTTATTCATTTTTGGCTACATTGGATCTTTGTTGCTCTGCACAGGCTTTCTGTAGTTGTAGCAAGTGGGCCTCCCGTTACAGTGCCTTCTCATTGCGGAGCATAGGCTGTCAGGCCCTTGGGCTCAGTAGTTGTAGCTCCTGGGCTCCAGAGGGCAGGTTCAACAGTTGTGGCACGGGCTTAGTTAGTTGCCTTGTGGCATATGGGATCTTCCCAGACCAGAGATTGAACCTGTGTCCTCTGCATTGGCAGGCAGGTTTTTAACCACTGGGTCACCAGGGAAGTCCTGAGTCTGTGTGTCTAATCGGCTCCTGAGATGGTCCAGGGCTGCCTGCCACCAGTGCTTTTTCTTCATTTAGAAAGACAGAGGCACATAGAGTCGCCCGTGGCTGTGCCCCAGCCAGGAGGCACATGCAGGGCCGAGGAGCGGGAGCTGTTTCTTTTCCCCCGGGGTTGTCGAGGAGTACTTTCAGAGAGGGTCATTTGAGATAGACTGTACAATAGGAGTAGGTATTTCCCAGGCAGCGGGAGGTCGCAGGTGGGCCCAGGCTGTCCCTGCCGTCAGGCTCAGCCGCCTCCACCCCAGCCCTGATCCTCCTCCCACCGCTCCCTGACCCCTCCGCCGCTCCCTGACCCCTCCGCCGCTCCTTGGCCCTCCGCTGCTCTTGGCCGACAGGAGAGCAACAACATGGTGGTGCCCGCCATGCAGCTGGCCAGCAAGATCCCGGACATGTCGGTGCAGCTGTGGTCGTCGGCCCTGCTCAGAGGTGAGGCGGAGGTCCGGGAGGTCTACACAGTCTGGTTCTGACTCTCTGGGACCCACAGGGCTAGTTCTTGGCATCTGCTTGGGCAGTGAACCCTGGCGCTTGGCCTTGGTCTCCTTCCCATGAATGGGGATGGCAGTCGTCCGTGTCTGGCAGAATGAGCCAAGGTGCTCTGGGCACAGAGAGCGTGCTTAGCAGCTGTCATGGCTGCTCCCCCATTTACAGATTGTGAAACCAGGGCCCACAGACTCACCCAGGGTCCTGGTGAGGAGGTGGAGGGCCAACTGTTCTCATCCGCAGTGGGCTTGGTGCACTCGTTCCGCCCTCCTGCCTCAGAAGGGAACACTAGGTGCCTTGCTCCCTGCAGGCTCCCGGGTGCCCCAAGCTGGCCAGGAAATCCCTGGGAGAGCCACATCCAAGGGGCCCAAAGGACTGTCACTGCCCTCCCAGGCCTCATATTTGCCCCTGTGGGCCTCACTGTTCATCCACCTCCAAGGACATAAGACTCAGAAACTTGGCTGTTGGCAGGTGGGCTCTGCTGACCCTGACACAGGGTTCAGGGCAGGTGACGTGCCAGGCACACAGGAATCCACTGGTGGAGCTGGGGTTTGACTTCAGGCCTCCACCCACACCTGAGGGGAGGCCCTGGGGCAGTGGCAGGCCAGAACAGGCCCATCCTTTGCATGTACCCCCACCCCCCCACCCCAGACCTGAATAAAGCCTGTGGGAATGCCATGGATGCCCACGAAGCCGCCCAGATGCACCAGAACTTCTCGCAGCAGCTACTCCAAGACCACATCGAGGCCTGCAGCCTCCCTGAGCACAACCTCATCACGGTAGGGGCACAGGGTGGGGAGACAAAATGAGGGGGCTGGGTGGCTCCTTGGGGTCAGCTCACCCAACCTGCAACCCCAGGGAACGCACTTCCTGAGGAAGGAAGCACACCCTTAGCCACTGTCTCCTTGCGCCTCTCCAAAAAACCCTAACCCAGCCTGGCCTCAGGAACCCCCTTGGATGGGCAGGAGAGCTCCCACCCAAGTGGGTGATGCAGGCTGCTTCCTGGGGGCCCTGACCAGCCTGAGGAGAGCAACATTCCAGGCGCAGACACGCAGCCCAGCACCCCCCTGCTGCTCACTAGGAAGGGCCTCATCCGTGTGTCCTTTCCCCGCAGTGGACAGACGGCCCGCCCCCCGTGCAGTTCCAAGCTCAGAACGGACCAAACACCAGCCTGGCCAGCCTCCTGTGAGACCCCTGCACGCGGCCTCTCAGCTTCTCCAAGCCTCCGTGGGGGCCTGGTGTGTCCCTGACTTCCACCCAGATGGCACTTGAGCTTTCCCTGAAGACGTGCTGGCGTGGCTGTCTTCAGGCTTCTTTCCTGTCTCCAGAGCAGCCTGGGTCCCTGGGGAGCGTGGAGGGCTGATTCCTGTCCTCCCAGGACAGGCCAGCTGGCCATTGTTGCCAGGGGCCAGGAGTCTGAGTGCTGTGGCTGCCTGTGGGCTGCTGGAGCTGACTACAGAGCCATCCTTCAAAGTGGGTTTGAACTGCTGGTCCTGCTTCCATGTCTGAGTCGTGTCGTCAAGAGAGTGTCTTGCTAGGGAAGCGGGTCTTGGCCATCAGCCTGGTCCTGACCCTGCACGCACGGGAGGTCGGTGCCACTGAGGTACCACATGACTTCCACAGGCCTCCTTGCTGGGCCAGAGTGTTTCCTCTGCTCATGGCAGCTTCCTGCACCCAGAGGCAAGATGCCAGTGTCTGACCCACAGTTGGAGGGAAGAAGTGATGGTGCCTGTCAGGGACAGAAATGCTTGTCTCACCCCAGTGCTTTTCCTGGCTTGCCTTTCTGGTCAGCATCCATCGTTTTGGCAGCTGGGGCGTCCAGGAACCTGACTTCTGAGCATCTGCACCTTGACCGGGCTCACTGTCTGGCTGTGGGAGTGCACCTGCTGGTGTTGACCTACGTGTGTGCCTGTGTTGCTTCCCAGCCAGAGCTGGCGCCTGGAGCTGAGACTCCTGTGTGTATCAGCCGCCTTCTGCCTGTCAGAGTCCACAGTGCAGGGCGGGAGGGACCCAGCTTGGCTCTACCACTTTGCAGGCAGCCATTCCCTTGGTACCCTGCCCTGTCTTTAGAGGGGAGGAGGAGGAGACCTACCTGCCTTGGGTCTCGGGACAGCATTGTAACCTCTTCCTGAGCTGGACCCCAGGAGGCTCTGCCAGGCCCAGACAGCCGTTTTGGTTCTGTGCTCCTCTTGAATAGTCAAGGCAATGCCCCAGGTGACAGTGACACTGGGGGCCGTCACGGCAGCAGCCTGGCCCCATTTGGCTTCCAGTGCCTGGGAGGGTCTCCCTGATGAGGGTGGTGTGCGGTTTTGCTAGTTATGACTGCTTGTTGGTTCAGGTCTTGTTACCCAACGCTGTGAAAGCTGCTTCTCAAAGCCTCAGTATCTGTGACGAAAGGAATGTTGGGATTGCTCAGGTCAGCTGCTTGGGCCCCAAGGCCTGGGTGTGCCTTAGCCACTAGCAGGGCTATCAACAGACCTCCTTGTTCTGGGTCACTGCCCACATCAGGGCCCTACTGCCCTCTTAGGGGCCAGCAACAGGCATGTAAGTAAGCTACTGAATGAAGGGACAGCCTGGTTGAAAGGACAGGCTGGCCAAGTTTTGTTTGAAAAGGACCTGCCCTCTCTGTGTCATCCTGGGTCACTCAAGAGTCCAGCCCTGTCCCGTGCTCCTTGGGGCTGCCCCTGGGTCTCTGAGGCCTGCAGAGGTGGTCTGCTACCTGTTCATGAGCTGTCCCCATCCCGTCTTCCTCCCCCTTTGACGGTCCCCCCGCAGAGGTCCTCTCTTCCACCAAAGGGATAGAGCACCTGTCTCGCTACAAGTTGCACCTGCTAGCCTGGACTCCACAGTGTGCAGCCTCTCCAGACCCACATTTCTTCAGTCCTGTTTTACATTGTTTGAGTATTTATTTAAACCTTTCTTTGCTTCTAGGGCATTTTGTATGTAGAGCAGTTGAAATAAGAACCTCAAAACTTAATGTCTTGTCCTGATGTTGAAGTGCTTTTAGTGACCACTTTGTTATCTATGTATATGTAAAGTTAAAGGTGAGTTCTTAAGTTTACAGTTAAAACTTCAGTACTCGATATTTAATGCCCCGCTCTAGCTATATGGACGCCAACCCGCATGTACATGCGTGCGCGCAGGCTTTGAACTTCCCCTCACTGCAGCGCCTTCAGCCACAGAAAGCTGTTGTAAATACCCTCCTGTAAGTCCAAGTTCAGTGCCTCACGGTTTCTCAATCATAAGAATTTAAGACAGACTGCACACAAGCCCCAGAGATCTATTACAGCCAGTGTCATATAGATGGGTGTTCAGAAAAATACAGAAACTCCAAACTCTTAAGCATACAGGGGATGTGAGGGCATAGCAGAAAGATTGCTCTTGGCAGGTTAATTGTTGAAAGCTGTTCTGACTCCCTTTTGTGTGCCTCCCGCTTCCTCCTGTCAGTGATGGTGGCCCTCAGGTCCTGTGGCTCTGAGGATGCTGGTCCAGGAGGTGCCGGTTCCCTCTCAGACACGTAGTTGGATCCCCACAGTCGCCCATGGGGGAGGCCAGGGTCCTCCCCCTGGGGTAAGCACTCCCCGCCCCACTTACTGGGAACACAGGCAGGGAAATCGGAAAAGGCTGCCTGGCACAGTGGGTGAGATGTGTTGGTTGCATCATCTTTGTTTCCCTAAAAGGTTTTTAATGTATGTTTGGCATACTGTCTTTTAATGGATTTTCAGTGTCTTAAGTTTTTAGCAGCCTGTATTTTCAGCTGGTGCTTTTAATCACAAAAAAAAATTTTTTTGTAAATACAAAGCATTCTTTAAAAGAGCCGTAGAACAGAGCTTCTTGTTTGTAGATTTTTTTTTCCTGTGTATTCAAAGTAAAATAACTTGCAGGAGCCGTCACTCACTGTGTCTTTGTTGTGCCGTGCACCCCTCACATGTGGCCTGGTGAAGACTCTTAAGCTTCCACGGCCAGCCGGCGGGGCCACAGGGCCTTCTGCTGTAACCCACAGGGCATGAGGATGCAGAGCCCCGGACCCTGCATGGAGGACCTGAGGGAAACGTGCATCTCCTCCCCCTCTAATGAGGACGGTCCTCGGTCCAGCCCTGCTGCAGGGAAGAGGGCCGCTGAGACGTGACAGGCACCGCCCACAGCCCTGCCTGTTCCTGGCTCTCCACAAGCCAGACTTCCTTGCATTCCCGGTGTCCTGTTTCCTGTGTTCTTAGAAAACACACGGGTCAGGCTTCATGTACCTGGGTGTTTTATTTTTCCTTTTTGAGGTGAAAGTCACGTAAAATTTAATGTCTACAATTGAGTGGCATTCAGTACATTTACTGTGTACAACCAGCACCTCTGTCTAGTTCCAGAACACTTCCATCACCACAAAAGGAGACGCCATCTCCATTAGCAGTCATTCCATTCTCTCCCCAGTCTCTGACAACCACTGATCGACTGTCAGTCTCTATGGATTTGATTGATCTGGGCATTTCACATAAATGGAATAGTGTAACATGTCCTTTTGTGTCTGGCTGCTTTCACTCAGCTTCGTGTCTTCAAGATTTTTCTACATGAGAGCAGGTATCATTGCTTCATTTCTTTTTTATGGCTAAATAATGGTCTGTTGGATGATGGATGGACCACATTTTATCCAGTCACCATTGATGGGCTTTGGGCTGCTGCCCCCTTGTGGCTGTTATGAGTAGTGCTGCTGTGGATGCACCTGAGCATTTATTTTGGCACGTGTTTGCAGCTCTCTTGGATTGTGCCGTGCTTTTAATGCGCATGGATAGGACCATCCTGCCACCCGTGCTGTATCAAGGCCCTTGTGTTGCTCTCCTCCCTCTGCCCTGAGAGGATGCCCAGGTGGCCTTGACTTTTTAAGGGCACTTTTGAAGATGCCTTTGGGCCACAGTCCCCAGGCAGAATTGCTGGCCACTGGATGTGTGAGTGATTTGACATAATGCAGAGAACACACTTGGGAAGCAGATGATAAGAACTCAGCCAGGAGGCATCCACAGGGCTGAAGAATGGAATGGACCTCACAGAGGCTAGCAGGTGGCCAGGGCAGCTGGCCCAAGGACCAAATACCTGGGAAAGGCACATTACTAGTCCTTGGTAACACTCACCCCCAGTCCTCAGAAGTCCTGCCGGTCACTCTGCCCATTCCTGGCCATCTTCACCTGCCTGAGGTCCAATCATGCCTCCCACCTGTCAGCTCCTCCCTGAATGGTCCCAGAATATTCTTTGCTCACTCGCACCTGTCCCCTTGCAAGGAGTACTCTCCTTGTGGTTGCTGGGTTTCACTGGGGAACGTTTTGGCCCAAGCCTGGTGTAGGGTGGGTGGGTCCATGGGACAGCCCAGAGGGAGGGACACACGGGCCATCCCAAGGCCGGTCCAGCAGGCGCCACTGGATGCCTGCCCACAATGTGCAGGTGTCAGCGTTCACAGTCACTGTGGCCGGGTCCCCGCTGGCCTGCACCTAGAGGGGGCCTGGACCTCACAGCCCCTGGCCGATGGGCTCCTGTGGGCCTGGGGATTTGAAGTATTCCTCATGTGTGTTGGCTTCCCTTTTGGTCTCCTTGAGCTCTTTGAGTTTATATTTCCCCACAAAGAAAGCTATTTGGGGAGGTTTGTGCTATGTTTCTATCTGTCCAGCACCTCACATCGCTTCTTCCATTTGAACCACACCACCTTCTTTCCCTAATACAATCCCAGTCAGCTCAGAAGTGCCAAGCCTGACATCTGCAAGGGGCCTGAGAGGGGAGGGGGCATCGCTGACAAGTTTAAAAGTATTTTACCACAAATTCATTCTCATGTGGTGAGATTACAATGCAGTTGGTTGGGAAAAAAGGAAACAATTCATTTCTATGTGAATTAGGTTTTCTTAGCACTTTGATATCTTCTGATATTTTCTTCAAGGACTGGAAAATAAAAGGACTATTGTTTAGTCGCTAAGTTGGATCCCAATTTCTTGTGACCCCAATGGACTGTAGCCCTGCAGGCTCCTCTGTCCATGGGATTTCCCATGCAAGAATACTGGAGTGAGTTGCCATTTCCTTCTTCAGGGTATCTTCCCAACCCAGGGAGCGAACTCACATCTCCTTCATTGGCAGACAGATTCTTTACCACTGAGCCAGCAGGGAAGCCTAAAGGGACTGTTATGGTGATGCTTTATGAAAAATGTAATGCTCAATGAATTATGACTGGTACAACAAACGTTTTAAAAATCGTAACATTCTTACACTAAGTTAGGAGTTCCCTGTATGAAGAAAAGCTCTCTGAAATAGATCTTAGAAGTGGGCCACTTGGTCAGTGTGTGCTTGTTTTGCTTTGAATGTTTCTAACTACGATTCTGAATGTCATGTGTCTGCGCAACTCGATGTTCAGGCTCCATCTGCAGGTAGGTATGCTCTGTCCAGAGCAAGTGTCTGTGTGGCCCTGGAGGATGTCCTGCTACTGAACACAGGGTTCTGAACAGAGACACTCCCCTAAAGGGTTAAATACAAACTGCTCAGAAGTAACCTGAACCGGAAGTAAATCTCCCATCTCATCTCTGTGTCATCAGCTGCTGCCAGTGGCCCAGTTTGTTCCAGCCTCAGCCACCAGGGGGCGTGGACACCCCAATCAGCGGCCCCACCAGGCAGGGCAAGCAAGCTGGGAAAGCTGGTCTGGGTGTCACCAGACCTCAGTGTAGCCTGGCTGTGTCCTCCTCTGCAAGGGTGTGGGCTGACTTTTACCTCAGGGCTGCTCAGTTCCCTTCCTGTAACACACAGTTTGGAGAAGCTGATCCCCATGGTTCTCTAGGTGTCAGGGCTACACCATTCCTTCATTTACTCACCAAACATTTGGCACCTACTGGGGACACAGCAGGAGCCGCATCAGACAAAGTCCCTGCCCTCAGGGAGTGGACATTCTACCAGCAGCTCTATGATGGACCTCAAATAGGAGCAAGTGCTGTCTTGCCTGTGAGAGAAGCAGCATACTGCAGGATGGGGCAAGCAGGGGACCTGGGGGGTAGTGGAGCTCTGTGACAGGACAAAGGGAAGTCTTCCTCAGCCGGCCAGTCAGCTGGGCAGGCAGATGACGTTTCCAACTTCTGCTACACAGCCACCGAGACTGTGGGGAGGGAATGGACAGCCCTCACTTATGAACACTCCAGACAGGATGCTCCGTGGGCCTCTGGGCTGCCTGTGGCATTCTGGAGGGCAAGGGCCGCCACACGTGCCCACCACCTCAAGTCCAGCCAAGGCCTGGGTCATGTCCAGGAGGACACTGATGGATGGAGAAAGTGACTGAGCCCCCATGTCCAGGGGAGCGACTGAATCTCCAGGCCCCCTCAGGTTCTTCTTCCCCCAACACATTTGGGCCCACGTCCCAGAAGTGAACTCAGGTGGGACTACAGACAGGGATGTGAGGCATGGCCATGGGTCAGACGGTGACTGACCGAGACGGGGTCACCCACCCCCTTGTGTAACACACTCCAACAGCAGGTAACCAAGGGTCAGAGCCCTCCTGACAGCACCACGAACTAACCAGAGAAGATGCCTCAGAGCTGGGTCCCGAGTTCAGGAACTGTACTGTCATCTGGCAGAAGGAAGTCCCAGCAGGGCCACGCCCAGATCCCTCATTCAGGATCTAGTTTTCCTGAGACCTAAAACCTTGACTTAAGGAGATTACTTTTTCTCCGGGATTATTTGCCCCTCCCTGCCTTTTCTGGAGTAGCCATAGACCATGCCCGGGGTTGCCCTATGGAACACCCGCATGCCTTGGATACAGAGTACGGGGCCAGGTGGGTTTTGCACACAGACGGACCCCATGGTGAGACGAGGAGCCCATAGCCACGTCATCTCTCTCCGGATTCTTCCAACCTTGAAACTTTACCTCAGGTCTCACAGCCACACCCTCGGTGAGGATAATAGGTTGGTGCTGAGCACGCTCCCCTCCCTTCTCATAATTCTCATGAAAAAGGCCAGAATCTATATTTGGTCACCCAAGAAACCTCCCCACACAACACGATACATACCTGGATGCAGGGACATCAAAGGTGTGTTGATCAATGCTGTGTGGGTGGCTAACAAGCTGGGGCACCCAAAGGAATCAGCAGTTCAAGGTCACAATTTGGGGCCAAAGTGGATTTTTGAAGCTGGTTAATCCCTCACTCCCAAGCCACACCAGACTCTAACCTTCATGTCTGATGAGCTCCTCCAAAGGCAGTAGGCTGTGGGGTTGTGTGAAGTGAATTATTCAAACCTGAGCTGACTGCTAGCGGGGGCCCTGGAACATGGAAGATACTCTGACACTCGGGGATAGGTTTATAATGCGGGAGAATTGGTCATTGATCTGAAATTCAAATCTAACTGGGCGTCCTATGTTTTCATTTGCTAAATGTGGCCACCCTGGCGGTTCAATAACATCTGTGAATAAAAGAATGTAGTCATGAAACCAGAGAGCTGGAAGATTACTGAATCCAAACCAGGAATTTTACCAGTAGGAAACAGAGCTCACAGAGCCTGTAGCATGCTCGCTTCTCCCCATTAGAATAAAATCCCACTTCCTCGCCGGCCTCCGACTTAATCCCTGCCCACCAGCTTGCCAGTTGTTCTCTGCCGAGCACTGCTCCCCTCTGTCCAGAATGCTCATCCCTGGGTTGAGTCCTTGTTAAGATTCAGATCTCTCAAATCTACCTGCTCACAAGTCTCCCACCCCTGTCCTGGTCAGAGCCCTTTCCAGTCACTATGTCGCATCCCCAGTTACTTTTTATTGGCTGCTCCACGTGGCATGTGGGATCTTAGTTCCCAGATTAGGGATTGAACCAGCACCCTCTGCAGTGGAAGCATGGAGTCATAATCACCGGACCACCAGGAACGTCTCCCCAGTTACTTCATCCACATCTTTAATGGTTGAAATCACCTTGTTCACTTTGTTGTCAGTCTGTCCATCCCCACTCGACTTGCTCACCACAGCATCCTGAACTCCAAGACCGCAGGCCTGTGATGGCTCCAGTGGAGAACCTGGGCCCTTGCACTGAAATTCTTGCCCCAGCCCCACCTACCCCTAAGCTGCAAGCTCCTGGCTGTCTGCATCATTTGGAACAGGAGAACAGAAGGTTCCAGACAGGGGGCACTAGTGACTCCCCACACTAGGAAGAAGATACATTTGTTGCCAGAACTAAGCTGAAGTTGTGATTCGGCTTTGTCTAACCCCAGACATGTAGCAAGACCTCTACTCCAAGGATCCAGGAACTTTTCCCCCTCAGGCCCCAGTGCAGGGATTTCTAGGGCTTTCTATTTGTTGTTGTTCAGTCGCTAAGTCATGTGGGACTCTTTGCAACCCTTTCTATATTGAAGAGCAATGTTGGGCTAAAGATGCTCAGTTCTCAAACATTCTAGAACAGTCCCAGGTCACTGATTGAGGGGGCAACTTGAAAACTGCCCACCAGAACACTTGCTTTAAAAGATCAGAGTGTGTGATACTGTGTGTATGGAAAACCAAAGTGGACCCTGTACATCTGCATGTGGAATAGAACGTCTGTGGAAGGACATTCAAGAGACTGGTGACAGCAGCTACCTGTGGGGGAGGGGCAGCAGGCCAGAGGGCCAAGGTCAGGGAGAGACGCCTTATGCCTGGTGCCTTTGCCCACTACTCTAACCCCACAGTGCTCAGCCCTCCTTAGGGGCCCATCAGGTATTTGTGGAATAAATGAATATACCAATGAACGACAGAACTTTTGAAAGGTTATTTGTCCAAAAGAACAAAATAAGACGGAGGCACTAAGTATGCTCTTTCATTCCATCCCCACTGCTCATCCTGCTACCACCCAAGGCCAGCCCCATGCCCGCCACAGAGAAGGAAGAGGGGAGCATCCGAACTGACCAGACACATTCCTATAGTTCCCATATGTCTGGGAGAACGTCTGTCTCCTAACTCTCTTGTCCATGCTTCGGCAACAGCCCAGAAGAGAATTCTCATAAAGAGGACCAGGACCTTGGTGAGCAGATGTGTGAGAGGCTGACTTGCTGCAGGAAGCAGCAGAGCCTGGCAGGGTCTGGGTGGGAGCCAAAGTCAGGGAACCTTGAGGCTGCTTCCCTGCAGACTGGCATGGAGGCCTTAATATGGAGGCAGGAAGCAGCTGGGCAGTGACAAAGAAACTTCCCTCACAAAGACACGTGAGTGACCCACAGGACATGGCCTGTGACTGCCCAGAGCTCCCTGAGGACTCCTGAATTCCACTCAAGACATGAGATGGGGCGCCACCTGCTCTTCCACTGGAGTTTAGAAACTGCTTAAGTGCAGCGGCAGAGAAGGCAATGGCACCCCACTCCAGTACTCTTGCCTGGAAAATCCCATGGATGGAGGAGCCTGGTGGGCTGCAGTCCATGGGGTTGCTAAAAGTCAGACACCGACTGAGCAACTTCACTTTCACTTTTCACTTTCATGTACTGGAGAAGGAAATGGCAACCCACTCCAGTGTTCTTGCCTGGAGAATCCAAGGGACGGGGGAGCCTGGTGGGCTGCCGTCTATGGGGTCGCACAGAGTCGGACACGACTGAAGCGACTTAGCAGCAGCTAAGTGCAGCGGATCTCTGTGGACTTTGAGATTCAGGCTGGCTCTGCCAGGGGATTGGCTCAGCTCTTGCCTTGATGCCAAGCTTGCTCAAGTCATACCCTCTCTGCACTCTGCATTTGGGAAATTGAAGATGGACTAGCTGATTGCTTAACTTCCTCTCAGTTCTAACAGTTCTTAACACTCGATTATCTACATGAAGATGTGAAGGGGAGAGATGAGCAGGCATTCAGAAAAAGCGGATGACACAGGCATTCATAGTTCGAGCATTGTGTGTGTGTATTTTTATTTTTGGCCGCACCACGTGGCATGTGGGATCTTAACTCTCCGACCAGAGATCAAACCCTGCAGTGGAAGCATGGAGTCTTAAACACTGGACCATCAGGAACGTCTCCACTGTGCGTATATTAAATGTGTGCACGTATCTATTATAAGTATTAGTATTTTGAATAATGTAGTTCTGTCCTTTGGGAATGTATTATCTAGTGGAGAGAGAGAGAAAGAGAAAAAAAGAAAGAGAGGGAGGGAGAGAAGGACGAGAGAGGAGGAAAAGGAGGGAGGAAGAGAAGGAAAGAGGGAAAGGCAAGCCAGCCTACATACTCTCTGTAGTGACTTAATGTAAAATGTACAAAAATGAGGATTATAAACAGAAAATGTTAGTTACCAATATGCTTATTGCCCTAGTAGGTGGAAAGACTATGAAAGTCTGAGATTTTGTTCAGAATTGGAATTTAAACCTAGGTTCTGGTTTTCTTTATTTGTGACCCTAGCTGAATAAAAACCCTTGAGCCTCAATTTTCTCCCCTCCAAAATGGGGCAGTGTACCTTGATCTCATACAACTTCCGGGAAGCGGAGAGGCAATCAGGGAGGCAGAAGCTGGCTCAGACGGGGCAACATGCCCAGCCAGCCCCATTCAAGCTATGAACCACGTGCTACTGATTTTAAGTTTGCCAGAATATTAACAGATGTTCTTAGGAAAAAGGGCTTCCCTGGTGGCTCAGCTGGTAATGAATCTGCCTGCAATGCAGGAGACCTGGGTTTGACTCCTGGGGCGGGAAGACCCCCCTGGAGAAATGAACAGCTACCCGCTCCAGTCTTCTGGCCTGGAGAATTCCATGGACAGAGGAGCCTGGCAGTCCATGGGGTCACAAAGAGTCGGGCACGACTGGGTGACCTTCACTTTCACTTTAGGAAAAAAGGAAACATCACATGCTCAAGGAGGGTTGTAATATAACATAACAACATGTATTAACAATATTAAAGGCTTAGCCAAATTCTCTGGCTGAAAAAAGTTTGTTTGTTTTTTTTTTTAAGCAGGGAAAATCATCATAAAATCTCTACTGATATTTTGAGTCATTCTTTTTTAAGACTGTTCTTTTTTTGATGTGGACTATTTTTAAAGTTTTTATTAAATTTGTTACAATATTGCTTCTGTTGGTTTTTTGGCAGCAAGCCAAGCGGGATCTTAGCTCCCTGACCAGGGATTGAACCTGCACTCCCTGCATTGGAAGGTGTAGTGTTAACCACGGAACCACCAGGAAAAGTCCCTTGAGTCATTCTGATGTCCCCTGGAATTCAATGTGGAAAATTTTGCATTAATCAATGTAAGATAGCATTCTTGAAGAAAGCATCCAGGAAGAAACTATAGCGAAAAGAAGGGGCAAGTAGAGGGCTTAAAACATTAAGTCAGGATTCAATCTTTACCTTTGATGATGGAGATCATTAAAAAAATTTTTTTTTCTTCCTGATTTATATAAGCAATGCAATACAGTCTCTGTAAAAATCAGAGTATTTTGAGTAGGGTGTCACGTGGTCCATGATTTAAGAGAAATTAGTCCGACAGTTTGCACACGGTAGTCCAGGCATCTGTGGTAGAAATGGAAATTGCAAAGAGTAGATAGAAAAAGGAGGGCTTCCACAGTGGTCCAGCGGTTAAGAATCCGCCAGCCAATGCATAGGACACGGCTTCTCCCCCCGCAACTCCCCAGCCCCGCATAGTCCAGGCGCTATTTGACTTTCTCTTAGGGAATCAGGGAGACATCATAGGCCAACATCTTGATTTAGTGGTGTCTATTTCTCTCTGGATACAGGGATTGACTGTTTTTTTTTTTTTTAATTGAAGTATAGTTGATTTACAGGGCTCCCCAGGTACTGCTTGTACTGCAGGACTTCCCTGGTAGCTCAGACGGTAAAGCGTCTGCCTACAATGCGGGAGACCCGGATTCGATCCCTGGGTCAGGAAGATCCCCTGGAGAAGGAAACGGCAACCAACTCCAGTATTCATGCCTGGAAAATCCCATGGACCTAGGAGCCTGGTGGGCTACAATCCATGGGGTCGCAAAGAGTTGGACACGACAGAGAGACTTCACTTCACTTCACTTCACTTCCAGGTACTGCTAGTGGTAAAGAACTCGCCTGCCAATGCAGGAGACATAAGAGACACAGGTGCGATCCCTGGGTTGGGAAGATCCCCAGAAGGAGGGCACGGCAGCCCAATGTGACTTAGCACAGCCCAGAACACACAGTTGACTTACAATGTTGCATTACTTTCAGGTATACAGCAAAGTGATTCAGTTATACATATACATACCTATGTATCTTTTTTTTTCAGATTCTTTTCCTTAAAGGTTATTATAGAATATTGAGTATAGTTTCCTGTGCTATACAGTAGGCCCTTGTTGTTTATCTATTTTACATATACTAGAGTTAAACTGGGCTTCCACAAACTAAATAAAAAAAAAAGACAAAAAGAAATACATTTTTTTAAATGAAAAAAAAAAAAATAGGGCTTCCATGGTGGCTCAAATGGTAAAGAATCTGCCTGCAATGCAGGAGACCCTGGCTCAATTCCTGGGTTGGGAAGATCCCCTGGAGGAGGGCATGGCAATCCACTTCAGTATTCTTGCCTAGAGAATCCCATGGACAGAGGAGCCTGGCGGGCTGCAGTTCACAGGGTTGCACAGAATAGCAGCAGCAGGAGTTTCAAATTCAGTGTCTGGGACTAAGATATTCCTAACTTATCCCTCCCCAAAGGAACTGACTTATTACCACCCTATCCCCGGGAGAATCAAAGCTGATTCCAGTGGACTGGCCGAATGATGCATGTTTCTGTAGACTAGCAACTCAGATATGTGAATCTCATGCGTGTGTGTGTGCTAAGTCGATTCACTTGTGTCTGACTCTTTGTGACCCTATGGAGGCCTGCGAGGCCTCTCTGTCCATGGGATTCTCCAGGCAAGAATACTGCGGTGGGTTGCCATGCCCTCCTCCAGGGGATCTTCCTGATGCAGGGATGGAAACTGAGTCGCTCATGTCTCCTGCACGGGCAGGCGGGCTCTTTAACACTAGCTTTACCACCTGGGCTTCCCAGGTGGACTTCATAGTGCTTGGCAAACCCAAATGAATTAGGCAATCCAAGAATCCTAGGAGGCAATGATGGAGGGGTGTGCACCTGTGTGCTCCTGAACTGCCACAATCACTGAGCCACACTTGTGGGCTTTGATTTTTGTGCTTAGTACCCTTTCTACTCACGGTCAGCTGGTACTCTTCCTTGTCCAGGACCACGACCCCAAGAGAAGGTCTCTGCAGGGTGGCAGCTCCCCAGGTCCTCGGTTTTCTAACTACTGCCGAGGCCTTGCTCCCTCGCCGCTTGTGCACTCACCTGGCTCAGTTCCCATTTCCCCTATTTGGATGTGAATGTCACTTAGCCAGTTTGCCCACATGATTTCCCAGATCCAGGAAGGGACACGCCTTGATGCAGAAAGATGCAATCACTGCTACCAGTGTGGAAAGGAAAGCCCATGCTTGGTATGAGTTGAGTGCTCTTCTTTTTTAATATCAGAAGCTGTGCTCCTGTCATCCATTTCGGTGGGTCATTTCACTCTCTCCAACGAATGCCATTTGCCTTTGCCTCTGATTCTTCAAAGATATAATTTTCCAGCCAAATAGGACTCTTGTTTATGCTTAGAATTCCAGATTTCATTGACATCTCTTAATTCAACCAATATTTCCTCCTCCAGGCAATGCTTTTTTTTTTCCCCTTTCTCCAGAGAATCTGAGAAATTCTGTGCATTCTTAAAATAAAAAGGTGAGATGTAATTATATGTCCTGACATTTCCAGGGATCAATCTGGAAATTACATAGAGTAGCTCTGAAATATTAATAACCTCACTTCATTTGCAATTTCCCTTTGATAAAGTTAATTTAGGTAGCCTTGACCCTGGTCAAGGCCCCCACTTGCCCTTTGCTCTTGAGTCTGGGGACTCTATTAGAACTATTTTCAGAAGCTTCTCACAATTGCCTGAGACAGAGGTTAGGCCCAGGGAATTCTGGGTTCTTCCACAACTCTGCCTTGCACAATGGATCAGGGGCACAGGTCTCCCTCCTTCTCATCTTTCCTGCACAGAGGCCAAAACAGATTAAGACGATGCAAGTTTAGGATTCAGCCGTCAAGTGCCAGTGGGATGTGAACAAGTCACAGTTGCCCTCTGGGCCTCTCAGTTTCTCCTGTATAAAATGAAGGGGTTGGACAATGAACTGCTCTTTGATCCCAGTTCAATTCAGAACTATAAAAGCACTGAGGGATTACTTAAATGAATAAGGCTGTATTCTTGCTCTCAGAAAGCATCCTGGTTAGTGACTGGAATGAAACAAAAAGCTCCCAAGTCCTATTGCACACCAGGTACCACACAAGGCACTTGGAGCTCACAAACCTCAGTGCAACCTGTAGAGAACTGGTGTTCCCTTTTTTGATATGGCTAAGGGAAGTAACTTGGAGTAGGAAATGGTAACCCACTCCAGTATTCTTGCCTGGAGAATCCCATGGCCAGAGGAGCCTGGGGGATTACAGCCCATGGGATCACAAAGAGTTGGACACGACTGAGCGACTAAGCATGCATGCACGGGAAGTAACTGGCCTAGCTAGAGAGTGACAGGTGTGGGTTCGAGCCCAGCTCTGCCAGTCACCATAGTCCAAGGGTTTACTGTCCACCCAGACTGCTTTAGACACTTGTAGAATGTGGCAATGGCAACCCACTCCAGTTCTCTTGCCTGGAAAATCCCATAGACGGAGGAGCTTGGTAGGCTGCAGTCCATGGGGTCGTTACGAGTCGGATACAACTGAACGACTTCACTTTCACTTTTCACTTTCATGCATTGGAGAAGGAAATGGCAACCCACTCCAGTGTTCTTGCCTGGAGAATCACAGGGATGGCAGAGCCTGGTGGGCTGCTGTCTATGGGGTCACACAGAGTCAGACACGACTGAAGCGACTTAGCAGCAGAATGTGGCAAGTGCTACAACAGAGGTACAAACAAGGCACCCTGGGAACACGGTGTCTTCATGTTTCCAGAAGTTTCCCTTCCTAGCCAAGGATTCTGTCAGCCTTACCACTTAGGTCCAGGCTGAGCTCACTCAGGGAATCAGGCCCCACAGGGCTCTCTGCCAAGCCTCCCATCACTTTCTCAGCATTTATTTTTTACTTTTCTCCCAGGAATGTCAGCTCACTTGTAACAATAACAATAATCCTTTCTACAAGGGAACAGTGGTTCAAGGTTTATAAAGCACTTTCACATCCATTATTTCATTTAATCACTTCCTCCTCTACATTCCTAGAACCTATTCTTGGTATCTCTTTAGTGTAACACTCTGCCTTGTCCAATAGGCCTATTTCCCTTTATTGTGTTCATACTGGCTCCCAAGTTCCATACTGTAGTTGAGGTATCCCAGCGTCTTGCATATTTCTGTGCATAGGTCGGTGGGGGTGGGGTGGGGTGGGGGCGATAACAGTTTGACATATTGAATCCTCAGAGTGTTGTGGATCTTTCTCGTGGCTGCCTTCTTCACCCCTTCAATTCAATGGATGTCTGGCTGCATGCAAAGGGTCTAACTGGGCTCCTTGGGGATAAATCAGGGGAGGAGTTCACAAGGGCTGAGGGAAGACAGAGGTGAAAGCCTCAGACACCTGGTAGGCCATGGTGATGCTACAGCAGAGTTTAGTTACTGCTTAGTTTTGTCTGGGGACAGGTGAGAAAAAGGACTGCTTCTTGGAAGGGTCCCACTCAGTAGAGCAGAAAAGTGGAAATGAACAGCCCAATAGGGGACAGAATTAGGAAGCGCCACAGATTCGACCCTTGGGAAAGAACTGACAGCTGCTTGGAAAAATTCTCATAAAAAAAGAAAAAAGGGAAGGAGAGCTAAATGGATAACTCTTCTAGGGCAGAGGAGTCAAATGGTTGCAGTTCTTAGGAAAAGAGGAACTCTTTCTCCAACACTCAAACAGTGCTTAGAAAAAGCACAGGGAGCACAACTCCTCGGCAATTATTGAGTAAAAAGGATGAGGCGCCATCAGTTTCCTGCAATTTCTCTCTGGAGAGAGGAAGGGTGCTTTAAGTTCCAAGTTTCTCCTCTGGTGGAAGGAAGGACTTGCAAGTTATGAATTTCCCAAGTTATCTTCAGAAGTGAAGGCCAAGGACATGCAACCCCCACTGGCCCTCAGACCAGGGAGGAAGAAGGCCAGTGGCCACCACTAGGGCTCAGAAAAGAGGCAGGGTATGTTCACTAAATATTCTCCAGGAAAGGCAGAGGGCCTCCAAATTGTCCTTAGTAAAGGGGACAGGGGCCCGAATCCCTACAAGTTTTCTTAGAACACAATCATTCTTATCCTGGCAATTCTCAGAAAAGTGGGCAAAGCAAGAATCGCTAAAACTCTTCTCAGAAGAGGGGCCAGGGGTAAGATTCCTCAAAGTTCTCCTCAGAAGAGGGTCGAACCCGTGACTCTAGTCAGAAGAGAGCCCAGGGCAACGAATCCCCTAGGGAACAAGAGCTGGCCACAGTTCGCCCAGAGTCCTTAGAGCGCGCCTCATGCGGCCCCGCCCACTGCCCGGCGTAACCGCTCCACGCCCGGCCGGCCTAAGCCGCCTCCGGTGCATTGTGGGTGGGGCGCCCCTGCTGAGCACTGCGGGGAACCCCCTGCCCAGACAGTTGTCGGCCGCCGGGTAGCCGGGCAGAACCCCCCGCCAGTGTCCGAGCAGCCGACCACGGATTGACTCGTCCTCACGCCCCGCCCTCGCGGTGTTCCTGCCCCGAAGCTAAAGCCCCGCCCCCGAAGAGCCCTCACTGGACCTGAGGTCCGCTCCACTCTCCCATTGGCAAATCGCATGTCATTCATCTTGTCCCGCCTCCTCGGGCCCGCCCAAGCTCCCGGCGCGATCCCGAGGGCCAGCCGGCCCGTATGCTCATTGGCCGCCGAATGCTGTCCGTCACTAGGCTGGCCACACCCTCTCCGGGGTGCGGATCCCGGGAACCCTGGCCGGACCTCATTGGCCTGCGGCGCCGCCACTCGGTGAGACGTGCCTCAACCCGGAAGTGTGAGAGGCGAAATCTGCCTAGCAACCGGGGAAGCCGGGCTGCGAAGCGGGCAATTTCAGTGTGAGACGGAGCGGCGAGACCAAGCGGCGGCTTCGAGCGCGGCGCGGCGGCTCCTCCCGCCCGGGGTCAGCGCCCCGGCGCGCGCACGCGCACCCCCGCTGCCCGAACGCGCTCCGCGCCGCCCGCGCAGTCAGTCGGTCGATCGTCCGTCGTCCTGTCGCCGCCGCGGGCGCCGCCGCGGGCGCCACCTGAGGGAGCTGCCGCCGCGAGACCCGAGCGGACGGGATCCGACCCTGCCACCCGAGGCCGTCTGGGGCCCAGCAGCCGCCCGCAGAGGCGCCGAGCAACTTCGGTGAGTGAGGGGCGGACGCCGCTGGTGGCGGGTCCCCGGCTTCCGGTGCCCCGGGCTTCTCTGGGGCTTCCGCTTCTCCGAGGGGGCCGCTTCCATGCGTGGACCCTCTTGTCTGGGGGAACCTGCTTCTCTAAGGGACCCTGCCTCTCTGAGGGGAGCCTCCCTTCCCTGAGGGTGCCCCATCTCTTTGAGGGACCTCCTGCTTCGTTAAGGGGCCCGTTTTCTGAGGGCCCCGCGTCTCTGAGGCACCTCCTCTGAACTTCTCTAAGGGGACCCCTGCTTCTCCGAGCGGTTGCTTTTTATGTGGGACCGTCTCCTTTTCTGGGACCGACCCCCATCTTCGCTGAGGGGCCGCCACTTCTCTGAGGAGATACCCCTGTTTCTAGGGGACCCTGCCCCTCAGTTCTCTGGGGGACCCCCACCTCTTTAAGGAGAACCCTGCTTCTCGGAGCTGTTGTCCCACTGTGTACTGTGTTCCTTTTTTGCCCTTGCTTTTTTGAGGCGTCCCCTACTTTTCATAGGTTCCCCTTCCTCCCTACCTTTCCGCGTTGCTCTCCCTGCTTCTCTGTCCCCAGTTCTTTGGGTGGCCTCCCCCTTGGCTCCCCTCAACTAATCTGAGGTGTTCCTGCTTCTGTCAGAATCCTTCTTGGAGGTGTTCCCCACTTTTTTGAGTTGTCCCCACTTTTGATGGGACCCCTAACTTTTTGATGAGTACCTCCATTTTCCTGAGGGGCCCACTACTCCAAAGTGCTCGTATTAATGACTGGATCCTCATTTGTCTGAAGAAATGTTCCCCACTTTTCCAAAACAGTTTCCATTTTGTGGGGACTCCTGCTAATCTATGGGTGCCGCAGTGTTTGGAGGGGTCCCTGGCTTCTCCAGAGGTTCTCCTCCTAAAATGAAATGTCCCACTTTATTAGGCTCCTCACATCCCTGAAGTGTGCCTCCACTCTTTCAAGATACCCTCTCTCTGATTGAAGAGGGAATGAGTTTCTTCACTTCTCTGAAGGGTCCCCCTCCATTCCCAGGGGTTCTCCTTCCACTTGCCTGAGGACATTTCCCCTTTCCTAAGGTTTCCCTCCTGATTCTTTAATGCAAAAACTCTTCCTTCACTTTTCCTTTGAGACCCCAACTTCAGACCCCTGTTTCTGTTTTTGGTACTCAACTTCTGTTCTGGAAGGAGAGATCAGAAATATGCCCCTCCCACTTTCAGTCTTCTTTCTGGCCAGATTAGGGGTATTCTCTGAATTTTTACCTCAGCTTCAGAGGACCTGGAGGGAAATTGTGGCTGGAAGGGAAATTGGGAGACAGGCAAAAAACAAAACGCTGTTTTCTCTTATCCTTTAAGGCCTGCTAGATTTGGGGGAGCAAGAGCTGTTGTCAAATGACAATTGTGGTTACTCCATGTTTGAGTTATGGGGCCACTACAGTGTGGTCAGGCCAGTGCAGAGACAGGACGGACAGGGCTGGAGCACTGTACCCCATTATCACACCTTCATGTTGTGGGACTGACCCACTTCCTGTCCCATCCTCAGTCCTCCTCTGCACGCTAGAACTCACCCCCACCCCTGCAAAAGGAGAAGAAAAAAAAAAAACAACGCTCATTCAGGTCTTCCTGCTGTGTTTTCTCTCCTGAGGTCGATTCATTTACCCCTTGATCTCTAGTGGATCTTCAGTTTGTGGGACACTCTGGTTTGAAAGGCAAGGCAAGAAGCAGGAAATGGGTCACCTTCGATCAAGGGAGGAAGGGAGGCAGAGAACAGGGGATTTGAATTCATTTCTCTAAGTTAGGTGACTTCAGCTTGGCTCAAAGGAAGTTTTTACGTGGCTTTTACAAATCTCATGTGTACTTTATTTTAGTGGCCCACCCTGGATTCCAAGTTCACTCCAGTAGCTAATTTTATCTGTTTTGCCAAACGCAGAGCTCTCTGGAGCCCAAGTTGATGAATGCTGGCATTGAGAGATGGTCCAAAGGACAGGAATGAACTCAATTTGAAACCTGAGTAACTTGTAACCACTTCGTGTCCATGCACAAGTCTCAGGCTAAAAACGTGGGGAGAAATGTTCCTGGAGTTCCGAAATACAGGCTGAACTTGTTTGGTTTAGCATTTCAACCAGCTCTTCCCTCTGACTGCTAGAACTGCAGTTCACTTTACAGTTTGACTTAAGACTGTCTCTCTCCTGTTCATTTCCATCTGGGTCTTGCTTAATTTGCGTCCTTTGTGAAGACTCCTGCCGAGGCTATAATTTGAGTTCTAAATCTGTCGGTGGACCATGTGGACACAAGTTTCAACTCGAGCTATTTTCTTCTGTGGAGAAGGGCTTGGAGAGTTTCCTGGGCCCTCTGCTCCTGCAGTAGTCAAGTCCAGGCAGGAAGCTGCCCCAGACCTGGTTGCTTCTCTGCTGCCTCTTCCTGGTCAGCTGTAGGCACTGCCCTGAAGGGAAAAGGAAGATGGTGGGGAACTCAGGGCTTAAGATGTCCTGAGATAGGGCAGAGAAGTGCTGGCACATGTTTATTATTTGAAATGAAACCCACAGGACCAGCAGGGTTAGGGAAGGGGGAGCTTTGAAGTCAGAAGGACCTGATTCAGATTCTGGGCCTGTCCTTCCTAGCTGTGTGGCCTTAGATAAGTTTTGGCACAAGATTAGCACATTACTAAATATTTGAGGGGGGTCACATCTCCGTGAATATGTGTGAAGGTGCCTACAGATGGGAAGTGCTTCCTAGATGTGTGAATGAATGAATCTGGGATAATGAGCCGGAGGCAGCCAGCGCAGCATCTAGCACGTGGTTGGTGTGCAGTAAAGGTTGGGTGTTGTGCTCAGGAGACTATGGTTCTGGCCTGGACTCCCCGACCAGGAAGCATTTGATATTTTGCCAAGGCTAAATATGCCTGAAGAGCAAAGAGAAAGAAACTTGTCTCTTGCAAAATCCACTGCCTATCTGGGTCTAGCATTTTTCCACGTTCAGATAGCAGTTGTGAGATAGATTGGCTTTGTGGCAGGGGTTTGTGTTTGCCTTGGCCTTGCTTTCTCCCTCTGTAAAACGGGGTAACCTGTGAGTTAAGGACAAGGAGATATATTACTATAATTAGACCACAGGCCGGATAGAAGATTATTACAAACTTGAATTGTAGGAAGAAAAGGAAGGTGAACCATATAGGATCCTAGGCCAGATTTTGGGACCGCTTTACTGAAGGATATGCAACCCGATAAGTGATCTCTTCTTATATTAGAACCTTGGAAGACAAACCATTCTTTTTGGGTAATGGATCAGATTTGGGGACAAAAGACTGCAAACGTGATGTACAAAGGCATTTGTTGCCACACAATAATAGTACATTGAGTGTGTAGCGTAGTGCCCGTGAGATCAGAATTCACCTTGAGGTCCCAAATATCCAGAGAACTGTGGAGGTGCTAACTCAGCCTCTGTGGATGGGGACTGGAATGAATGGGCAGGACACTTTTTTTTTCTGAGAAGCTGTTTTTCTTAGCAATTAGTGAAAGCCTTAAAATTGGGCCTGATGAGTTGGGCTCAGCCTTTTTCACTTATTCATGTGGGGACAGATGGCACTTGTCTCTGATAGCTACACCCTGGGTTGCAGGGGAATAGTGAGTGAGAAATCTGAGCTAGGCCTCCACTGCATTGCTCCCAAGTTAGAAGAAAAGGGTTCCCTCCAAAAAATATCCCCTCTCCCTTCCTCTGCCCTCCACTCCCCCTCTCCCTCTCTTTTTCATACACACACAGTGAATTTAACTGTTGAAGCTCAGAAATATCTGCCAGTCTTAAATTTGTCTTAATTATCTTAAGGACATTTATTCCATTATATGGGAAAAGAGCAAAGTTTATTATTTTTAAAATATAAAACACAAGGTTAAGAACTTTAAAGGGATTATTATCCCTTCTGAAATTATGTCTCTTATGTACCACAGACTTCACTTTGGTGGATGGTGGCGCCACCATCTCATCTCTTTTATCTAACAGGAAGTTTTTTAAACCTTTTTTTTTTTGAATTGAAAGATCCTTACAGCAATAAAAACCCTTGGATAGTTAGAAATGATATTGATCTAGGTACATTCATTAGATGTAATGTAACGTGGTTATCCGTTGGTAGGCTGCTCTAAAAGGCATGTGGGTCCCAACACTGCCCAGCTTCTAACTCTGGATGATAAACTGTTGATTTATGTAACTGAAATAGCTGGGGAAGTCAGGATTTCCTTCCTGTTGGAGACAGCACTGGGGGGCATTAAATCCCTGCGGGATTTTGATGATAAGAAAGAAGCTGACCTCTTTCGAAATTGGAAACTATTCTATGGAGTTGTTCTATTCAAATGAATGGATGTTGTTATTTTGAATTTCTAGTTTTAAGTTTGACATTATCCTCTCTGCACACTGTCTGCCTTTGTCTATATGGGTGTGTTGCTTGGATATGAATTTATCCCTCCAAACTGGCATATAAGGGACGTTTGAACACTCAAGTAAGGGCTTAACTTGCTACGAGTTTTCCTGTGTGGCCCTAAGGTAGGGTTTTTGTTTTTTAATGTAACTTAAATTGAATTGGAAAATAGAAAGTGTTAGATCTTCTGGCTGGTATAACTTCCTATGCCAGCAGATAATTCAGCAATAAGTGGGCGCCAGTGATGCACCAGGCACACCATGCTCGGTGCTGGAAGTCTGGCAGTGAGCTGGCTAGAGAGATGCAGTCAGGCCTCTAGGACCTTAAGTCCTGGTCAGAGACAAATAAATGAACGACTATCTCAGGGCTTCTCTGAGAATATCCCTGGATGTTGAGACTTTGGGGTAGGGTTTCTTGAAGGTTTGGAAGTGAAACCTTACTACCCTTCTAATTTCCTCACTGGACTCTTTTTTTCTGTTTCCTCCCTCTGAAAGAAGGCAGAAATTATGGTGTTTTCCCAGTTGATTGTTGGCTTTTGGCACTAGTTGATCCAGGATGACTGGGGCTATAGTCTTGGAGAAACAAAAGGGATTCTGGAACGGTTATTTCCCAGAGCATTTTCAGCTTTGCTTCTCCTGAAGCTAGTGGCAATGTGTTTTTGGAATCCCGTGGTATTTCTTCATGGCAGTGCCTATTATGCAAAGAGATGCATGCATGCATGCTAAGTTGCTTCAGTCTTGTCCAACTCTGTGCGACCCTATGGACTGTAGCCCACCAGGCTCCTCTGTCCGTGGGATTCTCCAGGCAAGAATACTGGAGTGGGCAGCAGTGCCCTTCTCCAGGGGATCTTCCCAATCCAGGGACTGAACCCATGTCTCTTCTCTCTCCTGCACTGGCAGGCAGGTTCTTTACCACTAGTGCCACCTGGGAAGCCCAGATATGCAAAGAGATACACAACTCTAAATGTCCTCTTGCGTCATTTGGAATCTCTTAAAAAAAATCAGACAAGGGTAGTACTTGGCTGTTGTTTATGGCAATGGAAAGGTGAGTTTCGAAGAGCTAAGTTGCTTTATCTTGTAGTATTCTTGGCGGAGTTCCCTCTGCCCTACGGTTCCTTCTTATACTGGGACTGGGGAAGCACTAGTTTGATTTTCCTGTGTTGTGGTCCAGATTTGATGTTAGTCCACGTAGAGCAATCATGTGACAGGTGTTTTTCTTAAGTAAGTGTATTTGTGAGGGGTGGAGCCAGAGAGCAGGGGTGGATACTCATTCAGGGCCCAGGTTCCAGGGGAGAGGGAGCATATTACAAGGAGTTCCTGGTAGTCTTCTTTTCCTTTCTCTCCACCCAAGTACTGACTTCTGAGGTGAAGAGGAAAGCGGAGGCCGGAAGTGGGCGTGGACAAGTATTGCAACTGTGCACGTGATCAGACTCCCACCTCTGGGCTCTGCTGCCCTTGGGAAGTGGATGCTTGCTCTCTCTTCACTTCCTGTTCCCCGCCCTCCAGGCTGCGTTCTTAGGCTCCAGTGTGAGCATAGAAAACATGTTAGGCTCTCACTTTTTGCTCAGTAAGCTGCTCTGTCAGAGCTGGGAGCTAGTGGACCTACACTTAGCAGGGCTGGGGGCCCAGCTCATGTACCCACAGATTCAGGACTGTCTGGCAGGGTGGTTAACAGGACAGTTTCCTGTTGCATTATCACAAGGTTCCCTGCAGTAGCTTGCCTGCAAAAGGCTGCTCTGGAGATGTGTATAGAACTTACGGAAGCGACAGTAGATAGGTCCTTCTGCAAGAGTGTGTTCTTGGATAATCGTTTGCTGTTATTTGTCTTTACTGCTTGGTAAAAAGTGCCATGGGAGGCCCTGTGTGCAATAGAAACTTTAGAGCCAGAAGGCCAGATTCTGCCACTTGCTGGCTCTGTGCCCTTAGGAAAGTGGCCTAACATTGGAGCCTCAGTCTCTTCATTTGCTGGTGGGGATGGTAAGCACGAAGCAAGCAGCCAGACTGTTGTAGGTGCTTAGTAAAGGTAGCTTCCTGGGTGGTTCAGTGGTAAAGAATCCGCCTGCCAAAACAGGCGATCCCCTGGAGGAGGAAATGGCAACCCACTTCAGTATTGTTGCCTGAAAAATCCCATGGACAGAGGAGCCTGGCAGGCTACAGTCCATGGGGTCGCAAAGAGTCAAACACGACTTAGCAACTAAAGAACAACAGTAAAGGTAATTGTTATAGAAGCATACCAAGGCTGGCTATTCCTCTTGAGGTTGGCACCCGATAGCTACCAATGGCAGTTAACACTGCCTAAGAGCAAACCAGTCCATGTTGGGGCCACAGGCTGCTGTTTATGACTGAGGGCCAGTGATCTAGAGCAGCAGTTCTCAATTTTTTTGGCACCAGGGGCTGGTTTCATGGAGGACCGGAGGGAAGGAGGAGGGTTCTGGGATGATTCCGGCGCGTTACATTTATTGTGCACTTTGTTTCTGTTGGTACATCGGCTCCACCTCAGATCATCAGGCATTCCCAGAGGCTGGGGACCCCTGAGCTGGAGGGTCCTGGATTGGCTGGTTTTTCCCAATGGGTTCCCTTAGTTCACTGTAGCCTTAGACTGCCCCTGCTGCTGCTGCCACCACCGCTGCATCACCTTGGTATATCCTGTGGACTTGCCGTGCCTTCTGAAGCATGACAGGGTGACTAGGAAAAAGGCTCAAACTTACACACTATGCGCCTGCAGTATGTTACAGTAAAACCCTTACCTTCGAGTGTGATGGGAGTGCTCATTTAACTTGTTAAGGGTTAGGCGCCTGGCTGGATACAGTGGCCCTCATATGCTGCTAGGAAAAGAGAGGTTCCTGAACTGGAAAGTGCAGCAAAATGCTGCAACTGGAATGTGGAAGGAGGGATGGATTGGAGAGCCTGCAAGGGAAGGGGAAATGTGGAGAGCTCCTTTTTAGGTGACTGGGCATTCACGGGAGAGGAACAGCATGGGCATCATCAAGCACCTGGATGTGAAAAACAGTCTGGTGAATTCTCTTGACCTGAGGTGGTTATGCTCACTTAAAAATCAGTTTGAATGGAGCACCTTTGGCAAGAAAAGCTCAGTCACCTTCAAAAGTAGAGAGTCTTATAAAATGTGTCATAGTAGGATTCAAGATTGAACTATAAAGTTGTATTTAAATTGACCTCTGAATAAGTATTTTCAATCAGAAACCGGTGGTGGCTAGTGAAATCAGACTGTACAGACTGTCTTTGTAATAGTATGCAGTCTACATGGAGGACAGATAATGGGGACTGCTTCTGATTTTTCTTTTAACATTTATATATTTCAGCTGCACTGAGTGTTAGTTGCAGCACGCAGGAGCTTTAGTTGTGGCATGTGGAATCTAGTGCCCTGACCAGGAATAGAACCTGGGCTCCCTGCACTGGGAGCGCAGTCTTAGCCACTGGACCACCAGGAAAGTCCCTGTTTTTGAATGTTTTCTTTTCTTTGAGAATTGTCATTAAAATTTATTTTAAAAACTGTATTGATTTATTTTTGACTGTGCTGGGTCCTCATTGCCGCACAGACTTTTCTCCAGTTGTGGTGAGTGGGGCTGTGCTCTAGTTGCAGTGCCCTGGCATCTCACTGCGGAAGGCGGGTTCTGGACACGCGGGACAACTTCGGGAGTTGTGGCATGTTGTCTCGGTGGTTGCAGCTCCCGGGCTCTAGAGTGCGGACTCAGTAGTTGCAGTGCACCGGGTTAGTTGCTCTGTGGCATGTGGCATCTTCCTGAGTCAGGGCTTGAACCTGCGTCCCTTGCATTGACAAGTGGCTTCTCTACTACTGAGCCACTAGGGAAGCCCTAAGCTGGTCTAAAATTCTTAACATGCAGAACAGTTTTTTAACTTGCATGACATTTTCAAGGTTTAGGCTTTATATTTTATATTTATAGAGATTTCAAGTTTATTTTTATCCTCTTAAAGTATCTATACTGAAGGTTGATTTTTAAAAAATTTTATTTTTTATTGAAGGATAATTGCTTTACAGGATTTTTGTTGTTTTCTGTCAAACCTCAACATGAATCAGCCATAGGTATACATCTGTCCCCTTCCTTTTGAACCTCCCTCCCATCTCCCACCCCATCTCACTCCTCTAGGTTGATACAGAGCCCCTGTTTGAGTTTCCTGAACCATACAGCAAATCCTCATTGTCTATATATTTTACATATGGTGAAGGTTGATTTTTGACCCAAATTTGAAGAAAAGATTTTACTGGTCTCAAACCAGGAGTTGGTAAAATTGTAGGCTTGACTAGGTCAGCATGGAATAGGGCAAGCTGTGAGGGAGAAAACTAGAAAGACCCACCTCATGTATTTTCTATAGTAAAATGCTGGGCACCAGTGGAGGCGGCAAGTACTCATCCTATTAGGAAAACTTTGGGAGGAATGTTTTCCTCCTTCCTATGTCAGGTTGGAAGATCAGCCATTTAATAACTGGGAGATGGAGGTATGAACTGGATACTAAGGTTTTAAAGTATGTTTGTCTTCATGTCTAAACCAAGGATGTTTATTAGCAAATGAATGATGTGACTAACAGTTTCTTTGTTAAGCGGGTTTGAATAGATTTATTTCTAGACTTAAGACTGTCATATAGCACTTTTTTTTTTTTTTTCCTGGTCGTCTTCTGATTTTTTTCCCTTTTAATTCTTTAATTCATAGAAAACATGGTTCACTGACTAACTTTTCAAAGACTTAAAATAGATCTAAATTAGGTGTGCTTTTTTTTTTTGTCAGCCATGTATAGACACAAAAGAGATACTCCTTGCCAACTGGTGACACATGCAGATGAAGACAGAGTGGGAGATACACTTCCGGTTCACGGGTCACAGTGATACTTCTTAGCAGTTTGTATTTAACCCTTGAGGGAAGCACTTGTGCTCAGAACCCTGTAATAGAGGGGTATCATCAGGGTCACAGAGACTAACACACGGAGCCTGAACTCTATGTTGCATTGACACGAAGTGCTCAGAGTCGTGGTTAGAAAGGATATTCAAACACGTGTTGACAAGGCGGCTCATCTCCAGAGAGCTGCACTTCAGAGAGCTTTCCTGGGATGAGGCAAACAGGAGCTGATATCTCCCACAAACTCCAAGACTAGTGTAAAAGTGTTGTGATTGTTTTTATTTTTTTATTTTTTGTGATTGTTTTTAAACAGTGACATTTGTGGTAGCAGCTGTAATGTGTTGGGAGTCTTGTATTTTTCTTAAAGTACATCCTCTTTAACTCTTTTCTGGTCCTTGAAGAACGTACAAAAAATATCAACGTACTAGGGAAATGAAATTCACATAGAAACGAATCTTTTCCTTTCCCAACCCAATTGCTTTGTAATCTCACCATCTGAATATGAATTTGGGGTGAAATAAGAAACTTAAAAATAATCCTCTTAGAGACTGTGGTTATATTGTCTCTAAACTCAATGAAAATAGTTTTAGACTTTAGAGTACTAAAAATGCAAAGTGTGGAAAGCAGTCAGTGCTCTTTTGCTTTCTTTCTTTTTAAATAATCTTGTTTTTAACTATTTATGTCTGTGTTTATGTATTAATTTTTGGTGCACTGGGTCTTTGTTGCTGCACGCGGGCTTTCTCTAGTTGCGTTGAGCTAACTCCTCTCTGGTTGTGTTGCACTGGCTTCTCCTTGTGGCTTTTCTTTTGCAGAGCACAGGTTCCAGGGTTTGCGGGCCTCAGTAGTTGTGCACAGGATTAGCTGTCCCTCAGCATGTGGAACCGTCCCGGACCAGGGGTAGACTCTTAACCACCGGACACCAGGGAAGTCTAGTGCTCTTTGTCATAAGGGTGCCTTTTAAAAAATATGTATTTATTTTTTATTTGGCTGCACTGGGAGTTAGTTGCAGCATGTGGGAGCTAGTTCCTTGACCAGGGATCCAACCCGGGTCCCCTGCATTGGGAGCTCAGAGTCTTAGCCATTGGACCATGAGGGAAGTCCCTTTTTTTTTTTTTTAAACTTGAATGAACAACCTGTTTATTCTTTGGAGAGCTTCTTAGAATACAAGTTGGAGCTTAGTATCACTGTTTGATAGCGGCAATCTGAAAATTGGTTAAAGTCTTCATAACTAGGGCTGCTTAGCTTGTGAATTTAAGCATTCTGAGAGAGAAAGCCAACTAGAAAGTTTAAAGGATAATGAATCCACCCCTTTTCAGCCCTTTCTGCGCCGAAGCCACTCCAGGAGTAGCCAGCTCTGGCCCCTTGCCTCTGCTATTCTCGGTGCCTAGGATGTCCATCCATTAAGAGCTGGCTCAAATGTCACATCTGCAAAGATTTCCCAGAGCCCTTCCCAGGGAGGGGAGCAGTCCTTTCCTCTGTGAGTCCTGTCTTTCCTACAAATGCATTTTCTGCATTGAAATCATTCTGTGTCTTTCTGTGCCACCAGCCTGTGAACTTGTTGAGCTGGTGCCTCTAGGCTCCCCAGCCTACAAAATCCAGTTCTTGTTTATCACGTAAGACATCTTAAATTTTTGTCCAGCAGAAACTTCAATTTTCTGATTAAAACCCAAAAAGTACAGTACCTTAAACATTCAGTAGGTGATGCTACTCCTTTTCAGTTTCACACTATTTTGGAGCCTTTGATGAATTTCTGCTTTATAAATGAGGACACGAACATGGAATTTGGCCCAAATTTCTTTTCGTCAGTCCCTCTGTTGTACAGGAATTTAGCTCAGATGGTGTTTGGAAGTTTATCTAATAGTACATTAGAGCGATAATTAGAATATTTCTTCAGTGGTTAGGGTGGAAGGAGGGTTGGCTATTATTAGCAAGGATCTGAACGATATGAAGTGAATTTGGCAGAAAATTTTGTTTAACCTAATAACAGAAGTGTTTTTATGTTAACTGGCATCTATAAGTATTAAGTGACTGCCTGTTCTTAGGGCAGAGGGAAAAAACTTCAAGAGAAACATAGTTCTAGCCCTACTTGTCTCTTAGTGTTTTCAGTTTTAGAATGGCATCTGCAGGTGATTGCAGCATATTTCTTAATCACCAGCTGAACTGTTTGCTGTTTAGTCCAGTACTATGGCACAAGGCCTCAAAGCCAAGCAGCATCAGCATTCACCCACCTGAGCATCTGGGACTCCAAACAGGTCTGGATTCACCATCACTTTTTCCATCTACACACTTGGTCCTCTCTTCCTATCACCCTTTGCCAGCCAGAGAAGTTGGCACTATTCTTTGGAGGACCACCTGTCACTAATTCGCATCTCAGTCCATGGGGCCGTGTCATTACTGCGTCACAGCTGATGCCTTCCTCTTTAAAACAGGATGGTTGTCACCTGGGTGATTGACACAGGGTTTGCCAGCTCAGATTCTGGGATCCCTATGTCAGGCTCAAGTCTTGGATCTCCCACCTGACCACACTTTGCTGTGTCTGTATTTAATTAAGTAGGATTAATCACGACCCAGTTGAGGAGCAGTGAGGTAATATTTTGCTTGTATTGCTTTAATATACATCACCTGATTAATTGTTGAGTAAAGCAGTTCTCAAAATACAGAGCTGCCAAATTAGAGTGAAGATCATATTTGCTTTACCTTTGCCTCTGGGATCAGGGATTTTTCTGCATTCCTCTACCCAGTTACCTGTTTGAGAATAAAATGTTTTTGTTTGGTTTTTGAATTTGAACATTTAAATTTCTTTGTAGCAAAGCAAATTGTTGACAAAACTGGGTCAGGCAAGGTGTCTGCGGGCCAACAACTTGTATTTTGTATCATTTTTAGTTTGAGGAATGCTTCTCTTTTGGCCCTGGAGAGATTGTACCAGATATTGGCTTTAAGCCCTTGGAAGATTTTTTGGGTGGGTTGGGGGACGGGGGAGCCTGGTGGGCTGCTGTCTCTGGGGTAGCACAGAGTCTGACAGGACTGAGGTGACTTAGCAGCAGGGGGTGGAATCAGCAACAAAAAGTTGCCAGTTAGGTATGGAACTCACAATTAAAATGGGCTTTTTTGAACTTCTTATTGAGGGCGGGGGCGGGGGGGGGGTGTGAAACATGGCAGAAAACTTTTTATTTGTAAAACTTATTCTACATTGTTTTTAAAGTTTGGGGTCAAGACCAGTTGTGGGTCAGAATTATATTGATTCTCTTTGAAAAAATGAAGTAGAAAAATATCAGTACATTTCAAGTGGTAAAGGTATGTTTGGTGAAACTTTGTTTCACTTGATGAATATGTATCAGGATGTGTTAACTAGGTGTCTCATCCTGAATTATTTGTATAAATGCCATAAAAAGAGCTTCCCTGGGCTTCCCTGGTGGCTCAGAGGGTAAAGTGTCTGCCTGTAATGCAGGAGACCTGGGTTCGATCCCTGGGTCGGGAAGATCCCCTGGAGAAGGAAATGGCAACCCACTCCAGTATTCTTGCCTGGAGAATCCCATGGACAGAGAAACCTGGTAGACTTACAGTCCACGGGATCGCAGAGTCGATACGACTGAGCGACTTGACTTTCATAAAAAGAACTTGGGAAGGGCCTTTTTGGTGATTCTTCAGAACCTAACCTTGATATTGAGAGCTTCTTTTTTTTTTTTTTTTTTTTGAGAGCTTCTTGGAATACAAGATATTTTATTTTCCCTATTAAAATTGTATTTTGCTTTATGTAGTTGGATATCTCCAAAGCCCATCCTCTCGGGTTAGACTGTTTGCCGTGTTTCCTCCACGTCACTGCAGAGGGAAGGGCGCAGATTTGCTTTCTTGGGAGGTTTCACCTTCTCCTAGAGGCACGGGGCAGATTGGGAGGTAACTGGAGAAGGAAAGCAGTCATCTCTTAAGTGTTTTTAAGTGGGTGGGTCTGGCGCTTACTTTGTACAACTCTCTTTACTGAGCTGGAGGAATTATGGTTTTGCCGATCCCCTGGAGGGGAACTTCTGTGTGTCGACCCCGCGGGGGTGGCATTCGAACCTCGGTTTTCAGAAGCAGTTGCTGGATGTCTCGCAGCCCAGTTGGAGCGAGATCAGCAGTGAGCGCGCCGTGAGTCAGCCCTGGGCGCGGCCCGCTCGGCTGTGCCGCGCGGGTGAGCTGGCGACGACCCTTCGGCGCTGCTACAGGAGCCCGCCCGAGCCCTCGTGGGAAACCGGCGCACGGGGCAGGGCGTCCCGTGGAGGGCGGTCGGGAGGGGCGGTGCTTCCGGGGCGGTGCCGGTCAACTGACCCCGCCCACCAATACCAGGCCCCGCCCACAAACCGTCTAGCCCCGCCCAGCCGGGCGCGGGCGGGCGGCGTCGCCTTTAAGAGCTCCCCGGTGTTTTGGGGGCCGCGGGCCGGGCGCGCTGACCTGGTGCGCATGTCCCGGGCGGTGACGCCGGCGCCGGGCTCCATGTGTGCGGCCGAGGGGCGCATTATCTGGCCGGCGGCGCGGGCGGGCGGGCGGACCGGCGGAGCGAGCGCCGCGGGCCCGGGCGGCCCCACAGGCGGAGCGAGCGCGCGCGGCCAAGCGCCCCCAGCCCCTCGGCCGCCCGGCCCCGCAGGCGACCCTGACCCCGGCCCCGCGGCCCCTTGAATCCGCACACTGTCCTAGGGCCCGGCCGGCCCGCGGCCCGGTAAGTTCCGGACCAAACTTGGCGGGGGGCGGGGGCTGGGGTCAGGGCCGGGGTCGCGTGAGGGAGACTGGAGCGGCAGGGGCGGTGTGGGGTGGTCAGGGTCGGAAGGTCTGGGGGCTGTGAGGGACCCCGATGCGAGCGTGGAAAAGTGAGAGCGAGCGAGTTCTACTCCTTGTATTCCGGGAGCGTCCTCCTCGCGCTGCCCTGGAAAGTTCCGCGCTCCGACGCTGCCCGGGCACGTGGGGGCCGGGCCGGGCGGGGGTCCCAGAAAGTCGCGGCGTCGCCCCTCTTCCTCTTGCGCTTTCTCTGGGGGTCAGAGTCGGGGCCAGGTGCAGCTTCCGAGCGTCCGGGACGGGCATGGGGGCAGTGGCACGTGGGCGCGCGGGGCGGGGGTCCCGGGCGGGAGACGAGGGTCGCGGGCAGGCCGGGCCGCGGCGCTGAACCCCGCGGCGACGGCGACGGCGGCTGCGGATCCCGTGTCAGAATAAGAGTCCCCGCGCGCCCACGCCTGCAGGGCTGGCCCTCCCCCCGGCTCGCGCCCTTCCTGCCTGACCCCGGGGAGCCACGGGACCCTTCCCCCTCTCTGGGTTCCGGCCTTTCTCAGGGCCTTATACTTTAAATTTGCCTCTCCATCTAGGCGTTGGCTGTATTGATTTTTTTTTTCCCACCTGGAAAGGGTTGGCATCAGTGACTAGACAGCAGCAGCTGGCCTTTTAAAGGGATTATTGCCAAGAATCGGAATTGATCACTTCAACAAGGAAAGGCTTATGGGCAGGGCCCTAGCCTAGAGCGTGACTGACACTTGGTGTGTGTGTAAACACTGGGACCCAGAAATGAATGGGGACCCCTCCCTTAGGCACTGAATGGCTTGGGAAACCTGCGTGCACGTTTCTCCCTTGCCCTGGGAATTTTGCAGGGACTGCTTAATTTTGTGTATTTGACTCTACCTTTTTACGTGTGTGGTTCATCCTTATCTTTAGAGCTTTGGATTCTCTAGATCAAAGTCCGAGTGAGTCACTTGAGCCTTTAATTTTTCTCTCTTCCTTACCCTTTTACTTCTTTCAGTTTTCTCGGAGTACACAGTACTGGTTAAGTCTGTGGTTCTTGTGTGTCCATTTCACACAGTGACACCTTCTGGCTGTGGTAGCACAGAGAAACTGCCGGACAGACAGCCTTCTGTGCAGTTCCTTCAGTCTTGGACCTACTGTCCTGTTGATATTCTTTTTCTTCTGATAGTGGTTACAAGTTTTCTTTTAAGTTCAGTTCAATTCAGTCACTCAGTGATGTCCAACTCTTTCCGACCCCGTGGACTGCAACACGCCAGGCTTCTCTGTCCATCACCAACTCCTGGAGCTTCCTCAAATTCATGGCCACTAAGTTGGTGAGGCCATTGAACCATCTTATCCTCTGTCGTCCCCTTCTCCTCCTGCCTTCAATCTTGCGTGAAATGTTCGCTGGCACCAGAGTGGTGGTAGCTTGTTAGACCTGACAGCAAACTGTGGAGGAAAGATCAAACTGGCCCCGATTTGAGTGCCCACTGTATGCTAAGCTCAGTTCACAGACATATTATTTCAGTGTCACTAATAATCGGATTTGGGAAGGGAGAGTATAGTCTTCATTTTACAGGTGAGATAACTGGAGGCCAGGACTTCAGGAGGCCAGGCTGCTTGCCCAAGACTGCTGAGTAGTAGAGAGGTAGAGCTGGGCCTGCGCCTGCCCTGTGGGGCACCAGAGCCCAGGAATGCTCCCGTTTGCAAGCTGTGTATGAGGATTTTCTGGGAGCTCCCACAACACAAAGCCATGTACTTGTCCAAGCTCCGGTACACCTCTGCTTGGAGTTGGGGGATGATCTGGTAACTCTGTTTCTAGCCCTGCTTTGTCCTTGGAGAGCAGAGTTACCAGGTGGCTTTTAAGAACCAAGCCACAGAGTCACCCCATTGCTTCGCTTCTATAGCCTATAACTCAGAAAAGTTGGCCCTTTTTTGGAGGAAGCGGTTTAGATTGGGGATTTTGAGAGTGATCTGCTAGACCCTCTCCTCGCTAAGTCCCCCACCCTTCAGCTTTCATCCCCTCTGCTGCCCCTAAAATTCTGAAGCTGGTTTTTGCAGAGGATTGCCTGTCATCTTGGATGTGGTGTAGAGAATGGGATTAATGTATTAATGATTTGGATGCATTGTTATTTCCATTCAGATGACATCATTTTTTTTTTAAATGTCAAGTCATCTCTATTAATGCAGTATCATTTGGCAGATCCTACAATCTTATATTTTGATAGAGAGGAAAGAAATAATGCTGCTTTTGATAGAAAAAAATCCTGGAAGGATTTGTAGCAAGATGTCAACAAAATCTTTGGGTTAGGATTAGCAGTAGTTTTTTGTTTTAAACTTTTTGGTGTCTGTATTTTACTTTTTTTTTTTTTTTAAGAAAGAAGACTTTTAAGTATTGAATGATAAAGCATTTAAAAGGTTCCAGTTCTCAACTCTTGTAAGTAGTTTTTCTCACTTGTTTTGCATCACTTATTTTGTGACTTTGTGGCATTGCAAGTAGTGATTTCTCTATTGATTTATTCAATAAATATCAGAGTGCATACTGTGCCTCCGACACTGTGCTAGGAATCTCTCCCTGCTCAGTGGAGTTTACTGTGAGATTAATGGGAGAGCAATTGTAACAAATCTCATAAACTTGGGAAACTTAACACGGGCCAAGGATAGAAGGATGCTGTGAACTGGTAAGCAGGACTCGAGGGGGCCTCCTTCCTTCATCTGGGATCAGGGGACATGTAGGAGCTAAATAAGTGGAAAAGGGAGAGCATTTCTGGCAGAGAGAGTGTTTGGGATTGAAGGAAGATCAGTGTGGTTGGGGCAGAGAGAGACAAAAGGGCAGGTTCCAGGGCTGAGGGGGTCCGGAATTTGCCATAAGAGCAGCGGGACCCAGCTGAAGAGGGCAAGGCAAGGGCCAGTGTGATGAGGGTGCATTGAAGCTCACAGCTAGACCTCCTTGGGCCTGAGATCGCAGAGGACTAGAAGATGCACCTGAAGGACACGAGTGGGAGAGTAGTGAAGCTGTTTCTGAAATGTTGGCATTTTCTGGTGTTCTGTTGGGAGAAAATAAAAAATGACCAGCAGAGTCCTGAATGTGTCAGTTTCCGAGACGCAAAAGTGTAATACTCTTACTACTGAATCCAGTTAAGGACTGTCAGTGTGAGCATGTTAACCTCTGAAGGCATGGGCAACTCAAATACTTGTCTTGATAACTACCTGTTTGGACTTGGGGTGTTCCTGTGCCATCAAATGGAATGGACAAGACTGTTTTCCCTGGGCTTATTTTTTTCCCCCCAATAATTGAGATAATTTATGCTCATTGTAGAAAACCAGGAAGGTTATGAAACAGGGGAGTAGGTGAGGTCTTCATGAGCCGTCGTCCTGGGGTAATAGAGCATCGTTGGGATTTCCTTATAATAGTTGTCGGGTTGGGAAGTGCCGCAGAACCAGAAGAACGAGTTGGCAGTGTCATAGTTTGAGGCTTACAGAACTGTGCTGCCAGCTAAATGTGGTTGGTTGTTAGAATGGATGCTCTTGAGTTATATGAACTGTTTTAGGAGGTGAGTTAGTCAGTCTGGCTTCAGATTGCTATTTGTTCAGCTAATGAAACTTACTTCATGTGCCAACTGTGCAAAGCTACATCTTTGTCTTGAATTAGGAAGGCTGTGTGTAAAGAAGGTGGAGGTGAAAGGCAGGGGACCTGAAGAGGTGGCAGTGAGGTGGAAGGTGGTGAGACTGTTATTGGAAATGAGTAGCAGCTGGGGACCATCTTGCATACCTGTGGGTTTTGGCAAACGTGATGCAGGACTTTTTAGTCAAGAGGAGTGTCAGACCACAGGCTTCTTGCCCCTCCCCTTGCTTTCTAGGCTGTATTTGTGACCTCTTTTTTTGTCTGATGAAAATGTAGGTTAGTCTTTTAGAAGACAAAGAAACTTACTGTAATTGAAAACCTGCAGGTCGCCTTAGGAAGTGACTGGGAATCCTCTGGAACACTCCAGGGTATGTGAGAAAGGGTCTTTGCAGCTTCAGTGCACTGCATCCACTTTCTCGCTCTCAGACTTCACAGGGATACCTGTTTCACAGGTGAGTTTGACAGGGATCTTGCTTTCCTGTCCTGATCCCCAGTTCTTGGATTCCTTATGTGAAAGGACTGAAGATTTGATATGTGTCCGAGGAAATCTGAGGTAGAATGTGCTGGCTGGGGTGGGCTGTACCTGCAAGGGGGCTCTCAACAAAATTGAGGCAGGAGTTTAGAGGGAAGGTTTGATGAGGTTGTAAACTTTGAGGCTGTTTGGCCTCAGGTCCAGCCATAGCTGGGGGTGGGGTAGAGGGCAGAGGCGGAGTCGGAGGCAGCGTGGGATTGGAAAGAAAGTCTTCACTTGAGGCTGAAGAATCCTTCAGCTATTCTTGCTGTGTCTCCATCTCTACACTTGACACTACTTGACCTGCCTTGATGGCCAGGTCTTTTGATTTGAACCTTCAAACCTAATTCATCCTAAACGAGGTAATGCCTTTGAGCGCTCTCTAGTACTGCTGGATTACATGCTCATCCAGCTCCTCCTGTGGGGGGGGGGGGGGGGGGGGGGGGGCGGGGCAGGGTTCCCGGGCAGCAGGTCCCTTTAGAGGTGTCCTGGGCCAACCCTGGCTCTGCCTTAGGTTGGGTGTGGGCTCCACCCAGCCTCTTCGTAGTGACTTGACCTTGGTGAGCCTCATCCTCTGTTTCCCATTTCTTCTTCTCTTAAACATATTTATTTTAATTACTTTATTTGGCTGTGCCAGGTGTTCGTTGTGGCGTGGGAACTCTTAGTTTCCTGACCAGGGATCGACCCCGGGGCCCCTGCGTTCAGAGTCTTAGCCACTGGGCCGCCAGGAAAGTTCCCCGTGTTTCATTTCTGAAAAGGAGGAAGTATTGTCTCCCATGATGACTGAGTTGGAAGTGAGATAATAAATGCAAAGGGGCATAGTTTAGCACCTAGTGTGTACCTGCTCACACTCTCAGGGCCACTGAGTGTGCTCTTGTGGCTGCAATAGATGAGGCAGAGCTTAAAAGCTCATTGCGCTGCTTCTCACGTGTGGAGCACCGCCATGCTTGTGGAACAGATGTCGCTGTCTGCCCCTGAGAACCGCAGCCTGTCTGCACGTTTGAGATGGAAGAAGGTGAAGCCCCTACAGAGGGTGATGCTTGCCAGGGTCACCTTTTGCTGGGTTTTCTACATCTGGGACTGGGCCCCAGCTTTTCTAGTCTCAGACTGAATGTTTCTTCCGTCAGCTTTGGTGCCTCCCTGGCAGTACAGAACGCCTGGGTTGGTGATGTCTCATCGGGGCAAAGGGGACACAGCCCCTCTTCCTGACCCTGGGCTTTCTGAACCTCACATTTTTATTTTCAGGGGGCTGCTCTTCCATTTGTAAGATGTTCACCAGGCAGATCCTCATGGGGTCCTGCCGTTGAGAACCAAGAGGGGCTTCTGTACGTCTGGCCTTATCATCGAGTTCCCTTTGGCCAGGGATTGGAAATGGGTTGCTTGATGGTGCTTGCAGTGACTAATGGGAGAGTTTGGGCCTGAACCCTGTCTGTCTTCTGCACTTAGGCTGCTTGGGAATCTGAAGATCTGACAACAATTTACCATTTTTCAGCTGTGGGCAGGTTGCCTGGCCACCTGGCCTCAGCTTCCCCACCTGTAGATGGGCACTGTGTTTTTAACCTCATGGGATGGTTGCAAGGACAACTGAGAAATGTTTGAAAAAGTAGTTAGGGATATCCTAACTCTTAGCCCTCCATTTACTTCTGAGATCAAACTCCTCCCCTGAGGGAATTCCCTGGTGGTCCAGTGGTTAGGACTCCTGGCCCTCCAATGCAGGGAGCGTAGGTTCCATCACTGGTTGGGGAACTAAGATCCAAAAACAAGCCAAAAACCAAAATCCTCCTCTGCCCAGAGGACAATTACAGGAATATCCCCCTCCAGTTTTACATCTCAGTTATCAGGCACAATGAAACACTCAGATGGAGGAGCTAGATTTTCTTTATAACAAAATTCTACCACAGCCTAACAATTTGGAGGTCTTCTGAACTCATTGTAAGGAGATCTCACCTAAAAAGGTCAGTCAGGTTGCCCAGAAGGGAATTAAAAAACGCCTTGTGGTCTTAACTCTGCATATAATCCCAATATAACATTTCCTCCAATTCCAGTTATTCTATGCAATTACCCTTTGAGTCAGTGGCTGTTAAACTTGACCCAACACATTTTTACCTAAGAGGAAGGTTCTCACCAGGACCTTGGAGGTGAGCAGGTTTCCAGGCCAGTTTTTCCTTACTTGAGTTTACATTTGTTGGGCTTTTGTGGCAGTGACAACAGATTTAGTATTCTTGTGTGTTTTGGGCAGGCTCTCACTGCTAGCCAGCCAGTTGTGAAAATTTTGCTGCTGCAACTTTTATTCGCCCATGGGGGAAAGTTCTTTTTCTCCCCCAGTTGTTCAGTGCTGTGGGGAAAGTAGGAGCATGGCAAACAATCCTTGGTTTGAAGGTGTTGGTTGCATTGGTTGAGTCACTCCAGACCTGTGATATTCTCAGGGCTTGCTTATCATTGACAGAGCACTTTAACTTCTTTTCTTTCCTGTATTATTGTGTATGTAAAAGCTTAATGCATTCCTTCAATGGCAAGTGATTCTTTCAGAGGATTCTGGAGTCAGATCCCTCCCTGGGATTCTTTTTCGTGCACTGGGGAGATTTTGAGGGTTTGGTTAGTGTTTTCCTTGACACTTGTTTGATTAGCTGACCTTTTCAGCAGTTTGTGTGTTGGTCATCTGTCTCCTGCCTCTTTCCCCAGACCTTTAAGGTTTTTATTGTTGAGGCTTTCTGTCTCTTTCAACCCCACAAGTAACATTTCCTGATACTAAAGTCTGGGGAGAAGGTGGGAGTCTCAGTTGTCAGTAGTAGTCATGCCCTGGTCTGCTTTTGAAGTTTTCTTGGTTAAGGATATTAACAGACTCGAGTCTGGATTGAAATATCATTGCAGCCTACTGTCAATTTCGGTTTGTCAGGAAGAGCATTAGAAATGTAACTATTTTTGGTCCTTGGGCAGCAGACAAGTTTTAATATTCACCTGGGACTAGCTTCTGTGTACTGTTTTGCTGAACCCAGCAGGCGGCTTACTGTCTTCCAGATGAGTGGGGCGGGGCTTGATGTTACAAACTGGAAACTGAGGCCTGAGAGGGGGAGTGGCCCGCCCTGTGTTAACTTGCAGAAGAGAGAAGGAGGCAGAGCTCTATTCCCTCCTGGAGCCTCCTGGTCTGATGCCTTATCCTTACTTCTTTATGGCTTGGTTAGTTTCACAATTTTTGTTTTGTTTTAGGTTTCTCTTCCCTTTATTTATGTAGTGTAGGTCCACTGGCAAATTTCCTTCCTCAGGACCTTGTCTTTTGAGGTCATCACGGTATCTAATGTGAGGATGGGACAGGACACAGGCAAGAATTAAGGCTGCTTCTGGAGTCTCTGGGCTGCATTTAAAAGCCAGCAAACGAAACAGACTGTAGCTATGTTTCTTGTTCTGGAATTGAGTGGTTGATGGCTGTTAGTTTTAAGAGCATTAAACTGCTTTTCCCTATCTATTAAAAAACAAGAGATGGCACTCATTATTTAGGCATCCTCCAGATGAATCATTTTGAGTGACCATTTCAGGATTCAGAAAAGCTGGACATCAGATCCTGTATCAGGCTCTGCTAGTCTAGGGCAGGAGGGACAGTCCTTAACACTCAGGTAAGGGTGAGTCTAGAACAGCACAGGCTGGCTGCTGAAAAGCTTTGAGAGAGGTTATTTCTCACTTACCCTTTATATGTGGGGGGAGTCTGCTCTGCCTGCTGAAGTCATCTTTAAGCTGTTTCACAGGTGAGCTGGTTATAGGGATTGAATGTGTTCTTGGATGAGAGAAGATTGGGGTAGGGGGTGCTGAGGGGTTCCAGGAGGAATGTTGGTGATTTGGGAATCTTGGCTCAGGATTGGACAGTTGTCCTTTCCTGTTGCTGGTGCCATCACGTACCCACTCAGCCCCCTCAGGGAGGATGGAAGGGGTTCCTCTTAACTTTCCAGAGATAAAATCAGGTGGCTCTGCCATGACATGCAGCGAAAGTGGAAGGTCCCTGGGGAAGGTGCTCTGCATCAGGTGAGCACAAGAGAGACCTGCACGCACCTTCTGTGAATTTAAGATGGTGGGAGCATGCCCACTTTGTTGCCTTGGTTTACTGCAGAAAGGAGAAGGAAACTTAAATTGTAACCAGTCTTCTGTGAACCATTGTTGGCTGCTGCTTTTTCTTTTTTTAAGTTATTTTTTAAAAAGTTAGCCCGTTGACATTTAAGAGCCTAAGTTACTCTAGTAGGTGACCCATGGAGTGAAATGCAGTGCAGACGTCTCATCACTGCACAGTGAGTTGGTGACTCATACTTGGGCACACACTCAGGCCACGGCACGAGTTGCGGGCTCTGAGATTCCCTAAGGAGAGATGCTGAGCTGGGTGACAGAGATGTCCAGATGTCCTCAGGCCCAGGTGGCCCCAGCCCAGCTCCTCAGTGAGTTGCCCTCATAGTACTGAAGTGCACTGTGCACATATAATTTTTGTTACATGTCATGACATGAGAAAGATGGGGCATCTGATCTGTGCTTGCCATGCACACCATTCTGAGAAGAGACGATTTCCTTGGTCTTGGGGGTCTTAACAGCTATTGTGAAGCAGGTTCGTTGTGTGGGACTGGACTGTTGGAGGGAGTGTTCCCTGCACTGGAGTGTCAGGGAGGGATGGCACTGGCAAATCACTGTCCTGGACCTCAGGGTTTATGGAAAGTCTTAGTGGGAAATAAGTTTGAAAAATGATTATCGTTGATGACCTTAAATGGAGGGCTGATGACACTTGATACTAAAAGCAGGGAGAGCCCTCCGGTTTGTGAGGAGGAATATGCTGACTTGAATTGGGTAGGGAAGCCAGTGAGGTAAAAGGGCCACTGATAAGAGGCAGGCATGAGCTGACGTTGCCTTGAATTTGCCTGATGGGGAGTAAAAAGCAGGGACAGGTGCCAGAGATCCTGTGCGTGAATATAGGGTAGGGATTAACTGGATACCAGGGGCTGAGGACAAGTCATCTGTTCATTCAGCAACTGGGGTCCCTTCTCTGCCTGACCTGTGCTGTGCCCCTGGGTTCTGGCGATGGGTGAGATGGCTGGCTCCTGTCCTCGGGGGTCTTAACTCTTCATGGGGAGATAGGGCGCGGTGCTCTGGGAAAGAGGAAGGGTGGGCAGGAGCGTGTCCAGGTGGTGGCTCCCGAGTGGGGGCTGGAGGGTGGCACAGGCCCTGAGATGGTGGGCCTTAAGTTTTCAGGTGCTGAGTTTGAGCTAAGGTGAGGTGAGCTGGGTCCTAGAGAAGTGTGGTCTGAGATCGTGTCTCCTTCCTGGGAGAAGCCAGGCGTTGTGAGACAGCTCAGCCTGTGGGCCTGGATGGCCGCGCTCTGCTTCACTGGGATTCATAGTGGATTGAGGTATGGGGGGTCGTGTGTGGTCATCAGGACCCAGGACCCTCATGAACTGAGGGGTGTGTGTCTTTGACCCTTCTCTGGGGGCTGGGTGGGAACTTGATTTGTCCTTGTGTCTCCTCCTCCCCAAACTAGCAGTGCTTTGTGTTAGATGAAAGTGTGGTAAATAACAGATAAAAGAATAAAATATCTGAGGGATGGTCCCGTATATGAACAGTTTGTTCTGCTGTGTTCCCAAGAGTGAAGTAGTGATGAGTGGATTGAAATTAGGAGGACACGGCCCTTAACTTCGTCTGAGAAAGAGCTTTGTAGTAGTTAAGAGGGACCAAGAAGAGGCTCAGTGTGATTCCTGTGCCCCAAGAGCTGGTTGGTAATCAGCATTTTCTAAAGTCTGAGAATTTTCCAGCTTGAGGCTTTGGACACTTTTCCAGACAGACCTAGAGCGATTAAGACACTTCCCTGAAACATCCACATGAATTTTTCCAACAGCTGCTACTTTCTAGTTTGAAAAAGTTACCCTGTTTCATGCATTGCTCAAATGCTTTCAAATCCTGACTCTTCTGGCAGAGTTCAGGGAAGAAGACAGGTGGATGTCCTGCCAAATGACAGTACGGGTTTTGAGAGTAGGGAGGCGTTGTGGACGCAGGAAGGAAGGGGGCCTTGGAGACTTGGCCCTTGGAAAGAATGACTTGGTTCTGAGAGTGGCATCTGCCTGATGATGGCCAGGGGTCCCAGTTTTGAGGTTAAGGGTGGGAGTGAGGAATCAGGAGAGTTAGGCTGAGGGCATCAGACTGGTGCCTCGTGCACAGAGCTGGGCGGGCCAGCATGCGTCCCGGCCTCCAGCCACCTCAGGAATCCCTCCCTTCAGGGCCCGGGCTGCCCCCGGCTCCATGCTCCGTGGGCTGGGGAGACTGCCGAGTCAGTGACCAGAGGACCTGTCTCCTTCCCTGGTCTGTGTCTGCTCTGTCTCCTGCCCACTGTGAGCACTTTGCTCTTCCGATGGAAGGAGAGCAGCTCAGTCTGCACGAGTCCTCTCCGCGGGCCCCAGGTCTGCTTGGTGGATGCTGAGTGTGGTTGGCGTATGTGTACATCTCACACAATGGAAAAGACGAAAGGGTCTTCATTTATATTTACGGCCCGGGCTGGCAGTGTTGATCAGGTCCTCTTCCCTTAGCTTGTGTGTACCCTGGCAGGTAGGCGCTTAGAAATCTGTGCTTCAGCACCCTCCGAGGGTTTTAGTGCCTCTCATAGAAGGTGAAGACCCACATAAGTCCCTGAATTTGCTGTATGGTTCGTGGAATGGGGTTTGCACAGCGAGGTTTCCTGAAATTCAGGAAAGGGTTAAGTTAGTGTGCTCTATTAAGAGGAACGGAGGTTGTACTGACCTTTGCTTTAGGACGTTCTCCCAGAACCTTGGGAAGGATCCAGCCTTAGGATGGCCTTAGTTAGAGACAGGCTGCTCCCCAAGGTGTCATGGTTGAGATTGGAGCCTGGGTCTGGATCCCCATTTAACCCTGTAACCCTGGCCAATCACCATGACTTCTCTCAGCCTGTTTTCTCACCTGTCAAGTGTTCGGTGTGACGTGTGGGTGACGTTGGCAGTCCCCCCGTGTGAAGTGTGGGTAGTGTTAGCGGTACCTGTGTGGAGTACGGGTAGCGTTGGTAGTACCTCATTCTGTGGTTATGAGGATTAAATGAAATCAGGCATGTAAAGTACTGGCACCATGCCTGGCACCAAATAAAGAATTTAATAATTGTTAGCCACTGTTACACTTTTTTTTCCTCCTTTAGTAACAAAATCTCTTGTCAGTGTGCTAAAGGTGGTTCTCTGGATGTTCCCGCCTTTGTCGGCAGTGGGCTTTTTTTTCTGCAGCAGTTTGAATCTGTGTGCCCAGCGGTGGCTTTGTCAATGAAGAGTCAGGCCCTCCCCTTCCCATGCCACCAAAACTTGATGAACACTGGAAGGAGTCCTGGACCACGGGGGACCGCGGAGCCCCCACTTCCAGCAGTCATGTCACTGGGGCCTTGGGGACAGAGCTGCAATGACTGGGACCTAGGTCTGTGTGAGGCGGCTGGTGACAGAGCATGGCAGTGGGGTGGGCCGTGGAGGAGGCCAGAGGGGTCCTGCAAGGTGCGCCCAGTAAAGGGGAGGTGACTGGACACCTCGCTCTTGCCTCCCTGGCACTCCTCCTCCTCCCCCCTCTTCACCCCTTTTGGTCTGGGAGGGCTGGGGACCTGGGACTCGAAGCGACTTCCCAGAGGATTTCTTGCTTAGGTTGGCTTATGTTGGCAGGACTTGTGTCATTGGGACGAGATGGACTTGTGGGCTCCTTGGGGCCACTTAGCACCGTGTTTCTCTAGAATGTGTGGTCTGCGCTCTCAACAACTGACAGCTTTGAAGTGTACCTTTGCCTGGAAGATAAAGTGTGTGCTGGCTGGTGTGTGTGCCCACGTGCTCGTGCTTGTGCACCCGTGTGAAGGCTCTGTGTGTGCCGTGTGTGCCTGCTGGCTGGCGTAGAGCCCGACCCAAGCAGGCACTCTGCTGTTTGCAAATGGAGCAAAGACATTTCAGTCAGTGTTGGATGTGGACTTTGTGTGGCAGAGTCCTGCCTTTTGTGGGGTCCCTGGCTTACTCTGGGGTGAGTTTCAGGTACAGGCAAAGTCCCCCTGAGGGCACAACCCACAGGCTCTTTGGACTTCTTATCTTAAGGCAGAGATTCACATGGCGTTTGCATTGTACCTCACAGCCCATCAGTGTAGACTAAAGTCTACCACCAAGGCAAATTCCGATTTGCAGCAGAGGACAAAGCAAAGCATATTTCAAAATTCTGGTCTCACCGCTGCACCCCTGGAGGTAGGCACTCTCCTGAAGCCTTGGTAGGGGAGGGGCCCCGGTGCCTCTCTCCTGGAGCCGCTCCTCCAGGTGTCCATGTCCCTAGTGCAGTTTCCTTTCTGTCTGCTCCCCAGATGCTGGCTTCTTGGCCGAGTGGAGCAGGACTCTTCCCAGCCAGCGAGGCACCTCCTCTCCGCATTGGCCCTTCTGTGAGGAGGAAGCACTGACGGCCACAGAAGTGGGTGTTGCCCCGCTCCCCTCTTGCCCGCCTCCTCTAAGACCTTGGGGGCTCTGCTTCTCCATCTTGGGCTCCACTTACCCTGTAAGGGCTGGGGGCAGTGGACAGTTGGACGGTCCCCTGAAACACCCTCCCTTAGAAACCCCTCTATCCTGACGCTCTCTGAGCGTACCTTTATTGTCGGGTACGTTGTCAGGAAGATGCGGTGTATGTTCATGTCATCTCTGTTTATTTTTAATTGGCTTGTGTAGTGCAGGCTTGTGTGTAGGACTTCCCCGGTGGCTCACATGGTAAAGAATCTGCATGCAGTGCAGGAGACCTAGGTTTGATCCTTGGGTTGGGAAAATCCCCTGGAGGAGGGCATGGCAACCTACTCTAGTATTCTTGCCTGGAAAATCCCACGAACAGAGGAACCTGGTGAGCTACAGCCCATGGGGTTGCAGAGAGTCGGACACGACTGAGCGAGTAAGCACAGCCCAGTGCAGGGCCACAGTTCACTGGTGGGTGTTGCCATTGTGGTTTCTTTTTTCAAACTTTGCAGCATTCTAATCAGTTGTGCAATTTAAAAGAATTATTTTTCTTTATGGCTACGCTGTTTGTTGATGTGTGTGAGTTTTCTCTAGTTGTGGCAAGTGGGCACCACTCTGTAACTGTGGTGCTTGAGCTTCTTACTGTGGTGGTTTCTCGTGTTGCGGAGTGTGGGCTGAGTAGTTACGGCACATGGGCTTAGTTGCTCCATGGCATATGGGGTCTTCCCAGACCAGGGATCAAACCCGTGTCTCCTACATTGGCAGGTGGATTCTTTACTCCTGAGCCACCAGGGAAGCCCTTGCCAGTATTTTTTTGTGCAGTTTATTTGGGGAGTGGAGGGAAGGACTGAGTGATAGTGAAGCATGTCGGGGACTTGGGCCTGGTCTGGGAAGCAAGTTTCTAGAATTGTACTTGTAGCTGTGGGTATACCAGCCCCATGGGATTTGTTCTGTACACAGGCCTCAAAATGTTAGAATGATGTTGTTCTGCCTCGGAAGAGGCGTTGTGTTGAGTGAAATAAACCAGACAATAAAGCACAAGTACTGCATGATTTCTACTTAAATGAGATGCCTAGAGTAGTCAGATTCATAGAAACAGAAAGTAGGATGGTGGGTGCCTGGACGGGGTGTGAGGGAGGGAAGAATGGGTGATTAGTGTGTAATGGGGACAGAGTTTCAGTTTTGCAAGGTGAAGGAGTTCTGGAGATGGGTGGTGCTGATGGCTGCACAGCAGTGTGAGTGTACTTAATGCCACTAAACTGTGCACTTCAAATGACTAAGACCAGAAAAATGACTAAGTCAGTCAGTGTTACATATATTTTATTAATACCACATTGAGGAAGAAAAACAAAAGGGAACCTTTGTGAATATAGAAATATCCTGCATCTTTATGAGAGCATTATTTTTATCCTCCAAATGTCAGCTTAGAGAGAAATGAACAAAGGCACTCCCATTTTGATGGTCTGCCTTATGTCAGATACTAGGGGCTTTAAAAAGATACGCATAGTTCTAGAAGGCTCATTGTAACATCATCTTGGGAGCATGATTCCGTGGGTGTTCTTTGGTCCCTAGGAGGGTGGGGCCTGGATGCTCTTCTCCCCTCGGTGGGGTGACATAGGACTGGGGTCTGCAGGAGGTTAGGGGGGCAGTGTCCTGGAACACCTGAGGTCTCCCCCCCGTGCCTGAAGAGGCTGAAGGTACCCCTTGTTTCCCGTGGCCCTTTGTCAGAGAACCCCTCAGGGTGGCGCGTATTTACGGGCGTGCACACAAGGGGGACTTGGGTTCGTAGGTCCTCGCTGCCAACACCGAAGTTGTTTCGTCTTTTGTTCTGACATTTTCTTCAGGGTGTCCTTTCATAACGTAACGCACTAATGCTAAATCCTTCAAACACTAGTCTCAGGTCTGTCTAGAGGTGGACATTTGATTCCTGTGCATTTTAAATATGGGGGGAGGTGGTTTCTCTGATGTTTTGAATGCACCTGCAAGGTGGATTGCTTGGGCAGCTGCTAGGGAGTGAGCGTGAAGACACTGAAATGCTACTGCTAAGTCGCTTCAGTCGTGTGTGACTCTGTGTGACCCCATAGACGGAAACCCACCAGGGATTCTCCAGGCAAGAACACCGGAGTGGGTTGCCATTTCCTTCTCCAATGCATGAAAGTGAAAAGTGAAAGTGAAGTTGCTCAGTCGTGTCTGACTCTTAGTGACCTCATGGACTGTAGCCCACCAGGCTCCTCCGTCCATGGGGTTTTCCAGGCATGAGTACTGGAGTGGGGTGCCACTGCCTTCTCCAAGGACCCTCATTATAAGGAGGCTTAGGATTTTGAGGAACAGCAGTAATCATAGTCAAAGAACTAGTTGCTTCTGTTGGAGAGCCTGCCTGGAGCCAGGCTCTGTCGCTTGGTCCTCAGGCTGATCTTGAGTCCTAAGGGGTAAGTGAGCCCCCAGGGGCACAGTCGGATTTGGCCCCAGAGTGTTTGAATTGTCAGGAGAGTCGGGGCCGAGCAGTTGGTTGTGTGTGATTCATCAGGAGGACTCTGTCCATCATCATCAGGGTGGTCTGGTGGTGTGAAAGGGAGGGATATCCAGAATGCTTAGGAGAGAGGAGGGGGGTTGTGGAGTCAAGTCTTCAGGAGGGCATGGGTCTGTTGGAAAGACTGTTGATGGTATTTTTTCAAGTGAAGTCGCTCAGTCGTGTTCGACTCCTTGCGACCCGTGGACTGTAGCCCACCAAGCTCCTCCGTCCATGGGATTCTCCAGGCAAGAATACTGGAGTGGGTTGCCATTTCCTTCTCCAGGGGATCTTCCCGACCCAGGGATGGAAGGAATGCAAAAGGAGAAGGGGGCGGCAGAGGGTGAAATGGTTAGAAGATCTCATCGACGCAATGGACGTAAGTTTGAGCAAACTCCGGGAGGGGGTGGACAGAGGAGCCTGGCTTTCAGCAGTCCATGGGGTTGCAAAGAGTTGGACGTTGACTGAGTGACTGAACAACTACAACAAAATAGAGTTTTGGCCATAAGAAAGAGGGAGGGGATGTTGGTGAATGGGTACTGGGGTGTAGCGCTCACTTCTCAGCAGTGACAGGGAGGCGCTTCTGACACAAGGCCAGTGAGGACTGTGGGAGTCTCCAAGCACCTTTCTCCAAACAGCCGTGTGAGGGAGTCTCGGGAGCGCCTCCCCCGAGAAGCCTTGGCCCCCAGGGGCTGTGGCGATGCTGTGGCCTTGCCTGTCTCCACGTGTTGTTTATTCCTAATGTTATTTATATTGTTATGTTTTTCCATCAAGTTGGTGGTGAAAACAGGCTTCCCAAGTGGCTCAGTGGTAAAGAATCTGCCTGCCAATCCAGGAGACATAGAGACGTGGGTTTGATCCCTGGGTTGAGAAGATCCCCTGGAGAAGGAAAGGGCTACCCAGCCCAGTGTTCTTGCCATGGGGTCACAGAAGAGCTGGGCACGGCTCGGCGCCTGAGCACAGTGGCGAGAGCGCAGTGGCTGGGTGCTTGTGACCGGCGCAGAACGCCGTGGTGTCGTCTCTTCTGCATTCCTTGTTGGGCCTTGGATAGGATGAACAAGAGCCCTTCCTCTTGTGGTACGTGGAGTGTTTGGAGGAGAGAACCGAGTGGGATGCTTGTCAGATGTCAAGGTCAGCCACGCCAAGTGATGGGGTTTTAACCCTTGGGGATGAAAGGGAGAGGGTTTCTGAGTAATACGTGTTTTGAGTCTGACAGATGAGTTGGGGGAAGGAAGTACTTTCCTAGGAGTGAGAATAGCATGTGGAAAGTCCGGGTCATAGAGGAAGGCAGATATGGTGGGTAAAGGAAACAAGAGCGGTGTGGTTGGAGGCAGGAGTATGGTGTATGTACCCACACGTACGTGCATGCCTATACATACATGCATGCCAGGTGACTTCCTGGGGTCGCCTGCCTAAACAGGCAGGGTCCTAAAGGCTGTGGTGAGGTGTTGGGAGCTTTAAGGAGCTTCAGGAAGGGATGGTGTGGGGACACAGTCTGTCTCTTGGTGAGGCCATGGTTGCTGTGGCTGAGGGGGGACAGGCAGGGGCCCTTCAGAGGTCTGGGGGGCATGTACTGCTTGTTACCCCAGTGGGTGCTCTGGCTTGACGGTGGAGATCGTCCAGCTCTGGTTGCCAAGGATAGGCTTGTGCAGCTGGCCTCACTGTCAGCTCCGTGGCCCTCGTGGGGCTGAGTCTCCCTCTCCAGTCTGCCTAGTCATGCTCTCCCTGCCTCTGTGGGGATACAGGGTTAATGAGGCTCTGGGCCTGGGGGAGAGCAGGTACTGCTTGGTCCCGGGGGGTGTGGAGCCAGAGCACACCCTCGCTGCGCCTGCGCTCTGATCTTGTCTCAGGCAGGCAGCTTTGACCGAGTCACCTGTGTCCCGGGAATGCTGAGCGGAGCCCACCAGCTCGGTCTCGTTGGCTTTTGGGGTCCACGTTGTCTTTGTCACTGCTGCTCAGCTTTGCCCTGTGGACGAAAGCAGCCCTAGACAGGCTGACCCTGGGTGGATGCGGCTGTGTCCTAGGAAACCCATTTCCTAGAGCAGGCCCAGGCCGGAGTTTGTGATCCTGGATTAGGGAATTGACTCTGAGCCAAGTTAATCTTTCCCTAGCCAGGCAGCACATGTTGGAGCAGTGTGACCTTTGGGCTTCCCTGGGGTAATCCACTGTTGGCCTGCCTCAGTTTCTCCCTTTCTCATAGGGCTGGCTGGGGATTTCGTCTCCTTGACAAGTAGCAGTGCAGTTGCTTCGATTGTTGGCAGAAGGGTCTAGGGTAGCCCTTTGTTTCCGGAGGTGGTGCTTGGACCTAGGGGTGGGAGACAGTGAATGGGATTGTTGGGTTTCACCTTGGCGGTTTTTTGGGTTTAATACCATGTTCTTGGGCCTGGATTGGAGCTACGGTGGTTAAATGTTTGGATGAGACACAACTGAGGAATTTCAGAGGCAGCACAAGTGTTTGAGTGCAGACAGTGCTGAGGAGGAGACCAGAGGCGTGAGGCTTCCACAGGACCAGGCCTCGGAAGGGGCGCTGTGGCCCTCGGGGGAGCCCCTCAGAGAGCCCAGGCTTCCCCGGCAGGTGCCCTTGGCCCCTGAGAGCTGTCCCTGGGCTGGCCGTGGGCACTGCAACTTCAGTGTCTCTGAGGAACACTGGAGCTCCCTAGACAGCAGCCAGTGTCTGGCCAGGGCCTCCTCACCTCAAGTTCAAAGGGCGCGGACCTCACTTGCCTGACCTGGAAAGGAAGTGGCAGCAGTGGGCTTCTGTTCCCTGAAGTGCAGTGGCTTGATTTCATGTAAATCACCAGTCACTGCCTCCTCACCAAGCGAGATCTTCCTCAGGTTGGGAAATCGTTCGGGTAGGTCGAAGGTTTGGGGTGTTGAGTGTGTGCATGTTAAGTGGAGTACCTAGGTGCAGGGTCAGAGCCAAACCATAATGATTTATCAAGGGAGCGGAAGAGTCTCTTATGAGTTGGTAATTGTGTACTTAAGGGTTACTCGATACTGTTTTAAATGTATGGGTTGGAAATAAAAATAGTAAAAACTCTCTAAACCCCGGCCAATGTGGGGTCAATGGCACAGCAGCCCAAAGGATATATCCGTGAAAACTGATTACGGTTTCTTTTAGAGAGGTGCTCCCAGTTCTGTTGGTGCTAAGGGGTCTCTGCTTGGTTTCTGCTCCTTCCTGAATTTTGCACTAATTGTATCAAGGGGTGATTGCTTATGAACTCCTCAGGTTGATTCCTTCTCCTTTAGTGTTAAACCATCTCTGCTCATTCATTCCATAAACATTTATTGAGTGCCAGACATGCTGCAGGTGCTTGAAATGAAATTAGGCCCCAGGCAGATAGCCCTTTCCTTGTGGCGTCTTTGTTCTTCCTCTGAGAAAGTCCATAGACATGGTAACTATGTTGTGTGCAGTTTGAGGAGGGCTTGAGGTGTGGGAGAGAAGGGGCAGAGTGAGCAAGGTGGACCTCTTTGAGGGAGACATTTGAGCAGTGATTTGGGGGTAAAGGGAGAAGTCAGTCCTCGGAGTGAGAGTGATTGAGGCAGAGAGAGCAGCTAGCACAAATGGTCTAACAAGTACAGTTGGAACTGACTGTATACAGACATTTCTGAGAAATCGTGTGAAGCTGAATATGGACTGGGCATTTGTTGACATTTAGGGCTTATTGTATGGTAGTTATGTCTTCAAAGGCCATTTTCAACTTTGGCTGCAAACTGAAGACTTGATTGTTTAAAATGATAGTGTATCTGGGATTTTGTTGAAGACCTTAAAGGACCCCAAGGCAGAAGGGTGCATGGTGTGTTGGAGGCCAGCATGACTGGGAGGTGGGGTGGACATGCCTCTGGGATCAGGAGAGGACAGGACTTCACTCTGAGTGAGAATGCAGGGCCTTCGGGGGGTTTTGAGCTGAGGAGTAAAAGCAGGAGCTCCAGTTTGCAGACCTCCGCCCTACTGCTGGAGGATGGTGTGGCCAGTGGAGGTGTGAGAGGTGGGTGGACCCCACATGTGCTTGACAGCAGAATCAGTAGGATTTCCTGATGGACTGGATGATGGGTAAACGGATTAAGAAGGTAACACCAGATTTTAATCTGAGCGTCTTGAAAGACTGAATTTGCTGTGAGGTAAAGTGGGGAATGACAGAATGTGGTCCACTGGAGAAGGGAATGGCAAACCACTTCAGTATTCTTGCCTTGAGAACCTCATGAACAGTATGAAAAGGCAAAATGATAGGATACTGAAAGAGGAACTCCCCAGGTCAGTAGGTGCCCAACATGCTACTGGAGATCAGTGGAGAAATAACTCCAGAAAGAATGAAGGGATGGAGCCAAAGCAAAAACGGTACCCAGTTGTAGATGTGACTGGTGATAGAAGCAAGGTCCGATGCTATAAAGAGCAGTATTGCATAGGAACCTGGAATGTCAGGTCCATGAATCAAGGCAAATTGGAAGTGGTCAAACAGGAGATGGTAAGAGTGAATGTCGACATTCTAGGAATCAGTGAACTAAAATGCACTGGAATGGGTGAACTTAACTCAGATGACCATTATATCTACTCCTGTGGGCAGGAATCCCTTAGAAAAAATGGAGTAGCCATCATGGTCAACAAGAGTCCGAAATGCAGTACTTGGATGCAATCTCAAAAACGACAGAATGATCTCTGTTCGTTTCCAAGGCAGACCATTCAATATCACAGTAATCCAGCCTATGCCCCAATCACTAATGCCGAAGAAGCTGAAGCTGAATGGTTCTATGATGACTTACAAGACCTTTTAGAACTAACACCCAAAAAAGATGTCCTTTTCATTATAGGGGACTGGAATGCAAAAGTAGGAAGTCAAGAAACACCTGGAGTAACAGGCAAATTTGGCCTTGGAATACGGAATGAAGCAGGGCAAAGACTAATAGAGTTTTGCCAAGAAAATGCACTGGTCATAACAAACACCCCTTCCAGCAACACAAAAGAAGACTCTACACATGGACATCACCAGATGGTCAACACCGAAATCAGATTGATTATATCCTTTGCAGCCAAAGATGGAGAAGCTCTATACAGTCAGCAAAAACAAGACCGGGAGCTGACTGTGGCTCAGATCAGGAACTCCTTATTGCCAAATTCAAACTTAAATTGAAGAAAGTAGGGAAAACCACTAGACCATTCAGGTATGACCTAAATCAAATCCCTTAAGATTATACAGTGGAAGTGAGAAATAGATTTAAGGAACTAGATCTGATAGACAGACTGCCTGATGAACTATGGATGGAGGTTTGTGACATTGTACAGGAGACTGGGATCAAGACCATCCCCATGGAAAAGAAATGCAAAAAAGCAAAATGGCTGTCTGAGGAGGCCTTACAAATAGCTGTGAAAAGAAGAGAAGCAAAAAGCAAAGGAGAAAAGGAAAGATATAAGCATCTGAATGCAGAGTTCCAAAGAATAGCAAGGGAGAGATAAGAAAGCCTTCCTCAGTGATCAATGCAAAGAAATAGGGGAAAACAACAGAATGGGAAACACTAGAGATCTCTTCAAGAAAATTAGAGATACCAAGGGAGCATTTCATGCAAAGATGGGCTCAATAAAAGACAGAAATGGTATGGACCTAACAGAAGCAGAAAATATTAAGAAGAGGGGGCAAGAATACACAGAAGAACTGTACAAAAAAGATCTTCATGACCCAGATAATCACGATGGTGTGATCACTCACCTAGACATCCTGGAATGTGAAGTCAAGGGGGCCTTAGAAAGCATCACTACGAACAAAGCTACGACGAACACAGCTAGTGGAGGTGATGGAATTCCAGTTGAGCTATTTCAAATCCTGAAAGATGATGCTATGAAAGTGCTGCACTCAATATGCCAGCAAATCTGGAGAACTCAGCAGGGGCCACAGGACTGGAAAAGTTCAGTTTTCATTCCAATTCCAAAGAAAGGCAATGCCAAAGAATGCTCAAACTGCCGCACAATTGCATTCTTCTCACACACTAGTAAAGTAATGCTCAAAATTCTCCCAAATCAGGCTTCAGCAATATGTGAACCGTCAACTTCCAGATGCTCAAGCTGGTTTTAGTAAAGGCAGAGGAACCAGAGATCAAATTGCCAACATCTGCTGGATCATCAAAAAAGCAAGAGAGTTCCAGAAAAACATCTATTTCTGCTTTATTGACTATGCCAAAGCCTTTGACTTTGTGGATCACAATAAACTGTGGAAAATTCGTCAAGAGATGGGAATACCAGATCACCTGACCTGCCTCTTGAGAAACCTATATGCAGGTCAGGAAGCAGCAGTTAGAACTGGACATGGAACAACAGACTGGTTCCGAATAGGAAAAGGAGTATGTCAAGGCTGTATATTGTCACCCTGCTTATTTAACGTCTATGCAGAGTTCATCATGAGAAACGCTGGGCTGGAGGAAGCACAAGCTGGAATCAAGATTGCTGGGAGAAATATCAATAACCTCAGATATGCAGATGACACCACCCTTATGGCAGAAAGTGAAGAGGAACTAAAAAGCCTCTTGATGAAAGTGAAAGAGGAGAGTGAAAAAGTTGGCTTAAAGCTCAACATTCAGAAAACTTCAGATCATGGCATCTGGTCCCATCACTTCATGGCAAATAGATGGGGAAAACAGTGGAAACGGTGTTAGATTTATTTTTTTGAGCTCCAAAATCACTGCTGATGGTGATTGTAGCCATGAAATTAAAAGACGCTTACTCCTTGGAAGAAAAGTTATGACCGATAGCATATTAAAAACCAGAGACATTACTTTGCCAGCAAAAGTCCGTCTAGTCAAGGCTATGGTTTTTCCTGTGGTCATGTATGGATATGAGAGTTGGACTGTGGAGAAAGCTGAGCGCCGAAGAATTGGTGCTTTTGAACTGTGGTGTTGGAGAAGACTCTTGAGAGTCCCATGGACTGCAAGGAGATCCAACCAGTCCATTCTAAAGGAGATCAGTCATGGGTGTTCATTGGAAGGACTGATGCTGAAGCTGAAACTCCAGTACTTTGGCCACCTCATGCGAAGAGTTGACTCATTGGAAAAGACTCTGATGCTGGGAGGGATTGGGGGCAGGAGGAGAAGGGGATGACAGAGGATGAGATGGTTGGATGGCATCACTGACTCAATGGATGTGAGTCTCGATGAACTCTGGGAGTTGGTGATGGACAGGGAGGCCTGGCGTGTTGCGATTCTTGGGGTCGCAAAGAGTCGGACATGACTCAGCAACTGAACTGAAAGTGGGGAAGGTTGTGGTTCAGGGTGATAGTCTGAGATGACCTGAAAACGTCTTATATGTTGCATAGTGTCCATTATGCACTGTGTGCACTACTATAGCAGGTTAAGGGACTTGGCATTCGCCCCTTAGGAAGATGTCCAGTGTGTCTTATGGTTTCAGAGTTGGGGTACTGGGTGTTGCAGATCATCTGTCCACATGAGCGTGGGTATGTTCTGTTCATTTATCTGCTCATCTGCTTTTACCTGCATGTCACGCTCTTGGTTACATACTTGATGGTATGTCTCCAGATTTGTTTCATTTTCAGTGTTTCATTATTCTAGGTCTTTTGCATCTCCATATAAATTTTGGAATCAGCCTGTTTTTTTCCCAGCAAAACATGCTGGCAAATTTTTGATTGGGGCTTTGCATCAATTTAGGGGAGAACTGACAACTTTCTGATCCATGGAATAGTCATCTCTCTATTTGGGTTTTCTCTCACTAATCTTGGTGACATCTTACTGTAATCCAGGTCACAGGTCTTGTCCATGTTTTTAAAAATCAGGTTTATCCTTAGGTAGTTTACATTTATGCTGTATTAATTATTACTGTTTTTTTAGAGCTTTGCGTTTGTTTTTCCCCCAAAGATTTATTACCTCGTTCCTTGTCTGTGGTGGATCTTTGTTGCTGTGCACAGGCTTTTCTCGGGTCGTGGGCAGGGACTGCTCTTGGTTGTGACGCACAGGCTTCTTACTGTGCTGACTCTTCTTGTTTCGGAGCATGGGCTCTAGGCGTGCAGGCTTCAGTAGTTGTGGTGCTCGGGCTTAGTTGCTCCTTGGCGTGTGGTTCTTCCTGGACCAGGATCCAACCTGTGTCCCCTGAATTGGCAGGCAGATTCTTAACCATTGGACCAGCAGGGCAGTCCGAGCCTTGGGCTTTAAAAAACTTTATTTACTTATTTGGCTGCACAGGGTCTTAGTTGTGGCATGTGAGATCTAGTTCCCTGACCAGGGATTAAACTTGGTCCCTAAGAGCAGGGAATCTTAGCCACTGGCCCGCCACAGAAGTTCTGAATTTTGATTGTTTGTTGCCATTGCGTGGAAATACCTCTGACTTTTGTATATTGACCATGATCCTGAAGAGAGCAGGTGCTTGGAAAAGCCCCGGACTACTCCTGAGGTTTCCCTCTCCGAGGCAGAGAGAGGTGTTGGCTCCAGGGAATTAATGGTATCTACTGCATTTCCCAGACTGAATAGGGTCTAAAAAAGTGACAGAAAGGGCCCCTCTCCCTAGGAGCTAGCCCTAATGGTGGCTGTAGCCAGCTCTGGGCCCCACTGAGGAGGGCTCTGTGTGCTCCTTGGTGCCCAAAGATCTTTCCATATGATGTTTGCTTATTTTGCAAGTTCTCCTGTGGGAGTGTTTCTCGACATCCATGAGCTGTGAATTTCTGTGAACCCAGTTTAAATATAAAGGTTTCATACCAGAGTGAGCTCCTGGTAGTCATGTGGGTGCAAAGAATGACAGCAGAGGTGACACTGACAATATTTGGCAAGCTACAACTGACAGCTGCCGGGGAGGCTGAGATTTGGCTGGTTCCCTGGCTTGAGCCTGTGTGCCCATTGCACTGGACATCTAACCTCACAAAGGAGGGAAACTCATGCTGTCTCTGTGACCTTGGGAGAGTTCCTGAACGTTCTTGAGCCTTAGTTTTTGGGTCTGTAAAACGAGGCAGCCCCTTTTTGCCTGGGCCGTGTAAGCCTTTTAGAGCTGATCCCTGGGTAAAACTTCTAGTTGCCCTGTGGCAGTGAGGCCACTTCCATGTGGGAGATGAAGTTTATCCATCCTTGGGCACCTCATGTCCCCAGCTTCATGAGGGCAAACTCTGCCCTGCCTGTAATAGTGGGTGGTTTTCTTGGGGTCTGTGTTTAGGTGTGGGGACTGGAGAGGGGAGAGGTCACCTCGGAAGAGGGAGATGTGGTGACCTTGGACAAGTTCCTGAATATCACATATGTCAGATCCCTTAGCTGTCAAATGGGAATGATTTTGTAACTTAACCCTGAAACTGTCCAGGGGATTCAAAGAGGTAACTGAATTTTAACGTAGTACCTGGAACTCACTACTGAACATCTATTAAATGCTAGTATGTCTGTTTTGCTGTTAATGTCATTACTATTATAATCACGACCTTGAGCCGTTTTTTGTGTGTTCAGTATGTTGGCTTGTGGTTGTGTACCACCTATTGTCTCTATCCATATTGTTTAAGATGGGATCTTTCGTGTCTGAGATCTTCGTGTTGACTGGTTGGTGCACCATACTGGGTCATACAGACAGAGACTGATAGAAATTGATTTCTTCAGCTTGCCCTCCTGTGGAAGGGTGCAGTCACAGAGCTCTGGCTGAAATCTAGAATTTTGCTGTGTAATTCCAGGGATTGGAGACATTTAAAATTGTCACTATGTACCAGTAACTTTTTTTGGAAACTCAATGTTTCTTCCTCTGTTCTTTGTTTTAGGTTGGCCAGCACGTTGACAGAAGTTGCCTTTTGACATAGCTCCCACCATGGCCGGCTGGTAGGACCGCTGTCCCATGCCCAGAAGCCAGGTGAGTGCGAGGTATCTCGCATCTGTGGAATGGAGGCTGGCTTACCCCATAGGCCCATTCAGGTCCTTGGACGTTGACACAGCACTGCTTCGGAAGCTGATGGCCACCTCCTAGCGAGGGAAGAAGGCCGGCACCTCGGGTTTTGCACATTGGGAGATCTCCTCGGGGCTGCCCAGGCCCTGCCTTCTCCGGATGGCCTTTTGCTCTCTTCTTATGTCTCACAGGTCACTTGTTTGAAAAGCCCAGGCCGCAGTAGAATGAGCTGTCCTCTGTGAGGATCAGGGGCAGAGCATAATCCTGGCCAGGTGGCCTCTGCCCTCTGGCCATTCCTGTGGTTTTCCAATGCCACGATTAGAGTTTATCCTTAACCACCCGTGCTTGGAGCGCATTGACCTTCCTGCACTCTGCGTCTGTGGGGAAACTGAGCCATCCCCCCCACTGCTTTGGGGTCTCAGGTGGAGACTGTCCAGGGCTTTTAGGACCCAACAGGACCGAGCCCAGAGCCGGGTAGTATTTTGTCTGTTACTATCAGGGTCTGGCTAGTGATGTTTTGGGCCAGGGCTACTTAACTGGAGAAGGTAGGACTGAAAGACGTCTTAGAAGATGAAGACACCTTGGAGACCTCCTCCCGGGTCAGTGAGCCGCTTCCTCTTGTGGGCCGGCCGGCCGGTGACTTTCCGAGGGGTGTATGCCCTTGAAACAGTGGCACAACCGCATGGGGCGAGACCTGGCTGCAGGGACAGCTCTGCTGGGTGAGCAGGACATGTGACAAGGGTTGGGTGTTGGTTTGTGAGGTTTCAGCTCTTACCTACATAGAGCAACAAAGTATGGGAATGGTCAAGTAATCCTGGGGTCAGGAAAACATTTCCAGAATGCTTCCCCAGCAAAAATAAATTTTCCTGGTGTTTAAAAATTTTTAATTGAGATAATTTGTATATCATCTAATTCACCCGTGTGTAGTATACAATTCGGTGATGTTTCGTGTGTTCAGGAGTTGTGCAGATGTCACCTTTGTGTAGTTAGGGAACACTTTCCTCACCCCCCAAAAAAACCCATACCTATTAGCAGTCCATCTCCAGTCCCTCTTCCTCAGCCCCCAGCAGCCACTCCTCTCCTTTATATCTCTGAATTTGCCTGTTCTGGACATTTCTTATCAATGGAGTCAGTCTATATGACCTTGTGCGTCTCACTTCTCATACTTAGCATGTTTTCAGGGTTCAGGGTTCGTCCACTCTGTAGCGTGAGTCAGTGCTTCGTCTGTTTTTGTGGGTGAGCGTATTCGATTGCATGGCTCAACTCCGTTTTGTTTATCTATTATCATCTGGGATAAATTTGGGCTATCCCCACCTCTTGGTAACTAGGACAGTGCTGTGAAGATTTATGCATGCAGATTTGTGGAGGTGTGCTTTGAGGTCCTCTGGACGTGCACCTTGGAGTGGAATTGTTGGATCACGAGTCTAATATTCTGAGGAAATGCCAGACTGTTGTCATGGCAGCTGCACCATTTTACACCCCCACCCTACCCCCCCAGCCCTACCCAGGGACACTATAGCTCTGGTGAAAATGTCTCAAAGAGTCTGTGCCGGTTTCTTAGAGCTAGTTGAGGATCATTGGTGTTAATGGTGCTCGTTACCTGGTGCTGGTGGCAGCGTGCAGTAGGCTGGCCACCTAGAAAGTGGGTTTGGCCCATGGTTGTCAGCAGGCTTTCTTTGAACGTTAGCATTTTAAAAAATTCATGGTACTTTATGTCTAGAAAAGGTCTCACTGCAGCCCAGGGTGAGGTGAGTGACCATCACTTGTCTAGTAGCCTAGGGCATTGTCTGAAGGCAGAGGGCTGGCTCAGGATTCTTTGAGGTCCTAGGCTGGATGACCTCATACCTGTCTGGCCCTTTGTTTTATTTTGTTTTCAATTTTGACCACGGTTCGGCATGTAGGATCTTGGTTCGCTGACCAGGGATTGAACCTGCACTCTGCAGTGCAAGTGCACCATCTCAAACACTGGACTGCCAGGAAAGTCCCTGCCTGGCCCCTTGTTTCCTGGGAAGCACATGGTCCGAGCAATACGTTCTTGGTGAGAGAATGAATGAAAGAAAACTCCTCCTTTCCTATCACAGGGCCAGCAAGGAAGACATAGCCATAACATTAGAAAGCAGTCAGGTTGGGGATCTGGGAGGGAATTTCTGGAAGCCACCTCAGGTGTTCCCTGTGGTCCTGCCTCTCTGTACCTGCTGTGTGAAGGGCTTGATGGGAAAATATGGTCTGCAGATGGCGGTGGCCGGTGATGGTCAATGTCAAACAGGCAAAAGCACCCTTGAGCAATTATTTTTAAAAAATGTATAAATACATCAGCTTGTGTACTTTTGGTCATGGGTGTAAGTCAGCCGAACAGATTGATTGATTGATTGTTCCACTTTCCACTGAACCGTGGCCTGTGGTCAGCTGGGGTCTTCTCATTCCTGCTGCCTGGGACTCAGTGGGCACGGAGAAAGAGCAAGGCGGGAGAGGGGCCGCGTCCTGGAGAGTCTTCCGACGCGCACACAGCCCGCGCACCACAGCCCGCGTTGTACGTGGTTGTCAGTGTGCACACTGAGGCTCGGTCTGCTTGCCTGGGCTGATGGAGTTGGTGTCTACCCTTGACTTCTGCCGGTCAGGTGTCTTGTCGTTCGGCAGCTGCAGACACTGCTCGTGTGCCCAGAGACTGGCCTCATGCTTGGTGTTAAGGACCAGAACGGGTACGACGTGCAGAAAAACAAACAGGGAAAAGCAAATGCAGATGACCTGTAAGCGAGGCAGGAAAGAGACTCCAGTTTTTCCCAGTACTGAGAATAGTGCTCACTGGAGCTTCCCTAGGACGCTTCTGACCCTTAGTCTCGAGAGGTGGAGACTGTTCTCTTGGTGGGAACCGGGCACCACCGTATGTTGCGTTGGGAGGTTCGCAACACCTCAGAGAGGGATTTGCTCCAGTGAGTTCACTTCTCAAAAAGGATCCTGAAGATACTGTCAAAAGTAAGGATTGTGGCTGGGCTCTTCTCTACAACATTCTGAAGTAGCAATCTGGAACTCACCTAGCTGTTTGTCAGTTGGGGCCAGGACTGATGGGGCTGGGTCTGCCAGCGGGGCGGAGCTGAGCCCCTGAGGGAAAGAAGGGATGGCTTCATGTCACTGTGATGGGATTTCTAGGGTGAATTAAGTAGAAACAATAACAAACTGAAGGGTAGATGTATTGTACTCACTTTCATTCCCCATGATAAAAGGTTAGGGGTGGGATGGAGACATAATGTGTATTTGTTTTTATTTTATTGTTTAGAATGGATATACAAACCATAGATGAACTACATGGTCACCTCCAGAGGCATGATGAAAAGAGGATAGGATTATTGGGAGACTCCTCCAGGTTTCCTTTCTGTGTCGCACCAGATGCTTGTTTTATATAATTAGAAAATAAAGTTATGTCATGTTGGGGGAGAGGAACCCCTAAAAGCCATACGCAAAAGCAAGCTGAAATGAATCTAGGTACATACCAGTTGTTACTCATGTGGGTAATTTAACCTCTCAGAGGATTTATTTTACATGGCTTTAAAGCATTGTAGTTTTGGAGACTTCCTGGTGGTCCATCGTTAACAATCCTCCTGCCAAGGCAGGGGACACATGCAGCGGGATGACTAAGTCCATGCACCTCAACCACTGATGCCTGTGTGCCTGGAGTCCATGCTTTGCCACTGGAGAAGGGCCGCGTGCAACAGCAAAGACCCTGTGCGGCCATAAATAAATACAATTGGAAAAATGGTAGTTTTTGATCACAAGGTACGAGATAATGCCATAAAGGTAAGAATTAGGAAAAAATCTTTAACTGCTTTTAGGAATCATATTTTTGGTTTCAGGTCAACAATGCCAGTAGTCTTTTTATTATATATTGTAGGAGAAAACAAGTTAATCGATGTCTTTAAGAACCAAAATTGGGAATTCCCTGGCTGTCCAGTGGTTAGGACTCCGTGCCTCCATTGCAGGGGGCCCAGGTTTGATCCCTGGTCAGGAAACTAGAATCCCACTAGCCCTGTGGTGTGGTCAAAAAAAAATTTTTTTTTTTTTTTTAAGGACAAAAGACATGTAAGTGAAAGATCAAAGCACTTAAGTGAAAATGTTTAATTCTGAATTTGCATTGGCAATGTCCCAGTTGTGAAAGATCCTGCCAGGGTTGTATCAGAAGGACCCACAGGACCCCCCTGGCCCCCACTCCCGGCCAAGGGTGGGGCAAGGGAATGTGAATGAAAATTAGTTCCCTGGGTTGGAGCATCAAATGTGTTTAAAAAAAAAATCTAGGGTTTGTATTGATGATTAGAGGAAAGGAAGAAACTCATGAGTGCCTTTCAAAAAGTGTTAGGGAATCAACTCATTTTGAAAAATTGGTAGAGTGAAGAAAAGCATTTACTTCTACAGCTGAACTTGCAAGGAACAAAATAGTGGGTGAGGGCTACTTTCCCTCAAAGGTAGATTCGAGCTGCCAGAATTTTCCAGTACGCTCTACTCATACTGTCTGATGTGGTACCTGGAATATTGTGATTGAGAAAGTCAAATTTTAGTTTTATTTGATTTAAGTCTTTTTAAATAGCCACATGTGGCTAACAGACAGTGTAGCTATTGACGCTCTGGCTAATGAGTATGGAACATGAAATTATAAGTTCATACACTTGCAGACACCTAATAAAATGGTGGTCTCAGTGGTCCTCAGTGGTCCTCAGTAGCTGCCAGCCCTCCACCCCCACCCCCAAGGAAGGGTGCATGTGCTTTCAGAGGGATGTATGCTTGATTTGGCCTCAAAATCTAGTTTATAGGAAATTGGGGGTGTGTTCCTGGTGTGTATCTCTGGTGACTCAGATGGTGAAGAATCTGCCTGCAGTGCAAGAGAACTGGGTTCGATCCCTGGGTTGGGAAGATCCCCTGGAGAAGGGAATGGCTCCCCACTCCAGTTTTCTTGCCTGAAGAATTCCATGGACAGAGAAGTTGAGCAGGCTACAGTCCATGGGGCCACAAAAAGTCAGATATGACTGGGTGACTGACAACTTTTCACACTTTCGTTATACCACAAGGAGGCCCCTTGCAAAGCCCAGTCAAGGGAAATGGGACAGATGACCTGATTTCTTCAACATATGATTGAAAAGAATGCAATGGGGGAACCTGTGTATTTTAGACAAGTGTGACTTTGACAAAGATTGAGGAGTAATTGTTTAATTGTTGATGGTGTGATCATGGAATTGTGATTTTGTGTCCTGTAGTGATAAATACTGTTCATTCATAAATACTTGTTGAATGGTATTTGCTTCTTAAAGAGCCTAGCAGACGTGAGGTGGGTGAAAGACTGTGGTTGGTTGTCTGATGACCGTGGGATCTGGGTGGTGGGCATGTGCAATTTATGCTGCTGCTTTGGGCATGGTTGCAGTTTTCCATAAAATAATTTATTTTCCATAAAATAAATTTGGAAGATGAGTGTAACCCAGGCCTTCCTTCAGGGAGCTTTATGATGCATGTCACCCAGAGCAGGAAAAGTACCACTTACGAAAGTGAGGATGGTGGCCGCTTGTGGTTGGTTTAAGTTCAAGCAGAAGCCCTTCAGCAGAGGTTCTGGCATTGCTGTGGGGGTGTGACAGTGGCCCATCAGCGGTGCAGCTTCCTGGTGAAGCATTCTTACTTCTGTAATAGCAGCACTGACTGTACCTTCGTGGAGCCGTGTTAGTGATAGAGTGGGTGTGTTCCCATTTCACAGGTGAGGAAAGTGAGGGGTGGAGGTGAGCCGGGCGTTCTGGGCTCGGCCTGGTGGAGGGTGGCGCTGGTAGCCCTGGCTGTTCTGTGCGCACCTCCCCCTGCCGCCCCCAGAACCCAGAGCGCATCGATCACTGCGTGTGCTGCTTCACTTCAGTACCCTGATGCCGCGATGTCCCATATGTTGTTTTCTGACACAAATTAATATATTATTCATTAGAAATCAATCTCACCTCTCCATTGGTGGTGTCTGTCCAGAGCAGCCATAGCCAATTAGTCTGGATAAAGTAGGTAGTTAGCTGGTCTTCAACGTGACTTTGTCTTATAAAAAAAGAAGTGCTTTATAAATTTGAGCCATAAGTGTGGTCCAGGGTTTATGACAGCTCCAGTGTGGGAGGGGCCTCTGCCCTATGTCTCAGCCTGCTGTGTTCACGGCCCGCCCCATACATCTGTGTGTGTCCCCAGGGGCTTCCTCGGACTGTGCTGCTACGGATGGCAGGCCTTTTGTTGGAGCCCCCAGTCAGCCCCTGGTCCGTGGTAGAAACTAAGCAGGTGTTAGGGTGAATGAGTGAGTGACGTGTCTGTGAGTCTGAGGCGCTGACACAAGCCCAGTGTGGGACCAGTGACAGGCCTGACTTAAATTCTGCTCTACACTGGTGGCCTGTGTGACCACTGCCCTTGGAGGTCTTGGCTTCTCACAGAGTTGGTTCCCTTTTGGTAAATTGTCCCATTTGTGTCCCATGTGGTCCCACTCTGGATCACGGGCTTGCTGCAGCCTCCTTGGCTGCTGTGAGAAGCTGATGAGGGACTACACTCCAGTGGACAGTGGCTCTTGGGTTGTTGGCGATCTTGTTACACAAAGGAGTCTTTCCTTGAGGACCATTTCAAGTCCTGTTGGGATCAGAGTAAGCCTGCTTTTCCCTTTTAGTAGTTAAGCAGCTCTAGAGGGGCTGTGGCTCTTGAGGTTAAGATTATTTTGTTTTTGTTTTCCTGCCTTAATAAGATAATGTTCACACAACATGAAATTCACCATTTTAACCCTTTTAAAGTGTACATTGGCATTTAATATAGTCATAATATTGTGCAGCTATCACCTCTAATTCTAGAACATTTTCATCACCCCAGAGAGAAACCTGTATGTATTAGCCTCTACTCCCCCACCTCTGTGCCCCCGTTCCCTAACAACCGTTAGTCTACTTTCTGTCTCTAGATTTTTTTTTTTTTTTTTGTCTCTAGATTTGCATGGTTCTGGGCATCTCAGAAAAATGGAATCATATACTGCGTGAGCTTTTGTGTCTGCTAAACATGCTAAATACTTACTGTGTTCTCACGGTTCATCTGCATTGTGACAGGGATCAGAAATTTATTCCTTCTTATGTCTGAATAATATTCCATTGTATGGATATACCACATTTTGTTGATTCACCCACTGGTGAACATTTGGGTTGTTCTTGGTGGTGGTTGTGAATAGTTCTGCTTTTTAACACTTGTATACAATTTTTTTTTTTTTTTAATGAACACATCTCTTGGATATATCTAGGAGTAGAATTGTTGGGTCATAAGGGTAATTCTGTATTTATCTGTATTTAACTTTTCAAGGAGCTGCCAGACTTTTCCACATCACAGCAACATTTTACATTCCCACCAACAGTTTATGGTGGTTCCAGTTTCTTTATGTCCTCAACAACACTTATTTTCCTTTTTTCTCTAAATAGCCATCCTAATGGGTGAGAGCTGGTTTTGATTTGCGTCTCCCTAATGATTGGTGATGCTGAATATCTTTTCATGTGCTTATCAGCCATTTGTATGTCATCTTTGGAGGAATGTCTTTTCAAATCTTTTGCCTGTTTTTTTGAATTGGGTTTCTTGCTAAATTCTAATAGTTTTTTATATATTCTGGACATGAGACCATTATTAGAGATATGATTTGAAATATTTTTTCCCCACTCTTGACTTTTTTCACAATCTTCTGCACAAAAGAATTTAAATAAATTTGATGAAGTCTAATTTATTTTTTTCCTTTGTTGATATGGAGCTTTTGGTGTATCTAAGCATTTCTTGCCAAATTGAGGGTCCTGATTTTACCCTTATATACTCTTCTTCTAAGAGTTTTATAGGTTTAGCTTTTAATCTTTAGGTCTTTGGCCAATTTTGAGTTGGTTTTTCATGTATGGTATGAAGTAAGCGTTTTGTTTTATTAATTAATTTTACTTATGTTTTGGCTGCTCTGGGTCGTCGTTGCTGTGCATGGCCTTTCTCAAGTTGCGGCGAGTGGAGGCTGCTCCTTAGCGCCGTGTGCGGGCCTCTCGTTGCGGTGATTTCTCTTGTTGCCAAGCCCGGGCTCTGAACTGTGTGGGCTTAAGTAGTTGTGACTCCCATGGTCTAGAACGAGGACTCAGTGGTTGCAGCTCACTGGCCTAGTGCTCTTGTGTCCTGTGGGATCTTCCTGGACCAGAGATCGAACCTGCACTGACAGGCGGATTTTTAACCACAGGGCTACCAGGGAAGTCCCTGTTTTGTTTGGTTTTGATCATTTTATTTTCTATTGACATGAAGAGTTTGGGACTTGTTTAACGAGGGAGGGTAGCGCCATAGTTGGGAGCACTGAAAGTACTTTTTCCTGTCTGTTTAACAAGTATGTATTGAACACCTATTCTGTCCTGGGCCCTGGGCTAGTATCACCGAACAGAGAGACAGTCTGTGTTCTTGTGGGGGTTGAGAGGAGGGGGACACAGATGGAGAGATGAGTAATTAGCATGTCTAGTGGTGATGAGGTGGGAAAGGGAGTAGAGACCCCCCGAGTCACGTATGTGGGGGGAGATCATGTCACTTTGCTGTTTCTGCTGAAGGAGAGAATGCTGTACAGAGATTCCGGGAAGGACCTAGCAGGAAGGACAGAGGCCCTGAGGTGGGAGTAAACTTGGCTTTCAGAGGAGCAGCTGGGATGTCTGAGTGGCTGGAGCTGAAAGAATGGGGTCGAGGGGTAGGGGGTACGTGAGAGGGGTGGTAGTAGACAGGTCAGAGGGGCTCTCAGGGCCTTCGCTGAGGCGAGATCTTGCTTTTGCCTTGAGTAGCATGTTGTACAAAATGACCACTCCTGTGATATCCTTTAGGTCAGCCTAGCTATTTCTTGGAGGTTGTGATAGGTGTCTGTACCCAGAACAACCCTCTGCCCAAGGGGGAGATTTCTACTTACCGGATGGAGGAGAGAAGGAAGATTACTGTTCCAGCTCTCGCAGCTGTGCAGGAAGTGCTGGAGGAACTGTTCATCAGTAGGAACTGTTTCTTAGGCCCATGGGCTTCATTGAGACCAGAAACTTATTTAGTCCTAGACGTAGGTTTCCCTGCTGGCTCTGATCCTTCTGGGGCTGCCGGCCCTGCTGCCGCAGGATGCGTGTGGGGAGGAGCTGACAAGGGAGCCCGGGCAGGGCCTCCAGGCCCATGTCACCACATTGCTGGGTGCGTGTTTGGTTCTCCCTCTTTCCACTCCCATCTCCTCCTGAGGATGCAGAAGGCTTTTCTGGCCCTTCCTGGGAATTTCTGTGTAAAACCTCCTGCCATTTCCAGCTCGGTGGAGCTGGTGGTCAGGGCTGCTTTCTCAGCCAGGTCCTGAGGGAGGCAGCCCTGGAAGGGTTAAGGCCTCCCATTTGGTGATGTGACACCCGCTGGGCACATTGCAGATGGCAGGGAATTGGCAGGCGTAACCCTTTGTGGGCTGAGGAGGCTCAGTGACACATCTCTCAGTGACGTCCTGCGCCAGAGGGCCCCTGGCCACCGGTTCCCTGTGCGTATTTAATATCGTTCACATCCCCCTCACAGGTAGCGTCTTTATTTCCGTGTCGCCTTCTCTTCTGGTAACGTTTGTTTCTCTCTCTGGGGTTGCACTTGGGCTTCGGGTGCAGGCCCCAGCTATCAGAGGCTCAGAAACCCCTGTGGGGCCACTTCCAGGTGGGCGGTGTTGGGTAGTTACTGAGCACTTCTGAGAACAGAAACACAAAATCCAAGCCCCCTTCTCCAGAGTGAGCCCGGGGTGCTATCAAGTTTTAAAAACATTTGCTGCTGTCTCTCCCCCTCTTAAAGCATGGTCAGTTTAAGTGTGGTTTGTCCTGCCTGCTGTATGCTTGAACGTGGACATGTGGACAGGCTTTCCTCTCCTGTCACTGGGAAGGGATACTCAGGCCAGAGCATGAGACTGAGGTGCAGACTGACTTCAGTGGTATCTGCGTGGCCTGGCTGGTCCGTGGTGGTCCCTGTTTTCAGAAGTTTCAAGAGATGGTCTGTGTCTGGGAAAGATAAAAACATACTCCCCACCTACCCCAGCTTACCCGACGGGACCTGTGCTTTCTCTGGCTGCCCCTCCCCGTGACTCCAGGGAGGGAGGAAGATGTTGCGGTCTGGAGACTCGGCTGTCCCAGGCCTGGCCCTGTGTGTCTCCAGGGTGAGTCTGAGTGGCTGGGCAGGCCACCAGAGGGCTGGCTGTTACTGTGGCATTGCCCCATTGAAGTCAGTGACCATCGATTTTTCTGGAGATGACTGGTCCCCAAACCTGCTCTGTTCCCTCAAGCAGTACTGGGGTGAGGTGCTGCCACCATCTTTCTCCAGGTCTGCGTGGCGTTGGCCTTTAGGAATCTGAAGACCTTTGAGGTTTTATTTGTAAAATGTTGGTGGTTGCTACCTGAGTATATTAAAATTTCTGCTTTCCGGATTAATTTTATTAAATATATCCCAAAAAAGCATTATTTCAGAAGCTGCATTTACATGTCCTCTACCTTAAAAAGGCTTCCCTGGTAGCTCAGCTGGTGAAGAATCTGCCTGCAATGCAGGAGACTCCAGTTCGATTCCTGGGTCAGGAAGATCTCCTGAAGGAAGGGATAGGCTACCCACTCGTGTTCTTGGGCTTCCCTGGTGGCTTAGACAGTAAAGAATCCACTTGCAATGAGAGAGACCTGGGTTCCATCCCTGGGTTGGGAAGATCCCCTGGAGGAGGGCATCACAACCCAAAACTAATCAGATTGTAAATGTGTGTTTATTTGTAACTGTAAGAGCCCAGGGTGTTTTATATATGGCTTTTTTCTCTTTTCAGTGTTAACAGTCTGCATATCTACATATCTGAGTGGTTATTGCACCAAGGGCTGAAGGTGACCTGATAGGACGGCTGCCTTGGTCTGACTGTGCCTTGCATGATGCCTGAGTGGTGATGGCCGTATATTTGATGTGTCATTATCATTTCAGATGGACGTGGTGTCTGGGCACACTTGGCATGAAAGAAGTGCCCTGTTAGGAGGAGACTAAGATGCTCCTGAACTTAACCTTCACCTTTCACTCCCTAATCTGAGTTGAATCCCGCATTCTTAAATGTTGTCTCTTCCCTGAAGGGTTAGGTAGAGCACACCTCTGGGGACTAGGGTCAGAGAGTCCCCTGTGGAGAGCGTCGGTACTCAGATTGATTAGTTTGATGGAGTGACTGGAGGCACTTGATTGAAATTGCGTGCGCACTCAGGCCTTTGGGAGCACACTCTGCGCTCTCAGCACTTCCTCCCCTGTCCTTCAGGATCTAATGAAAGGTTCCAGCCCTCCTCACGCTCACAGGCTGGTGGCTGGCCAGGACCTCCGCCCCATCCCCAGTCCCAGACACCGCAGCCTGGGAGGCCCAGTCACCACTGCTAGCATGTAAGTGGCCTTACTGTCATGGGGGGATGTTTTCTCCTTCTAAGCAACCTCATGCCTTTAAAAAGTTGTTAAAAGTTTTGATCCCCTTTTATTTGGTTTCATGTACCTACTTGGGAGATGGGTTTTCACGTGCCTATGTATTTCTGCCACTTTACCTTTTCTGCTACCATTGCTTTCTCCTCTTCCATCTCTACAACTCCAGATTCTGCTCATGGGGCCTACCTCTAATGAAACATTTCTAGATACTCCCCGTCCTGCTCCAGACCAGCAGAGCGGATTTCTTTTCCATTGTTGGCTTGTAACAAAATGATGATAGACACATGTATCTCACAGTCCTTACTGGGTCTTTGCTCTCATGAAGGCCAGTGATCCCCAAAGTGCTGCTCCTGCCTTCCACAGAGGTGGGACCCCCAGGTCACTGGCCCCTTGAGGTCACTGACTGGCACAGAATCAGTGTTTGACATCCATGTCCTGGATCAGACAGGCTGTGAACTAGGAGAAGGGTATCCCTGGTTGCTAGTAACTGACCAGGCTCCTCAGTACTGCCGAAGTTCCCTTCCAGGTTCAGGCATCACTCAGATATTAACAGCAGTAAACAGCAGTTGGTTCTTTGCCTTCTTTGGAAGTTTAAATTACTGTGTGCACAAAGTAGTAAAAATGAGCGTGGTTGCAGGTGCTAGTGATTTTTAAAACGCTCTCTTGTTCTACCCAGGTGTGAAAGTATTTGTCTCAGAGGAAGTGTGGGTTGAAGTGGTGGAGGTGTGCAGGGGTCTACACAGGGCCCTGCAGGGATTTTGCACGGCTTGTGGGCTCCTTCACTTGCTTCAGAAGTTGGTGGTTCTGGACCCTGTGTCTCATCTCATTTTCAGAATGGTTTTCCTTCCCGACAGTTGGTTCTGGAGCCCAGTGGACAGTGATCACGCATAAGAACTGCTGTTCTTTTGCTCATAAATGAATTACACAGAAAAGAAAGACCTTTTCTAAGATGATTGGATAAGATTTGGAAGTGGGAGGAAGGGATGAAAACTGTACAGACATGAGTGTGTGTAGGGGCACGTGTCTGAGTGTGGGTACACAGGTGTGTATTTGTGTGATGCAAGGTTGCTTGGTGTTCAGCTAGCCTGGTGTATTGGATTTTGGGGAACAGGGAGGTATCTGCTGACACCCCGGTTTCCTGAGCCCCTCCTCTGCCAGTAAGTAGGGTGTCCATCAAGTAGGGTCAGATGCTCCCACGTCTGGAGCACCACGTGTTCATCTCTTTTACGCCCTTCTCTCTGCATACCCAGAGACTAGGCACCGCTGGCCACCGTTAGAGGCCAGCGATGACATCGCCTACCTTGTGCGAAACCTTTAAAAGAGCAAGTGAGCTCCTTTAATATGACAGAAGTGTTTGTTGGTCAAGACTTTAATTTTTGTAAAGTGGTTGTTTATCTGGCAAACAACGCTGGCTTCTCTTAACATTAAGCAGGAGGCTCAGAAAACCTGCATTGAGTCCCCAGGTCCAGGGAGCTCCAGCGGGATGGACACAATGCTGTCAGGTTGGAAGTGAGGTGGTGTGCCTGCCTGCCAGTCAGACCTAGCGTTCACATAAAGGTCAGGAGACTTGAAGGACCAAGGTGCTGACTGGGTGAAGGCTGAGCCCAGTGGCTGTTCCCGAAGCTGTTGTGGTGTCTCCAGGCTGGGGCTGAGCTGTGGAAGTACGGTTGCAGGCAGAATGCATCGAGGTTTATTCAGGATGCAAGGAGCAGGGCTGTGATGGCATTGCCTAACCTGCCCTGGAGTAGGACAGTGGGGGGCAGTGTGGTGTGAACCTGTGTCCTCCCGGACCCCACCCTGTCCCCCGCTGCCGCCAAACCAGTTGAAGTGCGCTTCTTAGGGTTTCTCTGACACAGACTGCACCCTCCCGCGCCAGCCCTCCAGGGTAAAGTTAAGTCGGTTACCTGGAGAGAAACCTGATCCCGAGGCTCTTCCCAGGGACCCCTCCCCTCTCCACCCCAGGTCTTTAGCAACTCGGCTCCAGTGGACTTGATTTGCACTTTCTTTCCTGGCAGCTCAGATGGTAAAGCGTCTGCTTGCAATGCCGGAGACCTGGGTTCAGTCCCTGGGTGGGAAAGATCCGTTGGAGAAGAAAATGGCAACCCACTCCAGTACTCTTGCCTGGAAAATCCCATGGACGGGGGAGCCTGGTGGGCTGCAGTCTATGGGGTCGCACAGAGTTGGACACGACTGAGCGACTTCACTTTTTTTCTTTTCCTGGCTTAATCCTGCCCTGCCAGCCCCCACCCCAACCCCCGGTCCTCAGGCACGTGTGCTTAGGAACCATTTGTTTCTGTAACTGGGTTAAAGTTTCATCTGCTTCAGTAATTGAGTTTATAGCATGTAATTTCCTTCTATAAGGGGCCTATTTATCTCGAGAGTGTGTAGGGCTTTTAGAATGATGTAAATTTGACCCATGTAGTTGGGACAGACTGACCCTGCAGTAACCAGGATGCACTTGACACTTCTTGAAACTAAATTTCTTCTGATTTGTCAAAAGGGTTAACCTTGAGTCCTGGGCTTGGATTGAATTAATACATTCACATCCTTTTTTTGAAACCAGTTCTCTCTGTAGTCAGTTCTGCTGTAATGCTTGTTTGGAAAAGCAGATGTGTTCTAACACTGCTGGTACAAGGGCACGCGGTTTTGTTACATGAGATTTTGTCCAGGAGAAATGCTAGGTCTGGGGGCTTGGGAGCCTATGGCCCACAGGCTGGTGGCCTCTTTGGGTAAATAAAGTTTGATTGGAACACAGCCATGCCCATTTGAGAACAAACTGTCACAGTTGCAGGGCTTGAGTGACCATGGCTGAATGGCCTGCAGAGCTGAAAATACTTACTGTGTCTCTTTAAGAAAGTTTGCTGACTCCTGTATGAGATGAATCCAGAAAACTGCTCGCAGCTAAAAGAGCACCTTCTGGGACCCAAAGCAGAGTGCACGGACCTGAGATGTGCACCACACCACGCCCATCCCCTTCTGGGTTAAACAGCCTCCTTCCTCCTGAGTTACTGTTGTAGTAACTCAGAAGCTGCACCCCACCCACAGTCACAGCAAACACCAGCTCTCCCCCAGGTGAGACATAGGCTTCAGGCAGCATTTGTGTGTTTCTTAGCTATTTAACACATTACCGTTTAAATATCAGTTTCCAGCCTCTCTTTTTACTGTTACTGATGAAGTTTTGTGGTACTGCTCCATCATTTGTACAAGCCCTGTGTTTTGACTGCATGATTTTGCACCGTGTGGCAGTTTTTAGGAATGTATATCCTGTACTCCAGCAGAATTTCTGTGCCCTGAAAGCAAACAGCAAAAGGCGTGGTTTCACTGATAACACTCAATAAAGTTGTGAACATTTAATATCTCATTTGGACCTCAGGGGCCAGAGCGAGCGGTCCGACCCCACTTCCTGCCTGTGAGGAGCTTCCTGTGTCCTTTGGACACGCCTGACTCTGGGTGGTTGATGGGCGTGTTTCAGTGGGCACTGCGCAGAGGAGCCTGGGCTTCCGTTCCCAGCGCCGTCCCTCCCACTTGCTGTGTGACTTTCACCTGCCTCAGTTTCCTTTCCTGTAAATCAGGGGCTGATGATAGCACTCACCTTGCACCTGAGATGACCCATGCGCAGCACATAAATGCCCAGTGTAAGCCATCTTGTCTGTAAACGAAGACCCCACATTTCTGTAAACAGAGGAGCATTAACCTTGGGTTGGGATCTGAAAGTGCCAGTGTTGAAAGGGAGCCCATGCTCCCCAACCCCCACCCCGGCCCCTTGGCTGGCGCTCCTCTGGAGCTGGGGACACACCAGGCAGGCGGCAGTGGCAGCTGACGCCAGGGGGCTCAGACCTTGCCGTTGCGGGGCTCTTCCTGGCCAGACCTCCCCGCGGGTGCCTCTGTAGCCACTGGCAGGGCAAGTCTTAGTTCTCTGAAGTGGGGCCGCCACGGAGGCATGAGGACGGCTGTCCCACTGGTGTCATTTCAGGCCCACCTTGTGCTTGTCTCTCCAAGGTGAGGGGAAAAGAAGATTTAAGCATGATTAACAAAAGGCCTTTAGATTGTACGGTGGAATGTTCCATGGTGGGCAGCTGATAAGGATGCCAAGTAGAAGACTGTTGAACCTGGTTGCAGGCCCACTGTACTCGGATTTCCCCCCGTGTGGGATGACTGGCTGGCCTTCTACCCACAGAGACTCTTGGTGAGTGGCACCTGCCCTCACGTGTGTGGGTGTGGTCGGTGCCCACCCGCGTTCCTGGACTGCAGCAGGGAGAGCCTGTTGTCCCTTGAAGGCCCATGGAACTTTTAGCCAGGTGGCCGGGCCAGGGGCCCTTCTGATGATATAGAAGAGAAAACATGCACATTTCTGGAGTGTCTTTAAGTTTTCAGACCACTAAGGGTTCAGATGGCAGCCCACTCCAGTACTCTTGCCTGGAAAATCCCGTGGACGGAGGAGCCTGGTCGGCTGCAGTCCATGGGGTTGCTAAGAGTTGGACAGGACTGAGCGACTTCACTTTCACTTTTCACTTTCATGCATTGGAGAAGGAAATGGCAACCCACTCCAGTGTTCTTGCCTGGAGAATCCCAGGGACGGTGGAGCCTGGTGGCCTGCCGTCTCTGGGGTCGCAGAGTCGGACACGACTGAAGCGACTTAGCAGCAGCAGCAGCAAGGGTTCAGATGCTTTTGAACTGTCATGTTGGAGAAGACTCTTGTGAGTCCCTTGGACAGCAACGAAATCAAATCAGTCAATCCTGAAGGAAATCACTCCTGAATATTCATTGGGAGGACCGATGCTGAAGCTGAAACTCCAGTATTTTAGCCACCTGATGCGAAGAACTGACTCATTGGAAAAGACCCTGATGCTGGGAAAGATTGAAGGCGGGAGGAGAAAGGGATGACAGAGGATGAGATGGTTTGGATGGCATCACTGACTCCATGGACATGAGTTTGAGTGAACTCTGTGAGTTGGTGATGGACAGGGAGGCCTGGTGTGCTGCAGTCCATGGGGTCTCAAAGAGTTGGACACAACTAAGCGACTGAACTGAACTGAAGGGTTCAGAACTCAGCTTCAGTCAGTCAGTATGACTTGGGTTTCTTTTTGAGGATGTCTTTTGCACAGGACTAACTGTGGCCCCTCTCCCTCTGTCTGAGATTCCCAGCTCAGCTGCTTTGGCCTATGCTGTTCCTCTACCTGAACCATCTCCCTGGATTCCTGTTCCTGCCTTGGCCTCAATCTGTGAGGCTCCATCTCGGTACGCTTGCCTTCCAGAAAGTCAGAATGCAGGGGTTTTTAATTAAAGCCCTTGACTGACTTGCTACATTTTGCCATGTAAGCCATCTCCAAGAGTCACCCCCTTCATGAGGCTTATTAATGTAGGTCTAACTCAGCAGCCCGTCCTGAACCCATACTGCTCGCTCACAATGAAGATGAAGACAAATGGGGGATATCAGCCGTGGGGGAGGTGGCGCCCCTGAGCATTGTGGGATTTGCTGCTGTGGGCTGTCTCAGTGAGGGGTCCTTTCAGGGAGAGCCTGCTCTGATGCTGTGGCCTGATGTCCCCTGGGGACAGCTAGTGACCCAGGTGGAAGGTGGGCTGTGGGGATGAAATAACGGGCTCAGGTTTACTGCTTAGAACTCAGAAGTTGCAAGTGGGCCAGAAGGTGGACTTGAAAGCTGCCAGTAACAAGTGGGAAGGTGGCAGCGGCATCCACTCTCCGTCCGCTGAAGGTCGCGGTTCCTCTTGGGCTCTTTGTTTGCCTGTTGGAGGAGCTGGGCTCCTCCCTCCACGAGGACCGACTCCCCTCACCGCACCTCGTGCCTCTCGTTCTTTCAGTTCTCACCCTCTGCAGTGGGCATGTTTAACTCTTCTTTTTATCTTTGTTTTCTTTGACTACAAAGAAGCTGATTGTCACTGTTAAGAGGAATAATTCAGTACAGAAATGCTTAATATAGACAGTGAAAGTTTCAGAGGGTGAGTGTTGTGGATTTTAGTCCAATTTCTTTCAGTTTCGATTTTAGTGCGCTTTTAGTATCTTTTTCTGCAGGTTGTAACTAAGCCTTGTAAAACTGTGAATGGTATCATACCATTCTGCAACTTGATTTTCTCACTCAAGGTTTTACTGATGTCACCGTTTCTCTTCACCCAGCACATGTGTGAGTTGTGGAGGGGAAACTGAGGCTCAGGAAGTAACAAGCTCCCTTGCCAGTTGCTCCCTAAGGTTCATCCTTGTTCTCTGCTGTATCTGGTGGGGGCTGGCCGTTGGGATCAATTTTTTATTTCCCAAGTTAAATTGCATCCCTTATATTTGGCCTTAATGAGGTTTGACATGATTTAAAACTCAAGAGCTGGTGTTTTTGGTGTGAGTTCCTTCCAGAACACAGCTGCTGCAACTCTGCCACTGTCTCTGAGAGACAGGCATCAGGAAGTAGCTCAGGCCGAGAGCAGAGTAAGGTCTCTGTGCTGGATGGGGAGACGTGTGCCTGTCAGCCAGGGGTTGTGGAGGGTGTGGAGCTTGGCCGCTGCCCAGTGCGGCTGGCATCTGGACCCTGTTGTCACTCAGCTCCGTGGCAGTCGCTGCACAAGCTCAGCCCCTTCTCTCTGCATGTCCCTGAGGACAGCGGCTGCGCCGTGTGCAGGCCCCACCTGTCCTCACGCTCCTAGCCTTTGTGCGCGCCGGCCCATCTCACTCCCACGTTCTTCCTCCAGATCTGCTCCATCTCTGTCCCATAAAGTCAAGTCCATCTTTTCTCAGCTGCTCAGACAAAAATTAAGAACAGCAACAAAACAGCCCTCTCTCGCCTCCTGTCCAGCCGTTGGTTTGTTATGTTGTCCAAATCCTCTGAAGTTCACCCATCATTTGGTCATATCTCCCTGCTGCTCTGCCCCAGTGTGTCCCCAGATCAACCACATGATCGTTTGGAACAGATTGGACCCCTCTCCCCCTGACTTACCCTGTCCTCCGTGCTCCACCTGAGGTCAGTCTGCACTCAGCCTCCTCTTCCTGCCACCACCTTGATTTCACGCCCTTCTTTGGGCTCTGGAAAAAGCACCCCACGTCATCTGCTTTTCAGAGCATCAGCTCTTGTCACTTCTCCCAAACACATACTCCTAAGTCTCACTTTGCTCATGCCTGAAACAAGAGTATTACTAGTAATGTTCTTGCTGTTATGTTAGTAACAGTATACATAGTGTTTCCTAGTACAGAGAGTATTAATGATAACCTCAGGGTTAAGACTCTGACTTACACCTCTCTAAACCTCTCCTCTCCCAAATGAACCAGCCTGTGTGGGGTGCTGGTCCCCAGAGTCCTGTTTAAAAATATTGGTTCCTGCCATTGCACAATCACCCTTTTGGAGTTATTTATTTATTTATTTATTGGAGTTATTTTAGAATATATTTTCCACCTGAGGTCCTCAGACCAGTTGGAAGGTGACATTTAACTAAAAGCATCTTTTGGTAGAAGCAGTTGACATCTGCACCCCTCCCAGAGCCCTGTGTTAGCATTCTGCCTAGGACTTGGTGTAGCCCCCATGCTGGGATTTGTCTGTGCTGGGTGCTTGGGAAGCCTCTAGTGTAGCTGGAGCTTGTCCCTCTTGGGCCCAAGGACTACTTGGGCTGCGTCCTGCTGACCAGCCAGGTTTTGCCTGGAGAGAGTGAGAAGGGGGACGGAAGCCCCCTGGGTCCTGGCCCTGCTCCCCAGGTGGCAGCCTGTGCCCCGGGCAGCCTTGCGCCCTGGTGGTGCCTCTTTTCGGCTGGCTGGCTGCTCTTGGGCTCTGCCGTGCAGGCAGCAGCCGGCTCGGATCCTGCCTCAGTTAGAGGGGCTGCTCTCTGCGGGCCAGCGGGTCTCCTCCAGCCTGTGGTGGAACTTAGGCGCTGTCACCTGTCACTGCTACTCTGCTATCCATCCCTTCGTCCTCTTCCCCTCACTCTCCAGGAGTTTTGAAGCAGATCCTAATTTGCCGGCTGGGGCGATATATCCTCTTCAGCTGCTCTTCAGAAAGCACCCTAGTGCTCTTCTTCGCTGCGTCTTGCAGAAATTATCCGTCCTGCTTCATTCCTAGGTCACACTTCGTTCCTCAAGGCTGGTTTCTTCCTCACAACCTCCCCCCACCCCCCCACCGTGCCTGCAGGGCGGTGGCCGCCAGCCCTGATGTGCTGGATTGGGTCACAGGTCCTTCCTGCTGAGAGGAGGGTGGGGCCCCTCCTTACTCGCACCTGCCCTCCCCAGGAGCAGTTGCCTGGCGGGATGGAGATTGGCTGACGGCAGGCCCCATGTGGGCACTAAGGCAACCGCCTTCGTAGTGGTGGAGGAGGCTCCACCCAAGGAGGGGGAGGTCAGAGCCTGAGACTTCATCCCCCTCCACCCCAGTGCTGTCCCCGCCCCCTCCAGCTGTGCATGTCCTTCGTGTCATGGGGGAAGGGTGCAGCAGCCGGGGCCCCCAACCCCAGCAGCCTGCCAGAGGCCCAGGGAGTGTCTGGGGTTGGCAGAGTTCCAGCCCCTCGGCTTCCAAGTGAGCTGCCCTGACGCTGCACACTGAGCACAAGCAGACGGGTCTCCCAGGTCCTCGGCTGGGGACCCTGACCAGACTGAGTCTGGAGAGAGCAGCCCCTTGGGACCACTTGTCCCACACCCGTGACGGTGAAATGAGGTCACTGGGGCACTGCCTCGCTGGTCTGATGGCCTCATGCAGAGCGACCTCCTTGTCCTCACTCCCCAGCTCTCCCCAGCCCCAACCTTGTTCTTCATATTGACAGTTGGGAGGAAGGGCTTCAGGCTGAAACTGGGGTTCAGATGAGCTTTATGGATTGGAGCCTGGGGCTTACCACTCTGGAGGCTGTCCTGGCGGGGGGGCCCTCTGGGCTGGCCAGACCGAGAGCCTCTTCCCTAAGGGACAGAATTTTCTCTGACAGCACTGGGGGACCTCCTTGCCTGAGATCCTGGACGCGCCACATCTTTACGCCCAGTAGGCTCCTCTCTGGTCCTGGAAGCACAGGTACCCACTACTCAAAGTGACCACTGAAATCTCTGCTCTCATCCAATTCCCCAAATGTTGGAGCAGCTCCTGTTGTTTAGGCAGTGCCCCAAAGGAAAGTGACCAGTCCCTCCCACGATGAAGGAGAGGAAGGGAGGGTGACTTCCATTCAGGGCATTGACTTGTCTGTAGCTCACAGGGAAACAGGACAGACTCAGCAGTCTGACAGTTTGTGCGATCTAGGGGGCTGAGGTGGGGTGGCAGGTGCAGGCTGGGGTGCCAGGAGGGTTCGGGGGCAGATCGAGGCCAAGCTGATAGCCTGTGCCCTTGAGCTTCAGAGTTCTCAAGCTCTGCCTGGAATGGGGAGCACCCTGGGGGGTCACATGGTTGTCGGTAAACCTTGATTCCACCCTTTTGGACTGCCTGTGGGAGCAGATGTCTGAGTGCCCAGGCTCGGCCACGCTGGCCTAACACGTGTCAGACGGGCGCTCTGCCTCCTGCGCCAGGAGCATGGAGCAGCTGTCACTTCCCTTCCTTTCCGTTTGAGTCCAAGGCAGTGCCTTGCGCTGTTGCTCCTTTGTGAAGTCGGCTCCTTTAAAGAGGTGGCAGATGAGTTGCCTCAGGAGTGTGTCCCACATACAGCGATGTGGCTCCTTCCCTGCCCTGTACCACCCCCCAGATTCCAGAAGTTGGGCTCTGAACTGATCCTGCCTGGCCCTACCCAGGACAGGCCTCCCAGGGGTTTTGCTGGGGAGAAACCCAGGTTCTGGGTGCCCTGCCTGCGTGGACACAGCCAGGAGGTCTTCAGTGTGGGCACACTGCGGGGGTGGTTGGGGTTCCCCAAGGGGCTACGTGTTGGTAGGTGTGGGCGTTGACTGTCCTGTGAACTGGTACTCCGGGAGTGGAGGGGCCTGGCAGCTAGATTCTTTTTTGTCCTGTGATGAACTCTCGCGTGGCTTCTTAGATCCTGACCATTGGAACTCTGGTTTCCAGTGTCCTGCCCTGTTGGAACATCAAGGCTGGTCTCTGAGCAGCCCCTTTAAGAGCAAGTACCTGTCCCAGACTGGGTTGTGGAATGCCAGCAGTCTCCCTGCAAACATCACTGCGGTCTTCCTTCACTGTCTCTGTGAGGGTTAACAACACTTCAGCTTGTTGTCTGGAACCGGTTCAGACTGGTTTTCTGGAAAGTGCTTTGTCTCTCAGACTGAATCCTGGGAAGGGTCATGTGGAGCCCAGTGATGTCATGGGATCAAAACCTGACTCAGCGTTTTTTTTTTTTTTTTCCCCTTCTTCTTTTCTTTCTTCTTTCAATCAAGATATGTGTGTGCTGCAGGTACAGGGTGCTGGCGGGGTGCTGGGCCAGGCTTCACCCCATTCAGAGTTCACTTTGTTGGCAGTCAAAGGGTTAAATGTGATCAGGTTGCGGGGGGTGGGGGGTGAGGTGAGCAGGCAGTGAGGGCTGCCCCTGGCTGAAGGGGGAGAAGGGTCAGCCCTCACCAGGGCAGGGCAGGGCTGGGCTTGGGCTGTGGCCCTGCTCCTGGGCCAGCATGTGCCCCTTCTTGGGTTCCAGATCGCTCACGTCCAGTGCGCTTGATCCCGCCGGAGAGGGTCAGACCTAGAACAGTTTCCTCTATTTGCTCTTGAGTCTGGAATGCAGAGATTACCCCTTCTTTCTGACAAGCAGCCACCTTCCCTTGTTCCTGTCCCGGTCCCTGTAGGCTTCTGGTCCCGGACAGGGCAGTACATAGCTTGGCTTCCCAGATGCTCTGTTGCTCCTGCTCAAGGCCGTGAAGAAATGTTCTGGGCACGCTTTGTGGGCCCTTCATTTGTTGTGCCCACTTCTGCCATTGTCATGTGGTAAGGCAAACACTCCAAGCTGACATTGGGAAAAGTTTGAGAAGATAGCTACTTGGTCGTGCCAAGTTTAAATGTCGTGTTTTCCCCTTCCCCTAAAGTTCAGAATGACTGAAGAAGCATGCCGAACACGGAGTCAGAAGCGAGCGCTTGAGCGGGACCCAGTGGAGGACGATGTGGAGAGCAAGAAGATAAAAATGGAGAGAGGAGTGTTGGCCTCGGATTTAAACGCTGACGGAGACACGCGAGTGACGCCTGAGTCGGGAGCAGGCCCTGCCCAAGGGCTGCTGAGGGGGACAGAGGCGACGGCCATGGGCAGAGGCGAAGGGCAGGTGGGCGACGGGCCTGTGGACATGCGAACCACGCACAGGTGAGCAAGAGGGGCCGGGCACCGGGGACGGCCGGGGTGAGCAGGTGGAGGCGAAGCTGCCCGTCGGGCCTGCGGGAGGCAGCTTTTGGTGGGTGGTCGTGGAGACGGCTGTGGGCTACAGCTCTGACACCTGCCCACTGTCCTGGCCAAGGGACCTTCGTCCTGGGGCCCAGGCATCTGTAGTGTGGGGTGGGTGTCACAGGATGGAGCGGTAGCCTCCGTCAGCTCCCCTGCTGGGCAGCAGGTCTTAACTGAACGTGTACCTGTGTCCAGTTCTGTGCTTCTGGTTTATAGGGAAACTTGAGCTTTTCATTTGGTCCTGCCTCCCTGCTTTTCACGTCTAGGGCACCGGGGGCCAGAGATGCTGCCGCCCCCTGCCTGGGTCACCGGGCTGTGGGCAGTCTGGAGCCACCACTCCTCCTAGGCGGGGGATGTGGGAAGGGAAGCCCCTCTCTTCCCAAGTTTGGTACCGTGTGCTTCACTGGTTTCCCCTTAATTAGTACTGACGGCTTCAAGAGTAACTTCCCCAATCCTCAACTTTAAAGAAATAAGACTCAGCTCACCTACCGCCCCATTTCTTCTCTCCCTATGAAAAGAATTGCAGCGCCCCATCCCTCCCCCTCCCTTCCTGGGTCCTCCCTTGAGCTCAGGTGAGCTCTGCTCTCTGCGGTGTTCACCCCTCTGTCCCGTGAGCCCCCCGCTGGTGGGCATGTGCGTGCACTGGTGGGCATGTGCGTGCACTGGTGGGCGTGTGCGTGCGGCTACAGCCTCTGGGCAGCCCCTCAGCCGCCTGAGTGCATCTCCTGTCCTCCCCAGCACATCCTCTGCTCTCTCCCTCCCGGCTCTGTTCGCCTGGGGTCGGGGAGGGGGCAGTAGGTGGGAGGTGCAGCTCTGGAGAGCCTGGGTGCTCTTCTCTTTCTTGTGCTGACTGATCCCACAGAGGGACCCCAGCCTGCAGGCTTTGTGTTAAACTCACTGGGGGTCCAGACGGTTGGTGTTCTAAGGACTTCAGAGATGGTCTGACTCGATATTTCTCAGCTTTAAAAATTTTACCTCCTCGAGATAAATGGAGAACTTAACTCCCTCCTGCTGGGGAAGCCCGTTAGTTGGGATGGTATGCTTTGTGTTCTTGCTACCCAGAAAGGCCTTTTCTGTCTGACTCTGCCTTCTGCCCTCCCTGTTTTGAAACCAGAGGCCTCTCTTAAAGTTCTGGAAATTAAATTGTGAGTTTGGGTCTGCTTTCCTTTCAACAGTGTCACATGTGGGTGAAGAGGGGGAATAGCCCGCATTTATGGAGGTTTGCTGGGTCCCTCTTATGTTCTAGGCGGCAGTGGTTTAGTCATTAAGTTGTGACTGGACTATTGGAACCCCATGGACCTAACCCACCAGGCTCCTCTGTCCAAGGCATTTCCCAGGCAAGAGTAGTGAAGTGATTGCCGTTGCCTTCTCCAGGGGATCTTTCTGACTCAGGGATCAAACCTGCATCTCTTGCATTGCAGACAGTCTCCTGCATTGTAGGCGGATTCTTTACCACTGAGCTGCTAGGGAAGCTCTGTTTCTAGTTGTCTGGTCTGCATTTTTTCCCTGTAATCACCATGCTCCCCTGTAGGGCAGGCCAGGGAATTGTGAGGGCATTGTGAGGTTACGTGAAGGAGCATAGAAGAATGTGGAGAGCAAGCGGCAGACTAGCCCAGGCACACAGAGCAGGGGTCCTCCTTCGGGACGAGACACATCCTGGTGTCTCCAGACGTGAGGCAGTGTGAGGTGTGGAGAGTCTGGTGTTGGCAGAGTGGGGGTCAGCTCACACTCCCTGGCTGACCTTGGGTGGATGACCTTAGTCTGTGGTTCTTCATTTGTAGAATGGGTGATAATGTCTGCTTTGCATCTCTAGGTAACAGATGTGTACGCAGAAATTGACCATGGTGCATGGCATGAGAAGTGTTGGTGACAAGTACTCTTCAGTTTTAAACTTAAAATAAGATGTCGCATAGAGAGCTTAGTGTCTCCTTGAGTGCCCACACAGAATGTTCTGTCTGGTTTGTTGGGAGAGTTTTGACAGACTAATAGGATCAAGTCTAGCCCAGAACCATTCTAGAACTAATCATTTTTGGGGTGGGTGGCCATGGTTTCTGTGTTAGAAGCTGGTAGTCTTTGGATCCTCCTTGAGAGCATCTGGCTCATCCCTTGGGAACCTCCATACAGAGAATTTCATTTGATGGAGGTGTAGCATACGTGATAAAAAGTAGACATGTGCCACTTGGTATGTCACAAACCGATCTCTTTCTTGTAGCTCGAATCAAGAAATGTAATGTTATTTACCCCCTCATACCCTCTTGTTGTCATTACCCTCTGAGTAACCACTCTCTTGACTTCGAACAGCAGAGGTTAGATTTTCCACTTTAAATAATTGGAGTTATGTAGTCTCTAGCCTTTGCTTACTTTCATTCAGCATAGTGTTTGTGAAGTTTACTTATGTTGCTGCCTTTAATGTTTTACTTATTTTTGAGTCTTAGTTGCGCATGTGGCTCTTTCATTGTGGTGTGTGGGCTTAGTTCCCCTGCGGCCTGTGGGATCTTAGTTCCCCGCAGGGGCTGAACCCACGTCCTCTGCACTGGAAGGCAGATTCTTAACCAGGGGACCACCGCGGAAGTCCCCGGGTTACTTGTGTTACTGAATGTTGGGATAATCTTTTTTTCAGTGCCATGTAGTATTTTTCTAGAATTTCTGTTTGGCTCTTTTCATTTTATTAATGAATTCTTATTGTAGTATAATTGTTTTACAGTGTTCAGTTAGCTTCTACTGCTTAGTGAGATGAGCCAGCCATACATTCACATACATCCCTTCCCTTTCGGGCTTCCGTCCTATTTAGGACACCACAGTGCATTAAGTAGAGTTCCCTGTGCTGTGTCGTGTGTTCCGATCAGTTGTCTATTTTATATAGCATATCAGTAGTGTATATGTCTTAATCCCAGTCTCCCAGTTCATCCAGTACACCCCTTTCCCCTTGGTCTGGCTCTTTTTAAAACCTGCTTCTTTCTTCCATGCTGTTCTATTCTTATGATCCAGTTTAGGCATATTGAAGACTAGAGGGAGTTTCTGGTGGCTTCTAGCAGAGAGAATTTCCTTTTTCTTTAAGGAAGTGGCTGGTGAATTTAAATCAAGATACAACTTAAAAAACAAACTGCTCTGGGGGATTTCGAGCATGTGGAGATTGGTGAAGAGGCAGCAGGATGAGTTTCCTCTGTCTCTTCGGTTCCTCTTTTCATCTCTGGCATTTTTTTCTGACATAGTCTTCCAGTGTGTATGTTTTATTTTCAAAATGAGTCAAGACTGGAAGGCAGCTTCCAGCAGTGATTGAGTAAAGAGAGATTGTCAAATCCTTTCCCCCCCCAAAAACAGCTCTAAAGCAGGACAGAATTGACGGCCCAGCCCTCCCTCCTTCCCTGAATCAACTATTTCAGCATCCTGGAAATGGACCAGAAGCATGCAACAATCTGAGAAGGGTTTATGCTTAAGAAACTGCTGAAATTTGGGGTTAAAATGGTGAAAATCTGTGCCACTTAACCTGATGCTGCTCTCATGGCCTCTGCCCAGCTCTGTTTGTAGGGAGGTTCTGCCTAGCCACCGCAGGCTGTAACGGTGAGAAGGAACTCACTCAGTTTAGAGTGGCGGGCAACAGCCTTGGTGGCTGAAGTGACAGTTTTGAAGATGAACACTTGGGGAGGGACAATAGCCCTGTTAGCCCACATTTGCAGGCATATTTGGGGCAAGAGAGAAAACCTGCTTGAAGGAAGAATCCCTAGAAATGTATTTGAGGAGAAGCTTATCCAGGAAGCTCAACAAATCTCAGGTAGCATATATGCAGAGAGATCTGTGCCTGGCACATCATAGTCCAACTGTCACAAGCCACAGAAAAAGAGAAAAATCAAAAGTAGCAAGAGAAGAGCAACTCATGACATAAAAGGGAAGCATTAATATAATTAACAGCTGACTTCTCACCTGAGACATTCAAATGGAAACCAAAACGGAACTGAATGCATTCAAAGCACTAAAAGAAGAAAACTATCCACCCAGAATTCTTAGTGCATCAAAACTGTCCCTCAGAAGCGAAAGCAGAAAGACATTTTCAGATAAACAGAGACTAAGAGGATTTGTTGCTGGCAGATCTGCTGGTTCTTCAAGCTGAGAGGAAATGACATGGTGGTAACTTACGTTCACAGGAAGAAGTAAAGAGCTCTGGAAAAGGTAAATGTGGGCTACTGTAAAACATTTTCCCTCATTTCTTCTTAGTTAAAAGACATAACATCATCTAAAGCATTAACTATAACACTGGGTAGAATTGACAAAAATGACCATAGCTCTTTGGCAGTTGATCAAAAGTACATAACAATCTGTTGTATTTATAACATATAGAGATATATAATATATGGGACAACAGTAGTACAGAAGGAGTGAAATGGAGCTGTGTGGGAATAAAGGTTTTCCAGTTTACCAGGATCAGGTTAGTGTTAATCTGAAGCAGATTGTGATCTTAGTAAAATGCTGATTGTAATCCCTAGAGCAAAGATCCCCTGGAGAAGGAAATGGCAGCCCACTCCAGTATTCTTGCCTGGAGAATCCCATGAACAGAAAAGCCTGGCGGCCTACAATCTATGGGGTCGCAAGAGTCAGACATGACTGAGCGACTAAGCACAGCACACAGAGCAACTATTAAGAAAATCACTTTAAAATATTGTTTAAAAAATCAACAGAAGAATTTAGTGGTACATTAAATATTTGACACAAAAGAAAGCAGTCAGTGAGGAACAGAAGAACAAAAAAGAAGGAAGACATGTAGAAAACCAATAGCAAAGTGATAAATGTGTAAATCCACCCAGATCAAAAATATAGTAAATGTGAATGGTTTAAATACTTCTATCAAAAGGCAGAGATTGTCAGACCAGATAAAAAGGCAAGATAAAGCTTAATTATATATTGTCTATAAGAGACACTCCTTAGATCCTTACATAAAAGGATAAGGAAGAGACACCATAAATAACCATAAGAAAACTAGAATGACTGTATTAATTTCAGATAAAATTAACTTTGGCTTCCCAGGTGGCACAGTGGTAAAGAATCCAGCTGCCAATGCAGGAGATTTGTTAAGAGATGCCAGTTTGATACTTGGGTCAGGAAGATCCCCTGGAGGAGGAAATGGCAACTCAGTATTCTTGCCTGGAAAATTCCGTGGACAGAGGAGCCTAAAGGGCTACAATCCATGGGGTCACAAAGAGTTGGGATGTGCCTGAGCGTGTGTGCATACACGCACACACAATCGAGTTTAAGACAAAAAATATTCCTAAAGCCAAAGAGGGATTTTTTTGTTTTTGTTTTTTTTTTTGTTTTTTAATGTGGACCATTTTTAAGTTTTTGTTGGATTTGTTACAACACTGCTTCTGTTTTATGTTTTGGTTTTTGGCCACAAGGTTCCCCGACCAGAAATCGAACCCACACCTCTCTCAACCAGAGAACCACCAAGGAAGTCGCAAAGAGGGTCATTTTTTTTTTTAATGGCACAGCAGGAAGTTGTAACAGTCACAAATGTACATGTACTGAACGATAGAGTCCCAGAATAGCTGAAGCATAAACTGACAGTCTTGCTAATAGAAATAGATAATTCATAAATTGTAGTCAGAGACTTCATACTTCTCTTTAAGTAATTGGTAGAGCAACTAAGCTGAAAATTGGCAAGATTCTGGAAGACTTGAAGAGCACTGATTCTGTTTGGCAAAAGGGTGTCTATAGAATACTGGGAAATAATAACATCTCATATGCACGTGGCACAGGGTGGATCGTAGGCTAGGCATGAAACAAGTCTCAAGGGTGGCTGTATTAAAAAAGACAATAACAGGTGTTGGTGGGGATATGGAGAGGTTGAAACCCTTATACGTGGCTGGTGGGAATGTAAAATGACATGAGCAGTTTGGGAGTTTCTTAAAAAGTTAGATGTGACCAAGTTAGCACATGACCCAACGATCTCTCCAAGGAACGTACCTGAGAAAGTACATCTGCACAAAGACAAGTGCACGGGCATCGTAACAGCAGCATTTTGGGGTAAGGGACGTTTTCTAAGCTTTGATTGTAGGGATGGTTGCACAACTCTAAATTTACTTAAAAATCATTGAATTATACTTTTATAGTGAATGAATTTTGCGGTATGTAAATTATGTCTCAGTGTGGAAGAGTTGACTCATTGGAAAAGACTCTGATGCTGGGAGGGATTGGGGGCAGGAGGAGAAGGGGACGACAGAGGATGAGATGGCTGGATGGCATCACCGACTCGATGGACGTGAGTCTGAGTGAACTCCAGGAGTTGGTGATGGACAGGGAGGCCTGGCATGCTGCAATTCATGGGGTCGCAAAGAGTCGGACACGACTGAGCGACTGAACTGAACTGATGGGTGTTTAAAATTTAAAAATGGGGTTAAAATAGTTCAGTTTCCTTTATGGCCTCCATAAATGTGCTCATGGAAAAACAGAATCCCACAGAGGTGGAAGTCGAGCCTGTTGGTCTTGTGAGACCAGCCCAAAGGTCAGAACCTGTGCTGCCCTCCCCCCACCCCAAGTCCAGACTGTTGGATGTGGCTGGAGCTGGGACAGACAGAGGAAGCTGTTTGGGGGTTCTCTCTCTTTTTTCCTCTCTAAGATAAATAGACTCCGTTCCTACACTTTGCTATAGAGGAGACTCTGTCACAAATTGATCTTCAGAAGTAATCTAGGCCCACACAGGTGAGAATAGCTTTGTTTTTCCTCTCTTGGGTGGAGGTACATTTAACTCAGTAAAATAATAAGCCTCTTTGCCAGGCCTTCTCCACCTGAAAGGCTAGGACGGGGTCCCTCGGCTCCCCTGAGTGTGTGAGGTGGGAGCCGCATGCTTACACCCCCACGTTTCACTGAAAACGTCTGTGTGTGCCTTTTTCTGAGTTGCCAGCTCGCCCTCGATTCTCTGGCAGGTCCTGTGCTGGTCCTTGGGGGCAGAAGTGATGGGACAGGGTTTTCTAGGGTACCATAGTGTGGTCATGCATTGGAGGATGAAGTGGCAACCCACTCCAGTGTTCTTGCCTGGAGAATCCCAGGGACGGCAGAGCCTGGTGGGCTGCCATCTATGGGGTCACACAGAGTCGGACACGACTGAAGCGACTTAGCAGCACAGTATGGTCAGAGAACCTGCAGAGGTGTTGGGAGCCTTGATTTTAGGAGTGTGGCTCGCAAGGGCTGAAAGTCACTGGGCACCTGAGCAGACCATCTCTATTTCCTTATTTTACCTTGGGGGGAAACAAAGCTAGGGTTCCTCGGTCTCGGGCACAGCAGGGGCAGACTTGGAGCCCCATTTCTACCTCTCTCCAACCAGCCCTGTGGGCCCTGAGTGGATATGTGGGGTGGGTGCCATGGTGGCTGCCTTTGCTGGCTTCCACTGGGTACGTGGTCTTCAGGCAGCTGCTTCACCTGTTCTTCCTTCCCCATTTTGCATCGTGTGTCTCTCTTGCTCTGGGACAGAGCTTTACTTGGACCAGTGGTGTGCCCTGTGGCGTGGATGCGAGGCACTCGGATGTGTGTTCTTATCCCCACCAAGGTGCCCGCAAAGCAGGCCACCTTTGAAGCGGGTATCCTTGATGACAGAATCACTGCCCCGTCCTTCTTTGAGACTCTGATAGTGGTGGGCGACACTCTGTATAGAAGCCAGGGTTCTCAGATCATTTGCCGGTAAGACAGGACTTAGCCACCCATAGTGGTGAGTGGTTTGTGGGAGCATGCCATCCACACCCAGGTTCATGCTCGAGTCCTCTTCCAAAGTGAATATGAATCTGAGGGTAGCATGATAGTGCTTGTGCCTGTCGTCTGTAGCGTGGGCTTGTGTGGATGGCCTTGTTCTGTTCTGAGCAGGAAGTGAGTCCACGGGACCAGGTGTGTGTGTCCCTGACTGTTCATGGGTTGTGGAGCCCTTGTTTGTTCGCACCTGCTTTACCAGCAGTCTTTAGGAGAGGGTGTACACAGTAGACACTGGGGTTGGCATTGCTCGGCCAGGAGCGCTGCTGGTACCGGCTGCGGATGCCTCTCCTGCCGCGGTTTTCACGTGTGTATCCACCTGTGTAGTCCGAAGGCTTACCAGGGTACAGACCCTTCGCACCCCAGATGGTTCACTGGAGACTTCCGCACATACACTGCCCTTCCTGACGGGATGTATTCTCCCACTTACCATCAGTCTTGCTTCTTCTCAAGCCTCCTAGAAATAGTGTGTCCTTGGAGGGTCTACCGTCTCTGACTCCGTGTGATTGGGATTCATCCCTGTGGTGTGTATCAGCATCTCACTGAGCAACTCCTGTGTGGATATGCGTAGTCGCCCACTCACCTGTCCACGGATACCAGGCAGTCTCCAGGTTGGGGCTGCTGGGAGCATTCCTGTGGAAATCTTCACGTGAACGTGGATCATCTTGTTAAATAGGGATCAGATTGCTGGGGTCACAGGGTAGGTCAGTATTGAGTTGTTTTAAAAGAAGTTGCTGCTATACCTTTCCTCTAAAACGTCTGAGTGGTTTTACTTTTGTATGGAGATTTGGCTACTTGATCCTCACTGAGTGTCACGTCTTCACAGTTTTAGCCATGAGGTCTCCAGAGAGGTCTGAGCCCACGTCCTGGTCTGCGTGTGTGACCACCAGCCCTCTCCTTTCCGTGACAGGGTTGAGGCCAGTGCAGTTGCCACGCCAGCTTCTGTGCGGGGTGGTGGGGGTCCTCCATGGCCGTGTGCAGCCCCGAGCCCCCTCCTGCCCCGTCCTCCCCACTGTGCCCCACTGCAGCTGTGCCTGACCCTCCGGCCAGCTGTCTGCTGGAATGCGCGTCCTTGAGTGATTTGGGGGAATGTGACACGGCTGTGGGCCTGTGAGGGCTCTGCAAAGGGCTCTGGTTCTCACAGCCCAAGTAGGTGTGGTGGCCCTCACCTCGGCTCTCCACAGTTGCCAGCGGTTGACCCCCGTCTCTCCCGTACCGTGTATGAGAGCTCTGGGAGTCCTGTAGCCTGGACCTGTTCTTTGTGGCCCTCATGTCCCTTAGGTGGGGGCTCTGATACTCCGTGGAGCCCAGCCCCTCCCCAGCCACCTGTTGTGGGCTGGCCTTTCATTTGCTAATTCTCTGTCTGCCGCTGGGCGACTTCCAGGAGAGGCCAGGCAGGCTGCAGAGCAGCTCTGTCAGCTTCAACTGAAGTCCATAGCTTGCTTGCATTTCAGCATGTGGAACCGAGGGGTGTGTGCCTTCAGAAATCAGTTCCTCATTCTGTACTCCTGGCCTCAGCTGCCGCCTCCCTGAACCTCTGTGACTTCTCTCCATCTCCTCCTCGTCCTCTGCTTCTCCCCTTCCCTCGGGGCTGCTCATCCCAGTTCTTCTCTATCCGACCACATCTTATCACAGGTTTGTAATTGAAATTTGAGGGAGTTCACCTGTACTTCTAAAAATCATTATTTTTGGATGGCAGCGTGACGGACTTGAGGTGCCTTGTTTTCTAACTCTCAGAGTGACCTAGGGGCATATTGTGAGCCAGCCTGGTCAGCTAAGGAGCCCCACAGTTTTGCCACTTCCCTGTCGCCTTCACGGCGCCCCCCTCTGGCTGTGGAGGGCATGGCTTCTCACTGGATAGTGCCAGCCTTCTGGGGATATTACTGTGTGACTGCCCCACCAGGAACCAGAGGCCCCTGTGTACATCATCTAGGTAAGCAGCTGGGAATTACCAGGTGGTGCTTGTGTTAAAAGAACCTGCTTGCTGATGCAGGAAATGCTGGCTTGATCTCTGAATCAGGAAGATTCCCCTGGAGGAGGGCATGGCAACCCACTCCAGTATTCTTGCCTGGAGAAACCCATGGACATAGAAGCCTGGTGGGCTGCAGTCCATAGGGTTACAAACAGTCAGACGTGACTGATGCGACTTTGCACGCACAAGGAACTTTTGGCCTCACACACATGTGAGTTAAGCAGATTGGCCGATTAAGCAGATCACTTCCTTACTTTGAAATGACTCAGTCTCATTCTGCAGCCACAGCTTCTGATGTCCGCGCATGGTGTGTGTTCCTGCTGGAGCTGTGTCCTCACAGCAGTGGGTCGTTGACGCATTCTACCTATGGGGGTTCATGAGGGAGGGTCTCCGACCAGCCCTCCGCTGTGGAGGCTCTGCTTTTGTATGCGTTGCTTTTTATCTTGCAGCTGGTATCTCTGACCTGATGAAAACAGGTGTACCAGAACCTTAACCAGCCCTGGGGGTAGGGATGGCGTATGTGCCAGCCCGAGGGATCCCATCTTGACCCTTCAGCCACCTAACCCAGTGAAGAAGTGGGCTGAAGGGAGCTCTGTGTCTGACCCCGGGCCAGCGGGGGTGACACACCAGGAGAGGGACATTTCCCCAGCAGAGTGTGCCCTGAGGGAAGGCAGAGCTGGCCTGATTGCCAAGAGATTTCTGGGTTTTTTTTTCCCTTAAGATGAGCATTTGAATTGTAATTTGTGAGCCTGAAAGGGAGTGGGAATGGCAGGTGGTTTAAAAAAAAAAAAAAAGAATGTGGGTCTGACAGCTCAGTTTCACTCACACTCCGGGGTAGCCCAGGACAGGCCTCTCCACCCTCGGAGTCCACCCTCTGCTCTGAAGTGAGGTTGGTCATACTCAAACCGCAGAAGTTCCAGCATCATTCAGTCAGGTTTGTCCCAGTGCTGGTGGGAAGGAGCCTTGGGACTCACGGGTGTCCAAGAGTGAGGGAGGGGGAACTGAGTTCTCTTGTAACTCTGTGGGCCCACCTGAGGGAGGGGAGTGCAGAGGAGGCAGGGAGTGTCTGATGGGTGGAGAAATGGGAGACATACCAGACGTTGCTACGTGTCCCATCCCTTAGGTCCCAAGCTGTCAGAGAGCTTATTTTTAGAGCTTAAATCTTGAAAATAGTTGTGATGTAATCACACGGAAAAGCTTCGGGTCTTAGGGGTCTGAGACCTGGTGACATACAGAGTTTCTTGAGGCAGGCCCTTGACCGCTTTCAAAAGCAGCTTCAGCACGGTAGTGCTCTAAGGAGACCAGCCAGTCCAGGCACGCTGTGTGCCCTTCCTTCAGGAGGACTTGGGTACCCGTCCGTGGGCAGTATGGGCAAGAGCAGTCTGGGGGCAGGCTCTGGGATCTCACGGCCCAGAAGTAGGGGTGCTCAGGTGTCCAGGTCCCTGGAGCCCACTGGGTTTGCCTGGAGTCAGGGCCAGAGAAGGCCCATCGTGGTGGGAGTAGGGTCGGGTTGTTGGGGTGGAAGTGCAGGCCATGGACCACCCTCTGGAGCAGGGAGAGTTGGCGCTCTGGGTGTGGATGAAGCCCAGAAGCATGCCGGATGCCTGCTGTGAGAGCAGAGGTGCTGGAGGAGGGAGGTGCCTTTGCCTGGAGGACAGTGTAAGCAGGGAGTGCGGCGTGAGATGCAGGGCAGTTTCCCGGCGTGGGAACTGGGGTCCCCAACCTGCCTCCACAGGACGCCAGTGCTTCGCCTGCCCCTCCGCAGATGCGGGGCTTCCCAGCCGCCCCGGGCAGTGGCAGGTTCTCTGTGAACTGGCAAACTGTGGGGCTGGTACAGTTGTTGCTTTTCAAGGCCTCAAGAACAAGATTACCTGTTCTTATAAGACAAGCATCCTGGTCTTATAACCGAATAGGTTTTACAGAGAAATTACAGTGTTACATGTGAGGTGAGTCCTATTAAATTTTTAGCACACCTTGCTTTTCAAAACACAGCTTTGGCAACAAGAAAGAAACACATGGGTTGTGGCATGTCAGGAGGACTCCATTTGGGGGGACTCTGCTCAGACTGGCTGGCATCTTCCTTCGATGGGGACAGAAAACCCTTTGCTGGAAGCGCTGACCTGGCCCCTTTTCCATCTCTGGACCCCAGAGAAGCTTAGTTGTGTGGAAAATATGTTGACATTTACTGTGTTAGAAAAATTTGAAAATACTTGTTTATTTTTAAATAATAATAATGAACAATAATGAACCAATTCCATGTTAGCATAAAGAACATTTTTCATTTAAAAAAAAGCTATTTTGCAGCTCTCTCTAATAAGCAGACAGCTGGATTCTCCTATCTGCTTCTCCGTTTAGTCTCTCGTGCTAAGTTGTTAGGGGTGAAGCATGTGAAGGAAGTCCAGCCTCACACAGACAGGCAGGTTGGGGCAGGAGGAGTGTTTGCTTGTCGCTTTGCATAATTGTGTGTTTCTGCTTTTAGCGCAAGACACAGAGTGGCCATTCCCAACAGTTAGTTGCACTGTGGACTCTAAAACCTTGATTAGTTTTTGTACTCGGTTACATTAAAATCTATCAGTCCCTCTTGTACTTTGAACAGAAACAATTTTTAAAAAATTTTAAGATTGCTTTAGACTTAACAGAAAAGTTGTGAAGACCATTCCTACACACCCCTTCCCAGTGGTCCATTGCTAACAGACTGTTGGGGAACATTTGTCCCAAGTAGTCCTCTTGCCTGGAAAACCCCATGGACGGAGGAGCCTGGTGGGCTGCAGTCCATGGGGTCTCTAGGAGTCGGACATGACTGAGCGACTTCACTTTCACTTTTCACTTTCATGCATTGGAGAAGGAAGTGGCAACCCACTCCAGTGTTCTTGCCTGGAGAATCCCAGGGATGGGGGAGCCTGGTGGGCTGCCGTCTATGGGGTCGCACAGAGTCGGACACGACTGAAGCGACTTAGCAGCAGCAGCAGCAGTTACTATTAACCACAGCCTGTGTTGTCTGTTCTGATTTCCTGTTTCCAGTTTTTACCTTTTCTGTCCCACAATCCCACATGACATTTTGTCGTCATGTCTCTTTCGTCTCCTTTGGGCTGAAACAGTTTCTTAGACTTTCTTGGTTTTCATGACCTTGACGGTTGGGAGTCAGGTGTTCTGTAGGGTGGCCCTCAGTTGAGATTCGTCTGCTGTTTTTCTCATGGTTGTGCTGGGTTTTGGAGAGGACCACAGAGGGGAGGTGCCCTTCTCATCACACCCGTGTCCAGGGCACGTCCCATCGGTGTGAGTTGTCACTGTGGTGTTGATCTCCTGGGTGTCTGTCGGGTGTCTTCACCATAAAGTTACTTTCTTCTTCCCTTTCTGTGCTGTGCCCTCTGGAAGGAAGTGACTGTTTACAGCTCATAAAGGGTGAAGCATCAGGGTGTTCTGTTTCTTCTCTCCCTGAATGATCCTTTACTCATATTTGAGTGTGTAGTCATACCACTGAACATTAGAAAATATTAGTTGACTAAGTTACAGAGATCTTTCAAATTCTGATACATTTTATTTTTCAGTATTGCAGAAAATCAGATTAGTTAATTATCTGATCTGTTGGGAAGCTGCTGGGCTCACAAGTTTTCCAAAATTCTACATTTTGCTTGTTGGGAGCTCAGACAGTATCATTGGTGATACATTATTGGTTGTTTTCCTGTCGGTGAACCAGCTTTGCTCTAACCATTTTGGGGAAAGTGCATGCCGGACACCCACGTCTGAATGGACATGTCTGTCCGTGGACATGCACGGACAGCATGTCTGTCCATCCTTCCTTCGAACGTGGCAGATGCCCAAATGTGGTTTTTTTTTTTTCCCCTACATGGCTCTTCTGCTTTGGTATGCAGCAGGAGTGCTTTATGTTGTCACAGAATATTAAAAAGACATGTGTACTCAAATGCTGAGTTTTAATAAAATCAATAGCTTGTACTTCATCCAAGGCATTGCCTACAGTATGACGACGATGTGGATCTTGGCACAGTTTGCTGCAGCTGTTCTGATTTGGTACAAAAGGCAAATGTCGTCTCCATATTACGACAACCTGGCAGAAGCCCCGAAGGGGTCCTGAGGCCCACTCTGGGGGGCCCTGGCGGGCTCTCCAGGGTGGGCACAGGCACAGCTGCCTGGCAGGACTCGGAGCTCACATCACAGGCAGGACGGTGGTGAACGGCCTGAGGGGGCCAGAAAGTGGGGTAAGACAGGCCCTCAGCTGGGGGCCTTGTCAGCAGAGACCTCGAATTGCAGGGCAGGTGGCCAAATGAATTGATTCAGAGCTACATTGTAGCAGAAAAGGTGATGGGAGCTGCCCTGAGTGTGCATGCACAGTACATTATGTGAGCCTGGAGGAGGGAGGCGGGGTGATCATCCGTTGACTGGATGCACTTTCTGTGCCCGCTGCACTTCACAGCATCCTCTCAAGGTCAGTGGCATCCCATCCTGCAGATGAAGAAACTAAAGCTCTTTGAGGCTTGGTAACTGGCCCAGCCCCCCACAGCCCTCATGGCTGACCTGGGTGGAGCCTCACAGCAGCTTTGCTCAGAGCAGCTGGAGCAGGTCTGGTGGGGGTGGCGGACTCCAGAGCCTTGCTGGGAGGACATCCCCTGGGGTTTGCCAGGGCGTGGTGGGGGAAGATCCAGCAGTTCGAAACACAAGAAACTTACAGGCAAACAAAGCACTTTCCATTTATCACAAGAGTTTGTGAAGGTGTTGCAAGCTGGAAAGCAGTGTTTGTTTCTTGAGTGTGGTTTCATCTGTGCACAGCTGGCTTTTTTCTTGCTGTGAGTCGATTAGGAAGCTGATCCTAGGGGGTGTGTTTGGGCTCATCTGCTGTAGGGGGTCCCCCCATGCTGCGGAGTGCTCCTGAATTGCTCCCTAGAGGAGGGTTGGCCTGGCACATGGGTACAGTGACAGAGGGAAGAACAGATGCTGGCGATGGTGGTGTGGCTGGTAGAGGGCCCCACGCTCCTTTGACCTTCACTCCCCAGGCCCAGGCCCTTTGGAAGCGTGAGTTCCCGAGTGCTGAAACATCACCCAGCTTCTTCGAGTAGACAGCGGTCCACATGTAGCAAGAGCTGGTTCTCAGATAAGTCTGAGGGCCACACCTGCGTCCTTGCTCTGTTATCTCTCTATCACCTCAGGGACTCAGCATGCAGATGCTGCTGACTATCCAGGATCTTGCAGGTGTAAATGAAAATATTTTCCCCTTTAACCTAGTCAAAAATGGTATTTGATAACCTGAGTAGAGTCCTCACCTGACGGTTGTGTGAAACCCGCCCTCTCTCGCCCTGCACCCTCTTTTCTAGGGTGCCATTTAGCCCTCTGCAGGCTCCAGGTGTCCAGCTGCTCTGAGCAGATGGGGGCTCGGGTCCCAGTGCAGTGTGGGTGCGCGTGGCAGACCTTGGTGTGCCAGAGTTGAGCAGACCTGCTGTGGGCCCAGGTTATCTGCAGGCCTTGGGGCCGTGACCTCAGGAAGTCACTCTGAAGACCCCCTCCTCGCCTGTGGGTATAGGTGACAGTTGAGAGGATCGTACAGAGGCATGCATCTTGGTGGTGGGCACAGAGGTGGCCACCATAAAAGGTCAGCAAACGTCCAAATCTGACACAGGCCAGCATTTCAGTTCTGTGACTGTGGTTGTTTCCTGACAAGTGCCCCTTCCCAGATTTCTGAGCAGAGCACGTGCTGAATCGAGTTTAGCCTTCCTGGTGGTGCCCCGACTGGAGCGTGTTCCTGGCTGGCAGGCCGTGCTGCAGTGACTGTGGATGGGCTGACCCTGCAGGCTGCCCCATTGCCGTTTGGAGGTCAGGGTCTTTCTGTGGGTCTCTGCCAGTTGTGGCTCAGGGAACACTCCCTTCTGCCTGTCCTTGACTGTTTCTCCAGTGATTTTTCATGCCCCCATACCTGGCCCCCATCTCTGCTTCCAGTCCCAGGAAGGTCCTCTTGGTTCCCCTGGCCAGACTGAGTGACTTCAGGGGCTCCTGTGTTCCTAGAAGGAGCCCCCGGCAGGACAGGCCGGATGCCTCCTGGCTGTACTGATGGCACAGTGCTCTTCCGCTGCAGCTGCCTCTGCCCCCCTCTGCTCTGGGGGCCTTGGTGGGGGATGGGCTCTTGGGACCAGACCCTGGGCACACGTATTCCCTTCCTTTCTTCTGAGATCCTTGGCCATAATGGAGTCCCGGAGCAATAGCTGGACTTGGAGTCTCCAGGAAGAATTTTGGCTGGGTTTCAAAACTCCCATCTCAGCTGCTCACCTCCATGGCCTCTGTGGCCTAGAAGCACGATGTATTCTGACTTCCTGGCCCCCACAAAGCAGGCTCTGGGCTTTTGTCTTGACATCCCAGCCAACCGGGTGTCAAGTTACAGGGCTGGGAGAGGTGGTAATGGATGCCAAGAAGGGGAGCCGAGGGAGTCTCAGAAGAGCTGGGGCAGGCGGGGAGCAGGTGGGCTCCGGGGGTGCTGCAGGGACCCCGCACTCGTCAGTGCCTGCCAGTCCCCAGGGCAGGCAAGTGTTGGGCTTCGGGGCGCAGCCTGTGTCTGCATATGGCAGTTCCCTCTCTGATAACGCTGAGTGTGTCTGAGTGGATGGGACCTCTTGGGAAGGGAGGGTCCGTGTGGGGTCCCAGTGAGTAGCTCTCACGCCCAGATGACTGTGAAAGATCCCAGTGGTGTGTGTCCACTGAGACAAACAGCGTGCAACTGGAAACTGCCAGTGAAACGTTACCAGGCAGTAGGACTAACCTGGAAACTGGTGATAAACGTCTTACTTTTCTCTCTTTAGAAGTTTCCTAGAAGTGCTTCTGAAATAGGGGTGCTCCCTGGCTTAAGTCTATGGAATTGCTTTCCAACATTGGCTCAGACAGCCTTCCCGGCAGTGCCCGAAGCCGCCAGTGGTGGCTCCCAGGCCTGAGGGTGGCCCCCTGCTCCCCTGGGACTCCCCATGCACCCCTTTCTCTGTTGGGCCGGGCCGTCCCTGAGCTGTACACCAGTCTCCTCCTGAGTGGGCATCTGCCCCGGGGCACCCTCTGTGTTCACAGAACTGCGCTCCTCCTTTCAGGGGAGGAGAAGGGGCTTTGAAGTTCAGCGGGGGTGGCTACTTGGATAAGCCCTTTCTTTCTCGCCTTCTCGCTCCCAGGGTAGTGTAGTGTCTGGAGTGGCCAGCCTCGTTGAGGACAGTCTGCGGGAGGCCGTAGAGCCGCACTGGCATTGGCTGGCTCTCGGGGGCAGAGCTGGGCTGCCAGCCCCAGGAGTCGAGTGGCTTAAAGTACCTGTGATGCCATAGCATCGGCTGTCAGCTCTGCTGGCTGACTGGTCCCAGCTGAGCGTAGCTTCTTGGGTTCTCCTCTCCAGGGGCTTTGTTGCTCGTGTTGGGGGGCTGGGGCCATCTCTGTCTGTCTCTGTGACCCTCTTGCCAACAGCTAGCTCGGCGTCCTTCTGTGGGGGGTGGTCCGTCAGAGCACATGTTCTCAGGGCCCAAGGGGGATCTTTAGAGCCTGCGGCCTTGCTTTAGAGCTTGTGCTGCTGCTTCCTCTCTGCTCCTCACTGGAGGCCGCAGGGAGTGAGCTGCCTTCAGGGCGCACTGCAGCCTGAGTGGGCGGCTTCAGAAGGGTGTGGTGCAGTGGTCCTTTGCACAGCGTTTTGGCAACTAGGAGTGTTAGGACGCCTCATTAACATCGATCAGAGTCCTGGGCTCGCGGGAAGTGGATTTCTAGGGCCTGGTGCTTGAAAATACATAATGACACGATTCAGAAATCCTTTGATTTCTGAGTTGACCTCGCACCTCTTTGAGCAGCGTAGTATCTGTGCATGTGGAAAGACCTCCCACAGGCGCACGGTGATCAGTCTACAGGCGTTGTGGATTCTTCGTGAACTCAGACTCTCATGGAGCCAGGTACAGGCAAGAGGAGGAGGTCGGTGCACACCAGGGACGTCACCTGAGCACCCAGAGAGCAGACTCAACACCTGTCTTCACTGGGTTTGGCTGTTACCTGATTGTCCGCTGTCTGCCGAATTCACCTTCACAGCGAGCAGCTCCTTACTGCCTCAGGGGAGGTTGGGGTCCGAACTGCCCCAGTGACCTCCTAAGGCATCTGAACCTTCTTGGCATTGAGGTCTCACCTCACCCAGCAAAGCTGAGGGGCAGTAGGGCAGGAATTACTGTCCCCAACCTTGTAGGAGGCACAGAGAGGGAATGTCCTACCCTGGGCTTCTCACTTGTAAGCGGCAGGACCAAGTGGGGCAGTTTTGCAGGAGTGTGACCCCCCCCCTTCCCTCAGCACGCGCAGGCTTGGTGCACCGTGCCTGCTCTGAGAGGAGGCCCTGTGGCCTGTCCACCAGCCAGCATGGTGCCAGGAGGAGAGTCCTGCCCCTCTGGCTCAGGGGGCCTCAGCCCCTTTTCCGGGGCTGTGGCATCGCACCAGGGCTGGATCCCTGTTTTTGCCCTTGTCACAGCGCCCTGGGAACATCCTGGCCGTCACCGGGAGCTGCAGTGCCCCACCTTTCTGGAGAGAGGGTCTAAGTGGGAACACCGGTCCCTGGCCCCAGCCCTGGGTTGGGGCACCCACCTGTCGAGTAGGCAGTGGCAGTGTCACCCTGGGAGGCTGAGGGAGGGTGGCCCCTTGTAGGAAGGCCAGGGCGCTGTCCTTGGACGAGCTTGTGGAGTTGAGGGCTGAGCGAGCTGGGCTCTAGCGGGGCAGGGCCTCTGCTCAGGCTCTTGCCGCCCTTCAGTGTAAGGCCCCAGTGTTTTGCCCTGAGCTCCCTGCTGAGGGTGGGCAGTTTGGGGGTAGAACTAAGCAGCCTTCCCCCGACTGTGTGCCGCTGGGGGACGGTCCCCTGAGTGCAGTGGGGTAGTGCTGACTCCTTCCAGGCGCCATTCAAGAAGGGCATCTTCCAGTGTGAGTTGGGTCTGTCACAGGGGGGATGAGAATATGATGGAGGGACATTCCTTGGAGTGGATGGTGGTGAAGGTGGGGGCAGCTCAGGAGCAGGAGCTTGGGGTTCAGGGGTTTGGTACTGGAGAGACCTGTGGGCCTGGAGGGTGTGAATGGGCCCTAGTGGGAGGAATGCCCAGGGAGAGGGTCTGGTGGGGCCAAGACGAGTGTTTGCTTGGTCTAGCAAAGCCTCCCCCACCCGCCTAAACAGTTAGCAACTACCTGCCTCTCCTCACCCAGCCGGGGCCAAAAGGTGGGGGAGAGGGAGGGTTCTGGCAGGGACTAGTTGGCTAGCAGCCCTGCTTCTCTGCCCCACGTTAGCCCCAAGGAGCAGTTTGTTGTCCTGAGACCTCACTGGGCCCACAGCTGCCCCCGACTTCACTCGTGTGTGCAAGCGTCTCAAGGATCTTACAAAAACGCAGGCTTCGGTCAAACAAGTCTGGGGCACTGATGCCCTCTGGTGAAGCCGGGTGGGCGGTGGTCTACTCCCGCGTGCCCCTGTCACTCCTGGTGTTGGATCTGTCCCTCCTGGCTGACCCTAAAGACAGAACTGCTTTTATCCAGGGGTTTCTCCCCACTGCTGGACACACCACCCGCTTCTTAGGTTGGCTTCCAGCAGCTAGGAGTGAGTAAATAGATGAGTGAGTGTGGATCAAGTGCACCTTTCCCGGACATCAGGCAGGCGCATATAGAGAACAGCAAAGGTCAGGGCTGCGTTCCCTTGATGAAAACTGCTTCCCCGGCACAGGCCAGTGAGACACTCAATGTTAACCCCGCACTGACCACTGATGGGTAAGCACCTGGGATGGTGGTGCTGTGAATGCAGAGATCTTGTTTTGAGTTAAGTTTTAATCTCCAGGAAACTTCACGGAAGTTCCGGGCATGTAACAGAATTTTTGTTTGTTTAGCCTCGGGTGGCATACAAGGGAGGAGGGTAGTGAGAACGTTTTCACGAACAGCCTGGCTTGCTTCCAGGTCACATAAAATCTCTTCTGATCATAATAATTTATATCAGGATTCCCAAGATGGGCAGGCTAGGCTGAATGCATTTGCCCCGAAATCATAGCTTTCAAATAAATGTGGTGCCCAGGCAGCCTCCCTGGACCGAAATAATACACGTGGCCACTACACTGTTTCCCTGGCATGTTGGGCTAGATGGTTTTATAATTTAAAATACGTTTTTTTAAAAAAAGAATGCCCATGATAATCTTGAGCCGTTGTCAAATGATTGTCCTTTTCCTTGAATTAAAAGAACTCTCTGGGAAAGTACTGAGAAATTTGAAGCACCTTTGTGTTAGAATTGAGCTTTAGGAAAGTTTTCCTTGTTGGAAACTAGTTGGGGCTGGTGGCCCTTCTGCGTTTGGAAGAGGCAACCCAGGTCCCTGTAACAGGCGAACAGTCCCCTGAGGGCCGGTGCCACACAGGAAGTGCCTGCAGCCCCGCAGCCCCAGGGAGAGCTGGCGCCTCCATTTCCTGACAGCACCTGAACCCTACCTCACTTCTCAAAATGAAGGCTGCATGTCACAAACTGGTTAGAACTGGCTGTTGCCATGGTTTTCACGTTGGAAGGCACAGTTAAAGGGTCACATGACCAAAGAGGGAAATGCCTTTGTCACATGACTTTTTGGTGGCCTGATTAGCATACAGGAAGTTCACTCCCTGCTGGCTGCTGGGATGCTGAGTGATCACTGATGGGAGGTGATGTCATCTCTTGGACGAGTTATTGATTAGTCTCGGTCCAAGATGGGACCTGGGAGAGCTCTGGTCACAGTGGTCATCTCAGGAAGCTTCAGCTTCCATGTGGTCCAGCCCCTAACCCTGCCCTCTTACCTCAGGCAGATTTGAGCTGTATTAGGCATCTCACCTTTGGGAGATGGGCACGTGCTCCATGAGATGGTAAAAAGTGATAAATCCCCGTAGGTTACTGGTGCCTCCATTTGCCCTTGCTCAGGAAGCACGGGCAGTCTGTAACTCTAGATGTGGTTCTGCCGAGGCTGCTGCTCTGCTGTGCAGCCGCCTGGGAGCCCGCCTGGGCTGCGACCAGCGGCTGCAGCTCCCGTGCCAGAGCCTTGTGTCTGCGCAGTGCCTGTGCGCATGCCCACAGAACCTGGATTGGAGCCCCGGGGTCATCTTTTATGTGGATCTTGGGCAGAGTTGGCAGCCAGCAGGGAGACACAGACTTGAAATTGAAAGAGTAGTGGTTCCTGAACTGCATTGGTTTTTGGTTTGTTGAGGCCCTAGTAAGACATCCTGGGTTATTTTATAGACAGCCAGCCAATTCCTGGACTTGAAAACGTGGGCTGCTAACCCCAGAGAGGGGGTTCTGTACCTTGAAATGGGCGCCTCCTGACCGCTCGTGGAAGCCCACCCAGCAGCTGTACCTGAGGTGGTTCTATCGCATCAGGGCTGGGCTTGCTGCGGTGCGGCAGCTCTGCTGCTCTGAGAGCTGGGATAAGGATGGCCCAAGGGAGAGCCCTGCGGGTTGAGGGGTTGGGGGCGTCAGTGAACCCGGAGTGCGGTCCTCTGTGCCCCCCCTTCCCTGAAGACATAGCTCACTCTGAGAGTGGAAAGGGCCGTTCAGTGGGCTGTTAAAATACCAGTTTCCCATCTCTTAACTCTGCTCCCCACTCAGCTGGAAGGAATGGGACAACTTTGAGCTGTTGTTATTCCCAGTTAACCTAACCGAGTTTGTTCTTTGGGTCATAGTGCCACCTAGTGGGTGAATTCAGTCCTTGGCTGGCTTTCCTGCTGATCTGATTCTTTCAACACAGATGCTGAGGCTAGATCTTAAGGGAGAGTTTACATTATGTCCTCAGCAAATGGAGCGGCTTGGCTTGGCACTAAGCACTGTCTCGAAGACCCGTTGGTCCTTATATATGTGGTCAGCAATGCCGTTAGCGGAAGCTTAGCACTTCATGGGAAATAGATGGGGAAACAGTGGAAACAGTGTCAGACTTTATTTTTTGGCGCTCTAAAATCACTGCAGATGGTGACTACAGCCATGAAATTAAAAGATGCTTACTCCTTGGAAGGAAAGTTATGACCAACCTAGATAGCATATTCAAAAGCAGAGACATTACTTTGCCAACAAAGGTCCATCTAGTCAAGGCTGTGGTTTTTCCAGTGGTCATGTATGGATATGAGAGTTGGACTGTGAAGAAAGCTGAGTGCCAAAGAATTAATGCTTTTGAACTGTGGTGTTGGAGAAGACTCTTGGAGAGTCCCTTGGACTGCAAGGAGATCCAACCAGTCCATTCTAAAGGAGATCAGTCCTGGGTGTTCTTTGGAAGGAATGATGCTAAAGCTGAAACTCTAGTACTTTGGCCACCTCATGCGAAGAGTTGACTCATTGGAAAAGACTCTGATGCTGGGAGGGATTGGGGGCAGGAGGAGAAGAGGGCGACAGAGGATGAGATGGTTGGATGGTATCACTGACTCAGTGGACGTGAGTTTGAGTGAACTCCAGGAGATGGTGATGGACAGTGAGGCCTGGCGTGCTGCGGTTCATGGGTCGCAAAGAGTCGGACACGACTGAGCGACTGAACTGAACTGAGCGTTACCAGATGCGCATATACGTTCTGAGGAACTTGAGTGTTAGGATTGGGGAAATAGGGCAGAGGATAATGGGCAGGGGTGGCTGGGAACTAGTTTGTGAGCAGATTAAGTGGGTGGGTAGTACAGCGGTCCGTGAGAGCAAATGTGTTCCATGCTCCAGTCAGTTTCAAAGCATGCAGCCACTACTGCCACGTTGCCACTGGCAGGACAGAGAGCCCCCCTGTAGCCCAGGAGGGACCCCGCAGCAGGCTGCCTGGGCTGCCTTGTGGGTGCTGACGCCCCGCGCTGGGGACTCAGGCCGTTGGCTGACGGTGTGTGCCTCAGCACCTCTGTCACCTGGGGAGGGGCAGGTGGGCTGTCCAGGCGTGAGGGTCGTCAGGGAGTCTGGGTTCAGCAAAGAAAGGCTGATTCAAGTGGGGCTGGCCTTCCCATCAGGTGGCTTCCAGCATGGGAAGGTAGGCGCTCCACCAGCAGGCCCAAGATCCAGGAGCAAGTGTTCTGGTTCAGTGCTGAGCCACATGGTATGGAAAGGGGCTGTGGTGGGTTCCAAAATGTGCTGTTTTCCTGCAGACATATAGGTATCCTCAGCCCAGGGGACACAGAAGTGGTTATCGGGAACAGTCCTGACTTTTTAAAGGGCTCAGACGTAAACTGGCAGGTTCGAGGGCCACGTGGTGAGTGCAGTGAGAAAAGGCAGCCCGGGCAGGCGGTTGTGGGGAGGAGTGGGGAGGCCAGCCTGCTCGCCTCCACTTCACTGTGTCTGTGTCTGAATCGCGGCGTCCGTGGGAGTGCTGCCCACCACAGGCGGGGTGCTCGGGTGACAGCCCTCCTCCCTGCCCCACAGTGACATGAAGTCTGAGAGGAGGCCCCCTTCGCCTGATGTGATTGTGCTGTCTGACAACGAGCAGCCTGCGAGCCCGAGGGTGAACGGGCTGACCGAGGAGCCCCCGAAGGAGACCAGTGCCGAGGCCCTCATGGTGAGCTCTGTCCCCGCACTGGGGAGCTGCCTCGCGGTGGGGCCAGCTGGTGCTCCCTGGCCCCAGCCTCTCCCTCAACCCGTGTCCTCTTGACCTTGTAGAAAAGCAGTCCTGAAGAACGAGAAAGGATGATCAAGCAACTAAAAGAGGAGTTAAGGTTAGAAGAAGCCAAACTGGTTTTGTTGAAGAAGTTGCGGCAGAGTCAAATACAAAAAGAAACTCCCACCCAGAAGGTATGTGCGTGGCTGTTCACTCCTCGGGTCAGTGAGCGGTGTTTAGGACCAGGGACAGGAAGGCACGGGCACTTGCTTGGCTCCCTGCTGCCCCAGGAGCTGGGCCTGTGAGGAGTCAGGTTTCCTTGGGGGCAAAGGGGCAAGGTCTGAATTGGAAATTTGCAGGCTCAAGTTCATGTTTTGGATTTAGCTTAGAGGAGATCAGACTACATTTCAGCCTAGAACATTCTGGATCTGAGTATGAGAACCTCATTCCCTGTAGACTCCCATCAGGGAAATGGAGAGCAGACGTCTCTGAAGGTGCTGGAAACACAGCTCTGTCCTGAACCCCTTTCAGTGGGGCGTCCTGCCCTGTGGGTGCCTGTGTGGCCGGCAGGGGCCGCTCTGGATTTCTGGACAGACTGCTGAACGCCTGCTTCAGGGTGCCCATGCCCAACCCCAGAGGCCGTGTCCCGGGGCTTCTGCCCCGCCACCTCCCCACGCCTCACGCTCCTCGTGCGGCTTCTAAACGGGGCTTACCCTGTAATGCAAGGTCAGGCTGGTTTTGTGGGCCTCTTTTGTTATCCCATTCTGGAGAGGCTCCTGGTCTGTGACACGGCTCCCCTTCCTTACGTTCTGATGACTCTCTCGGTGAACCAGAAAGTGAATGCATCTCGGGCAGTGCAAGCTGACAGTGTGTAGACACTGCTTCCGCCTTGAAGGGAGCGAGACAGGAGGACAGTCGTGGTCTGACTTGGGGATTTGCTCGAGCTCCCACTCCACACCTAGTAAACAAGTGGGCCAAGCCTGGCATCTGCTAATACCCTGATGGATGAGCCTGCTCGTTACTTGTTTCCTTGTTGATGGCTGAAGAGTTGGTGATGGGGACCAAGTCTGTCACTGTCCCTGGTGGACTGTATGCCTGGACCAAACAGTTTCTCACCAGGGTGGGGATTGATATATATATATAATAAGCCTCAGCCTTTCCCGCTAGCCTTTTATCGTCCCCTGGAGGGCAGAGATGGCACCCGAATCTCAGTGATGCCAAGCACCCTGGGGCAGAGGGGTAAAGGGCCCTGGAAAATCCATCCTGTGTGTTTCAAACATGTTAATTCCCGCTGCAGTGACGTGGCAGGCAAGCAGAACCTTTGAGAGCTTGATGCTTCTTAAAGAAAAAAGCAATGCTCCTGAGAATCATGTGTGGGGAGGAGCATGGTTGGTAGCCCTCTCATCTCCTGCCTGTCCTGATCTCTTGCAGCCCGCAGGCTCCACTGGGAGCTCCGTGACCACCCCTCCCCCGCTCGTACGGGGCACCCAGAACATTCCTTCCGGCAAGCCATCACTTCAGGTCAGTGTTTACTCTGCATCATGCTCCTGAGCAGCCCTGATCCGGTTTCTGCAAAAGGCTGCTCATTCCTTCTCGTAAGACTAGAATGAGGCCTTCCAGTGGGAGCACCCACGCCAGTCACATTTGCGTCCCCGTACCCAAACTGGGCCCCTGTTCATCATGAATCACACAGACGCTCGGAGGGCCCCTCCCACGACCCTCTAGTGAGACTGGAGAGACGGCCGAGATCCTGGGCGCTCTGGGCCCCCACCACAGCGCAGCTTTCTGAGCCTGTCACAGCCTCCTCTGCCCACAGGGCGCGATGGGCAGAGCTCCCACTTCAGCTGTAGGACAGAGGTCAGGCCAGGCCCACCTGCCCTCACTCAAGCCAGAGACCGCAACTCAGACCAGCAAGCGGGTAGTGTGGATCCCAGCTAGCTTCTTATCGTGGGGGTGCCCGATCCTGAGTGAGTCCAGGTTGGCCTGGCTCTTGTTGGGAGTCTGTGTTCCTCGTTCTTTTGTGTGTTTAGAGTAAGTAGGCATTTTAGCTTTTTTCTACCACCCCTATTTTGGTGGGTATGCGTATGTACCTTTATGAAAACAACAAACCCGTTTAAAAAGCTGTGTGAGATCTGAGGGTTGTTGTTGTTGACAGACCTCTTCAGCTCGGATGCCTGGCAGTGTCATCCCACCACCCCTGGTCCGTGGCGGGCAGCAGACGTCCTCAAAGTTAGGGCCTCAGGCGAACTCCCAGGTCGTCATGCCCCCGCTCGTCAGGGGGGCCCAGGTGAGCACGGCTTACGGAACAGCCCCAAGCAACCGTCCCTCCCGCAAGAATGACCCCGGTGCTCAGACTGGGTCTCTTCCCCCCAGTCTCTCTTTATTGGCCTCTCATTGTCTTGTCTCTGCCCCACACCCGACAGCAAATCCACAACATCAGACAACATTCCAGCACAGGGCCGCCGCCACTCCTGCTGGCTCCCCGGGCTTCTGTGCCCAGTGTGCAAATTCAGGGACAGAGGATCATTCAGCAGGGCCTCATCCGTGTCGCCAATGTCCCCAACACTAGTCTGCTCGTCAACATCCCACAGGTGAGTCGTGTGACAGATAGTCCAGGCCCGTGGACTATGGTGCTGTGGCTCCTTGGACCTTGATGGGTCATGAAGGCTGTGGACAGGAGTTTCCTGTTGTCCTCTGCAGTCTAGCAGAGGCAGATAACTGCTCAGGGGGTGAGGGTGGGGTCACCAGAGGCTCCCCCGGCCCCTCCACCCACCCCGCCCTCTTTACCACCGCTGCCAGGCGCAGGCACGTGAGGGGAATGTCTGCAGATGTCCCTGCATCGCCAGTGCATCTATTTTTAGCCACGTGACCCTTCATCTCTGTACAGAGCCTCTGAGGTGGTGAGGGTTTGTTCTCACCTAACAGAGTGGGGGAAGGTGGAGCCAGGGCGGCAGGCTGAGATCCTCACTGACAGATGAAGTGGCTGGGTCCGCATGAGCTTTTGTTGATGTGCGAGTTAGCTTCTCTTCCTCCTCTGGCGTGGCTCATCCGTGTCTGCCTTTCTCAGATAAGAGCATGGCCAGCAGTGCTCTTCTGAAGTCAGGTTCAAGGACAGTCCTGCTACCCAAATGGAGATGTCCTGGGCAGGCCGTTGATCTACCCCGTAGACGCTGATCAAATCCCTGCTGTGTGTCATGCTGCCCTCATGTCAGGAGGGTGGCAGCCAGGCAGGCAGTGGTGATCCGCGGCTCTGCTCCCTGAGGGGTCGAGGGAGCCGGCGAGGGGAACAGCGAAGCGCTGGCCGGTTAGAGGCCGGTGGCCGGGTCAAGGTGCGGTGGCAGCACCCTCTGTGCTGGGGCATCTCGCTGCCCTTTGGAGACCCCCGGGCCAGTGTCATGGGCTCCCCGAGGCCCCCGGCCTGTTGCACACCAGTTGTCAGGTGCGTGCATTTTCCTGCAGACAGTATACACAGCTTTCCTGTTTCCAGAAGGTCTTCGGTCCCGGAAAGCTTAAGGGTCCTGGCATGGTCTGCTCCCAGTTTGGGGGAGAGCATTTGAGTGTCGGGTGGCAAGTGGGCTGGAGCGAGGAGATGGTGGAAGGTCAGCCACCAGGATCGAGAAGATGGTGAGGGGAACACAGGAGCAGTGAGGATGGAGAAGGGTGAAGGGCGGGGGCACACAGAGGTACTCGTGAGGGAGATGCCGTTGGTGCCACAGTGCGCCACCTCTGCAGCCAAAGGAAGGGGGCCACCCGGGCCTGTGCTGGAGGGGACCAGGCTACAGTGGCAGGGCAGTGGCCATGCGCCTGGGCGGGGATGGCTACCACAGGGGCACCCGCCGTGATGCTGGTGGCTTTAGGAGTGTCCTTAGTTGATAGAGTGTAGCAGGTTACAGATTTTTAAGTCATCTGGGTATCAGCTAGACCTCAACAAGTTATTCGTAAGCTTGGTCATCTCAGAGCAGTCGAGTGTGATGTCTTTTTTTCTGTTGCTTGTTGATGGCAGGCAGCTCCTGAGTTACTTTTAAGGACTTATTAGAGTAGCTGATGGTGCTGACCTGGAGTTAACTTTTGTAAGGACTTAGCGTAGCTGATGGTGCAGACTGTGGGGTTCTCCTCAGGGTGGGCCCCTCAGGCACCCTGACCAGGTCATTGCCTCCCCAAAGCCCTCCCCAGCATCGCTGAAAGGAACGACAGCCACCTCTGCTCAGGCCAACTCCACCCCCAGCAGCGTGGCCTCTGTGGTCACCGCTGCGGATTCTCCAGCCAGTCGGCAGGCGGCCGCCAAGCTTGCACTGCGCAAACAGCTGGAGAAGACGCTGCTTGAAATCCCCCCACCCAAACCCCCTGCCCCCGAGATGAACTTCCTGCCCAGCGCTGCCAACAACGAATTCATCTACCTGGTCGGCCTGGAGGAGGTGGTGCAGAACCTGCTGGAGACACAAGGTGAGCAGGCCATGGGCCCAGGGCTGTGTTCCGTCTTGAAGCTGAGGTTTCCATCATGTTTCCGATGCATAGCACGTGTGGGCACGTCTGCTGTGTACGCACGGCTGTCTTGGAGCACATTGTGGATGATCTCTCGTCATCAGTTCTTCACTTGCTCTGAGGTTTAGATAATTTCTTTTCTTTTTTTTTTTTTTTTAAGTTTTTCGTCAAGTGTAGTTGATGTACAGTGTTGTTTAGGTTTCTCTGCTGTACAGCAAAACACTTCAGTTATATACATATCCACTTTTGCTTAGATTCTATTCCCATGAAGGTCATTACAGAGAATTGAGTCGTTCCCCATGCTATACAGTAGGTCCTTATTATCCATTTCACATATGGTAGTGTATATACGTCAATCCCAGTCTCCCAGTTTATTTTCCCTCTCCTCCTAGATCACTTCTTACATGTACAGTAGGCAGCTTCTTTCTGATGGGGCCTCCTCTGAGAGCTGGGGAAAGGTGGAGCTTTGCAGAGCACTGAGTCCCCACGTTAGGGATGGATGCCTGTGCCTGGGCCAGCTTCACATTATCACCTTCTCTGGAAGGTCTGGAAAGCCACCTGCATGTTAAGAGGTTTTAGGAATGAAAGCGCACACACGGGGTAGTGAGGAAAAAGGATGCTGGAAAGTAGGAAGTCAGGTTTGCCCCGAGGGAGTCACCAGCGGATGCGGAACTGAGGGCTCTTCTGTCCTTAAATTGGGTGCGTGGTGATGCCGATTGGCCAGCCAGCCTGGATTGCCTCCCCGCGTGGGCTCATCCGTGCTGAAGAGTGGACAGCGCTAAACCTCCTCAGGGCCGGGGGTGGCCAGGTGGACTGCACCGGAGGATCTGGGGGCCCACGGCCAGGCCCAGGGAGGAGAGATGTGGGCTCTGACACAGCTCGGACGTGTCTGCACTCCTTCAGTGACTCCTTTGGGATGAGGTCAGGTTGGCAAAAGAGCTGCTACCAGGCTTGTGTGGTGTGGCAGGCAGGAGGCTGCAGTGCCCGCCGGCCTTGCACTGGCCTGTGCTGGGCACCTGCTCTCCCAGACTAGTCTGTCTGCGCTTGTTCTCGTCAGGGGTCAGTCTCCATCCCCTGTCGTCAGAAAACAGGCCCTAGCCGTGAGAGGAGGCCCTGAGTCCTGCCTGAGGGGGCTCTGACACCGAGGGCAGCCACCGCTGCCTGGGCAGCAGGGGCCACCTCCTCGGGGTGGGCGTGTGGAAGGAGAAGATCCAGGCTGGGGACCGGAGCTGGGGCCCACGGTGGACCCTGGGGCCTCCGGCAGCTTGGGCAGGTGGCGTCCTGTCTGCTCTGTGGAGTGGCAGGAGCCCCCTAGAGTCAGATCCCCCACTGCAGCCCCTCAGCAGGTAGAGGCAACTCAGCCAGGCCCCAGGCAGGATGGGGTGCCCGGGGTCTCTCCACATCATGGTGCATGACCCCAGGAGGCTGTTGAACTTTGAGTGCTGCCCATGGAAGAGATAGAAACAAAAGGCAGAGTTACCCCTTAATGCATTTTGGATGGCACATGTGTGTGTGTATACACACTGAAGAAAGCATGACCTCACACCTCAGCAGGCGCTTTTTGTGGCTGCCCTGGTCACCCCTCCTGGAGCTGAGTGCCACCAAGTTCCCGTTCCCCAGGGCATCTGGCTGTGTGTCTGGCCAGCCGTGCACAGTCACTTCAGCTCCCCAGGCTGTTTCTTCTTGAGACAGGGCGGTAGGGGTGTCCCCTTAAGAGCTTGTCACGCGGCCTGGACGCCCTGCTGCGCACAGGACGCCAGGCACAGTGTCTGTCGTGAGCACTTTATAGATGCGGTTACCTCGCCCCTTGGCAAGGGTGCCATCACCTTACAAGGTGGGGCCTGGAGTGGCCACCGTCTCCCCCACAGGTGATGCCGTGCAGGAGGGTGGGAAATGCCAGCCCTGTGGGTAGGAAGGATGGCCGGGAGAAGCCGGGTGTCTGAGAGTTGGTATGGAGGATGCCGAGCCCACGGTGTTTTCTAAAGCGCGTCAGCGCTGTTTCTGCAGCAGAGCTTCTGGAGGCTGGTCCTGTGTCTGCACGCAGTTGGCACCCGTGTGTGTGCCGAGGGAACGAACGTCGGGGCCTCGGTGTCCCGATGCCAGTTGGACCCCCTGACCCAGGGCGCTGCCTGGGCTCTGCCAGCGTGCACATCCCTCCTGGGGGTGGTGCAGGCTCTGGCTGTGCTGTTCCCACTCCTCCGATGTGAGCCGCGTTTGTCTCCCCCCTGCAGCGGGCAGGATGTCGGCTGCCGTCGTGCTCTCCCGGGAGCCCTACATGTGCGCACAGTGCAAGACAGACTTCACGTGCCGCTGGCGGGAGGAGAAGGGCGGCACCATCATGTGCGAGAACTGCATGGCGTCCAACCAGAAGAAGGCGCTCAAGGTGGAGCACACGAGCCGCCTGAAGGCCGCCTTCGTGAAGGCGCTCCAGCAGGAGCAGGAGATCGAGCAGCGTCTCCTGCAGCAGGGTGCCGCCCCCGCGCAGGCCAAGGCCGAGCCCGCCAGTGCCCCGCACCCTGTGCTGAAGCAGGTGAGAGCCGCGAGGGGGTGGACGGACAGTGCCCTCCCAGAGAGGGGTCTTGTTCCTCGCTCCCTCGGCAAGGAGCTGTCGCTGGCAGGCAGGATGTTCCGGCATTCTCTCCCACACTCGGCGATCTTCTGCCTGGTTGTTAACTGTGCGTCTAAATTGCATTTAATGGTGGCTTTTGGTGGTGAAAATACTAATTTGCAGTTTCTTTAGATTTTGTAGCTTTCACTCGCAGTTTGCCGGCTGACAAGTACTTCTTGTCTGAAAGGACTTTTCTGAAAGCCACATTGAGCTGCAAAAGGGGCGCTGGAAGAAATGTTCTAGCTAAATTAAGGAGAGAAACAAGTTTGAAATCAAGTTTTTTTGGCTGCCCTTTTTTTTCTAATGTTCTGTTTTCCCACCCCTTGTAGACCCAAAGCTCCCTGTTGGCAATTTTTTGTGTCCTTGGAAGTCATTGATAATTCATCTAACAAACTCATCTCCTCAAGACCCCTGCACAGTGGATGGCGGTGCTGCCTCAGGAAACCGCTGTCCTTGTGGGGACTCGGCCTCGCGCGGCCACAGCTGCTGCCCCTCGGCTGCGTGGTCGCTGAGCTCAGCCTCTGGGCGGCGCTGACCTCGCTTTCAACCCCCGTTTGTGTAGGTCATAAAACCCCGGCGGAAGTTGGCGTTCCGCTCAGGAGAGGCCCGCGACTGGAGTAACGGGGCTGTGCTACAGGTCAGAACTGGGGCGCCGGGAGCCCCCCGCACCGCACAACCAACCAGCCCTCACGCCCCCGACCGTGACCGCGTCAGTCGCCGACTGTCACACTGCCTGCGTCCGTCCGTCCGTCTGTCTTGTCTGTCTCTCGCTCTCTTTCCCTTCCTCCTTCCCCTCCTGTCTCGATGCAACTTACCTAGTCTCCTGATGTTGGACTTCCGGGATCCCGTGTGGGTGGGAAGAGGTCAGCTAGATCAAGGAGAGGCTGCGCTGAGCACCGTGCCCTCCGCAGCCCCCTTCCCTGTGTGAGCTGTGGCCCTCTCTCTCCCCCACAGGCCTCCAGCCAGCTGTCCCGGGGCTCGGCCACAACGCCCCGAGGCATCCTGCACACATTCAGCCAGTCGCCCAAACTGCAGAACGCAGCCTCGGCCACCACCCTCGTCGGCAGGACGGGCAGACATTCTGAGAGGGCCGTGAGCGCTGGCAAGGGCAGCACCACCTCCAACTGGAAGAAGGCGCCCCTGAGTACAGGTGGGCGGCCCTGGAGGGGCTCAGCGGGGACCTCCCCAGGGGCGGGCCCTTCTCGTCCTTACTTTTAACAGAGGCATGCACACGCCCAGGTTGTGGCGCCAGGGTCCTGAACCTGTACTTGCTTTCTTAAGAGCAGCTGCCTCCGAGACTACAGCCTCACCTCTCTGTTTGCTGAATAGGACACCCTGAACTAGTGGTAGCCCTGGATAAATGCTAATCACACTTGGTATCTCCACCCCCATACCTAGACTCTCAGCTCTTGACCCAAAATGTGGGACAGAACCAGTTCAGGCAGTGCCTGTCAGCCCTCCTCCTTCTGCCACAGAGAATGTTTGTTTCTGCTGCTACAGCGTACCTTTCACGGTGTGCTGACCCGGTGTCCTTCATGCCCCACTCTGTGGGAAAGTCCTGCCCGCTTGGGCAGGTCAGATGGTACAAAGTGCAGGATAGAAGGAGGCAGGAGGAGGGGGCCCCTGGGGAGGTGGGCAGCAGAGCCCTGTGAGGAGCAGGCATCTGAGACTCAGCTTGGGGAGGCGGAGACCCCTGGTGGCTGCGCCCGTCTGCCACAGCTCCCCCTTCCCAGGGTTGTCCTCTGGCCGCCCCCCACACCACTTTCCTGCTTTTCCTTACTCTTGTGCTCGCCTTGAGATGAATGTTAAATATCTCTTGTGTCCATCAGTAATTGGAAAGTGACGTCTCGGCACAGAGGGCCGAGAGGAGGAGAAGGGTGAGAGCTCTCTCCCGTCTCCCTCCCCAGCCCACCCCCAGGTCCCTGTAGGAAGAAGAGGCGCCATCATGAGAGTCCATCTCAATAGTCAGAACTGGGAGAGGACTGTCAGTGGAAACACAGCACAGAAAAGCCGGCTGTGCGTGCGGCTGACCTCGAGTTAGAAACACGCCCAAAGAGCAGAGCCTGCTGGAGGGTGGGGAGGGGTCATCCAACTGCAGCAGAATCCAGCTCTCCTGGAGAGCAGAGAGCATTTGTGAACATGCCAGACTGATGGCAGCAAAAACTCATAGGCTGGTCAGAAAATTTTGGGGGCGGAATTTTGAAAGTATATGGGAAAAGTCACACAGGAGACTACGTATGTGTGCACAGTGGTAGCACCCATGGGAAAACTGCGCACTACAGGTAGCGTTTGAAGCAGAACATGAGGGCATAAATAGTTGCTCTCTTCAAATACTTGTACGACTAGATACGAAAGTGTCATGGCTTAGGAGCGGCACTCCTGGTTGCCCTGGGTTTCTGGATGGTGGTTTGAGGAAAGCTGGGCAGGACCTGGCAGGACCTCCGGGTTTCTGGAGCGCTGCCCTTGAATGCTCATGGAGGGTTCTGTGGTGCATTCAGTTTGGAAGTCTTGTTCCACAAAATAGATTAACTTGGGTCCCCGCTGCTGCCGGGGCTTCAGAACAGTCTTTGCTTCGTGCCAGCCCAGAGCCCAGAGTGTGCTGGTTGGAGGCTTTAGGGGCTTCCCCAAGCTGGCCTGTGTGCCACCTGTGCCCAGTGGGCCCAGCCGAGCCGGGGGTCTTCCCCGGAGCCTCCCCTGACCGGGGCCGTTGTGGCCTCTTGCTCTGTCCTGTCGCAGGCGGGGCCCTCGCGTTTGTCAGCCCGAGCTTGGCGGTGCACAAGACCTCCTCAGCCGTGGACCGCCAGCGGGAGTACCTCCTGGACATGATCCCGCCCCGCTCCATCCCCCAGTCAGCCACGTGGAAATAGTGCGAGCCAGGCCCAGTGGAGAACAGGCTCCCTCCCTCCCACCTGGCCCCACCACCCTCCGCTCGGGAAGATACCCCGCTCCCCAAGAGGGTGAGCGCGCGCAGGCCACGCTGCCGAAGTGAGAGCTCCAGTCTTGGCTACAGAGTCTCGTCGCGTCACGGAGGGGCGCTCCACAGGTGGACCAGGATTCATACTGGGGACCTTTCCCGTGGGCTTCCTTCCTTTCTTTGCCTTTAGTTTGCCCAACACCAGCAGAAAAGCGGACCTCGGGGCCGGCTCTGCTCCTGGCCCTCCCTCAGCCCCTGGCAGGGCTCGTGGACGGCGCGCCCAGACACTGTGACACGCTCGGGCTGCCCGGCGCTGCGGAAGTGGGGCGGAGCGTTGTTCTGTTTTGCTTTGCCCCCGTCTTAGCCTCCTAATCTTTGACTGCCTTTCTTCATGGCAATCCCTAGATTGACAGATTTTTTAAAATCACCTCACGATGATGGAGTTTAATGTAAACGGTGCAGACCCAGGGTTCCCTGGGTTCCCTGCCAAGCGCAACCCCAGTGCCCTGGGGGGTGGGGTGCTGACCCCCCAGCCCTCACTCCAGCAGAAGGCCTCTGCTGCTGCTCATCCCGGAGACATCCTCCGACCTTCCACACTTAAGCAGAAGAACAAACTGCAACCCAGACCAAGCCAGGGAGCCTGGGACCCTGGGGCCTGAGTAGGGAGGGGAGAGTCGGCAGCCACACCCAGAGCTGGAGCAGGAAGTCGAAGGGGCCCGGCCCTTGTGTTTTTTGTTGTGGTGGTGATTTACTTTATTAAATTGTTTCCTTTTCTCTTCCTCCTTATTTTGATGGACAGCATCCTGAGCCCTGGCCTGTGCTCCTGTCAGGCACGTGCGTGTGGGGGGGCGCCCACACACCCCCAGACTTCAGGGTTTGCGTTTGGGTCTAGTTTAGAAGCTCCCTTGAAAAGCAGGGCCATGCTGCCAGGGTCTGCCTTCAGACTTTTTTTTAACCCCCTAGCGTCTACAGAAACGTCTCAAAGGATCAGGTCTGCGCTTAGCTGTGTTCTGTTCTGTTTTCTCCCTCTCCTTAAAAATCAGTCCATGAGGAAAGGCAGAAGCTGTTGTGTGTGTGCTGCACATGGGCCAGCTCTGTGCAGGTGTGAGGGTGTCATGTGTGCATGCACACACGTGTGGAGACGGGGTACGCTGCTCCTCACTTCAGCCCCAGCCCTGGTTTTCCTGTCCATGCAGTTAGGGACTTAATTTAAAATTCTTATTTTGTAGGGCCACCTTCCTCAAATACACTGCTGCACCGTTCTAATAAAGGCTCATTTAACCCCCCCTCATGTTGTGTGAATATCCGTGTTTAGAAGACATTTTTGACATGCAATAGAAGACCTAGTTTTGCAAAATGTTTGAATTTTTTGTTGTCTAAAGCCCTAAATTTCTCATTGATTTTTGTTTTGAGTGCATAATGAAGGTGGCCTGAAGGAGGGGAGGGCTGGAGAATGGTGGCTTTCATTCCAAGATCCAGGGATTTGGGGAAAAGGGGAAATTGACCTTTGGGGGAGGGGGGAGTGGGGAAGGGTGTGTTTTTACACCAAAAAATCAAGAGTATGCAAGCATTTCTATTCCTCGCATTTTTCTGTGTGCCTGGCAAATAAATACCTGTCTTATACTACTCTGAGCTGTTAGCTCTCTCTGTTCGATGACATGGGCCAAAACTCCCAAATCCTACCAGGAGTGCCCAGCTGGCAGACCCGGGCAAACTGACCTCAGTGCCATGCAGCAACTCGGGCGTCTTGGCCAGGGTCACCTCTGCAGTGGGTGTGCCCAGGGCGGCTGCAGCCCCACAGGGCTTGACAAGGTCTGTGATCCGGGGCTCAAAACCAAGCCACTCGCATTGGCCCCGGATCCTCGCCCCATCACTCTCCACCATGCTCAGGATCCACCTCTCCTCACCTCATCTGGCCAGACTTCTCCAGGCTACTGCCTAGACCTTGTGAGCTGAGTACAGACTGACCGCCGTGGGCAGAGGACGCGGTGGCTGGGCCCTGACCCGTTCTCTGCCTCCTCCAGCCCAGCATTTGCAGGAACATTCCCATTGGTAGGACTTACTGTGACATAAATGTAGCTTTTTAAAAAGGGATCAAGAAAAAAAGGGGGGGATCCAGGAGGTGAGATGCCTTAATCTTGATTCATTTCCCCTGTCTCAAAACTTCTATCCCCCTCTTTTTCCCTTTAGTTTCCCCTTTGCATTGTCACTCCTATAAGCCTCAAGTGCATGGTTCTGTGGTGAAATTTATGATGTTATTAAGAAAGGGCATTAAATACCTTTCAAGTATGGGAAGGATGTTAACATTAAGGGTATTCTCCCAGCCCCAAAGCCGACCCCTCAAAATGGGCCACGGTTCTGGGAGTCTGTAGGCTGAGAGGATCTGGTTCCCAGGAGAACCAGAGAACGTGGGAGCCCCCAGTCCCAAATGACAATTGTAACTGCCCAGTAATCTGCAGCAGGAACCCCCAGTGGCACCTGGAAACTCTTCAGAACGTTGGCTGTTACGTGGACTGGGGTGCAGGGCTCACCAGGCTCCCTTTCCCATCTGAAATGCCTGTGTGCGGAGGCCCGCAGGTGCCCGTGGTGTAACTGCGTCCACTCAGCTGCCCATGGCTCTGGCCATCCCGACTGTTGTGGGGACCCTAGTCCTCAGGGTCCCGGGTGTATCTTTTGGGACCCACACCGTTGACAAGGTCAAGAGTGACTGCTCTGGGAGGTAGGGGTGGGTGGTGGCTGTGGTCTGGAAGCAAAAGGTCACTGAAAGAGGCGACAGGACACCCCTGCATGGCTCCCGAGTGGCCCACGAGTCACTGCTGTGGCTGGGGAGACACGGGAGGAGTCCTCTGTATAAATCATACGTTCTCATCACAGGCGTGGGTAATGGAAAGACGGCCCTTGCTGCTCTGCCATAGGGTTTTTCTTCGATGCCTGGTTATGCTGCACATGGCGTTTGCCTAAAGAAGTTGGACTGAGTTTTTTTTTTAAAGGACAGCTAAAGTTTTATAATCCTTAAAAAGTAATAGTCACACCAGTGTAGGGTATTTGGGAGGTGGTTTGTTTTGATTAGGGGGAGGAGGTTGTCACTTGTATTTATTGTGACTTTGATAATAATGTTAAAAAACAAAGTGACCACCAAGGCGGCATAGAAGTTCTAATAAAGACGCTGGAATCAGTGGCTATGTGTTGTGTCATGAAGTTTTAGAATCTGAAGGACAATAAAGAAACGGATGATGTGTTGGCTGTGTTTTCTTTTTGACTGCTCGGCCTTGGGGTCCCGCATTGTTTTCCTCCCAGCTTTGGGGCAGCTTGGAGATGGGATGGCAGGATGATCCTTTCTTAACAGGTAAGCGAAGGATCAGACACTTGTTTCCATGGGCTTCTTTCAGATCTCGCTTGCCATGGGGATTTAGTCTTCCCCAGCTGGATACTTGAGGTGAATAGCTCAGTCGTGTCTGACTCTACAACCCTGTGGACTGCAGCACGCCAGGCTTCCCTGTCCATCGCAGAGTCGGGTACGACTTGAGCGACTGAACAGAACAGAATGGAACTGGTTGCTGGGGCTTCCCAGGTGGTACTAGTGGTAAAGAACCCATCTACCAGTGCAGGAGGCATGAGAGATGCGGGTTCGATCCCTGGGTGAGGAAGATCCCCTGGAGGAGGGCATGGCAAGCCACTCCAGTGTTCTTGCCTGGAGAATCCCATGGGCAGAGAGCCAGGCGGGCTACATGGTCCATCGGGTTGCAAGGAGTCAGACATGAGTTGGCACACCAGCACGTACCCAACTGGATGCTACGGCCTTACCTCTGGGTGGCGCTTTGTGGCCTGTTTACCCACAGGCCCCGGGAGTGCATGCAGTGAGAATGCAGTGAATTCTGCCCCTTGGCTTGGGTTCTAGCCATCAACAGCCTCCATCCCAGAGTGGTGGGCTTTTCTGGCTCAGCATTGGGTGTCTGCTGCAGGACAGATGGTGCAGTGTGGGAGCCACCTGGTTTTGAAAACAATTCCTGGTGCAAATTTGTTTTCAGAGGTTGACACACTGTTTCAAAGGTTTACTCACAAAATGAAACCTGTGAGCACTTTGAACTCCAATATGCATAAAGCGTCCCCTTGTTTTCCTAGGTGCTTTTTTCATTTATCTATCTATCTATTGCTGCCGCTTGTTATTGGGGCATCTCTGCCTCCAGCCTGGGGTCTGACTTCCCTCCCCTGTGGCCATGGCCAGCCTGGTCTCACCTGGGCAAGGCACAGAACAGGTACAAGACACTACTGAAGTTAAACTCAAGCCTGTCACCTCTGACACGTGCTGATTGCACCCACACCCCTCAACACTGAGAGAAGCCCATTTCTGGGGTTCCACAGCCCCCTCTTCAAGTGCGTCTGCTGGATCAGGCACCCAGGCTCCTCAACAGAGGGAGGGCAAGTCTTAAGCATCTTCTCCAGATAACAGATGGGACACCACCAGCCTGGTTCCTGAGACCCTGTCCCCTCGTAACTGAGTCATGGGTGTGGCCAGGAGGGGAAGGACCCCAGGCCCACTGCTCACACACAGTAATCAGAGGGCACAACAAGGCACGTGCCCTACCGCAACCATTGGGAGCACACCTCGTGAGGGCGGTGAGGAGGGAAAGAAGGGCGCTTCGTGAGGTGCCCTTTTTAGGCCAAGTCTTGCATGAAGAGAAGGGAAAAGCGCTGGGAGTGGCGTCAGCCCATGCAAATGGTCAGAGATGAGACCAAGCAAGGCAGGTTGAGGACAGAGGAAAGCGGTGTGCCTGGGCCTTGGGGGCACGGGGAAAGGATGTGAGCTTTTTCTTGAGTGAGCAAGACATTTCCCTCTTCTCACCCTGCTTCTTGCTCTGTAAAATGAGGTGGTTGGGACCACATCCTGTTTGAAGGGAGTGGAAGGAGAGCTGGCGCATAATCCCCAAGGGAGTGGAGGGAGAGCTGGTGCATAATCCCTGAGAGCCATGGAGAGGGAGGGAGCAGAAAAGGACCACTCTCCTCAGGGACCCGGGCTCTGGTGGAGGCAGACAGGAGGAGCACCGAGGGAGCTGCTTCCCATACACCCAAATGACAACAGCCACTGTCACTACGCTCAGTAACCTCATCACAAGCGAAATGACCCCCAGCCTTCCCCAGACCCTGTGGGGTCCCTCTCCAGACACCAGACACATACCCCTTTACCTCTCTACCTCCATTCCAGCTATGGGAGTTCCTTATTCAGACACACCAGCTCCATCCTCTCCTGGGAGCACTCCTGTTTCCAGTGTTTGATTCCTTCCCTTCAGCCCCTCCTTGCTCACCCCCACCTGGCATTTAGCATAACTTAAATTATTTTATCTTCACGCCATTCTTACACTTGCCACGTGCTCCCTCACTGGGAGCACGGATGGATCCAAGTCACTTGGCTGTGTCCCAGTGCCTTGCACACAGCAGTTGCTCAAAAAATGCCTGGATGAACAGAGCATGAATGAAAGGAGGAGTGGGACGGCGGGTATAGGGGTGGGGGGGGGCGTGTGTACCTGTGGCCGATTCATAGTGTGAAAACCATCACAGTATTGTAAAGTGTATTGTAACTGTTCTACAATTAAAAAAGAATGACCGGCACACTCCTTTGCCTCACCAAGGAAGGTACCAAACACTAAGGGGAGCTTCCACCACCTCCCCACCCCACTTCAGACATAGCTGGGTGCCAATCCTGGCTGTTCTTCGGCAAGTGATACCTGTGTGGGCCTCAATTTCCTCTTTTGTAAACACTGTTTCTGTCTGGACAGACGCTCCCCCGCCCCTTGCTGTCCCATCCTTAAACACCAGAAAGGTGCTGGGGTCCTTTCTGGATTGGGGTCCCCAATCCAGCACGTCCATTCCCAGGGCCATTACGTTGCTGAAGATGACACCAAGGCCCCTTCGAGTCTGCCCAGGATGGGGAGCCCGAAAGGTCTCTGTTTGAATCCTCCTAACTCCCTTTTCAGACCTGGAGCAAGAACCTCCACAAGTCTCTCTAAAATGGGGTGCTCGTGCCTGCCTTGCCCCGGGGAGTGATCCCCTCCCCACTGCTCCATAAAAGGGGGCCATTGCTGGAACTAGGTGCGAGAAAGAGCGAGTTTATTGCAAGTTCCAAGGAGGGCAGCGCCTGGAGCGCGCCTTCCCTCACCGGTATGCGAGGCTGGCTGTGGATTGACGCCCTCCGCGCGCGTCCGCTCGCCAGCAGCTTCTCCAAGCAGCCACCGCCCACCTCGTAGCGGTCGCTCACCCCGCACCCGCGCAACGTTTCTGTCTCCTCTCATCTGGCCCCCTCTTGGGGCCTTCTCGCCGGTAACCGAGGGGGCGCACGCGCCCTCCTGCTCTTGGGATCGTGTTGTAGTAGCTGAATTCCAAACAGGGGCGACTGCGGCCCCCGGCGTCGAAGTAGGGAAGGGGGAAGGGCGCGTGCACAGAGGTGCGCGGTGGCTTCGCGGAACTACCGAAGCGCGCTTCTTGCGCGTGCCCTGCGCTTGCGCAATGCTCCGGGCGGCGGGAACGGTGGGAACCCCGGATTCTAGCCGGAGTCCCCCGCACGCAGCCAGCCGTTGCGCGCTACTTGGCCCGCGGAGGGCCTGGCCGACGGACTGAACTGCAGCAACTCGGCTATTAGTGCTTTGCAGCGCTCGGACAGCTCGAGGCCGTCCGGGTAGAGAACGCCGCGCTTCTGGCGTCGGGGCAGGCCGGCGATGTCCGAGTCGTCGAAGGGCATACACCCGGTGACCATGACGTAGAGCACGACGCCCAGGCTCCATACGTCGTACTTCTTGGGGTCGTAGGGAATGCCCAGCAGTACCTCGGGCGACGCGTAGGCAGCAGAGCCGCAGTAGGTGGTGCTCAGATCGGGGTATCCGTGAGCCTGACGGCCGAAACCGAAGTCGGTGAGCTTGACGCGGCGCTCATCAGGGCTCAGCAGCACGTTTTCGCACTTGAGGTCGCGGTGCACCAGGTGGTGGTCGTGTAGGTAGCGTACGGCACCGGCGATCTGCGCGAAGAGGTCGCGAGCCTGCCCCCCGGGGATGCGCCCGTTTCGCTGCACTGCCTGCAGTAGGTCGGTGGCGGCCGCCTCCATCACGATGTACAACTTCCCGTTGCACACCTCGATGAATTCGAAGACGTGCACGATGTGTGGGTGCCGCACTCCCCGAAGGATGGACAGCTCGCGTGGCAGGAACTTGTTGACAAAGTCGGGCGGCGCGCGCCGCCGGTCTACCACCTTGATGGCCACTGTGCCCTTGTATTTCTTGGACGTGGCCACTTTTACCTTGGAGTAACTGCCCTCTCCTATCGTGCGGCCCAGCTTATAGCCGAGTTCGCTCAGAAGCTTGTCGCCCGACATGGTGGCGCCTGGGGCGCGTGGGGAGCAGGAGGCGGCTGCTGTCGGGGGGCGGCCGGACTCCGATCTCGGGCCTAACCCATGGCGCTTGGCACCTGCACACCCGCACCCCCATGTGCCCACTCCCCGGCCCCCTCCTCCGCGGTGCCTTTTATTGCCCAGGTAACAATTTCTGCCTTGTGAAGTGACCGCGGGCGTCACCCTGCCTCGGGGTGGGGGGTGGGGGCCCTGACCCCGCCCCGTGGTGCTCTCCCCAAGGCCCTACGGCTTTGTGACTCATAATCGCTCTGAATGATCCAGTTCCCGATGAGAGGACACTAGGAAGGCGTCTCGACCGTCACCGGAGTGGAATCAGAGCCTGGGGTTGGGGCGGCTCCTCAGGAGTCCGAATCTGAGCAGCAGCCGTCCCGAACTTCGTGTAATCCAGTCCTAACCCTGCAGACCCCTGGGCTGCCCGCAGGGGGCCCCAAAGGGAGAAAAATGGGACGATACCTGGCTCCCTCGGGAGCCTGGGGGTTTCTAACTGGCCTCACATTGCCCCAGAGGGAAGGTGAGTGGGAAGGTCCTTTGGTGCAAGAGCTCTGGCGACCAGACGGGCTGCAGGCTTTAACACCGACCAAGCCATGCCTCCATCTAGGAGAAGAGAAAATAAGGACTTTTTGGTCGCAGCTGGGGCGCGCAGTCGATCCCAGGCCCCGCTACGGAGCTCTCGCACGAACTGGGTTAGGTGCAGCGGCGCCCTAAGTTTCCCAGTCGAGCCCGAGACCTGCGCCGCAGCTTCCGCCACACTCAGCATGGTGTCGATCGCCGTTGCGTAACTTCCTCCTGCGACCGGAAGTGCAAGGTCCTGCAAGCATGGCGGCGTCGAAGGTGAAGCAGGACATGCCCCCGGTGGGGGGCTACGGCCCTATCGACTACAAGCGGAACCTTCCGCGTCGGGGACTGTCGGGTCAGTGTTGCCCTGCCCCGGGTGTCAGGGTCTGGGCGTTTTAGGCGCCGCGGCGGGGTCGGGACGCCAGGGAGTCTAGCGGGCCAAGGTTTCCCCCTCCGTATGACAGGAGGCGGCGCCCTGGGATCCCCAAAAGCTTCAGTACTAACAATAATGAAAACTGCTGCAGTTTGTCGACCGTTTACTAAGCCCTTTGCTTCCTTCTCGTAACAGCCCTGAGGTCGGTCCCGTTAATTATTTCCATTTTACAATTCATTGATTAAACCGAGAGAGGGCTTCCCCGGTCGTTAGGCGGGTAAAGAATCCGCCTGCAATTCAGGAGACACAGGAGGCGCAGGTTCGATCCCTGGGTCAGGAAGATTCCCTGGAGGAGGAAATGACAACCCACTCTAGTATTCTTGCCTGAAAAATCCCATGGACAGAGGAGCCTGGCGGGCTACAGTCCGTATGGTCGCAAAGGGCTGGACATGGCTGAGCGACTGAGCACAAACTGAAGTTAGTTTAGCTTCCATGAGACACGAGAGAGGATGCGACTCCCCACTGGGCCACCCAGAGCAAAGCTGGGGCCGAACCTGGAATACCCAGGGAATTTGAAAGATTATTTTTGCGGGGGGGGGGGGAGGGCGGAAAAAAAGTTCTGCAAAGTGGTTCCTCGCTGGTAGCCCCCACCTGCAGGATATCCCATAAATATGGATTCTTCTAATTGTCAAGGGCTCTAAATAACGTTTTAAAATTTTTTTATTGGGGTCAACACAAAAATATGTAAGAGAAAGTAAAAAACGCCCATACACTGCACACAAGATTAACAAATACAAAGAATGTCAACCAAGAATGAATATTTTGCTGTAACTCATTGAGCTTTACATTTAAAACATGTGCATGTTTTGCAAATTATGCCTCAATTAAAAAGCAGAAAAAAATTCACGGGCATGGTTTTTTTAAATGTTATAATTAAGACAGAGAAAAGTTAATGTCAGGTTAAAAACTCAAGTCTTCCCTTGCTCCCTACTGGCTTTTTTTGTAATTTGGAACAAAGGTTGGCAAACTTTTTCCGTAAAGAGCCAGGTAAGTATTTTCTGCTTTCTTGGCCAGACAGTCTTTCTCCCCTGTCGCTTATTTTACAACTTTACCAACCTAAAAGTGTGCTTAGCCTGAGGACCATACAAAACAGTTACAGGTTAGAGTTGGAGCACTGGGCACTGGACTGTAGACTCACTCCTAGATTCAACAAATATAATGCGATCTGTGTCATCTTTTCTCACAATCTTAACTTAGCACCCAGGCTGGAACGCTCCTCGGGTGTGTGGCATGAGTTTTGTCTATACATGTGTCCTTCTGTGACCTGTGTCCAGACCAGACCGCACAAGAACCCCAGCCCTTGGGTCTCCCTGGGCTTCCCACAGCCAGCCTCTGTCTCATTTTGCAGTCCCACACGTGGCCTGTATCCTGTTCTCACAGCACCTGCTGTGGGTCTTAAACACCCCCGCCTGCGCTTGTGTCTCTTCCCGTCAGCCCTTTACAGCGGCTTCCCCTGTTGCACGTCCAGACCACCTCAGTCTTTCCTGGGTGCAGAGGGATGAGGAGCATAACCCTTTCCGAGGTGTGGGCTCTGTTTATGTGCCTGTGTCTAGTCAGTGCGCCTCCGTTTAGTAACTGCTGAACGCGTCCTCAGTGCTGGGCTCTATGCTGAGGAGCTCACCCAGCAGAGGAGACAGACACACTGCTTGTAATTGCCCATTGTGGCCAGTGCTGAGGCCCAGGGTAACTGGGGCCTTACCGAGCCAGAATGGGCGAGAGGACCTCTCTGAAAGGAGTTGCCCAGGCAGAGGGAACAGCAGATGTAGAGGCTTCACTCAGCCTGCACCCTGCCCTCCTTTCTGTCCTCCAGCCTTATCCGCAGCTGCTTTCTCTCCATCGGTCTTGCTCTTGTCCAGGCACTGTGACCCCCAGCTCGGCACCCACTCCCCTTTTCTCTGCCTGGACCACTCACCGCCAGCATGCCACACGTGCCAGGCTGGCTCAGGCCACCCTTGATCCATACAGCTACTGAAGTGACTGTTACCCCACCTTTCCCCTGGCCACTCACACCCCTCTCTCCTCTCTCCACACCCTCCTGTACCAGTGAGGGGCCCTTTTTTTCTGGTATCTTTAACATTTTAATTGAGATTCACATGCCATACCATATAATCACCCATCTCACGTGTACAGACCGATTTTTAGTCTGTTCCCTGTTGTGCAACCATTGGGATGATCTAAGTTTACATTTTCATCACCCCAGAAGAAATGCTGTGATTAGCAGTCGCTCCACATTCTCCCCCAGCCCCTGACAATCACGGATCTGCTTCCTCTCTCTAGGGATTTGCCTCTCATATAAACGGCATAGTTAACGATGTGTCATGTCTAACTTTTCTTAGCATTTTTTTTTAATATATATTCTGTTTATTTTCGGCTGTGCTGGGATTCCACTACTGTGTGGGCTTTTCTCTATCCGAGGCGAGTGTGGGGCCACCCTGGTTGTGGTGCACAGCTTCTTGTTGCGATGTTGTCTCTCGTTGCGGAGCATGGACTCTAGGGTGCGTGGGCTCAGTGGTTGCAGCGCATGCGCTCAGTAGTCGTGGCTGCTGGGCTCCAGAGCACACGCCCAATAGTCATGCAGGGCCTTAGTTGCTCTGCGACGTGTGGAATCTTCCTGGATCAGGGATGGAATCAGTGTCTCCTGCGTTGGCAGGCAGAGTCTTAACCACTTGACAACCAGGGAAGTCCTCGCGGCACATTTTTAATGTATATGTTGTAGGATGCTTCAGTGTTCCTTCTTCATTATGGCTGAATAACCTTGTATGGCTGGACGTTTTGTGTGTCCATTTACTATTCGACGGACATTTGAATTGTTTCCATCTTTTGGCTGCTGTGAACATTCTTGTGTGGGTTTCTGTGTGAACATGCTTCCTTTCTCTTAGGTGAAGCGGGGCTGCTGGGTCACATGGCAACTCCACATTTAACATTTTGAGGAACTGCCAAACTGTTTTCCAGATCGGCTATACCAAATTACGTTCTCACCTACAGTGTATGGGCGTTCCCATTTCTCTGCGTCTGGACAGCACTGATTGTTTTCCAGTAAAAAAATTTAGCCATCCTAGTGGGTGTGAGTGGAGAAGGAAATGGCAACCCACTCCAGTGTTCTTGCCTGGAGAATCCCAGGGACAGGGGAGCCTAGTGGGCTGCCGTCTATGGGGTCACACAGAGTCGGACACGACTGAAGCGACTTAGCAGCAGCAGCAGTGGGTGTGAGGTGGTGTCTGCTGTGGTTCTGATTTGCATTTCCCTAGGGACTGATGATGTTGAGCACCTTTTCATGTGTTTCCTGGCTATTTGTGTAGCTTCCTTGAAGAAATATCTATTCAGACCCTTGACACATTTTTCAATTAGGTGGTTAGTCTTTATTATTGAGTTTTAAGACTTCTTTATATATTTTGGATACCATTCCCTTATCAGATACATGGTTTGCAAATACTTCCATTCTGTGGGTCGTCTTGTCAGCTTGTTGGTAGAGTCACTTGCAGCACAAAAGTTTTACGTCTCAGCAGTGTCCAATTCATCTGTTTTTTCTCTTGTCACTTGTGTGGCCAGTGTCTAATCTAAGAAATGGTTGCCTTATCCTAGGTCACAGAATGACTTCCCTGTTTTCGAAGGGTTTTGCAGTTTTAGCTCTTACATTGAGGTCTTTGATCCATTTTGAGTTAATTTTTGTGTATGGAGGGCGGGAGATGTACACTTTATTCTTTTGCATGTGGCTACCCGGTTGTCCAATTTGCTGAAAAGACTGTTCTTTCCCCATTGAATTATCTTGGCACCCTTGTCCAAAATCAATTGACCATAACTGTGAGGGTTTATTTCTGGACTGTCAGCTCTGTTCCACCGATGCACACGTCTGTCCTTACGCCAGTGCACACGGTCTTGTATACACAGCTGCGTGCTAAGTTTGAAGAGTCCTCCAACTTTGTTCTTTTCCAGAACTATCTCAGCTGTTCTGGGCCCTTGCATTTCCACATGAATTTTCCGAGCTGCTTGTCAATTTCTGTGGGACTGTTGGGGGGAAGAAGGGATTCTGATGGGAACTGGGTTGGATCTGTACCTCAGTTTGGAGACTGCTGCCATCTGAACAATGTTGAGTTCCGATCCATGAACACAGGATGCATTTCTGTTTATTCAGGCCATCTTTACTCGTGGCCTGCACCCTTTTCTGGATATGGCCCCCCCCACCCGCCCCATTGTCGTCTCCCTCCAGAGGAGGCGTGGACACCCCCGGAGGGCCTGGGGCCTTAGCCTCAGGCTGTCAGTGAGGACTAGATGAGTTGGAGGGAAGGTCGCCTTTCCTTGTTGTTGCTTAGTCCCTCCATTGTGTCTGACTCTTTGTGACGCCACAGACTGTGGCCCACCAGGCTCCTCTGTCCATGGGATTCTCCAGGCAAGGACACTGGAGTGGGTTGCCATATCGTCCTCTAGCGCCCTGCCTTACTCTTGGACCCGCACATGGCGCCCAGTGTTGGGGGTAGGAGGCCCTTACGAGGACAGTCCAGGTCTGTCCTCTGGGGCTGGGTTAGGAGGGGAAACCCCTGAGCCTCTCTGCAGAAAATGGGCAGCTGTGGCCAAACACGCATCACCCAGCAAAGAGAGCGCTGCGTGCCCAGCACGGGTGGTCAGCCACTGTGTGCGAGCCACGGGCGCACTGTGGGCTGGTCCTGGGCACTCGGGCCTCTCAGTGCAGGGACCAGGGTGCCCCACTGCCTTGTCCCCCATAACTCGGGAATGTCTTGCCTTGAGCCTGTGTTTTAACAGGTTGAACTAAAAGGAGTAAAACACTGAGCCAGTTTCTCATTTCTCTCCGGGTCCAGCAGAGATGCCAGATGAGTCCTGTGCTAGCCAAACTAAAGGAGAGACAAGCCTGCACTTCGTCCCCCGCAGGGCCCAGGGAGTGGCTTTACCCACCATTTGCTGGCCCTTCACTGGGTGTTAATGTGGGGCTCAGTCTGGCTGAGCTTGTGAGCTCATCCCAACAACCATGAGTTCCATCCAGAGGAGAGACCAAGGCTGGAAAGAGAAGGGGGTGTGGGATGAGCCAACCCCAACCAGGCCCCAGGCATCCAGACCTCCCTGAAGACCCCAGCAGGCCCATAGCCTGTCAGTCAGAATTACAGCGCAGGTGCCCCGGGGGCTCAGTAAATATTCATTTGAGCCCCTGTCTCCTGGGGTCCCAGGAAGGGGGCTCAGTCCCACGAGGCTGGAAGGCAGCAGCATCCTGGGAGCCCAGGGGGTGGCCGGGTGGCCCCTGCAGGGCACCGCCTGCCTCCGGCAGCCCCATCCAGCCTCTTGTGGGCAACCCCCGGGGAGGTGGCCCCGGCTGCTGGGCCCTCTGTGGGGCCAGGACCCAGCGTGGACACCATCCTTCGCCACGGGGACCAGCTGGCTGAAGGAACTCAAGCAGCCTTCTGGGCACTGGTGGGCTGAGGCCACCCAGCCATAACCATTTAGACTACCAGGCTCCCCCATAGCCTCTGCCCAGCCTGCGCCTTCCAGGAACCCTGGCATGGGGCTGAGGTGTGGCAGCCGCAGCAGCCTGGTGTGCCCTGTCCGCAGAGTGGGTGATTGGGACGAAGCGTGGGGTCTACAGTTGCTGGGGAGCAGGTGTCAGCGGGAGGGGTGGGCGGATTCTCCATAGAGACAAAACAAGTAGTCAAAGAACAGGCGTTAGAAACAGCCCTGGCTGTCTGGGCGGGGCTCCATGAGGGCTTTCGCCTTCTCCCTCTTTCCTGTTTCTGGAGCGCCTGCCATGGGGGGGTTGTGGGTTAGAAGGGTCAAGGTGGCCTGTCCCTTGGGCAGGTGCTGAGCAGTGCCCTCTCCCTGCAGGCTACAGCATGTTCGCCGTGGGCATTGGGGCCTTGCTGTTCGGGTACTGGAGCATGATGAAGTGGAACCGCGAACGCAGGTAGGCCCCGCACTGGAGAGGCGGGTGGGGACTTACGCCGTGGACTCGGGGTTCCTCCAGGCCCCCATCAGCACCTCAGGGAGCTCAGGGCCTGAGCCAGCGAGTCCATTTCTGGGCTTTACCGTCAAGGAATGACTGACTAGTAAGTAAGAAGCTTTCCTCCGGGTGTTCACTAGGTACCCTTGACCTCCACCCCCAGGTACCCCAAGGTCTGGTTTGCATAGCCCATCAGGCAGAGGCAGGGGCAGGGGGACAGGCCCTGTCCCTCAGAGGGTGTTTGTCAGTGGTGCCCGGGTAATGATACCAGGGCTTCAAAGGCAGATCATGCAAGACAATGGCCGGGCCAGCCACACCGGCCTGAGGGTCCCAGTCTGCCGTGGCCTTGGTTTGGACCCTGGCCACCTCTGAGATTGCCCAGCACTCTGTCAGATGGCTCCTCCTCACTGGCTCCCAACCAGCAGTCCCCCCCACCCTCCCCCACTGTGTCCTGAGCATCCACCTTGACCCTGCTCACCCCTCCATGGGGGCAGTGCTGGAGAAGGTCCAGCACATGGAGGGCACTCCGCTTTGTTCAGTGAACTCAGGGCACCTGGGGGGTGCTGGACACGAGGCCCCCACCCTGGACAGGCGAGACCAGGCCCTGGGGGCTGAGGTGGAGGCGGAAGTTCCCTGGGACCCTTCCCTGTGCTGCTGTGGATTCGTGGTGATGGGGGGACAGGGTCAGGGGCCACCCCCTGGGCTGCGTCACTGGGACTGCTCTCCCCACTCCCCCCAGCAGACAGGGCTGGTGAGTTAAGAGACGCCGAAAAGCAGGCAGAAGAAAGAAGCTGCTCATGATACTCGCCCCCCGCCCCCCACGGTTATTTTGAGATGAAAAGGATGTGGTTCTGTAAGGCCCAGAACCTCATGATGAATGTTCCCCCCAGTTCACTGCAATCATCAGGCCCGGGCTATTTTTAGGATTAAAAAAAAAAGTTTTGAACTGAAAAGAAAGTGTGAAGCCAGCAGTCTTGTGGACTGCTGCCGCCTCTGCCAGCTGCGTTTCCCCACATCCCCCATGCCCATCGCAGGCTGCCGGTGGGTTGAACCCACTTCCCCCCTTGCTTGCCTCTGCCTCGCCCCCAAGCCCCGTGCCAGGGTAATGCCTGTCCAAGGGCCTCATCGTCTGCCCCCATCCCAGTGTGAACTGATCTGAGTGTCGGTTTTGGGGTTTCACAGGCGTCTACAGATCGAGGACTTCGAGGCCCGCATCGCGCTGATGCCTCTGTTACAGGCAGAGAAGGACCGGAGGTAGGCCGCTGGGGTCAGGAGGTCACAGGTCAGAGTGCCCCAGCCTGCACCGTGGGACAAGGCCAGAATGCACGTGGGGATCCACAGCCATGACCTTGTACTCCAGGGGCTGCCATCGTCCTTGGAGAGGACCCCATACTTGACTTGCAGGAGAGACCCAAGACAGAGAATGAATGTTTCTGGAGGAGGGGGCTTTGGCATTGGAGGGCTGCAAGAGTTTGCCAGGGGAAGGAAGTAAAGCGGAGAGATCAGCGTGTGTGCAGGGCTGAGAGCTGTGGGAGGTGACGGGGAGCTGGAGGAGGGGCACGTCTGGCAGGTTTGTTAGGCAGGGGCCCGGGGAGGGATCAGCCCTGTCCCCCACCTCCCACCTTGTCTCCCTGCAGGGTTCTCCAGATGCTTCGGGAGAACTTGGAGGAGGAGGCAACTGTCATGAAGGATGTGCCGGGCTGGAAGGTGGGTCCTCAGCCCCCCACGGTCCAAGCCGCTGCAGAAACACAGCCTCCCACAGAAAATACAGGGCTTTGGGGGAGTGGTGCCAGGTGCCAGAAGGGGGAGGCTATTCAGGGTAGAGGCACAGGGGCTGCCAGTCCTGGTGGGGTCCCAGCAGGCTCATGAGACCTACCCATACCCCTTCATCCCCACAGGTGGGTGAGTCCGTGTTCCACACCACGCGCTGGGTGACTCCCATGATGGGCGAGCTCTACGGGCTGCGAGCAAGCGAGGAGGTTCTCAGCGCCACCTATGGGTTCATATGGTACACGTAGGGGCCTGCGCCCCAGAGACTGCTGGACCCGCGTCCCCTCCCCACTAGGAGAGAATAAACGCTTTGGAGACTGGCCTGCTTGTGTCCCAGGGACTGAGTGATTGGGGGTGGGGGTGTCAGAGGAGGTGTGGGGACTAAGCAGAAGATGCCAGTGGGGTGGCCCCTGGATCGCCCTGCAGTGGCGGCTGACGAATGTGCCTGGACTTTTCCCTGCCTTTCTCGAAACCCTGCTGGTCAGCAGCCAGCTTCTTCAGCCTGGGGATCTTCCCCACTGGGGTACCGGGTGGGTGGATGGGCGACCTGTATTGGAATGTGCCGGGCTGGAGAGGGGCGCAGCAGAGGCGGGCCCACTTGCACCCAGGCCAGGACCCTATAGCGGGGGTGATGAGCCCATCGCTGTCCTTCCAGACTTTGTTTCCCTGCCAGTATTCGGAACTTTGGGATTCCCGCCATCCCATAGGCAGCTCCACTCCTGGCACAAAGGGGTTAAGTCCACTTGCACTTTACAGCCAATGGCCGTGCGCAGCGCCTTCGCGGCGTCTCCTGATTGGCGGACACACAGTGGGCGGGAGGCGAGGGGACGCCCCCTCTGCCCAAGGATGCGTTTAAAAGGCTGGGGCAGTGGTGGCTGCCTGCGGCACACAGATCGCCTCCGCCATGAGCAGCACGGATGGCCCGGATCTAGCGGAGGCGCCCGAAGAGCGGTGTTTCCTCAGGTCAGCCAGGGAGAGGGACCAGAGGGAAGCAGGGGCATGGCTGGAAGAAGGCCTGGGGAACCAGGGGCTGTAGATGGGAGGCAGAGGCATGGCCGGGATAGGGGGTGGGGAGAATGCCAGGCCCATCCCAGAATTTCGAATTTCCTTGGAGGGATTAAACCTGCGGCTGCCAACACCTCCAATGCTGCGTTGCTAGGGAAACGGTATCTGCAGCAGGCCCGCCCCTCATGAATTATTCATCAGCACCACTGGTTGCTCCCTCAACCCCATCCCCGCCAAATACACAGAGCCTAAGCAGGCCCACCTCCTCTCCATCTTTCCCAGGGACCCTGGAGCCGTGCGCCTTGTTCCCCATCTGGGAAGAGCTGCAGGCTTTCAGCTCCTCAAATGCTCACACCCTCCTTGGTAGTCCCCCCTGCTACTAACACCCTTGTTCAGAGAATAAAACTGAAGACTGGGGAGGGAAGCTGCTGGCTGAGCTCGGATTAAAGCGATTTTTAAATACACGGGCCACTTGCCAGTGGGCTGATGAATTTGGGGTCTGGAGCCGGCAGCTGCGGTTGTGTCTTCCCCCTGATCCTGAGTCGCCCTCCCGTGTCCTCGGCTAAGTGTGCGATACGGGCCCCAAGCCAGGCTCTCTCTAAACCAGACCCAGCCCGCTGGCCACTCAGCCCCTCTCCTCAAGACAGGTCCTGTGCAGCAGTTGGCTGGTACCCAGACTCAGCTAGAGACCCAGCACATGCGAGGCAGGGGGAGGAAAATGTTAGAAGCTGGAGCTGTGACTGCACCTAGTGTGGGGGACGGAGAGGCCTCAAATGCCACCCGGGGAGTGATGAGGTGCTGTGTGTTGGGTCAGAGTGGAGCACGGGGAGAGAAGGCCAAAGTGGGAGACATACTGGGGAGCATGTAAGTCTGGTGAGGAATTTGAATAAATATTCTCTGAATGCGGGGGAGGTTTGGGAAGTCTAGCATTCAAGTTTTCAAAACCCCCATGGCTCCTGTGGAGTTTGAGGGGACGGGATTGCAGTAGTAGCCAGGTGAGCCAGTGATGGAGGGCTGGAGGGCAGAGGCGGGAGGGTGGAGAGAAGCAGATGGAGCTGAGAGAGCAGGGAGCGTCTGGCACAGACACCCTGGCCTCAACAGCTGCACCTCTAAAGAGCCCCCTCTGGGGCTTTTGCTCCTTCTGGGGCTGGTGGGCAAATCCTGGGGCCTTGCAGCTCCTCTCCTGGGGGCGGAGGTGGGAAGAAGCAAGAGGCACCTTCATAAACTGAGCACCTTCTGCTCCTCAGCCCCATAGCAGCTCTGCCATATCCCCTGCCCGACTCGGAGCAGCTGCTGCCCCAGCCCTCAGGTTCCCGGACTGCCCTTTGCCTGTGGAGTCCCGGTTATCACTCTGGTGACCTGCTAGGCAGGAAAATAATGGAGTGAAAGCCGCTCAGTCATGTCTGACTCTTTGTGACCCCATAGACTGTAGCCCGCCAGGCTCCTCTGTGGGGATTTTCCAGGCAAGAATACTGGAGTGGGTTGCCATGCCCTCCTCCAGGGGATCTTTCCAAGGGATCGAACCCAGGTCTCCCGCCTTGCAAGCAGATTCTTTACCATCTGAGCCACCAGGGAACCCCAGGAAGCCTCCAAATGGAGGCCAGAGGCCAAATCTTCAGAACAGAGGAAAAAAAGAGGAGGATGGATGATCTTCCCCAGCCCTCCCAGGGGGGCAGCAGAGCTGTCTCAAGCTGAAGATGGGGAATGAGCTGTGTTACTGCACACAGGCTTTCTCTGGTTGCAGCGCGTGGGGGCTACTCTTTGTCATGGAGCACTGGCTTCTCATTCTGGTGGGTTCTCTCGCTACAGAGCACAGGCTCTAGGTGCGTGGGCTTCAGTAATTACAGCTTGCAGGCTCGGCAGTTGTGGCGCGTGCGCCCCTGAGCTCGCAGGCTCGGTAGTTGTGATGCAGGGGCTTAGTTGCTCTGAAGCACATGGAATCTTCCCAGGCCAGGAATCAAATCTGTGTCCCCTGCATTGGCAGGCGGACTCTTATCCGCTGTGGCATCAGAGAAGCCCCTGGGCCTGCCTGCCCTGGGGGTGCTCTTCATATGGCCCCACCGGGAGCTCCTTTTCCCTACCTGGCCCTTCAACCTACAGCGTCAGCCGCAGACAAGCGTGGGCTTGAATTGTGGCTCTGCTTGCTGGGGTCACAAGGCATGTCACCTTGCCCTGAGCCCCATCTCTATCATGTGACACCCTGCAGTGTGTCTGACCAAGTTTCTCAGCCTCACTCACTCTGCCTCTCTCCTGTCCCTTGAATCTGACAAGTTCACTTCCACCACCGGAAGAATAATGAGCCTCATTATTCTTGCCACTTGGATTACGTCCCACGGCACTCCAGGTCAGCTCCTCCAGGAAGCCCTCCCTGACTTCCCATCCCATAGCAGTCCTGGCTTCCCACCTCCAGCCCTCCTGCTGCCCGGCCTGGTCACACTACAAAGTTAGCTAGCAGGTTGTAGTCTCCTGCTCACAGAACTTAAGAAGGGAGCCTCAGGATTCACCCCAATAAGCCTCTGCTTATCTGTAGGTCGGCCTCGGCTTCTTTGCTCATACCCCATCCACAGCTCTGGAGACAGACCCATGGGTAGAAGGCTCAGTTTTCCAGTTTGCTTCCAGTGTGACTCTGGGCAAGCCATTTTACTTCTGAGTTGTTATATGTTCCTCCAACTCTTTTGAGCCCGATCCTTTTAAAGTAATAATTATTATTATGATGATATGTATCATCATTATTATTATTATACTCAAGGGTGTGCTAATAAGCTGGGGGCAAGTGCTCTTCCTCACCTGGGAGGGGTCCTGGCTAGGGAAGCTGGCATCAGGCTATAGACTCTGCTCAGCTGCTCCAGCCCCTGATTCTGGCACGAGGAACATCTTCCCATCCTCAGTGCCAGCTTTTCCTCTCGGAAGCCACCAAGCCCATGTCCCTTGGAAGGCCCCCTAAACTGGGGCTGGGCCCTGCTCTTAGAAGAGCCCAACACTTGGCTTAATGCTCTGCCATCACCATCTTAAAATTCTTAATAATTATTGATCAAGGGGCCCCACATTTGCATTCTGCACTGGACCTCAAAAATTATCTAGCCTGTCCTGCCTTTTGCAAAGGAGGAAGAAAGCAAGGCTCAGAGAGGAGTCAGACCTGTCACTCAGCAAGCTGGGGGCGGAGCTTCACCTCAACTACATTGGCTCCATCTCTCTGGCCACGATTATTCGAATTTTTAAAAATTAATTTATTTTAACTTCTTTTATTTTTGGCTGCCCTGGGTCTCTCTGGCTTTGTTTGGACTTTGTCTAGTTCCCGTGAGTGGGGGTTACTCTTTGTTGCAGTACCTGGGCTTCTCTTGTTGCAGAACATGGGCTCTAAGCACGTGGGCTCTTGAGTGCAGGCTCAGTAATTGTGACGCATACACTCAGTTGCTCTGGGGCATGTGGAATCGTCCCAGGCCAGGGATCGAACCTGTGCCCCTGCAATGGCAGGCGGATTCCTATCCTCTCTGCCACCAGGGAGGTCCACAGTCATTTGAATTTTATCACTCATCTAAAGAAGAATCACCAATGAGTCTCCTGGCTGCAGTCCCGACAGCCACCACCTCATGTGAACCATTAAAATCCTCTGCAGCCTTTAAAACCCGCCTCTCCCAGGCACCTCCAGTCCAGTCTGCCCCCTCCAGTGTCCTAGAGTTTCCTCAGTGGCTTCCACTGCCTAAAATCCACACATTGTCCCAACAGCTAAGTCCTTCATGCTCTGCTACCTGCGCTGGGTTCCTCCTGCTCTGGGGGCTTCAGGCATCTGGGGGAGGCCCCCACTGTTACTGATGTTTGGTCACTAAGTCATGTCTGACCCTTTCCGACCCCATGAACCGCAGCACTTCAGGCTTCCCTGTCTTTCACTGTCTCCCAAAGTTTCCTCAAACTCACGTCCATTGAGTTGGTGATGCCATCCAACCATCTCATCCTCTGTCACCCCCTTCTTGTCTCGCCCTCAATCTTTCCCAGCATCAGGGTCTTTTTCAGTGAGTCGGCTCTTCTCATCCAGTCGCCAAGGTATTGAAGCTTCATCTTCAGCCTCAGTCCTTCCAATGAATATTCATTGTTGATTTCCTTTGGGATTGACTGGTTTGATCTCCTTTCAGTCCAAGGGACTCTCAAAAGTCTTCTCTAGCATCACAATTTGGAAGCATCCATTCTCCAGCTCTCACATCCGTACAGGACTACAGGCGCCCATGCTCTGGGGCAATGGAACGAACATGCACTGCCATGTGCTTCCTCTACCACCAGAGGGCTCCCGTGCCTCAGGCTTGTGTTCCAAACTCCCACTGCCTCCCTGGCAGGCTTCCATTCAACCATGTATAGGACAGATGAGGGAACTGACAGAGGGTCTTCAACTCTGGGCGCGGGAGTGGGGGCGGTGTTAGGGCCTGGCTCGGAACACTAGTGGCACATTTCTGGCTCCAGCTCAGTGTCTGTCTCTCCGTCTCTCTCTGTCTCCCCGCTCTGACCCTCAGCACCGCGGAGGCAGCGGCCCTGGAGCGGGAGCTGCTGGAGGATTATCGCTTTGGGCGGCAGCAGCTGGTGGAGTGGTGTGGCCATGCTAGTGCCGTGGCTGTGACCAAGGTACCTGAGCCTGCTTCTCAGCCTCGACCCTGAGCAGACGGTCGGTTCACCAAAGCAGAGGCCTAGCTGCATGACCCCCCGGCCAGGATGGTCATTTCTGCCCTCAAGAAAGCCCTCTTGGCTTGGGGCCACCCCAGCCCATCACTCAGATGAGGAGACCAAGGTCCGTCACTGGCCCTGGCCAGGGGGTTGCTGAACATCAGGACAGAGACAGGGGTCCCCAGAGATGTAGAAGCAACTACGGAGATGGGTCTGGGGCCCTTGACTGCCTGTCTGCCACCTCCACCTCTTAGGTCTTGAGCAGAGGGGACGTCAGCTTCCTAAGTCTGAACACCCCCAAACAGCTACCTGCCACGGGTCCAGGAACCGAGGCCCAGAGGTGGTGAGGAGTAGAGCTGTATTTGGCTTTGCGACAAACCCCCAGGCTTCAAAGTGCCTGCAAGAGACCAATTGCTGTCCAGTGGTCCGTGTCATGCTGCCAGACCACGCTGGGCCTGTTTCCTCGTCTGAAAAAGGGTAATAAACTGAGACCAGTGAATAAACACAAATTCTAGAAAAGTGCCCAATCGAGTCAGGGCTCCAGCAGGTAACCTCTTCCTTTTCCTCCCCTTCTTCCTCTTCTTCTGATCACCACTGTATACTTTTGAAAAAACTTCGTATCTTTCTTTACGTGGATGCCACTGTTTTTTAACTTAAACGTTCCTATTTCCAAGTGAAACATATCCTGAGTGCGATGCTCAGAGGAAAGAAGAACAATGAAAATCAAAGCCACAAAAGCAAACCCAGTAAAGTAACCTCATGCTTGGCTGTTGAAGACCAACCATCCAGTTTTCACATTGAAAGCTTTGTGTCTGTCCAGAAGAAAGCCAGCCAGACATTATGACTCTCCCTGACTAGGTCAGGTCTGGGGCTCTGGGCATGGCGTGGTGGGGTCATAGGTATGATCAGGGTGAGTCAGGACCTTGGTGAGACCCTGGGGAGGAGACTCCAAGAGGAAAGAACTCCCTTGGTATGGTTCGAAGTTAGAGTATAGTTTGGCCCCCTGGAGACCTCAGAAGCCCATCAGAGTCACTGTTACTCCTACCTGATAGAGGTGCAGGGAGGAGTGAGCTGAGGCCGCGCAGAAAGTCTGGGCTGAGACTCAGCTCCTGCGTCAAATAGAGACGCAGAGTCTGAGAGAGACAGAGACGGAGAGAAAGAGACACAGAGGTGAAGACAGAGACTGGAGAGAAACAAGTATAATATTATTATCATTACTTTAAAAGGCTTGGGCCCAGAAGAGTTGGAAGAACAACACGTAACAACTCAGGAGAAGTAACATGTCTTGCCCAGAGTCATGTAGGAAGCAAGGTGGAAAACCGAGCCTTCTACCCTGGGGTCTGTCTCCAGAGCCACGGATGGGGAGTTAGCAAAGAAGCTGAGGCCGACCTATGCACAGTCTGAGAGACACAGAGAGAAAGACAGGGAGCGGGACAGAGGAGAGAGGCAGGGCACGGCTGGCTGGAAAAATACCCCCGCCTCCCGCCCCCAACCCTGGGGCCTCCTGGAGGGATGCAGGCCTGGAAACATGGGCGGGGGAAGGGGCAGCCACTGCAGCGGAAAAAGGTGGAAGAATGTCTGCAGCTCAGGCCGAGAATAAACAAACCGCACTCCGGCTCGGGTGGTGGCAGGAGGCACGTTTCTCTGCTCAAGCTTGAGAGAGCCCGAGGCAAGGACTCTGGGTCTCCAACAAGGAAACTGAGGCCCCTAGGGGCCCCGTGCCACCCCCAGAACACCTCTCCCCGGTCTCACCCTCTCGCCTCCTGGCCCGAGCCCCACTCCTTCCTCCACCCCGGCCTCAGTTTCCCCGCCGGCCTCGGGAGGCGTTCCGAACTCCTCACCTTTGCCTTTGCCGTGCCCTGCCAGGTGTTCCCTCTGCCCGCTCTCCCCCGGAAGCAGAGGACGGCGCTGGTCGTGTGCGGCCCAGAGCAGAATGGAGCGGTGGGGCTGGCGTGCGCCCGGCACCTGCGCGTGTTCGTGAGTAGCGAGGACGCCCTTGGCCTCCCAGTGTCACCCCCCCACCCCGCAGCCCTGAAAATATCTCTTGCTCCTCTGCTCAGTGTCTGGGGGGAGAGAGAATATGCCCAGTGCTTGCGTCGGGCAGTTCCTGCCAAGTTGGGAGCATCCGAGGCCCAGTGGGGAGCTGGGGAGGGTCCCAGTGCCGACCCCCTTCCTGCTTCCCACAGGAGTACGAACCCACCATCTTCTACCCCACGCGCTCGCCAGACCCACTGCACCGGGACCTGACTACTCAGTGTGAGAAGATGGACATCCCCTTCCTGTCCTATCTGCCCACAGAGGTCAGCTTGGGTGGCAGCCGAGGGGTGGTGGGGGACAGAGCCCCCAGGCCGCCCTGACCCTGCCTCTGCCTCGCTCTCCCAGGTCCAGCTCATCAACAACGCCTACAGGCTGGTGGTGGACGCTGTGCTGGGGCCTGGTGTGGAGCCGGCCGAGGTCGGGGGTCCCTGCACACGCGCGCTGGCCACGCTCAAGCTACTGTCCATCCCCCTCGTGAGCCTGGACATCCCCTCAGGCACGCCAGGTGGAGGGAGGGCATGAGGGGCAGGGAGGCAGGCTTGGGCAGAGGACCCTCTCCCCTGGTTTCTGGTGGTCCCAGCCTGTTTGCCCACCCGAGTATGCTTCCTCATCAAGGATGGCTTCTACACTCTGGGTGAGGCCGAGGGTCATGTCCATCCTTTGGATGGGCAGTGCCCAGGCTGGCGCCCAGGTGACCCTGGCTCCCCTCCCCCTTACACCCAGCACGGCGTGCCCTCTGCCCATCCTGGCCCAGTCGCCCAGGCAGACGTGAGCTCACTCGGCAAAGGCCTCGCCCATCCTGGCCGCCGCCCCATGCCTGTTGGAACCATTAGGCAACGGGCAGACGGAACAAACAGCTGCTAGCCAGCCGGACCCTCCGTGGGGGCAACCAGACTCGGGGGACATCCTCCGGCTTACAAGAGCCCAGGGTCATAGCAACAGGATGCCACAGAGCTGGGGATGGTGGCCAAAGGAGGAGGTGGGGTGGCTAGTCAGGGGGAGAGGCTGCAAGCTGGTGTCTGAACAGACAGCCTAGGACAGAGGGGGTCGCCCTGTTAGCTCAGGAGGGGTTATTAGTGCCCCTAGTCTGAGGGTGGAAGCTAGGGTCAGAGAAGGCAGGATTCAAGTCAGAGGGAGGAGGAATTCCCTGGTGGTCCACTGGTTACGACTCTGCACTTTCAATGCAGGAGGCACGGGTGTGAGCTCTGGTCAGGGAACTAAAATCTCACATGCTGCACTGTGTGGCCAAAAAATAAAGAAACACACATTTTAAATAAATAAAAAGTCAGAGGGAGGAGGCTTTCAGTCAGTGGTCCCAGACGGGTTGGAGGGGGCAGAGAAGGCAAGAGCCCAAGTCTGAAGGTGAAGGCTCATCTGAGATATGGCAGAGGCTATATCCCCAGTGAGGGAGGGGCTGGGACCTGCCAAGCCGAAAGGCAAGATCTGGTCTGAAGATGAAGGCAGGTCAGAGGGAACAGTCTCCAATCAGAAGGAGGAGGATGGATGCTCACGTTGCTAAGGGCAGGGCATATCTTCAGAGGCAAGAACCTAGCACAAAGAGACGGGTCTGGTGGGGGAGGCTTGACTGAGGATGGAGATGAGAAGTGTATTCTGAGTAGAGGGTGGGGATCTGGTCAGAGGAGGCTGCGAGGTCTGGGTGGAAAGGTCTAAGAGGGGGAGCTTAGGGCTGTTAGGGAGGGAGGGATACAGACACACAGGTCTGATTGGGAAGAGCCGCAGGTAGAAATGTAGTCTGATGGTAGAGGTTGAGTCAGATGGAGGAGGAAGATTGGGTCGCAGGACGGGAGCAGAGACAGACAAGTATGAAGGCAAAGGCTGTGGTCAGAGGGGGAGGGAGACATATCCAAGGAGGGAGGAGAAACTGGGCTGAAGGCAGACGCTCAGTTTTACCGGGAGGCCGGTCTGACCAGGACTCACGTGTCAGAGCCGAGGCCGCGCAGGCTGGGGAAGGGAAGTGGGTGGTGGGCGGCAGTTCTCCTGAGAGCGAGCACCCCCCCAGCCTCGGCTCCCGCCTCCCATCCTTCCTCCCCCAGGCTGGGACCCAGAGACTGGCGGCGACGCCGAGGACGGGCTACGACCCGACGTGCTCGTATCGCTGGCGGCGCCCAAGCGCTGCGCCGGCCGCTTCTCTGGGCGCCACCACTTCGTGGCGGGCAGGTTCGTGCCCGACGACGTGCGCCGAAAGTTCGCTCTGCGCCTGCCGGGGTACACGGGCACCGACTGCGTCGCGGCGCTCTAACGGGCGCCCGCGCCAATAAACAGACGTGCCACCACTGCCCCCTCGCCTGGGCCTCCTCTGTGCGCCGCGTCTGCCGCGGGGGCGGGCAGCCTCGGGGGGGAACTGCCCACCGGTCCTCCGGTGGCCCAAGGCGGGAGGGATGGAGGGCAGACGCACATGGGACTTCCTGCTGGCCTCCGAGAAAACCGGAGCCAGAAGAGTGGCGGGTGGATTCCGGGTGAGATTGATTACCAGCGTGCTCGGGGCGACCTAAAGCCAACAGATTCGAAGTGAGACCCGGGGGAGGATTTCTAGCCGCCTAAAGGGCTGCCTAAAGCCTGAATGTCCGGACGGCTTCAGGCTCTGTTCCAGGAGGCACTTCCAGACGTGGAGAAGGGAGGGTGGGCTCAGGAAGGGACTTCCAGTCGGCGACGAAGGGACGCAGGCCAGCCCTAGGGCGGAGGTACAGCCGGATGCACCGAGGGGGTCGCCCCAGAGGGGTGGTCACCCAAGTCACCTCGGGCCCGGGAGTTGCCCAGACGGGGCGTGGCCTGCATGGGGCGTGGCCTGCGGCCGCGTCCCTCCCCCATCCTCAGCCCCAGCGGCCGCCAGACCCGCGGGAGTCCGACCCGAGTGCGCAGCGGAGCTGGGACCCTCCCTCCGACCTTCGGACCTGACCATGTCGTCACTGCCGACACTGCTCTGCCTCTGTGTTGCCGCCGCACACCTGGCGGGGGCCCGAGGTGAGGCGCCCCTAGACCCCCGCCCAGCCCCCCTCCAGGCGCCCGAACGTCTGGCAAGCAGCCGGAGCCTGGAGACAGAAGCAAGGGACCCACTCGCTTCCCCATGCTGCAGCCGCCTTGCCCGCCTCGGGAGTGGAGTGAGGGGGCAAGGACAAGATGGAGCTCCCTCCGGGACCACCTGGGGGCAAGAGGGGACTGCAGGGTATCCATCGTAGCCACAGCGTTTGGGCCCTGAATCATCCAGTCTTGTCGCCAGGATGAAGGGGTCAGAACTGTCCCCTCTCACTGAACTCCTCCCCTCTTGCACACACACACATACCATTCAGAAGAGAAACTCCCATCTCTGGAACACTCAGTAGAGCCGGGCACTGGGCCTATTTTTCAGATGGGGAGACTGAGACTCCAAGAGGGAAGGGACTTATCTGTCACTGCCCAGCCTGGCTATCTCAGACACCTCAAGGCCAGAGAAGCCAGGCTAGATTCCAAGGACTTCCCCTTGGCAGCCTGGGCCCCGAGTGCAGGGATGTAAGGTAGACTGAGGGAGCCAGCAAAGGGATGAAAGAAAATTCAGATCAAGATGAGGGCAGAGAGAGGCACAGCCAACTGAATTCATGGCCATTGAACACAGTGGGAGAACTGTGTCTGGGGGAGTGAAGAGGACAGACTTCCCCAGCCTAAGGGGCTGTGTCTGAGTGAGGGATGGGCTGTGAGAGCCTGGGGGTGGGGAGGCTTCCTGGAGAAGGGGAGGCTGCTGTGCTTGGGGTCCACTGAGGTTGGAGTGTGGCTTCTCCTCTATGAAATGGAAGAGACTGTGGCAGCACCTCACATACCAGGAGCTCACAGAGGTCTCCCCCCACCCCGCCACGCCTTACCCCTTTGATAGGTACTCCGGACGCCGAGGAGCCCACGGTGACCGCGTGGGGCCTTGAAGGTTCATCGTTGCGCCCTGGCCAGCCCTCGCCAGCCCTGGAGGACTGGGAAGGTGAGCCAGTTTGGGTCTGAGTCCTGGTTCTGCTGTGGGCTCTGTGTGAGCTCTGGCTGGTGGGGTCATGTGAGAAGGGGGATGCAAGCTGGGTGAAGAATGCAGGAGGCGTCCCTGGGTGTGGCGGCCCCTGGAAGTGGTGCCCTAAGAGGTCTTCAGTTTTAGGAGCAGGGAGAGTCTAGGCTGTTTGTCCAGGAGGAAACCAGGGGGGGCGGATGGAGTGGCATGGTGGGACAACCAGCTCAGTTCAGTCAAGGAAGCAAGAGTTCTGGTACTCTTTCCCAGATAGGAAGCTTCTATCTGACTTGCTCTTGAATCAGCAAAGGAGTGAGCACCCCCTGGGGGGCTGATGGAAACAGAAGCTAACCTGTGCGAGGCCAGACCCTTCCCACCTCTGGCTTCCCCGAAACTGAGGGTGCCTGATGGGTTCAGTGGGCATTAGTAAGCAAGGTCCCTTAGCGGGTTTCCCTGGTGGCTCAGGCGGTAAAGAATCCGCCTGCAACACAGGAGGCCTGGGTTCCATCCCTGGGTTGGGAAGATCCTTTGGAGGAGGGCATAGCAACCCACTCCAGTATTCTTGCCTGGAGAATCCCCTGGACAAAGGAACCTGGCGGGCTACAGTCCATGTGGTCGTGAAGAGTTGGGCACGACTGAGCGACTAAACACAGCACAAGCAAGATCCCATTTGGCACTGATGGGGGCCTGGGGAAGGGCAGCAGAAGGGCTGGTCTCAGGCGCGGCTCCTCCTGCTGCCCTTACATCTCCTTACCTCTCAAGAGTTCTGAATTCTCAGGGTGGGGGTTGGTGACACAGTGGCAAGAGCCCAGCTTGCACTCCTGGGCCAGCTCAGGTACTGAGCAGAGCAGCAGAACTAGGGGGGCTGCAAGAGGAAAACAACCTCCCTTAATCCCTTTGCAGCTCCTTCTGTGCTCGAGGGCTCTGGATCTGGGAAGGCTGGGCTGGCCCATGCACCAACCCGGCTTAAACGCGAGATGGGGGTGGGCAGGCCCGGGTTTTCGCATGAATTGATGGGGCCCGACCGGCGGCGGCCCGGGTTCCAGCGCCTGTGGTCCCCGCAGAGGCCAGCGAGTGGACGTCCTGGTTCAACGTCGACCACCCGGGCGGCGACGGTGACTTCGAGAGCCTGGCCGCGATCCGCTTCTATTACGGGCCGGCACGCGTGTGCCCAAGGCCGCTGGCGCTGGAGGCGCGCACCACAGACTGGGCGCTGCCTTCGGATGTCGGCGAGCGCGTACACCTGAACCCCACGCGCGGTTTCTGGTGCCTCAACCGCGAGCAGCCCCGAGGCCGCAGATGCTCCAATTACCACGTGCGCTTCCGCTGCCCGCTCGGTGAGGGCGGGCTCAGGGGGCCGCAGGGACTGGCGGGAGGTGGAGGAGGCCTGAATGTTCGGATCTGGGGAGAGGGCAGGACCGAGAGGATGTGGGCGTGGCTAGGAGGAGGAGGGTCCTTTAGGACCAAGGCCACAGGAGAGGGCTGGAGCAGGGGAGCAGAGGGGGCTTTGGAAGGGATGGGCTGAAATGGCGGGGGCCCAGGTAGCGGGGGCAGGAAGGGGCCCCCAGGACCGCGTATCCGTCTTGCTGCCCTCATTTGCTCTACAACAGCTTCGTCCTGTGAAAGCGTGTTGTGAGCCCCAGACACGTGTGAGACGCAGAAAGAATAGCTCGGCTGGGAGGGGAGGAAAGAGAGGTCGCGGGCGGGGTGGGTGGGGCGGTGGTGTGCTGGGGGTGGACAACTGTACCTCCACTGCACATTCGACCGGTTCGCCTTGGGGGGGAGAGGCTAGGACTTCTCTCTGACTCAGATGCACGTGCCACGAACGTTCTCCAGCCCCACACTGTCACCAGATTCTGGGTTTCTGGGGTGGGCGGCCACCTGACGCCCCCATCTCTGCCCTCTCCCCAGAGGCCACGTGGGGTTCGTGGGGCCCTTGGGGTCCCTGTTCGGGGAGCTGCGGGCCAGGCCGTCGCTTGCGCCGCCGCCGCTGCTCAAGCCCCGCGGGGGATGCGTGTCCCGGGCGTCCCTCGGAGGCGCAGAAGTGTGTGAGGCCTCGGTGTCCAGGTAGGAGGGGCGGGGCCTGGAGGAGATGGGAGGACTAGAGGCGGGGCCTGGGTGTGATGGCAGCGGGGCCAGTTGAGGGAAGTACCTAGAGGGGCTAATTAGGGTGGAGTCTGATGGGGAGGTGCCTGGAGGGAGGAGGCGGAGTCTGGGCGTAGGGGCGGAGCCTGGAGGAGCGGAACCTGGACCACGTGGAGACTGGCTTCTCCTTCCCTTCTGCGCCCCCGAGGAGCACTGGTAAAAGTGTACATCTGGACGGGTGGACTTCACGGGGGTCATGTGCAGTCATGGGCAGATCTGTGGAGGCGCTTCCTCCGTGTGCATGTTGGGGTGTGCGGATATCCCGGTGGATGTGGACACACGCAGAAGCTGGCTCATGCACTCGGGGTGCACACTTGCATGGCATTGGCAGGCCCCGCCCGTCCCCCCACGCCCACGCGGACACGCGCTCACACCCTGGCAGACACGATGCCCAGGCCCTCCCAGGGCCGGACACCAGGCCAGCCAGGAGGCGACTGGAAATTCCAATCAGGCCTGGGCTCCACAAACACGGTCTGGAGACTGCCCCAGCAGAGCCCGCAGCAGGGTGGGGGAGCAGTGTGGCCAATGGGGTGGTGGGGTCCCCACCCTACTCTGCTTGGCTGTGCGTTCTCCATGCCTCTGCCCTGAAGTTTCCAGTGGAATTTTCCATTTTATGGAGAAACCGCAGGATTGGGACTGGAGGGAAAGGTTCTGGGCCCAAGACGCAGCCCCTTGCTGGGCCCCCAGCCCCGGCCTGAACATTTCCTCTCATGCTAGAAGGAGCCTCTCTGGCCTGTGAGAGTCAACTATCCTGTCTCCTCCCCGGGGCATCTCCCTCACACCAGGACCCCGGGTACCCCCCTCGCCCCAGCCCTGACCACTCAGCCCCATGTCCTTTACACCAGGGGCTGCTCCAAGCAGGTCCACGCTGAGGACTCTCTGAGGGGAACGAGGTGGGCAGGGTGCCTAGGTGCCTTTGCTGAGGGACTGATAGAGAGGAAAGCCCTCCCCAGGAAGGGGTCAAGAGCCTTCTGTGCCTCCCTGTGTCCCTCCAGGGTGTGGCCCCAGCACCTGTGGGTGCCCCGACCACATTCTTCTGGGCTCGGTGGTCACCCCATCTGGGCGTCCACTGCCAGGAGCCAGGGTCTCCTTGAGAGACTGGCCTGGCACCATAGCCACTAGTGATGCCCATGGAACCTTCCGGATGCCTGGAGTCTGTGCCAGCAGCCAAGCCAACGTCAGTGCCCAAATGGACGGCTTTTCAGCAGGCATGACCCAGGCCCAGGCCAACAGCTCCATGTCATCAGTGGCCACTGTTGTCCTTAATAAGTTGGGTAAGTGCCTCATGGCAAGAGGGATGAGGGGCCGAGGACCTGGGGAGGTAACTCTGGGTGACACCAAGCACTTGGGACGACATGATGCACAGCGAGGTCAATGGGGCAAGAAATAAGATGTCACAGTCCTTGGAGAAGATGTGGGGGTGAGATGTGAGTTCCAAAGGGAAGCATTAAGATTAGGCATTAAGAACCCACTCCAGTATTCTTGGCTGGGAATCTCATGGACACAGAAGCCTAGCAGGCTGCAGTCCATGGCATCGCAAAGAGTTGGGCACAACTTAGCAACTAAACTCCCGAGTGGCTCAGTTGGTAAAGAATCTGCCTGCAATGCAGGAGACCCGGGTTTGATCCTTGGGTCGGGAAGATTCCCTGGAGAAGGAAATGGCAACCCACTCCAGTACTCCTGCCTGGAGAATTCCATGGACCATGGAGCCGGGCAGGCTATAGTCCATGGGACTGCAAAAGGTTGGACACGACTGTGCAACTAACTTTCACTTTAGCAACTGAACAATAGCAACAACCCACAATCAGGCAGATTGCGATCTAGGGAAACACTTCTTGATGGAAATGTGCCATAAAATGGAGAGTGAAGTGACCCAGCCATAAGGAATACAGAGTTCTATAAGAAATTAAAATTTGTGTATAGAATAATAGCTGCAAATATTCAAACAATAAAGTCCGTGGCTAAAGGGGAAAAAAATAGATTCTGCATTAAGGGTAGAGTCTCCAGCAGATGTGAGGTGAAAGAGAGTGGGGCGAGAGTCATCAGAAAAGACCCAGGTGAAACAGGGCATCACAGTAAGAGACTGGATGGCACCTGCCTCTTGGGAAGGATCACTGGGAGAAGCTGGACCCTGACCTTTGCTGCTTTTGCCCCCAGAGAAGCCCTACCTGGTGAAGCACCCCGAGTCTCAAGTTCGAGAGGCTGGCCAGAATGTGACCTTCTGCTGCAAAGCCTCAGGCACCCCCATGCCCAAGAAATACTCCTGGTGAGTGCCCTGCCTCGTGCTCATGGGTCTCTCGCCCAGCTGTGGGCGTGGAATGGGCGTCCTGTGATTCGTGGTGCCTCGGAGACCCAGAGGAAGCTGCTCTGCAACCTCCCTGTGCTGCATGGAGGGGTGGGGGGTGGATGCAGCCCCTCCCCTCTGCCAAGGACACCCATGGTGTTGTTCACCCGCCCCCCACCCAGGTTCCACAACGGGACGCTGCTGGACAGACGGACACACAGGTATGGGGCCCACCTGGAGCTGCATGGGCTCCGCCCAGACCAGGCAGGCACCTATCACTGCAAAGCATGGAATGACGCGGGGGCCGTGCGATCGGGCGCTGCTCGACTCACCGTACTTGGTGAGCATCTTCAGTAACCCTCCCCCCAATCCCTGACACCAAACTGAGTCCCACCTCCAGCTAAAACTCAGCCTCACATGGAATCCCAACTTCAGACTGATCTCTGACCTTGCTCAGTCGCTGAGCCCCTGGCTTGAGCCTCTGACCCCAATCCAGGCCCCCAGCCTTGGCCTCCCTGGAGCTCTCCCATTTACCCTGATCTGCCTGCTTCCTTGCTCCACAGCCCCGGGCCAGCCAGCCTGTGACCCCCGGCCCCGAGAACACCTGATCAAGCTTCCAGATGACTGTGGTCAGCCAGGCAGAGGGCCCACCTACCTGGACGTAGGCCTTTGCCCTGACACCCTCTGCCCCAGCCCTGCAGGCTCCAGCCCCCGGTGTGGGGACGCAGGCTCCCGCTGCTGCTCCGTGCGCCGCCTGGAGAGCAGGAAGATCCACTGCTCTGGCTACACTCTCCCAGTCAAGGTCGTGGCTGAGTGTGGCTGTCAGAAATGTCTGCCCCTTCGGGGGCTGATCCGGGGACGCGTGGTGGCCGCTGATTCTAGGGAGCCCTTGCGCTTTGCTCGCATCCTGCTGGGCCGGGAGCCCATTGGCTTCACGTCCTACCAGGGTGACTTCACTCTCGAGGTGGCGCCTTCCACTCAGCGGCTGGTGATGACCTTTGTGGACCCCAGTGGCCAGTTCGTGGACACTGTCAGGGTCCTGCCTTTTGACCCTCGAGGTGCTGGCGTGTACCATGAGGTCAAGGCCATGCGAAAGAAAGCCCCCATCATTTTAGACGCCCGCCAGAGCAACACCATATCCCTCGGGGAAATGGGAGAGGAGGCCCCCTTAGGAGAGCTGATCATTCCGCCCGGGGCCTTCCGCAGAGCTGACGGTCAACCCTACACGGGGGCTGTGGAGGCCCAGGTGACCTTCGTGGACCCCCGAAATCTCACTTCGGCAGCCGCCGCGCCCAGTGACCTGCTGTTCGTGGACGGGGACGGGGAACTGGCCCCGCTGCGCACGTACGGCATGTTCTCGGTGGACCTCCGGGCGGCCGGCTCCGCCGAGCAGCTGCAGACGGGGCTGGTGGCTGTGCGCGTGGCCGCTGACCAGATCCGGATGCCGGGCCACATGGAGGCCCTGAAGCTGTGGTCGCTAAACCCTGACACGGGCCTGTGGGAAGAAGAGAGCGGCTTCCAGCGCGAGAGACCGGCGTCCCAGCGGGCCCGCCGGGAGGAGCGGGTCTTCCTGGTGGGCAACGTGGAGATCCGCGAGCGCCGTCTGTTCAACCTGGACGTGCCCGAGCGCCGCCGCTGCTTCGTGAAGGTGCGCGCCTATGCCAACGACAAGTTCACCCCCAGCGAGCAGGTGGAGGGCGTGGTGGTCACGCTGGTCAATCTGGAGCCCGCCCCCGGCTTCTCGGCCAACCCTCGCGCCTGGGGCCGCTTCGACAGCGCGGTCACCGGCCCGAACGGCGCCTGCCTCCCCGCCTTCTGCGACGCCGACCAGCCAGACGCCTACACCGCCGTGGTCACGGCCACCCTGGGCGGGGAGGAGCTGGAGCCCGCGCCCTCGCGGCCGCGCCCGCTCCCGGCCGCCGTTGGCGTGGCGCAGCCCTACCTGGACCGGCTGGACTACCGCCGCACGGACCACGATGACCCTGCCCTCAAGCGCAGCGGCTTCCGCATCAACCTCGCCAAGCCCAGGCCCGGCGAACCCACCGAGGCCAACGGCCCCGTGTACCCGTGGCGCAGCCTGCGGGAGTGCCAGGAGGCCCCGGTGACCGCCAGTCACTTCCGCTTCGCTCGTGTGGAGGCGGACAAATACGAGTACAACGTGGTCCCCTTCCGCGAGGGCGCGCCAGCCTCCTGGACCGGAGATCTCCTGGCCTGGTGGCCCAACCCGCAGGAGTTCCGGGCCTGCTTCCTCAAGGTGAAGATCCAAGGACCCCAGGAGTACATGGTCCGCTCCCATAATTTGGGAGGCAGCCATCCCCGGACCCAGGGCCAGCTCTACGGGCTGCGGGATTCCCGGAGTGTCCGGGACCCCCAGCGCCCTAGCTCCTCTGCCGCCTGTGTGGAATTCAAGTGCAGCGGGATGCTGTTTGACCAGCGTCAGGTGGACAGGACGCTGGTGACCATCATGCCGCAGGGCAGCTGCCGGCGTGTGGCGGTCAACGGGCTCCTGCAGGATTACCTGACACGGCACCCACCACTCGCGCCCACTGATGACCTGGCTTCCTTCTCCATGCTGGCCCCGCTGGACCCTCTGGGTCACAACTATGGTGTCTACACGGTCACCGACCAGAGCCCAAGGCTGGCCAAGGAGATCGCTATCGGCCGCTGCTTCGACGGCTCCTCCGATGGCTTCTCCAGGGAGATGAAGGCTGACGCAGGCACAGCCGTCACCTTCCAGTGCCGGGAGCCAACTGCGGGCCGGCCCAGCCTCTTCCAGAGGCTGCTGGAGTCCCCATCGGCGGCTCTTGGGGACATCCGCAGGGAGATGGGCGAGTCGGCGCGCGTACAGGCCCGAGCCTCAAGTCCACTCCGCACCCGCCGAGGCAGGGCCCAGCAGTGACCTGGCCCCCAGCCTTGTCCCTCTGCCCTGCTCCTGATCCCCCTGTCCTTGGGAAGCCAAGCCCCCTTCTCCAGAGGCTTGCTGTCTCTTAAGGTTTCTGGGTTCCCCTCCCCTGCCCAGGATTCAGAGTCAGGTCTGATGGTGGAGAATCCCAGCAGGTAATTGTTACTGTGTGACATGAAATGGAGTTAGTTTGTCCTGATTGTGGGAGCCAGTGTTGTGGGGTGACCGTGGGGGCATGGTGACCTACTGGGGCCCAAAGGGGATTATTCCCAGCTTGCATACCAGCTCTGATTTCATGTGTATTCAGATAATCCGCGTCTTCAGATTTCTGTGCTGAGCTGGATGCTCTGTTGGGTCCCCTACCCTGAGCTTTGTTCTTGGGGTTATTTATTGGAACAAAGCCTGCAAGACTGTCCACAGGTGTGAGTGGGGAGGGGTCTGGAGGTGGCGCATTGAGGGCGCATTGGCTCTGGGGCTGGGGGGCCCAGTTCTCACATGTTTGGTGCTTGGAGATTCTCTAGGGGGTTGAGGCAGGGATTCAATTAAAGATGCTTCATTTCCTCCTCGTTGTGTCAGTCTTGGTGAGGGAAGGATGGGGGTTGGTACCGCTAGATCCAGAGGCACCTGGGCAGGCAGAAACAGGCCCGAAGCACATACGGACATGAGTGTGAGAGCAGCTTGCAGGCCTGCATGAGGTCTCAGGCAGGCACACAGGCCCCAACTGATGCCCACAGAAGTGTGTCTGCAACACGTGTGAGCGGAGCTGACCCATGAGCCGCCCGAGCCCGTGCAGCCCTGACCGCTGAACACAGTAGCAGCTGCTGCCCTGGCATTCTCCTCCTTGCCTGGCTGTGGTCAGAGGCTCCCACTTGGCCATGTGCCCAGGGGCTACAGTGGGCAGGGAGGAACCCTGGCCAGGGCCGCTTGCACCAGGAGGCAGGAATTGAGGCCGCCCTGGACTTCCGCGGCCGGGGCCACAGCTGCCCTGCCCTGGGTCCCACCCAGCTGAGGCCTGGCCACACCTTGACCACATGGTGACTGCGCTGCCCAAGGCCATGGTCCCGAGCCCTCTGCCCTCACCAAGCCTCTCAGTCTGGACGCGCAGAAGGCACCGAACCATCCCTTGCACGCTGTGCGCTTGGCGGGCAACCCCATGGGACAGGGGCTATTCTGACCACACCCCCACTTTCCAGACGGAGAAACCGAGGTCCCACAAGGAGAGGTGAAGAGCTGCCTGGGCTCTGGAGTGAATCCTGGCGCCCTGGATGGCCCAACAGCCCTCTCAGAACATGCCTAAGACTCCCTTTGCCTGGAGATGTCAGCCACCAGAAAGCAGGGATGTGGCATTTCTCAGGGCCCGGAAGGTGCCTGGCTGAGTTTGAGTGCAGAGTGTTCCCTTATTCCAGGGCACGCTGAGGCCTTCTGCATCCCCACCCTCTCACCCACTTCCCCTTCTAACACCCCCCTGCCCACCTGTCCACCCCGCCACTCCAGTCTCCCTTACGATTTGCCTTTACAGCATTAAGAGGTGTCAGCTCTGTGCTAACAATAGGGGCCCAGAGAGGGCCTGGCCCTGGGGAGGAGAGAGGCTCACACACAGAGCCCTACACACTGTGGGGTCAGCACTCGGCGCCCATGGCCGGCCGGCTCTTGTCTATCTACTGAACTCTCCGTGCGCCGACCCCCAACCTCTCCAGCCCTCCCTCACACCTTTGCTCAGGCCAGATCTTTCAGGGGAACTCCTTCCTCTGCCTAGGGGGCAGACTCGGGGGCTTGGAGGATCTGGAAAAATCCAGCAAACCCGGACTATGGCCCCAGTCTCTGAGGGTGGGCCCTGGAGCTCTGCTTGGAGACCAGCAGAAGGTTTGGAGCCCTGGTGCCGGCACCCTAGCCTCCCTTGGGTCGGCTGTGACGGACAAGAGAGGGGCGATGCTGGGAGGCCCCTGGAAGCCAGGGGCATGTGCGTGTACCCGGACTTCCTTATCCAGTCTACACCCTCTGCTGGCAGGGGGCTCAGAGGGGTAGGTTCCCACCCCAGGCAATGTCGGGGTCCTGGGAAGCAGCAGGAGTGGAGGGTGCTCCCCCTGCAGCTGCAGGAGAAGCTGGCTTTCAGACCGAGTGTGATGAGGTGTCAGGCTCTGCTGCCAAATACCTTTTATTGAGAAAGTGTTGGGGCCGCAGCCGATGCCAGGCCTGGGGCAGCTGAATTTGGAGCGGGCTGCTGACCCCCACTTCCTAGGACAGGGGTGGCTGGGTGTCATCCTGAAACTCCCTCCCCAGCTGCAGTGGCCGGGCCAGGCGTGAGCAGGGGCTCCTGGAGGCAAGCGGGCCGGGACACTTGCTGGCCAAGTGTCGGGCCCGAGAGAAGGCTTGGCAGTGGCTGTAGCCCGAGAGCCTCCTCGCGCGTGCTGACAGCCCTTCAAGAGAACAGCACTCAGCTCCAGTATTCAGATGAGGAAACTGAGGCTCCAAGAGAAGGAAACCATGGCTCTTAGCTGATAGCTCTGGGCTTCTTGACACTACAAAGTGACCCCATTCTAGTTCTGAGCCAGGAGTCCCGCCCCTTCCCTCCTGAAACGTTTGCCATCTGCCTCCTGCTAAATCCATCGCTCTCCCCCTAAAACTGGGGCTGCCAGACCACACCCCGTCAGCTTGGGGCGTGGACAGGCATAAGGCCTCCTCCTAGAGACCCCGGCCTCAGCCACCCTGGGTTCAGCTCAGGGCACAAGGAGGTCCTTGGTCCTGCCCACGGCATTTTAGGCTGTTAATTTTAGAACCAGGGGTTCTTCAGATTCCTAGTACTGTGAGTGGGAGAAAAATCTTGGAACGGTGCTTAGAACAAGAGGCTCTCAAACCGGTAGAATCCAGGAAGAGAAAGGAAAATGAGCATGCATCGAGCACTGACTGGATACAAGCCCTCTTTGCCCCCTCCCCCAGCCCTAACTCACCTTAGGGCCATTTTATTCTTGCCTGGAGAATTCCGTGGACAGAGGGGCTTGGCAGGCTACAGTCCATGGGGTTGCAAAGAGTCAGACACGACTGAGCGACCAACGCTATAATATATATTTATTGTCGTGGGCCCCCAAATGTACTTTTCGTAAGGGTGATTTTTCACACATATACCTCTCATTTCATAACTGAAGGGACTTGCCCAGGGTCACACAGGAAATGGGGACACCCGAGACCGAGAGAAGGGGTAATGTTTCCCAGAGAAAGGGACATAGGCAGTGGGTCTTGAAGGATGTATAGGAGTTTTCCAGGTGGGCAAGGCAGGAAGGGCATACCAGGCAGCTGGAAAGATGCATGTGAAGGCTGAGAAGGGAGACCTCAAGTGGGCCTGGAGATGGGAGATACCCAGGGGAGGTGAACAAAGCCTTGAATGCTGAGTGAGGAGCTGGAGAGTCTCTGGAGGTTGGTGGGGAGCTACAGAAGGTGCTGACATGGGGAGGGAAAGATCATATAATTTCTCATAACAAAGACTCTTCTAGAACTGTTGTGGGAAAGCATGTTCGGAAGTGTTTCTTTTATGGAACTGGGGTCTGCCGCCTCCCACACGGCAGCCCTTGCAGGGTCCAAACCTGCAAGCCGGAGCCCCCTCCCCTCGGGCGGCCTCCTGGCCTGGCTGGACGTTGCTGGCTCCTCGTTCAGGGCCTCGTGGCCCTGGCGCAGCCACCCCCAACTTCCCTAGCCCTGTCTGTCTCCCTCATTAGCCCTCAGGGTTGGACATGACCCAGTCACAGACCCCAAAGACTGGAGCCAGCCTGGCGGGGAGACCTGGCTTCAGTCAGGTGGTGGAGGGGAATGTTTGCATTTTAATGGTGGAAACAGAGGCAGAGGGCCAACAGAGAAAGAACAGTCTAGCTGAATGCCTATGTCCAGCGGTCTGACCCCTCCAGGGGCAGGAGCTGAAGCCAGACCCCAGGGCCTGGGGTAGGAGATCTAGGCAGGGAGGAGGGAGACGACCCCAGGGGTCGGGGGAGCAACAGACGTGCAGGGAGCACCTTCCGCCCTACCCGGGTCACAGGTGCCATGCAGCCCCAGAGATGTGGCACGTGGGGTCAGGTGTCCCCGCCAGCAGTCCTGAGGTCACACTGTCCTGGCAAGCCCTGACCCTGTCCTCCCCCGTCAGACGCTCCGGCCCACACCACCCAGCCACCTTCCCGTCACTCATTTGGCTCCCCCGTCACGCTTCATCACAGTCCCACCTGCAGTCTGCCCCCTCGAAGTGCACGTGGCTGGATTTGCTGGTCACGCAGCATGGGACAGCCTCTCCGGTCATTGTGGCACCATCACAGCCGCCCAGGCGGATGCGCCCGGCAAAAGCCTATGCAACGGGGTCCTGTGAGGTGCCAGCCGCCAAGCGCATTTGCACACAGTGGGGCATCAACACTCACAGTCGCCCTTGTAACACCCTGCTCTTGAGGACACGCGACCCTCAGACGCCCAGACTGCTGATTCTAAGCCTCCACGAACACCCACGGTTCAGTCCCACAAAACACAGGGGGCACCGCCCGGCGCAAGTGGCACCTCCCACCTTCCGGCAGCCCTGGGGAGGGCGTGGGCTGGGGCTGGGGCCGGGGCGCCTCGGAGTCCCAGATGCTTTTCCTGGGAAGTCCTGAATCTCTTCCTGCTGACTCAGCCCTGGGGGCTGTCTGGCCGGGTGTTGCCAAACCTCAGGTATGTCCTCGAAGGCCGCTTGGTGGGGCCTCCCTCAAGGCAGTGGTGACGGGAGCCCACTCAGGACTCAGTCCGCCCCGCCCCCCGGAGCCCCAGCCCGTCCTTTGCCCCAGATGGCGCTTGAGCTCTGATGGTGGGTCTTAGGGCACGGCGCCTGCGTGGTGGAGGCTGAGGCCAACAGCTCACACCCCTGCTTCTTTGCTGCTGAGAGTCGGGAGACGGATGAGCTCCCAGCCAAGTCAGAGCCCCCAGGGGCCTTGCTTAGCCCACGCCGCTTGCCTCTGGTGAAGGTGCCTCTGTCTTGGGTGGTCTGAGGGGAGTTCACCTGGCTGCCCCTCCTGGGGCCCGGCACAGGCACAGAGCCAGGGCCAGACAGACAGACAGACACACAGATGTGCACCCGTGTGCTCTCACGTGATGTCTCCATGCAGACCTGTGGGCACGGGGATGTTTGATTGCGCTTAGGCTGGTCTTTCTAGAACCCCATTCTGAAGAGGGACCTGGAGCCACACACAGATATCTCAGCCTGTAGGGGTCTGATTTGGGCCAACAGGAGGGTCAGGGACAGGAAAAAAAAAAAAAAAACACAGAAGGGCTGAAGGAAGGCTTTCTGGAGAAGAGGACATTTGCTATGGGCTTTGAAGAGTGAATAGGAGTTTGCCAAACCACTATCAGATATCCGAAGGGCTTGAATGCTGGTTTTTCACCTTCTGTCTGTGAAGGTTCTGAGCAGGGGAGGGACACAGACAAAATTCCATTCGCTACCTCCTCTTGAAGACCCAGCCTCTCCCTTCAGTGAGCTTTCGGTCTGATGGGGGAGGCAGCCAGACCCAGCCTGGAAGCATGGAAGAGTCCTCAGGTTTGTGAAGCACCTGCCAGGCATTGGGTTGGATCTCATCAGCGACAGGTTCCATTATCATCTCTAGTTTACAGCCAAGGAAAGCTAAGGCTGAGAGAGGGAAGTGCCACATGGAGGCAAGGCTGTTCACATACCGTGCTCGCTTCTGACTTACAGTTGTGGCAGCTGACATGGTCGTAAGCTGACCCTAAAGTCTGAAGGCCAGCGTGGAGGGGTTCCAATAAGTCAGCTTTGCCCAGGGTCGTGTCTTTGCCCCTGGGGTCCTCGTGAGGGGGAACCCCAGCTCATGGGACACACAAGCTCCCCCTGGCCCTCAGCACGATTGCCCCATCTCCCATATCCCACGTTATTCTCTGCTGAGTGGCTTTAATGAGCAGCTTTAATGAGCGGCTTCTGGGCCAGAGGGCTGTCTGAGTAGGAGGCTGGGGGTGCTTCTCCAGGCTTTCTGGGAGGCCAAAACCATGGGCCCGCCGTCTGGCCCAGCTAAACACAAACACTTGGAAATGGCCGGCCCGACGGAATCTAGGTTGTGGTCAGGCTGTGGCTGAAGAAGCCACTGGAAAAACACGCAGTCCACGCGGCCAGACCCAGCTTACGTTTCACCAGGCAGGAGCGGCCTGCCGGGCGCCTGGAGCTGAGGAATGTCCGTTCTCTAGCTCTCTGGAACCTGCTGCCTCTGACAGGGGCATCCAGCTGCCGGGCAGTACTCCCCTCAGTCTCCTGCGGCCAGGATGTGACCTGCCTCTTAATGGGTCCTCAGAGAATCAGGCCTCTTGGCTTGTCCCCTGGCCCAGATGCTGTTGGAAACCTTTTGTTTGCTTGTATGCCCCTGACCATGGGGAGCTCACTCCTTTACACCTGTCATAGCCAGCAGCCAGGGGCCTATAACTGGACTGTTTTCCCACCAGAAGCTCTGGCTCCCTTGACCACATGAAGGGGAGGTCATGCAGCCTGAGTAAATCCCACCTCACACCCTTCCATGGGTTCAGCCCCTTCCTGGGCCTCCAGACCTCCCCCATGCCATTGGCGTCAGCGTGCCCTAAGTGGACCCAAGTGTCCTTCCCCCAGAAGGTGCTCCTTGCCCCACGGCCATGCTTCAGAGCTTATCTCCCTGTCCAACTGCCTAAGCCCTGGGATGGGCAGATGGCCCACACATCCGTTGAGCACATGCTAGATGCTGAAGCGTTTACCTGCATCGCTTCACCGACCCCTCCCAGTGAGGCTGTTCCTATAATTGCTCTCCTTTACAGATGGGAAAACCAAGGCTCAGTGAGTTTGCTTGGTGTCCCGGGATAGCTCAGCCAATTCTGGAATAGGAGACATTCCCCCGCTGGTGAACTAGGATAGGGCCCTGGTGACCTTGTCTTTGGGGCTGGGATGCCCCCTGGGGGTCAAAGGGGGAGCTGCAGCCTGTGCCTGGGTCGGCCTGAGCGGCCCAGCTTCCCACAGGCTCTGTCGCTGCCCTGCTCACATCGGCTCAGTCGGTGGGGGGCAGGGGCTCTGCGTGAACCCTTGCTGGGTCACCATGGAGACCCCTGAGCACAAAACCAGCCTCTCACGTCATACTCAAGCTGGACCCAGGGCTGGGGAGGGACCAGAGGAGGGGAGGGGCCGAGTCCAGTCTGCCTGTGGGTGAGGAGACGATTCAGGTGAGGGCGGGAGCAGTCCAGGCGGACCGGGGACGCGTGCCTGCCCAGCCTCTTGGTTTCACTCCACCCCAGGAGAGACGGCGAAATTAAACCCGAAGCTTCGGGGGGACTTTGACGATCTAGCAATACGGGGTAACTGGGGGGTCACAGACCTCCCCTCCACACAGACCACAGCTCTCATCATCTCTCAGCGCTCCCCAGGATTCGCTTTGGTCTGGAAAGTCCCCATCGGCCAGTCAGGAGTACGACTGAGGACCAGAGGGAATTCCCTGGTGGTCCAGTGGTCAGGACTCTGAGCTTTCACTGCTGAGGACGCTGGTTCAATCCCTGGTCAGGGAACTAAGATTCGGCAAGCTGGGAAGCCAAAAAAGAGAAAGAAAATAAACCAAAATCTTGAGACCACAGAGGGGAAGATCCTCCCTGGACATACAGCCCAGTCCCGTCCTCCCCCAGGTGACTTGGCGGCATTTGGGTGGGGGTGGTGGGGGAGGCTGGGGCGGGGCATGGGCCCAGATTGGGAACAACGGGAGCCGCAGCTCCCGCTGCAGAGGTGCCCCATCTCTGTTCTTTTATTTTATATATATATTTTTTGGTCGCGCCTCCTAGCTTGCTGGATCTTAGTTCCCTGACCAGGGATCGAACCTAGGGAATTCCCTCCCCCGCTGTTTTTGGAGTTGCCCCATCTTTATTCCAGAGGGGAAAGAAGGGCCAGACAGGAGAAGCCAAAATATTGTGGCCCTTGAAGTGCCCGTGGCCCTTGGACGCTGGTGAGGGGGCGGCGGCTGGAAAGAAGGCTGGGCAGCGGGCAGTAGTGTGTCAGGGACCCTCAGGAGTCAGGTCTGGGGAAGAGGGGCTGTAGGAAGTGGGCTGGGAGCAGAGCAGACGGGTGGGATCTTGGGGGGCGGGTAGAGCAGCTCACGGGGCAAAGAAGGAAACAGAGGGCCCTCGGGCAGAGGGAACAGCCAATGCAAAAGCCCTGGGGTGGGAGCATGTTTCTGGGAGGGGTAGTGAAGGAGGCCAGTGAGGAGGGAAATGACGTTTAACGACACCGTTTGTAAGACCTGGAGGAGGAGGAAAAGCGAATCGGAGTCTGAGAGGAAAGTGAGCCGAGGCCTGGACTTGCTTCACGTTGTCAGTGCGCCCCCTGGTGGCCGCGTGAAGGAGAGGCAGGGAGTTGGGTCTGTCCACCGTTGACCCTCACAGGCGGTCACAGACACTGTGGCATCCTGAGCCGGGCTGCCCTTGGTCAGACCTCTGCCCTCTTGTCTTCCTGTCTCTGTGTTCCCCTCGGAAGGGGGAAAAGATGACCAGACTCTCCAAGAGCATGGACACCATGCTTCGGGTCCTCAGCGCTCTTGTGATTCCTACCAAGCCTGCGGGGGCAGGAATTACTTCTATTAATATTTCCACTTCGCAGAGGGGAAAACTGAGGCTCAGGGAGGGCAGGGCATGGTCAGACCACCTCACACCATGGACACCTGCCAGGAGAGAATGGATCCCCCCCAGGGACCAGCCCAGTGGGCCAGAACTCAAGTTCAAGTTCTGCCACTTCATATCCTCAGGGTTACCTCTGTATGCCTCAGTTTCCCCAGTGCTTCAGTTGAGGGAGGCTAGCAAGAATAGCTCCAATTCATTCTTCAAACTTTTATTTTTGCTGATGTCGGTGTCCACTTGTGGTTGTACAGTTGCTCAGTTGTGTCTGACTCTTTGCGACCCCATGGACTGTAGCCCACCAGGCTTCTCTGTCCTTCACCATCTCCCAGAGCTTGCTCAAACTCATGTCCATTGAGTCGATGATACCATCCAACTATCTCATCCTCTGTCATCCCCTTCTCCTCCTGCCTTCAATCTTTCCCAGCATCAGGGTCTTTTCTAATGAGTCAGCTCTTTGCATCAGGTGGTCAAAGTATTGGAGCTTCAGCTTCAACATCAGTCCTTCCAGTGAATATTCAGAATTTATTTCCTTTGGTTTGATCTCCTTGCAGTCCAAGGGACTCTCAAGAGTATTAGTTTCTGCTGTAAAACAACATACAATGTGAATCAGCTATGTGTTCTGCTCAGTCATTCAGTGGTGTCCGACTCTTTGTGACCCCACACACTGTAGCCCACCAGGCTCCTCTGTTCATGAGAATTCCCAGGCAAGAATACTGGAGTGGGTTGCCATTTCCTCCTCCAGGGGATCTTCCTGACCCAGGGATAGAACTTGCATCTCTCGTGTCTCCTACACTGGCAGGTGAATTCTTTAGCACTGTGCCACCTGGAATGCCCAAAATCAGCTATAAGTAACATATATCTCCTCTTTCTTGAGCATCCCTCCCAGCCCACCTCCACTGGCGATTCTTTTTTTTTTCCCAGAGCGAAGTTTATTGTTGTGTGCATTCACACAGCAAAACTGTATCTGCCAACATAGGAAGTCTAACTCATGCTGTGTATTTCCCCGCCTTCCTGGGCTGCTCCAGATGCAGATGGAAGGAGGCAGCAATACCAGACACCAGAGGGACTGGAGGTGGGGGTTCAGTTTAATTGGTCTTCGATTTGTGTGTGTGTGTGTGGTTGCTCAGAATGTGGGATCTTAGTTCCCTGACCAGGGATCGAACCCATGCCCCCTTGCAGTGGAAGCACAGAGTCTTAACCACTGGACC